>NC_140582.1:332797400-333397400 GCF_964204655.1 Triturus cristatus
ATGTACAACTTAGACTCAACGCGGCCTCCGCGTGATGTCGCTGAGTGTAGTAAGGTGCTATACATGCCAAAGAATAACAGTGAAAACAAGGAAAGAAAACTAACCAAAATTGAACAGACTTTCCCTATCACCCTCCACCCTTTCCCCTTCTGACCAGACCGTCCTGTGAGTGTAAAGTGTCTGACTTGGCCAGTATTTGCTAAGAATCAGTGACTTCACACAGCCCCTGGCTCCTCTTGCTCGCGGGGCAATAGTCTGAGAATATGCAGGTATGATGGACAAGTCAGTTCCCTGAACTCTTTGGCTAGGATAGCAATGAATGGGGACCAGATTTTCGTGTATGCAGTAGGATCAGTACCAATTGCCATGGACAGTCTCTCCATGCCCAGTAGCGACCACAGCTGTGTCTGTGGTCTGGGACTTTGTCTGAGCCCCAGCTGGCCAGGAGAAGCCTGTGTGAACCGTTTAGGACCAGAGCAATCTGTCTGCCTCTGGTGGACAGGAGTGGGTATGTGAGTGCATTAGGAAGCCCCAGGAGAGTATACGTGGGGAACCAAGGGATCTCAGTATTAAAGGCGCTATCGATGTCCTCCAGGACCGTCTCCCAGAATCTAGAAAGTTTTGGACAATGCCACAAAAGATGCAGCAGCGTCCTTGGGTTGCTGCAGCCTCACCAGCACTGGCCGTCATACTGCGCGTTCCATTTTTGAATGCGTGCAGGGGTGTAGTACCAATATGAGCTAATTTTGTATGCTGATTCAGTGTGACCTGAGTTGTGTTCCGTGTGGTGCGTCCTATCAAATATATCTCCCCATTCTTAGTCTGTTAGGGTTCATCAAAGTTCAGCTTCCCATCGGAGCTGCCTGGCTTCTTGTGGATGCATGATGTTTCATCAAGTGGCGATAGAGTTCCGAAATGAGCTTCTTATTGGCATCTTTAAGGAACAGCCATTTCTCAAAGGGGGTCATGGGTAGGCCTGGGCGTTGCACTCTGCGCTCCGCGGAGCTCACGAAGTGCAGTGAACTCCGCTGTGCGTGGTGCCGCAGACTTTTATACCGCTCGCACTCACAAATGGTAAGTTTGTGAGCCCAAGCTGCCCCTCGGGTAAAATTTCTACCCGTGGGGAAGGAAGACCAGCGCGAACAGCAGTCCGCACTGCACTCCGCCACTTGCGGAACTCCGCAGAGTTTTTTTGTCACTTCGCGGAGTTCCGCGTAGTGAAACTCTGCGAACTGTGCCCAGGCCTGGTCATGGGTCTACTGCCTATTTGGGCGTATCTCAGTGTTAAGCAACCAGTGAGTCAGCTGTGTGTGGGTAAATCGGTCCTGCTCCAGCAAGGAATAGTGAGTCCTAAGTTGATCAAATGGGATAAGACCCTCATGGTCTAAGAGGCAGCCGATCCGCTTACAACCACCCACCACCCAGCTCTAAGCGATGACCGGGGACATTCCAGGGGGAAACTCTGGGTTTGCGAACAAAGGTGTCATAGGGGAGGGGATAGAGGAAATCCCAGCGGTGTCTGCAACCCTATCCCATACTTTTGGTGTAGGACTGGTTTCTGGGGATGAGTAGAGACCCCACGATCTGTGAGCCAAACCTCGCCCCAAATGTGTACACCCGCCACCGTTTGATCCATGAAGGCCCAGTGCTTTTCCGTCATAGGGCGATTCCACTCCACCAGACACCTCCGCTGCGCTCCCTGATAGCACCGTAGGACATTAGGTACGGCTAAACCCCCCTCTTGTTTTGTTCGTTGCAGCAACTGTTTTTGCAATCTGGGCTTTGTCTTCCCCCGTACAAAGTGGTCAATCTCTCTTTGAAGGTTGCAAATCATGCTGGGTGGTGAAGAGAGGGGAAGTGTCTGAAAAATTAAAAGAGCCTGAGGGAGGATTTTCATTTTCACCATGGCTATTCTGCCCAGCCACAAGAGAGGAAAGCGTTGCCATTGGTCTAAGTCTCTGCGCATTATGAGCATAAGTCTGACGTAGTTAGCCTGCGTGGTTTTAGTGCAACTCCGTGACAGGACTAGTCCCAGATAGGGGAGGTCCCCCTCAACCATCTGGAAGTCGAACTGGGATCGCAAAGTTTGCTCCATACCCTGATTTGCAGTAAGGTTCAATACGTGTGATTTCAGCGAGTTTACCCTGAAGCCTGACATGGACCCAAACACGTTCAGCTCCGAGACAATGGCTGGAGGCGAGGACTGGGATCGGGTGATGGAGAATCTATATAGTCTAATCAGATGATGATCGGCCCCAAACGGAATACCCGACGCCTTAGGGTTGTCTCATATTTTCTGCGCAAAGGGCTACATGTACAGGGCGAAGAGGAGCGGAGAAAGTGGCCATCCCTGCCTCGTGCCCCTGTCAATAACGAATTTACCGGAACTCACCCCATTAACCCGCACCACAGCGCTAGGGGTGCTGTAAATGCTTTTAATCCATTTCTCGAACTGTTCATCCACACCAAAGCGCCTGAGAGTCGCAAACAGATTGGGCCAGTGCACTCGATCGAACTCCTTTTCGGTGTCAATAGCCAGCAGTAGGACCTCTTCCAGTGAGTGATGTCCTTTATCAATAAGATGGGAAATGCGCTTGATATTGTCCCCACATTGGCGTGAGGGGATAAACCCCGCCTGATCTGAATCAATGAGGCCGGGCATCAGGGGATTAAGGCGATGCGCCAGGGCACTGGAAAACAATTTTGCGTCTACGTTGAGGAGGGAAAGCGGTGGTACAAACTGCATTGTTTGGGATCTTTCCTTGGCTTCGGTATTACTGAGATGGAGGCCTGCAGCATCGACTCCGTTAATAAGCATTTGTCGGCAAAACATCCTACAGAAGGGAGCACTGAACATGTACGGGGCCGGCGATTGCAATGGCTTCAGCCTAGCGATCGTCGATATCACTTGTTCTATTCGAATAGGTTGTTTGAGTGTCTCTTATGCAGCAGGTGGGAGAGGTGTGATCGCTGCCGACTGTACGTAGGCCAGGGGGTCCGATACCAATGAGGGGTCCCTCGCATGCAACTCGGCATAGAACACCTGGAACTCAGCCGCTATACCAGAGGCGTCAGACACCACTACCACAGCGTGCAGCTATATCGACTTAACCGCATTCGCATGTTGCTTGCTGCGCAGGCACTGTGCTAGCATCCGCCCCCTTTGTTGGCCCCCAAGTAAAATTTATCTTTGAGGCATAGCATCGCAAATTCAGCCTTGTCTAAGTTGAGACGATTAAGTTGCAACCTCTCCTTTTCTAGTCCACGCCAAACTCGGGGGGCCCTAGTGGGTTTATGGATGGGTTCTAATTTCAACACTGATTTCTCCAATTCCCTCCTTTTCACCTTCTGTATTTTATTGTCATGGGCTGCCTTTGCAATAAGAGTTCCCCGGGTAACCAACATCAAGGCTTCCCACACCGAGGAGAGGGGAACCACGCCTGTGTCGCTAAGGGCCAGGTAGTAAGTTATCTTCTTGATTGCTAAAATCACATCAGGGGAGTGCAACAACATCTCGCGTAGGCGCCAGGTTGGTGGCTGAGTGGGGGAGGGGGGCGACATGGCATTCAGAGTGAGTGTGGTCAATTAGGAAGCGGGGTTCAATGGAGGTCGTTATCCAATCCCAGGCCGAAGAGAAGGCTAAGAAATGGTCTAAGCAAGCGTATGTCTTATGCGCTGCAGAGTGGAAAGTGTAATCATGTTCATCGGGGTGCTGCGAGCGCCTGACATGGTGTAATCCACAGAATCTAACCAAGTTAATCCCTCTGGGGTGAGCGCCCAAGTGTGCCCAGTTCTCTGTCCAGAACGGTTCTGTACTGTATTCATTATAATGTTAAAGTATCCTCCCACCAAAATCGTCTGATCTGGGGACTGAAGGACTTTAGCTAGGGAATCAATTATGCTATAATTTGCACACGGATGGCCAACAAGCGGCCCTTAAACCCTGGTGAAGCGTTTGGAGAGAAGAATAGCTACCCACCCCTTCTTCCCTTTCCCTAATGACCAAAATTGCTGGGGGGAATCTTTTGATATACATTCTATGTGTGTCTTTAGAGAGCAAGTGTGTTTCCTGGAGCAGGCATATATCCCCCTGTGAGTGTTCTGACCTCTTAGTGGAATTGTTAAGGCCTTTCACATTAAGGCCAAGTATTTTTGACTCCATTGTCTAGAGTAAAGAGAGAGAGGCTAAGCAATAGTAGGGATAGGATGCATAGGGCTGGATGGGCGATGCGTAGGAGCCAAACGTTCGGGGAGGGTTCATAATGGTCCGGTGGTGTGTCATCCTACTCTGGTGTGGCCCGTCGGAAGGGGAACCCCATTCTTCACCCAAAAAGCCAAACCAAAAATATAGCCAATAGAGTCCATCATAACTTGAAGGTCCAAACCAGTGGGGGCTGCCAGGGTGCAGCGAGTCATCAGGTAACAGTGGGGTTCAGCACCCCCACCCTAGCAATATCCTCCCTTCATCATTCTGCACAGTACCTCACGGGGGGATCATCATCATGTTTGCTGTCACTGGAGAGGGAGCGCAGCACCTCAGACCTTTCTTTAGCCATGGTGGCAGATCGGGGCGGTGAAGCTCCATTCGCGGTCTTCGCCTGAATCTACTGCTGTCTCTGCCAGTAGCTTTATCGTCGTCAGGGGAGCAGCGGGAATCCTGATGCTTGATATCTAGGTTGAGGATCTTACAAGTCTCCGTCAGGGAGCGTAGCTGGTATGTTTTACGGTCCATTTGAAAAATAAGTCGAAATAGGTGGCCCCAGGAGCAAGCAGTACCCTGGGAGCGTAGGTAGCTAGTAACCAGGCGGAATTCTTTACATTTCTGCAATGTGGAGGCTGCCAGGTCTTGGAATAATTGTAGGGGTGACCCCGGAATAGCCTCTTCTGCTCAGATCTGGCAGCTGTGTGGATCGCTTCTTTCTCTGTGTAAGATGTGGACACAGACCAGGATTTCTGCTGGTGGACGAGGGAGTGCACAAGTGGACTGACTCTGTGGCATCGATCTATCTTGGTGCTACTCTGCGCGTTTTACCCCCAAGATGCTGCTGAATAGGACTGGCTATTGCCCTCGAGGTTAGAGCCCTCCACGCCCGTAGGGACCCCCTGATGCACACATTGTTTCTTCTAGACCTGTTTTCTAGGTCTTAGGCATGGCCATGTAAGTCAAGTTGCTGATCCTGCAAACGGATGATCTCCTACTGGAGGGCATCAGTTTCTGCATCCCTGGCCAAGGAGTCCACCTCAAGGACCACCACTCTCTCCCCACCTCGTCTATGTCTTGGCATACATGCCTGAGTTCCATTGTCAGATCCTTTTTTTACTGTCTGTAGGTCCTCTCGCAGAGATGCGAACAATGCCTCCAGAAACTCGCGGGTCACTGCACCTTCGGTTCCATCTCCTCCTCCTGTATGCTTTAATTCTTCGCCCGCCAACTTCTCCTGCTGGGCTTCACCCGTGCCCTTAAGCAGCATTTTGCAGACTGAACGGTCTTTTTTTTCGTTTTTGATGTGGCTATCGCTCTTCGGCAACGGACCCAGGGACCAAAGGGGCAAAAGGTGTAGGGCCGCTCAGTCACCCCACAAGGTGAGCAAGCTCCGGGACAAAGCTGAGATCAGTTCGGCCCTTGGCTTCGCTAACAACGAGAGATTTCAGTCGCTGTTCCCCAGGTCAGCGACACAGCATCCAGGAACCCCAGAGATTCATTTCATCCTTTGCGATCCGCCTCCAAAACTCGGGCCACGGCCCGCCCCGGGTGGCAGGAAGTAACAGGCCTCTAGGAGTAGGAACTGGGACGTCCCCCAGCCACCCACAGGCAGAGTCAGTGCGTTTCGAGACCGGGTCCACAGAGGGCCCCAATGACCCCAATCCGTTCAGGGACGTCACAGCCACGACTGGAGCCAGGTAAGTGAGGCCTTTGTGCTTGTCTCCCCCTGCTGCCTGTGTGTGAAGGAGCACACTGAAAGAGAGGAGGGGATTGGACCACAGGGGACCAGCGCGAATCCCAGCGAGTGAGGAGGCCCAGTTCTTTAGTTGGTTGAAGAGTCCCTTTTCTCCGCCTTCAACATGAATCTAAGTGACTGCGAGAGCCTCCCAGTGCCACTCCGGATGGGATGAGATCGAGGTTGTGCGGAGGCCCGAGCCCAATCTGGGGTTCTGGCACAGCCGGGGCCCAATACTGCTACAGGCCTCTAGCACCCACAGAGGGCAGTGATCCAGGGCAGAGGAGTTGTCAGGCCCGGTCTCCTGTAGTCCATCCCGCGGGCCTTCTACTCCCCCTGGGCTCCGGCAATGCAGCTGGGTCAAGAGGTGAGGGGGGCCGAAGTGCGCGTCTTGCCGGGTCCGATTCAACGGGTGCCGGGGTGGCCCTCAGATGGTGCGGGAGTGTACGGGCAGGTCCACAGAGCACAGGATCGCTCAGCGTAGCACTCACCGCAGACCGCCGCCTCGGTTAAGGTCCTCACAAGGCCCACTGCTCCGGGGGATCGGTAGCTCTTTAGAGGGGGGGTCCAAGCAACGCCAGCGCAGGCCTTTTTTTCCACTTTGATGTGGGTCGCCGCTCTCTCAGCTGCCGCCTTCAGCCCTCCAGGCTCTCGCCTTCGGTTCGCCCTCACCGACACGGAGGAATAGCGCAGCCCACACAGGGTATGGGCCACGACTCGCTCTGCGTCCTCGCTGGCCCACCGGACAACTTACGTCGGGCCCCCGGGTGGCCGCCGCCTGTCCCCGATGTCGTGCAGCCACCCACAGAGACTCCACTGATCAGGGATTGCTTTGGAAAGTGCATTAGGCTGGGCAGGGACAGAGCACCAGCAAGACACGTCCTCTCACGCCGCCATCTTGGCCATGCCCCCCCATGTTATGTTTTTAACCAATTCATAGAACCCCTCTTATTAAAGAACGGAGTAAGGGTTCCCTGAATATTTTTTAACGGTTTCTGTTCTAAAATCCTACCAAGAACATAGAGAAAATCAAAGAGCTCCCACCCACTTGGAGATTGAGCCCATCTGGTGGTGAGTACCCGATGATGAAGCATGCCACATGGTTAGCATGTGGGTGAGGGTGCTATAGGAACACATATAGTGTGCATGGTGAGAACTAAGGAGCAGGGCATAGTCACTGCTTGTTTTGGAAGACTCCCTCCACTTTTTGTTTATGCATATCATTTCGGGGAATCTGGGGGACTGTCCCACATAACCGTTTCCCTCCCCTCTCATTGTTTTTGGTATTTAGATGCCCAGACAACTGTCATATTGCAAAACATAATGGTTTGGGATTTTGCCTTTGCTGCCAAGGGTGAGGTGTATACTATATGAGGTGCAAAGAGTTGATCATTTATTGTCAACACCTATATTAGCAGTTATAAATAGATAGATCAAATCTCGGAAAGTGTTAAAGAGCTATAGAAGATAAACAATGGGCTCAATTTAGACAGGGATAGTATATTGACTTGGCTGAGAGGCATCTTTGGAGATTTTGATGGCTGGGTTTATTATTTGAGTTCTCTTTTACATACTCAGACGCAGCAGCGATCTCTGCAGGTAAGCGTGGAGGGGAGGTGAGGCAAGGCGGGGGGATGTCGACAGACGACGGGATACGATTTATTTATTTTACCCTATTTTGTAATTTGTCGACTTCCGCCCCACCCCACTGCGCTTACCTGCACAGACAGCCGCTGCTCAGACGCATTTCTATGTGCACCATTCATCATCTCACCACTAATAAAGGCAGCCCTGCCAAATGCCACACTTCTCGCATTAGAATAACGCATTTCTGGTAAGTTTCTCGGATTACAGCAATGAATGTGATTGTCAAGCAAAAGAACTGTGTCCTGAAGTGTGATAAAGTTGCTTTGCTGGGATGGACGCATAAGAGCTGTGCTTATTTTTCAAAGACCACAAGCAAGATTGCGCTAGTGTACAACGGGAGGTATGGGAATCTCAATATACTATGACGAGAAAGTGTCCTGCACCCCCTGCTCAAGCCATAGTATTAAATAGATGTGGATGTCCAGACGCAAAACAAAGCTTCTAAATACATGCCAAAAACGGTGTCATTCTAAACTGCAGTAAAAGAGGGGCCTACTTCGAGAACTGTTCAGGGACAAGATCCTCGTTGTGGCCCCTCTCCCATCCTGTAGTCGGCCTCGGGTCCTATGTGGCAGAGAGCCTGATCAGACCCTGTCAATTGATAATGATCTGATCATGCAATTAATTTGATTGGTTGCCAGCCAGGGAGGCGTAGGCTGGCTAAGGCAGGGAATATCTGTTTAATTTATTGTTTCTCTGCCGCCCTGCCCGGCAACAGGAGTCCAACCTAGGCAGTGGGCTGTGACATGCTACTACTAATTGAGGGTGACATTATACTGCCCGCGAGAAAGTGTCACTCATATTCGTTGAATGTCACTCATAATTGAAATTATGAAAATGTCACACTTGGCAGCTATGTAAAGACACTGCATTTCCTTTCCCCGATGATGGTACAAACACTGACCGATCATGAAAAGTGTGATGATACTTACTTGGATGTTGGAGTTCAAAGGCTAATAGATGAGGAAGGAATGCGAGGTTACATGAAAATTTGCTTTAAAACCATTGTAATAGCTAACAGCATGCACATTTATTAACTACCATCTGGTTTTGTATTGTGCCCATGTTATACACAGGCCTGTTCAGGCTTCTCGCTTGTGACGTATTCAGCCTCATTTTCATGTTTTGCACTATAAGCGAGGATTCATAAAATCACTAGGTCATTTATAAGGTTACATTTATTTTATATTTTCAAGGTCCTTTTTAGTTTCTCTCATGTGCATGGACCATGCACCTGTTAACCCAAGTATCGGCTTCTGCCACGTGTACTCTCATTCGAAGCAATGTATGTAGAAAAATATAAGAGCCATGTAAACCGGGTTGGGGCAACGTTAGATTCTCATTACTTTAGGTACTTTGCATAGCAATTTTACACTGCGCTTAATTTGCTTAATAAATGTGTGCAGACGACACTTAGGCTTATTAGGGTTCCCCCTCATCTCTCCAACAGTTGGGAAACAAAATGTTTACGTTTTTTTTTTATGAGGTGGCAAAAATCGTGACAACCATCATCACCTATCAGTATAGCAGTTGTTCATCGAACATAAAACACGATTCTTAATTTGTGCCTATGGCTACAGGTGGTAGGCACCAGCACTCATTTTTGTTGATGGGAACTTATTTCTAATCTTTAGACAGGGATTTACAGAAGAGAGAGAAAAGGAAGAAAGAAGGAGCAAGAGAAACATAGGGAAACAGTGCCAGAGGGAGAACGCAGGGATTTTTAAAAACCTGCATGGGTGAAATTAAGAGATATTAAGTGTGGTGGAAAAAAGAGGCAGACGGTGGAATCAAGAGGAAGCAGCCTTAATATTAGGCAGTGGGCACATGAGATAAACTCTGCTTTAGGACTCTACGCATATCATTTTAGGTCAAGCCTGGGGAGCGCATGCGCTGCTCTGCGGCATGCTGTACTGGAGTATGCACTCAAAGCCCCGCCCACTCTCTACTCATATTCGTCATTGGCTTGTGTCATTTTCCTTTGTAAATAGGCTTGTTAGTCCCTCCTTGTCTTCATTTGTAACCTCCCATGAGGACACCCCCTTTTACATGTGTTGCTGCTCGGGAGGCTTTAATTCCAGCCTCAGAGCACTATTTAGTTTGTGTTCGCATGACACACTCAATCACAACATCTTTATTATTTTTTTACATAGAACGGCATGCTACGCTGATAGTGGCGGCCGTGCCTTTGCTTTACTTGCAGCGCCAAACACGGGCGCATTTTTTAAGAAAAAAGTAATTTATTTTTAATTTCCCCATGCCGCAATCACACTTTAACGTTGGCTGCGCCCCTTTCTTTAAACGAACCAAGTCTAAGGAAAGGGGCGTGACCGCCATTAAAGTAAAAGCACGCATGGGGTGCTGTTACAACAAAAACAAGCATTGGCATAGCCAATAGGTCTCGCTTTTGGGACCTTATAAGTATTTAGTTATGCAGCACCATATCCTTGGTGCAACAACATCAACTGTTGCAGGGCTAAACACTTATAAGGTCCCAAAGGCGAGACCTATTGGCTATGCCAATGCTTGTTTTGGGAGATACCAAATTGACAATTTAGAGGCTATAAATCTATCTCTAAATATTGAATTTTAGATGGCTTAAGGCACTCACCCAGGGATCTGGCTGCTCTAGTTGTCTGTAATATATTTAGGCAAATCCATATAAAATGTATACAAATAAAAAAAATCTACACACATCAGCGATAAGCAATGCTTACATCAAACAGTAAAAAACAGGGGACATAAGCCAAAACGGTACATGCTGTTTGTAAATGTACATTTGAGATGGCCCGCAACATATGCCCAATCAAGTTGAATGACTTAAATAAAACAATTTGAATGTCTTCTAGAAAATGGCGATTACCATACCAAAAGGAGAAACCCACGGGTGTATTGTTCACAAGTGTAAAACTTTAATTTTAGCAATTTTCTATGAAATATAAACAACTTCTGGAAAGAGTACATCAACATTCTTCAAAATAGCAGCAGCAAAGTCATTGTGCAAGTGTCCCTGCTACCAGTTGCTAAACTTTTTGGAGTGCCCTCTGACGACAATGCTAATTTCGAATGTATCTATTGCTTAATGTTGCAGAATTGCTTCTTAAAAGTGCAGTAAATAGTAAATGTTATTATCCAACTGCAACTCGATTTATCGACCTCAAAAAGATGAGACTTAACCGAGATTCAAACTTCATCACTGGCAAGTCACACCAGGAAGAACTTAATTTGCCAGGTTGGCAAGTTCCCAAACAAAAATTAAACATCAACTCTGAAATTATAAGTTGTGTCACTAAAAACGAGCAACTCCTCTCCTATGCAACCATGAATACTTACGTGGATAAATGTACTAATATTGTTTCTATTTACGGTATTGCATTTTCTTGTACTCTGTACTTGGTTGTAGTAAGATGAATACCATTACTTCAACTGTATGAAAGGTAACAGACTAGTAAAGACAAGCACCAGAAAATGTCTGCTGTCTGAGGTGGCATTGGCTTAGTCGGAAGTGAATTGCTCCTTGAAGAATTCACATCAGATGCTTCCGAAGTTAAGAATAACAAGCTAACGAGGAGGGATGGGGAGAAGGGAGGGGGGTAGTGAGAGCAGACAGCAAGGGTGTGGAGGAGCATGATTCACGCGCTGGAAGGCTTAATGAGCCATGACAGAAAGGCAGATGGCGGCTGCGCGCGTGCACGCAAGCTTTAGGCCACCAAAAACCTGTGGCCACACTTTGGAAACCCATACACTAAATGTTTTGCAGAGCAGCGCATGCGCTGCCTCAGCGAGACCTAAAAAGCACCCCATACCAAGCTTTTACTTTATTGGCGGCCACGCCCCTTTCTTTAACCACGGCTCGTCTAAAGAAAGGGGCGTAGCTGATATTAAAGTTAAAGCGCCGCATGGGCGTTTTTACAAACTAGCATGTGTAATGCAATAGGTGTCGCATTTATGAAAGACATTGCAAATGTTTTTTTTTTTTAAACTGTTAAGCACTGTAAACACATGCAAAGGACATGAAGTACCTCAAATAAATGCACTTAAGCGGACACAAAAAGGGCAAGTTTGTAATGCAGACACGAGCAAAACGCTGCAGCTAAAGGCCTTCGGAGAGGTAAAGCTCGGTGCTGTCAATGGAAGCCAGCAGCCCGAGCGTCCATTATATTCAGGGCTTTAAGTGGGATGAAAAAACTGGGGGGTCTCATAAAGGGGCGTGGCCAATGTACTTAAGGGAGTGGCTTAAAACACGTTAGCTAAAAATTCTGTGTTTAGCATAGTGTGCCGCCCCACTTGTATTTTACTGTTTCTGTCATTGCATCAAGATATGATAAAGCAAGTAACATCATACCTACAACAAATCAGGACTATTGGCTTAGTTGCATGAGATAAACAAGCAGCGACCATTGCCTGTATATAATATTGAAAAAGCTTCCACTTACAGCCCTGGTGACACCATGACAATGTTGCTGCTCCTGAGTTTCAAAAAGAGAAGGAAATCCAGAGAGAAAATGACTCTCTTACAAGGATTTCCCTTCCCCTACAACGCTCACCTGGCATGACATAATGCCGTAACTTCTCAACTAGTGACAAGTGAGCAGTGTGAGCACACGCATATCGATGTGCCCGCTGTCACTACAGTCGAGAAAAAAATGGACTGCCTGTGCCAGGGCACAAAACAGAGCCCGATAGAGACCCGTTTCGAGGCCCCCTTTAAAAAACTGCCGGTGCTCAGCACCGGTGAGACCCGGCCCACTTAAAGCCCTGATTATATTCCAGAATGTTCCTGGCACTCGGTATGACAGAGCCAAGAGCACAGTCTACGCCGCCGCGAGGTGAGATGGAGAGATAGACCTGGGTTTTTAGGTCACAGATATTCTCGGTGTGTACCCTGCGCAGTCCGCCTGAAAGCTGAGTTATTACCCCAATTAGAAGGCTTTCACCGACGACGGCGGCCAGGCTCTGCTGACGGATGTGGGTAGATAATACCTGAAAGATTACTGGCAAATGTTTTTTTTCCCCTTCCGACCTCGATTTTTCCTCGCATTGGATGTTCCTTATCTCGCATTAGTGTAATTAGTCAACCACTGTGTCGTAGATTCGTGACCTTTTTTGTAGAGTTAAACAAGCACAGCCAAAGACAATAGGTGTCACCTTAGAGAACTTTTGGCTCCCTCTGACAGTATCTATTCTTCATGCTGCACAGCATTAAAACATATGTGTAAAGGAAGTTAAGATTAAAAACAAACTATGAAATAATAAGCACGATGAAGCGGCCACCTGGCAGTATCATTTTGTAGGTGCTTGTAGAAGAAGCATGTAGGCACGCATGCAGATGTATGCACGTACCGTGAAAGTGACAAGGCCCACCGGCCGCATGATCGCATTTAAAATAATAAATAAAATAGTCAATGGTATCCAGGTAGCAGGTTGGGAGGACAGAAGTAGCAGCAGGGGGGGGAGGGAGTTGAAACACAAAATGAGGGAGAGCAGTATAGAGGAGAGTCAAGGTGCTAAGAAGTACGGTGACGACATGAGGTTGCACAGAAGCACACTGGCGAGAGAGGGCAACACGAGTGTAGGTGGGGGCCCAAAGCACAGGGGTGAGGGAGCGATACAGAGCACGAGGGAGAGAAGCACATGAGGGAGACAGCTCAAAAACACATGCACGTTCATGGAGTACTTCAACAAAAAGAAAAAAAAGTAGCTCCCAAAACCTGAACAGTGAAAGGATGAAAGGACACAACTACTTCGGCCATGCTCAAGGGAGGGGCAATGCAAGAAGAGGAAATGAAGCCAGCACAAATACAATATGAGAAGCAAGCAAACAAGGGTGACAATGAAACTAACCAACAGTAAGCAATGGGTGAGCTCTAAGCCCAATGTTAGCTAACAAAATGTCTTGCAGACAACAGTGCATGTGCTTTCTCAGGCAAGGCCTAAAACGCATGTTTGAGCAGAATAAATTAGATTGCTATAGCTTCTCTTCATTAGTAACTGAAGATATATAACATAGGCCTGGACGACATTAAAATTATGCAAGCGTAATTTTGGGAATTTTAATTTTGAAGTGATACTGCCAAAATTACGCCACATTGCGTAATTATACCACAGTTGGTGGCACAATTATAGTGTAGAAGCATGGAAACAACACAAAATACACAACGCTGTTTGTGGCAATTGTGGGTTTTTACTCCTTTTTTTAGAGCAGAATGCATCGCCATGTAAAAAAAACTTGATGCAAGGACTCATTTCTCGCTAAAATATGGTGTAAAGGATGGATTTGCATTTCACATAATTACACACCCTACACATATTTTTCCTGAAATTTTGTATGATTACACTTCAGCAAATTTAACACGCCCCTAATATAAACCCGACCCACAAAAATAGAAATGATCAAGTTTGAGGTTCTGTGGGCCTAACTATATCACAGAGATGCACAGTGAGACCCTGTGCATAATTATGGAGAAAGTGGAGTATACTATCTATGCTTGGGGAATGGTTTCACAGGGGCCATCTCGGCTGTCCTAAAGCTTTTCGGCAAACAATTAAAAAAAAAAAGCTTTTTATGAAGTAGTCAGAGAGGGGAGAAGAGATCCAGGTAGGTGCAGCTCATGGCGGCAAAGGGCAGATCCAGCAAACAAAGGCAAAAGGGAAGCTTGCGGCCCAGATGATTGGAATTCAGGGGACTTTAATGAAGCTGAAGCGACGGTTAACCCAGATGAGCTGCGCTACCCATGATCTTTGGAACGTACTGCCTCTGACACAGTGGCCCAATACATGTGCACATGTTTGCGCAACCTTTTAGACAAGGAGGAGAGAGCAAGGATAAGACCTGGGGACCTTCAACCTTCACTGGAGTGCAAGGTGGACAATCCCCTTGAAATAGACACCAAGATATTCACATTAGTGGGCAGATTCTCTAGAGGCCATAAAAAGCAGAATATCATAATAAGCTTTCAGAAAAGTCAGAACCCCCAGCAATAAAACTGGAACTGGCATTGATTAATGAAGAATGAAACTCTAGATTCTGAGGTGCTTTCACGATGGACTCAAAGAACCATTTACCTTTTAAGGAATGTAAACTGCACAATCACTGACACTGATCGATTCTAATTAATAAGGATCCAAAGCTAGAAGAACAGGTGGGCTCTGAGGCAGGACCAGTGGCACAGGGATGTTTATTTAGTGAATCTTTTATAATAAGAGCTTTGAAATCTTCTCAATTCTAGATAAGGCCCAGGTGTCCATTTGCAAGAATTGTAGGTCCAAGGTTTTCAAAGGGGCAGATCAAATCAGCCTGATAGTCTTACTGGGCAACCAGTGACCAGACCAGAAAAGTTGGTGGAGAGGAACAGCAAGCCAGGGCTGCAGCTTTACATGCTTCTTAGGAAACAACAACTGCACATTTACAGGTAAGAATAATCTTGTTTTCTCACATAACGTTATGGGGGAGGCGAGTGCACTTTGTCCACAGCTTGTATTAGAAAGAGTTACAGGGTTCCATATAACGTTTCACGACACTCCAGTACCAGCAAGGAGTTCCAAGCCTAGAGTTTTCTCCAAAGAAGAACGCATCCTTTTAGAGATTGAGGTTCCGGACACAGTGACTAGGGAAGCAGACATTTGCGCTGGAGGAGTTTTTGGGAAGTTGTTTCCTTGTGGAAAAGAAAGTTGAGGGTTTTCAAGCCGTCATAAGCCTAAAATATATCAACTGCCACTTGAAGATGGAAGAATCCATCTGCTATTGGAGGAGTGTTTTGCATACAGGACCTTTAATTCCCTCAAGTCAACTATTTGGATGGGACGTTTGACAATACGATGAGCTATGGGAGGGGGAAGAGCTACTGACACCGACTAGTCTGTAAGTTGTTGAAAGGTGTGCATATGTTTAAACCCAAGAAACCAGATACAAATGTGTTTCGAAAGTGAACTTAGTTCTTAGAACTTTCTTGAAAAGGCTTAACAATGACCTTTCAAGGAAGGAACTATTAGCTAATCTAACAACTATAATGTTCTGACTGACACATCCTTCTTGAGAGTACCAGATGTGCAGGCTTTCGATTTATTTGGCGGAATATTTAATCCAGATGGATGGCTGGGGGGGGGGGGGTACACTTCACTACTGCCTAGAAGACAAAGTCCAAAACTTGTTTTGTCTTTTACCTATCTTTCCTGGATAACCCTAGGTTATGTGTGGTAATATATCTGAAGACAGATGAAGAAGTCAAATGAGAATTGAGGCTAGGGAATCTCAGAAACTGATTTCATTCAGGAAAACGTCTGCTCCATTTCAAACGGGCTAGATTGGTGTTGCAGGGACTGGGTGTTGACTCGCACACACTTTAGGAGTGATGACTTTTAGGGAATTCCTGTTTGGAGGTAGTTTGGAAGATATGCGTTTTGCTAATTGTTGCTCAAACTCTGTGTTTAAAATGTTATATTTCAAACATTTGTGGATGTAGCGTCCTTGGTGGTGAGGACTATTTGAACAAACAATATGGTGCGGTATCAAAACATCAAAGTTTAAATATCTCCCTGCACATACTTCAACTCCCAAATATTGATTACTCAGTCAATTAGAACAATAAATCTATACGTTGCTAACTATTCTTACTTTGATGATATAGTGCAAGTCCATATTTTGAAGTTGATGTATGTGAGGGGTAATATCTATGGTTGATATTTTGATATACAACCCATGATCCTTGCCTCTCATCCTAGCATAGAATAAAACTAATTCTAGCTATTGAGTTGAAAAGTTTACATTTTAATAAGAATACATTGTTCCACAAATAGTTTGTCTTACGAATTTATAGTCAGAGTTTTTTTTCTACCTCTACCACTAGTCATTTGAAATTCTTTGCATATGAACTCAATTCCATATGCTGTCTGATCCAGACGTCATCGCTAAATCCAAAATCAAATTATTAAGGCATAGGAAGATTAAGTGGTTTGCCCAGACTAATATGATTTTGGATTTAGCGATGGTGATTTTGGATTTAGCGATGGCGCCAGGATCAGACAACATACAGAATTGAGTACATATAGTACAAAGAATTTCAAATGCCTGGTCACACCTGTGTCAAATGTATTTGTGTAATCACCACTTGCAGTACAAGATCTAAGATCATCTCCTAACCCGTCATGTAATGTACAACGTTCCACTACTTCACAGCTAGTTTGTGCTATATAAATACCAATACATACATATGTTATGGCAACCCTGCAACTGTTCATGTCCTCCATACTGAGGTGGAAGATGCAGAATTATTGTGTATTTGGGGAGTCCTGATGGGCCGTGTGACTTTAAGGAAGAGGAAATGTGTGTCTGCCAATTTAATGCCATTGGCTCTGGCATGCTTGCCATTTTAGATTGGCATAGGCATTATAAAGTAGAGATATCTGCCTTATAATGTGTAATTGCAGTACAGCATGGAGATTAACTAACTTGACTGAGCCCAATGAGGTGTTTGTGACTACAAATATTGGGCATTGGGAAGACTTGGGCATGATAACCTGAAAGGTGTCCCGCTGAATTATAGGGAAAGGGTTATAGATACTATGAATTTAGAAGGGTGAAGGATTACCTGGAAATAATCTAGCTACTTTACAGCCAGTAGAGTGCCAATCCTTCCTACTATTGTGAAGCAGGGTTTGCACTTTTAAAAGAGTGACCTCTCTGTGCCTTACATGGTGTATTTTTTTCCCTAAAGAATGAGTGAGCTACGGAGTTAGGCTCGGCCACCCATGAATGGAATGTACTGTGGTGTGGAGGAGTGGTAGGCAGTACAGTAGGAGTTTAAAAAAGTTCTCTCTGGGAGGATATTAGCTCCTTCTGGATGGACATCAGTTTACAGTTGCCTTTAGTGAGGAGCATATTTGACAATAGTGTATTTCTCTGGAAGAACATCAGTTCTCTTTTCATGGTTTTTGGTTGCTGGATTCCTGGTTGGTATCCGTAGGGGTTTCAATGGTGCTCCTGGGTTCCCTAAGCACACAGGCGGAGAAAAATTACTTTTGCTTCAGTGCAGTGTATAGAGTTCAATCAGCCACTTGGGTTGTCGAAGAGGTCAATATTTTGTTACAGAACACAGTAAAATGCAAATCATCTTACCGTGGGCCAAATGTAAGGTGAACGTTTGATCCCATCATGTTACAATAGGGAATGATACTTCACTTGCTAGCTCAGGAAATAGTGACCATTGATTAATAAATGGGACCGCAGTTTTCATGAGGCTCGTTTGAGGGATTGAAGATGAGGGTCCCCTCTGAGGAAACATGCGGCCACGGACTGTGCTTGTTCAGGATTATGCGAAGAGTCTGGTAAAGTTGTCTCTTGGGATAAAGGAGCTGGGCTTCCAAGAGAATGCACATGACCTGCACAAATAAAATCAGGAGAAACTGCAATTTTCCAAAGCATTTTCTGATCTCAGATGGCTTTGGTAGATAAACAATGACTAGCAACCGGGGTTTAGTATCAAAGTTCCACTGAGTTTTAGGGGAAATGATTGTTGCAACACTGTAGCACTGGTTCGATTACAGGACTCTCGTGGATTATTTCTTCATTATGTTAGACATTCCTATACGTCAGTCTGTAGTTTGTTTACTGTGAGTCAGTGCTTGCATATGGGTTCTAGCTATATTTTGGTCATTCTTTCAGGTAAACTTGACTTTTTTCATATTATATTAAATTTTTTAATTGGTTTTATGGTCCGGGGGACTGCCACAAAAACGTACAATATTTGAAAATAAACAATGTTCTCGCTGCAAAACCTTCCCACTCACTTATTCATTCATTCAAACATTCAATACACTAGTCTCTAGTGTGTTTTTGCTATCCAAATTTTCATTAACAAAAAAAACAGGCAGTTTTCGGACGAATGCCTCTCTGGACGCTACAAGAAAATCATTGCTTGTGGCAGACAAAGTAAAAAATATATTGGAATTTCAATAAAAATAAATAACTGCATCACAACTCACCATTTCTGTTGCAAGTATGTAAAATACCATTCACCTAATGGCCAACACAACTCAATCTTGTAAATTCATGAATCAGAGACAAAAAAATTAACGAATGCCAGTTTTGACATTGTTCTGTAGGATGTTTTATGAGCATTGTTGCACTCCCATGTGCCATGCCTTAGCTTACACATTTTCTGTTAAATGGTATATATTGCTGAAGGAGAGCACACACAACAAGCACAATCCAATGGGTAGACATCTCACACAGGATTTAAGACTAAAAGCAAACTCAAAAGCACTCACCTTCTGCTGGGCTTACGGCTGCAGGAAGGTTTTCCCAATCTATGGTCTGACTTGGGGACGGGTGAGGTGAAAAACTTGCCTCAATCCCATTTTCCTGGCAAGAAAAAAGGAATTGCAATCAAGACCTAAAGTATATATTTTATTTTTTTAATCGTCTTTATTGGCGTTTTCACAGGTTTATACATAATACAATCTGGCAGCTTTATTATACAACAACTGTGCAGTGACATTTACACATTTGACGCTTGGTGGGGAACCAGACTACTCTGGATGTTGGTATCATTAAATTAAGAAAACCATATCTGATCTCCTATACAAGTCTACGTATATTGTCCATTCTGTAATCAGCAGATATAAACAACTGACTTTTCTGTGCATTTTACCGCTATGCTGTCACATCAGACAATTCACATTAAACACAAACCATGTGACCTCAACTAACCCAACTGTACTATGTGCTTTGGGGCTTATATGAGCTAGGGTGGTTGCTTATGCATGTACCTTTCAGAGGACAGCGGGGACAATGAAGAGAAGGGAGGAAGGAAGGGAGAGGGCAAGGCGGGAGAGAGAGAAGGATAAAGAGAGTGAGGGGTGGTGGGGGGAAGGTGGGATATCACATGCCACGCACTCTCTCTCTTACACACGCAAGCCGGAGGCCTCGCCTAGTTAAGCCAGACCTTGCCTGGCCAGGTGCCTTCCATGGTCGCCAGTATATGTTCGCCTCGTATTAGTTTTGCCTCCCATGAGGAACCCATTCACCCCTGGGGGGGAACGAGCTGTGTTCAATTTGCCCTCCACGAACGCCAAGTACTCCTGCCACTGCGTGGGTTGGTCTGTGGGGGGTCTCGGGGTGCCTTCAGTGATTGTGTCGTGTGCTCCGCCAACAGTGCCTTACAGAGGTCCATAAGACCTAAAGCATCTTAATTTAATTTGCCTTGTCTTACATTTCTTAACACGTGCATATGCTATATGCATGGATACTGCCTAATAATTCGCAGGGCTACTGCGGGTTTGCTGTATACTGATATAGCAAACCACAGGCACTTTGCAGAATGCACAGATCCTCAGGCATTAATGACAGGTTAAGACTAAGAGGTACAATCAGGCTGTTTATTTCCTTAAACAGCTCCTGTTTTTTTTTCTCACCTGCTGACTACACAGTGCCTTGCCCCGCAAAAAAGTTTCAGCCACAGGGAAATATGGTTCAATGCCCATGTTGTCACCGATAGAATTTCCATATTGTCAATACGTCAGAGTCTACACCTGACAACCATCAATTCACAACTGCTACAGGAGTTTATTTTTCATTTTCCTTGGGTAGGCCCAATTAGTCTTTCATGGAGGGGCATACTATAGGTGCAGAGTCACGGGAACTGTGCTTGTGTTAACAAATATCAGTGACTGAAAGACCTACCGCTACTTTCCACCTCACCTCCACAACTTCTAGTTCACTACCCTGTCCATCCAGCAGGGGAAAAGGAATCTACTTTGAATGATGGTGCAAGTCCTGCCAAAAAATGAACCTATACCAGAATCCCTTCAAAAGGTTTGGTCAAACAGGACATACTACACTACTTCTATGGTTCTCATTCCCTGTATTTCTGAGCTGGTGTCTGGAATGCTGAGAGTGAATGATGTAACAGAATGTTCGTGTGCGGAGTGGAAGCTGAGAGATAGGACAGTTGGGAGGGAAAATGGAGCCCTAACAGGACCCAATTGCTGTTGCTGTAACCAAAGGGCCTAACGTCATAAAAAACGCACCTCCTATTTGAATGGATCCAGACGCTTGGATGAAGACTCTGCCCTCCAACATCAACACTAAGATTTCAAATATTAGATCATTACTATTACAATGTTGATTAGTTGGTTAAAGTAGATAATAAGGGGCAACCCTTTTTTTAGGTTGAGCCTGGGCAGCACAAGCACTGCTTTGCGAGCCATGCTGTATTGGAGTATGTACTTGAAGCCCGCCCACTCTCCGCCCATATTTGTCATTGGCTTGTGTCATTGTCTTTCGTAAATGCTGGCTTCTGGTTCGTTATTAGGCTTGTTAGTCCCTCCTAAGTACCGTTTTGTCTTCATTTGTAACCTCACATGAGGATTGGCCCCTTCACTACGGTTGTTACACGGTACGTCTTCTTTAGTCTGTAAGCACTATTTTCTTTAATGGGTTTCTCTGCCTGCAGGAGGGTCTCTCATGTGCAGTTGTGACCACCGGCTAGTTTATTTAACTCATAGCAAATGGGGAGCTTTTCAGGGGTCATGGGAGACAGAAGGGGGCATCTCAGCGATGCCTTCAAGCATTTGGAATGCAATAGGTCTCGCATTTGCGAGAGTTTAAGCTATTGGCATTGTAAATGACAATGCCTTTTATTTATGTTTAAAAAACCACAACATAAATAAAAGGCATTGTCATTTATAATGTCAATAGCTCAAACGTGCATAAATGCGAGACCTATTGCATTGCAGAAGCTTGTTGATTAAGGAGTCGTGATTGCCCATGTAATTGGAAAGTGTGGCACTGTATTGTCTTTAGGAGACAAAAATAGGCTCGTTCCCCCAAGTTGCTTTGTATGCTCATGTTAGAATCCTAAATTGAATGTGTATGGCAATGCAAAGTCAGAGTAAGTGAGGCAGGCCAGAGAAGTCATGCTTCCTCGTATGTAGATTGCTAATTCTTATAAGGCTCTATTTTGTATTCTTTTTAGTCTAGAAATGGGAGGGCATTACATTGCACACAACCGACGAATCTTGAGGCCCTGATTAGGGCCACTAAAGAGGGAAATGATGGGCAATATGATTTTTTTTTGGCAGCATAGGCTAAAAATTACAGGTATTAATAGCCACTTGCTTTTTCCTCGAAAAGTCACTATGGATCACAGTCCTATTTTTTTGTGGAGGCAATGAGCATGCCAAAGTTAATTAAAGAAAAAAGTTCCTTACCTCTGGTAACAATATTTTTGGCTGATACTTATTCTTCTAGCAGATTCATCACTTTGTGGATACTTCTTCCAAGCTTCAGACTAATTTGGAAAACTTCTCCGCAGCAACGGTTCACCAACGCTGCCAGTTTGAGCCACGTGGCTCCAGTCACATCTCCACTACTGGATGTGATGTCACCAGTGAATTTTAAGCATGTAACCAATCAATGTAAGGCACGTGGATAGAAACCAAGAGAAATACACCGGCGACAAATGTAGCACATTAATGGTTTGGAAGCACTGGGATCTTATTAATCAGGTCCAAGTGAACGGGGAGAAGAGAGAGTAGTGAGGAATCTGCAGGAAGGCTATGAACCCACCATAAGCATTATTATCAAAGGTAAGTAATTTTTTCTTCTGATGGATACATCTTCCCACAGATTCCTCAACTTATGATGGGAGTCTCTAAGCAGTACTTTTTCAGGGAGGTGAGACTGAGTAGCGTAGGCTCTGTGCTGATGTGGAGCAAAGGCTCTGCAGCATCATGTCGCCCAGATGAGTGCCTCAGCCCAGTGAGGAGTATCAGTGACCCAGGCAGCATGAGCCTGCAGAGGGTTGAATGGATGAACCTTCAGAAGGTTAGAGCTGTTCATTCACCTGTACAGATCCTGATGAACCAACTGGATGACCCGCACCTGAGTAGAGAGACTTTCTTGGTGTCGGAGCCACTGCCTCCTGAGACATCACTGAATGGTGCTCACCAGCTACCTGGCATGACACACCAACAAGTCGTACTAGGCAGGAAGGCCTGCAGGCACAAGACAAGGATGCGAGCTTGAGTCACACATCATAAATATTGCACAAATATCTTCGATCCTCTAAGGAGAAGACATGCTTTCAAAAGAGTCTGCCATGACCACCAGCCCCTTTGTAAAGAGGCGTGAGGCTGTTTTCAGTCCAAACAGAAGGACCACAAATTGATGGTGCTAAGAACTCACTAGAAACCTCAAGTAGCGCCTGTAAGTGAAAATGAAAGTAGATGCCCTGAAGCGCAAATGATGGCAACCAATCTTTTGAGATGAAAGTCAACATAGACTTGTCTTGCCAGATAAACAGGTTCGAGGGTGAGCAGTTCAAGGCGTCTTAGGAGGTAAGGTGGGGATAGAGAGTCAGAACTCAACAATCACACATTAGCCACTATACGTTGATGTGTTGCACAGTGAGCTGAATTTAAATAAGAGAAGATCTTTAATCGCATCACAACTGGATGGAGACTACAGGGTCTACTGACTTCTCTAAACAGTAAAACATAAGGTGCTCTATTAATTGTAGTTGCAGGCTCACCATGGATTAGGTGGAACAGCTTTTCCTGTAGACTATGACCCAAAGGTTAGCCCATACACTCGACTAGGCAGTTACAATATGTGGGTCTCAGGTATTACTCAACGTCCAAGCAGATCTTTTTAGCCAGTGCACAGATGTTTCTCATATGCTTACATTACCTGATCATTGGTATGCACTCTGATCGTCCAAGCGCAGGTGCGATGCTCTTTGCATGGGCATGCAGTCACTTTCGTAGTCACCAAGGTTCATCTTGGAGGCCTGCCGCCTCCCCTGCTTCTTGACCAGTGACAGTTGCAGTGGTTCCAGCACTTGCAATGGAGAAATTATTCCCTCAGGTCAGGGCACAGAGATGTAGCCCTCAGAAACAGTAGAGTCAGCATAAGTTCTCCGTCTTCCTTGTGGTTGCCGAAGTGGGAAAACAGGTGAGTTTTTTATGTATGACAAAAGTGGTTTTTGGTTGAACAGGAGGTTCAGGAGTCTATCTGTTTCATGCAGGGTGGGTCCTGGCACATTCCTTTGGGCTTTTCTCATGGACTCTCCTGCGAGACAAGGTGCTTTCCTTCTCCCCTCTTAGTGAGCAAGCAGGCTCCCGAGTCTCAGGCAGACCCACAGCTTCTCCAACAAGTCATATAGTTTCAGGTGATGTTCCCTCGCCTCTGGAGGCTAGGTATTAGTGATATCAACTGTACATCACAGCAGCTCCTCAAGTACGCCCATGCTTGGTCAGTGAAGCATCTTGGAACTGCAACCAAGTGGAAAGTTTGGGTCACACTTTTATACAGAATTTCCAAACAGGATGTGGCTCCAGTGTTAACAGTTCATAACGTAATTTCCTTTCTGCAGTGCAAACAAATCTTTTTGTTATGTGATGATGGCTCCACGTGGAGCACTCATAACACAAGCACAATGAATCAACTTCCACGCACCCAAAAGAAACCTCCGATCTTCCAACCTCGCACTGGCCGAAACCCCACGCATCCGCAGAGCAAGAGGAAGATCCTTCTCTCACACGGCGGCCAAAACCTGGAACGAGCTCCCGGTAGACATCAGACTCGCACCCTCCATGAACACCTTCAGGAAGGCCCTCCAGACATGGCTCTTCGGCTAACGGACCTGCAAACGCCCCCCCTGCCCCTCCTTCAGCGCCTTGAGACCCTCACAGGTGAGTAGCGTGCTTTAACAACCATTGATTGATTGATTATTTATTTCTTGAATTTATAGGGCGCACAGCTACCCGGAGGTCTCCCAGCGCCAACGGACACACGTAGAAGAATGGAGCTGCTCTATTGGTTGAATAGCCAAGTTTTCAGATCCTTTTGAAATTTACATAGATAATTTCGTGCCGGAGTTGAAGGAGGAGGGAGTTCCACAGTGAGGGAGCAAGACACGCAAAGGATTTACCACCCATGCGTACTTGTTTGATCCGGGGCACACTGAACTTAGCCTGAGATGAGGATCGAAGAAGGCATGTAGGAAGGTAAGGGTGGACCAGGGCCCTGAGGTACTGAGACGCTATCCCAGATTTAATCCTGTGCATGTAGCAAAGGGCTTTACATTTTGTGCGATTTCTACCCTGAGCCAGTGAAGGTCACGCAGGGTTCCTGAAATGGGTGCCATTCTAGGTAATTGGTACAGTAACCTGGCAGCAGAATTCTGGACGACCTGCAGCTTACGCACTACTTCTTTGTTAGCACCTAAGTAAAGTACATTGCCGTAGTCCAGTCGGGATACAATTAGAGCGTGGATGACCGTTCTTTGTGTGGTCAACGGCAACATCCATAGTATTTTTTTCAGCCATTTAAGGATGGTAAAGCTGGTTGAAGCGACCTTGACTGCTTGTTGCCTCATAGAGAGTTAGTCATCTATGATAATTCCTAGGTTACGGACTGATAGCGAGAGTTTATGGAGATCGCCCATTTGAGGCGGCCAATGTTGGGGGCCCCACAGATATTTATTTCGGCCGAGGATAAGGACCTCAGTTTTCCAACCGTTGAGCTTCAACCGATTGGAAAGCATCCAGCCAGCTATCTTTTGTAGCCCTACCTGGAGCGATGACACATTAGAAGTCTCCTTGGAGGACAGGGAGAAGATAAGCTGGGTGTCATCTGCATAGGAGAAGATTGTTAGCCCAGCCTCCTCAGCAATAGCGGCCAGAGGGCTAACATACATGTTGAAGAGTAGCGGGCCTAGTATGGATCCCTGTGGTACTTTATTGATTTTAAAACACTAACATTAGCAGCGGCATAACATTATTGCAGGAATTTGTTTAATGATGTATTATTAGGCAATGAGAACGAAAAATTGCATTATGGTTGCTGTAGTGTCTCTGGGTAATTTGGGAGTCTGAAACCAGCACAGGTGAACATCACGTGATGACTAGGGGGTGGGCTGCTTGAGAGGAGGGGCCCAAGTTGAATTTTAAAATCAGGAGGTCGAAAGGGTAAAGAAAGCTTCTTCCAGTGATGACGTGAGGAGAGCGTTTTCCAGTTAGCAGGTACGACGTCAAGGGGCGATAGGTAGAGGAGACTAAGGGAGACGCCGAGTTGAAGGGTAAAGGGAATGGATGTTTGACGTCTTAAGGGAAAAGGGAATGGAAGCTTTCAGTGTAGAAGGTGGGACGGATGGTAGCCGGCTGAACTTTTCGCATGGTTAGCAGGGACGACAAACAAAACGTGGAAAGGGGTTTGTGAGAAGAGATGGTTCGTTTAAACAGTGGGGAAAGTAAAGAGGTGAACACCGTCAGTCGAAGCAGTCAGGATCATAGCATAAGAAGTTTTCACCGAGTGATAGGATGATTCAGATATTTACGGCAGAGAAAACCGATTGGCAGAGACACTAGGGGGGAATATAGTTTAGTAAAGTTAACAATGTATTTAAAGAGGATGTGTTGGGGTAAATAAGAAGAGGGGTTCTTTAAACACGGCTTTTCAAGAAAGTTTTTTTATATGTGATTTCTGTTCATACATTGGTGGAATGGAATACTAAAGCATGTTTAATTACAATTTACAGTTTTTCCCTGACGAAGGGCCCAAGAGGCCCGAAATGCATTGGATTTCAATAAACTGCTATTGATGAATTCGGCTTCAGTCGTGTTTTTGAAGAGAGGTGCGGATGGCCCGGCAAGAACATTAGAAATTTGGGAAATGGCCTTTCCTTGCATGTTGATGTGATTTAACGCAAACGAAAATGTGGATCATAAACGGAGTTATAAATGATAAGCAGAAATTTAAAAAAGTGACAATGGTGAAAAAACTTTGCAAACGCAATTGGCTGTGCAAGTGGCTTGGGACAGAAAGTTGTCCCAATAAGTTGTTGTCTAGTTTATTACGTGCTGTGTTTGGGCTGGGCACGACGTCACTTTGCACGCAACGAGCACATTAGAAGTCAAGATTTGTTTGGGGTTTAGAGCATGATGAACAAGGTGTGCAACCCGTACTCATATAACGTTGATGAATGACATGCCCGATCGGGTTAGCACCCACGAAGACCAAAGTAACAAAAGGAAGATTTTGAAATTTCTTAACCATCCACATGCAAGGCGGAACAACTATGTTCACAAAGCAAGTTTATTTTATGGAGTCGGAACAGTGTGGATAACTGTAGTAATGATAATTGGACCGAGCACATGTTTTCAGAAAACTTTATTGATTTTAAAACACTAACATTAGCAGCGGCATAACATTATTGCAGGAATTTGTTTAATGATGTATTATTAGGCAATGAGAACGAAAAATTGCATTATGGTTGCTGTAGTGTCTCTGGGTAATTTGGGAGTCTGAAACCAGCACAGGTGAACATCACGTGATGACTAGGGGGTGGGCTGCTTGAGAGGAGGGGCCCAAGTTGAATTTAAAAATCAGGAGGTCGAAAGGGTAAAGAAAGCTTCTTCCAGTGATGACGTGAGGAGAGCGTTTTCCAGTTAGCAGGTACGACGTCAAGGGGCGATAGGTAGAGGAGACTAAGGGAGACGCCGAGTTGAAGGGTAAAGGGAATGGATGTTTGACGTCTTAAGGGAAAAGGGAATGGAAGCTTTCAGTGTAGAAGGTGGGACGGATGGTAGCCGGCTGAACTTTTCGCATGGTTAGCAGGGACGACAAACAAAACGTGGAAAGGGGTTTGTGAGAAGAGATGGTTCGTTTAAACAGTGGGGAAAGTAAAGAGGTGAACACCGTCAGTTGAAGCAGTCAGGATCATAGCATAAGAAGTTTTCACCGAGTGATAGGATGATTCAGATATTTACGGCAGAGAAAACCGATTGGCAGAGACACTAGGGGGGAATATAGTTTAGTAAAGTTAACAATGTATTTAAAGAGGATGTGTTGGGGTAAATAAGAAGAGGGGTTCTTTAAACACGGCTTTTCAAGAAAGTTTTTTTATATGTGATTTCTGTTCATACATTGGTGGAATGGAATACTAAAGCATGTTTAATTACAATTTACAGTTTTTCCCTGACGAAGGGCCCAAGAGGCCCGAAATGCATTGGATTTCAATAAACTGCTATTGATGAATTCGGCTTCAGTCGTGTTTTTGAAGAGAGGTCCGGATGGCCCGGCAAGAACATTAGAAATTTGGGAAATGGCCTTTCCTTGCATGTTGATGTGATTTAACGCAAACGAAAATGTGGATCATAAACGGAGTTATAAATGATAAGCAGAAATTTAAAAAAGTGACAATGGTGAAAAAACTTTGCAAACGCAATTGGCTGTGCAAGTGGCTTGGGACAGAAAGTTGTCCCAGTAAGTTGTTGTCTAGTTTATTACGTGCTGTGTTTGGGCTGGGCACGACGTCACTTTGCACGCAACGAGCACATTAGAAGTCAAGATTTGTTTGGGGTTTAGAGCATGATGAACAAGGTGTGCAACCCGTACTCATATAACGTTGATGAATGACATGCCCGATCGGGTTAGCACCCACGAAGACCAAAGTAACAAAAGGAAGATTTTGAAATTTCTTAACCATCCACATGCAAGGCGGAACAACTATGTTCACAAAGCAAGTTTATTTTATGGAGTCGGAACAGTGTGGATAACTGTAGTAATGATAATTGGACCGAGCACATGTTTTCAGAAAACTTTATTGATTTTAAAACACTAACATTAGCAGCGGCATAACATTATTGCAGGAATTTGTTTAATGATGTATTATTAGGCAATGAGAACGAAAAATTGCATTATGGTTGCTGTAGTGTCTCTGGGTAATTTGGGAGTCTGAAACCAGCACAGGTGAACATCACGTGATGACTAGGGGGTGGGCTGCTTGAGAGGAGGGGCCCAAGTTGAATTTAAAAATCAGGAGGTCGAAAGGGTAAAGAAAGCTTCTTCCAGTGATGACGTGAGGAGAGCGTTTTCCAGTTAGCAGGTACGACGTCAAGGGGCGATAGGTAGAGGAGACTAAGGGAGACGCCGAGTTGAAGGGTAAAGGGAATGGATGTTTGACGTCTTAAGGGAAAAGGGAATGGAAGCTTTCAGTGTAGAAGGTGGGACGGATGGTAGCCGGCTGAACTTTTCGCATGGTTAGCAGGGACGACAAACAAAACGTGGAAAGGGGTTTGTGAGAAGAGATGGTTCGTTTAAACAGTGGGGAAAGTAAAGAGGTGAACACCGTCAGTCGAAGCAGTCAGGATCATAGCATAAGAAGTTTTCACCGAGTGATAGGATGATTCAGATATTTACGGCAGAGAAAACCGATTGGCAGAGACACTAGGGGGGAATATAGTTTAGTAAAGTTAACAATGTATTTAAAGAGGATGTGTTGGGGTAAATAAGAAGAGGGGTTCTTTAAACACGGCTTTTCAAGAAAGTTTTTTTATATGTGATTTCTGTTCATACATTGGTGGAATGGAATACTAAAGCATGTTTAATTACAATTTACAGTTTTTCCCTGACGAAGGGCCCAAGAGGCCCGAAATGCATTGGATTTCAATAAACTGCTATTGATGAATTCGGCTTCAGTCGTGTTTTTGAAGAGAGGTCCGGATGGCCCGGCAAGAACATTAAAAATTTGGGAAATGGCCTTTCCTTGCATGTTGATGTGATTTAACGCAAACGAAAATGTGGATCATAAACGGAGTTATAAATGATAAGCAGAAATTTAAAAAAGTGACAATGGTGAAAAAACTTTGCAAACGCAATTGGCTGTGCAAGTGGCTTGGGACAGAAAGTTGTCCCAATAAGTTGTTGTCTAGTTTATTACGTGCTGTGTTTGGGCTGGGCACGACGTCACTTTGCACGCAACGAGCACATTAGAAGTCAAGATTTGTTTGGGGTTTAGAGCATGATGAACAAGGTGTGCAACCCGTACTCATATAACGTTACTCCATATGGGGAGACATGGGCCTTGGAACTAGCAGAGGGAGAGAAGACTTGGAAAGTCCTATCCTATAGGAAACTAGCCAACCATTTGAGTGCTGTTCCGACAATACCCCAAGAATGTAAAGTTTGTAGAAGGGTGGTATGAGATACAGTGTCGAAAGCAACACTCAAATCAAGCAGTATGAGTGCCATCGTTTCTCCCATGTCTAGGCGCTTGCGAAGGGTTTCAGTGACGCCCAAGAGCGTGGATTCCATAGCCAGTGCTGAAACCTGAAAGAGATGCATGGAGGATTTTTTGTGAGTCTGCAAACTGAGACAGCTGCAGGTTGACATGTTTCTCCAGGATTTTAGAAAAAGCTGGGAGAAGGGAAATAGGGCGGAAATTAGAAAGTTCCGCTGCATCAGCATTCACTTTTTACAGCAGGGGTAGAACCATGGCATGTTTCCACGCCGCTGGTACTATTGCTTCCCGTAGCGATGAGTTAAGCAGTTCCATGATAACATTAAGTAATGGAGGTTCCAATTTTTGAAGAATGGGAATAGGAAGTGGGTCTTTGGGGGAACCTGATCTAAGGCCAGAAAGGATGCGACTAAACAAAGGTGTGTCAAGAGGTTGCCAGCTTTCAAGCGTCACACCAGTAGCAGCAGTGGTGGACTGTGTCTTATAGAGGAAATGGGACTGCCCGATGTGGGTGTTATGGTTTTTAAAAGCGGCTCTGAATTAGTAGGCATGTTGTTAAACTCAGTATAAATGTTTTCAATTTTTTCAGTGAAGTATTCCAAATTTTCGCATTGGGTTGTATTTAGCTCCGGAGGTGTAGGTTGGCAGGTTGTGCTTGACATCTCTTTTACAACTTTGAATATAACTTTAGGATTGTTGTGTGCTAAGGTGATGGTGTGATTCGCATGCTCCGCACGAGCAGCTTTACATAGTTCATTGTAGTCCTTTTTTGCCCGTTTATAGGCAAGTTTTAGTTCTGGTGCGTAGTCCTTTCTACAGCGTCTTTCTAGCGCTTTACATGTTGTTTTAACAATTTTTAATTTGTCCGAGAACCATGGGGCAGGCGGACGGTGATTGTTCATATTTTTGTTTTTGTTGGACATAGGTAGACATGCGTCCACTGAGGCCATCAACCATGATTGGATACTGTCCACCTCCGCAATCTTAGTTGGAGGAGTGTCAGGGATATTATTAAGAAGATTTTGGTTAAATTGAGCAATGTTTAAGTTTTTCAAATTTCTGAAACCAGCTTTGGAAGGAAGGAAGGGTAGGAGGGTTAATACACTGCGTCTCCAGTTTTACCCTAAAATTGACCAGGAAGTGATCTGACCAGGTAATGGGGAGAGCTGTCTGGCATATGATGTTATCTAAATTCGATAAAATCGGGTCGAGTAAATGTCCTGCCTGATGAGTGGATCCGGAGTTATGAAGTAACACATTCATGTCTGCTAAATCAGAAGTCAAGGTGGAGCTGATAGTGCACGTGGGGTCTTTCACATGGATGTTTAAATCTCCTAAGATGGTGAAGTTTGTAGCTTCCATTAACAGGGGAGCAATGAGTTCAGGGAGCAACGATGCCCAAGGTCCAGCAGGGCCCGGAGGTCGGTAAATCAGGATCCCAGAGAGGGTGAATTGGGAAGTGAGCAAGAGTTTGAATAAGCTGGCTTCGCAGCCTGTGTAGGATAAATCCTCCCAATTACAAGTATAAATATTTTTTTTAAATAAGTGCGATTTCTCCTCCAATTTTGTTAATACGGTCTTTCCTAAGAATAGTGTAGTTGGGGGGTAGGGCGATTGCCACATCCGGGCCGGAACTCTCATTTAGCCATGTTTCCGTTAGGAAAATGGCGTCGGGGTGTGTGTTAGATAGCAAGTCATGTATATCTTCCTTATGTTTAGGAAATGATCTGCAGTTAAGGCTGAAGAAAGTAAAGTCTTTTGACGGAGCTATTTTAGTTTTATCGGAAGGAGGCCGCCGAGGATTAAGTCTCAAGGGGGGAGAAGTAATGTCGGTGTGTGCCTTCCCGAGTTGAGTAACTAAAGAGAAGCCACAGCAGTGACAGTTAGAGGACTGATTATCAGGGGTTATGGAGCTACATTTCACTTTAGGTCTGGAGCGCAAGTCAAGTAGTGATTTCCGGGAATAAGTCTTCAAGGTATTGATAAAGGAGGCAGGGGTCGTGGCCCCTGAGCCCGGTCGGGCGCGGACGGGCACAGACGGGCTTGTCTTCGGCGCGCCCGCTGCGTGCGTCCGCTGCGCGAAGCGTGTGGCATTTCAATTTATGCTGCGGATCAGGTGATCGGTAGGCAGCGTCACACCGCCTCCCCTCACCTCTAACGCGTAATATGCCGCGCCTCCCTCCACAACAATCAGGAAAAAAGCCCGTGGTGGACCGGGGAGTTTGCGGTACAGGGTGTTTGAGGTGTACAGGTAAGCGTTCCAGTGCCCTTAAGTAAAAACACAGTGCAAACAGTTTTGCTTTTTTTTTTTAAAACAAGTTTAAAAGCCAAGCGTCGCAAGTGAGAATTAAAAGTACTAAGGATACAGAAATGCAGCTTTCGCTTACAGCGTGCATCCGCTGCGCGAAGCGTGTGGCATTTCAATTTATGCTGTTTATCAGGTGATTGGTAGCCAGCAACACTCCGCCTCCCCTCACCTCTAGCCCGGAAGTATCTAAAATATGCCGCGCCTTCCTCCACAACAATCAGGGAAAAAAGTCTGTGGTGGACCGGGTAGTATGTGGTACAGGGTGTTAGAGGTGTACAGGTAAGCGTTCCAGTGCCCAGTGTGATTGATTGATTGATGAGAGTAAAGCTCTGCACCTGGATGTCATCCGCATTCCTGCATGCATCACTCTAGAGAAGCCAATAGGCCTAGGTTCTGCCTAGAAATTTCTTTCCCTCCAACAGCTGAATCTTCTCACTTACCACCTATTGTCCTATTAATGCCCAGAAAGGACTAATCAGCAACACCTAGCTAAATAGATCACATTGAATTTCTAAGGGGATCCCTTTCCCCATCCTGTCACAATTCAGTGTCTGTGGCTACACCTTTCAGTTTAGGAGTTTAGGAATGAAGGAAATACACTTCCACTTGTGCCATTTCAGAACCAAGGGCAAACATGAAGTCCTGATGACTACTACCATACACACACCACACACTCAACACACAAATGAATGTCAGTGGTGGGTCTGGGCATAACATATGAGCAGAGCTTCTCCTGAGCAGGCCAGTAGGCATCGTGCTCAGTTTTGGAAACAGGAAAAAGCCCTGTTTCTACATTAGGTATTCAAAAACAATATGCTGCCACCACTGATTACTGCAAATGTCCCAGGGTCACAGACGGTAGTCGTCTGTTGCTAAAGGCGTACACTTTTGGAGCTCCCTACTTCACTTCAGACCCAGGTCCCAGATCTCAGGGTCAATTTCAGCCCTAGGCCTCATAACACATTTAGGATTTTATGGGTGCTGGGCCACAAGAAAGTCAGAATACCAAATTCTCTTGCAGTTAGTTAACTCAGGGCAGACACGCATGTGTATTTATCATGCAGGTGACATTCCTGCCCCACAAAGAATGCAGCCCCGGTGGATTAGGAGGATAACCCACCAGTCCATAGTGATTTCATCCCAAAGTTTGGCAAAGTAGGAGGGTCCTCCTCCCACTGGAAAGTGATAGCCAGGGGTGAGGAGTCAGAGGGGGATTGGAAACAGCAGAGTGTATGTGAGAAGGTGGGGACTACATCTGTTGCTGCTGGTAATTCCCCCTAGATCGACCTCGACTTGAAAGAAAGAATAGTGGCGTTTGAAAGGAATGAGATGGCTACCTTTGTTGAGACTGCATAGCCTTAGAATAATCACAGGACCTCCGATAGTGTAGATGGAATTGCTGGGATGATAGGTAAGACCCAGAGTACGAGCAGTAGCCCTGCGGTTCCTGAAGCATTCCAAGGAGTAGTCTCCATTCTCTCAAACAGCAGCCTAACATCAAAGGGCATGTCCATGAGCATGCCTTGGAGATCTCCCAAAAATCCAGTGGAAAGTATCCAAGTATGCCGATTCATCAGAACTGCCTTACCCACAGACCAAGCAATGGTGTCTGCAGTCAAATACATACTGTAGCATCTCTTTTGGCACATCCAAGTTATCACTCACTGCTGAGAGAATCTGCTAAACGTACGTTTTGTCATTTAACATAAGAAATAGACGTATCGGCCTAAAAGGCATGTGGCATTAGCCATCGAGAGACCCTAACTACCAGAGGCAAACACTCTGCCACCCAAGGCATCACATTTCTTGGATTCCTTGCTGGGGGAGCTGTAGAAAACAAACTGAGGTTCTGCTTTGATTACAATATTTGAATAACCAGACTCTCAAGTGACGGTGAAGGAGAAAAAAGCACGGGTCACCCACTGGAGGTCTATAGTATCTGGCAATCTACCTGCAGACTGTTGAACACAAAAAGAGTATCTCTCTTGTAGCTATGATAGGGTCCAGGAGTGTTTCATTAAAAGGAAGCAAAGGCTCTGCCGCTGCAGGTTGCAATATTTTCATCAGAATTTTAGGTTTTACTGCCCCAGAAGGTAAATTCAGTTCTAAGACCTCTGCCGCCTTTCAAACAACTATTGTAAAAGATGAAACCTCCTCCAAAGTAGGGACAGAAGAGTATCAAATGTTACTTTAAGTGAAGACTCTAGTACACTGACATTTTGCACATCCAAGTACGGGCCAGCATCAGCATTGTAAGGTGGAAGGAGGTGATAAGCCTCAGTCATTATCCCCATCTTGCCACAGTCCTTTTCCTTCGTAACCAATGCATATGAATCCGAGCCAAAAATCTTCGTCAAGCAGCCAAACCTCTGGGCCCTGGAGAGGTATTCATAACATAGTTCATTATTAAAGTTAGCCTTGATCTTTTCCACAGCCACACAGACAATACTTTCATCTATCAACTCCTTGGCTGACACTGAAGTTAGCTCTTTCAAAATCGAAGGGCCCAAATGAATGGGAGATTGCAATCTAGCTGGTGTCACATTTGCCATAGGCGCTGGGGCATAAACCCGTGAAGGTACGGTATTGGGAGAATTCAGGGTCAGAACCGTCAAAGCTGCCAAATCCTCAAGAATGGACCCAGCGTTGATGATTAGCTCTCAGCCATTCAGAGTCATCCTAAACAGATCCAGCATCACTAGTCAGAAGGCTGTGACTTGCGCAGGGTCGGCAGAATGGTCAAGAAACTCAGTCTCATCTGGTATCAAGTCATGGAGTTGAAACTCGGAAGAGTCCTTTAACGGAACGGCCTTCTCAAGGAAGAAAACTATTTCTCCTTCCCAAGATCTCTCTGGAGGATGTTCCTTGGAATATAAAAACAATAACTTGAACTCCTGCTCCATGACTGCTGTCGGGTGCATGAAGGCCTAATAGTCGTAGGGTGTGGTACAACATTCCAACCACAAACAGTTGTTGTGGGGGTCCAAAACTGACATCTTGTAGACTCTATGGCCCTTGTGGAGACATTTCTCCTAGTTACAGTCAAAAACAGAGGAATTTGTCAGTGAGACAGAGAGAGAGAGAGAGCTTTGGGCCATGTTGATAAGGTGCTGAAAAACTGATATCAGTGTGTAGGTTGGCACCTGATATTCTCTGGTGACATATCAGGATGCAGAACCAGCGGGACAGTTCTTGATGCATAGGCTCCTTGCATTTGCACTCTAGCGTAGATGGGGCATTACTGATACTGAGCCTGCTCCGCATACTCTGACACAGGCACTGCACACTCTAAGCGAGGGACACCGATTGGTGTCTTGGTATCGAAAGCACTTTTTCACACGCCTAAAGACCCATTGAATCATCTCAGGGATATTTGAGAGCATAATATAGGGCGTAGGCTGACCCAGAAGGAATGGGATAGGGCATTGACATACCCGCGCAAGGTTTTTCGCAATGCTCGCATTTGGTGGCGGTCACTGCTTGAGATATGTAGGTTTCAAATGCAGGCACTGCTACCTTGACGAATGTGACTACAGGAGCATGCCTCCCACCTGACTCGCATGACTCCAGAACCACCCATAATTAGGGTTTTCTCAAAGAGGAGTTTTAACAGAAGGTGAGAGCATTAGGCTTCATTTTTACCCATGGTAAGATTGAGTAGATAGGTAGCGATACTAACAGACCTGACAAAGGCTTTAAATGTTGGCCGAAAATTGTTGGCTTAAATAGGGGCAATTGAGTCATTGAAACTCAAATAGCTGCCACAACAAGTTTTTAATAATGTCTAGGGCACATGAAATTCCTTTGGTATACCCTGAGACATATGTATTGCGTTTGTCTCTGGATCCCTGCTCAAAATCCAGTAGCGATTTATATAAGAACTCCCGATCTCGGTTGAGTCCCCCATGGTGGTATTATCCTACCAGGGTATAGCTAGGCACCGATGATGAAGCATGCCACTATACATAGTGGGTGAGGAGTCTTCTCCAAAACCTTTGGATTTTCTCCAGGACCTATCCTAGAAATCTATCCTAGTTGCCCATAGGTGTTTGAAGTTGTGCTAGGAAGGACGCAAGTAGGTTTCCTACCCTCTCGCTCTCTCTTTGTGTGTAGGGGTATTGGCATACCCACGCAAGGTTTACTGCAATGCCCGCTTTCAACTCATCGAATACCACATATTATATAGGGCTTTTCTCACTCTGGCCAAATTACATAGAATATACTCTGCAGCATCTCCTGATTGCCCTTGCTGCCGCACCCCTACGGTGAATATGCTGCACATGCTCTGGGCATGCCTGAGAACTCTTGCGCAATGGGCAGAGGCTTGTGCAGTCCTGATTCGTGTTACTGGGCGTTCTGATCTAGACGAGGCAGCTAGTTGGTTACTTGCTTACTGGTCCTTTATAGGCATCGAAAGGCGGGTGGTGCCATTACTTGATTCATTGACCTGTCGTTGCTGATGGCCCATTGTTTGATAGCAGTGCACTGGAAGGCCTTGATGCCTCAGAGTACGGTGCATTGGCAGGCTGCTACCATGAAGTGGGGGTAGGCGGAGGCTACAGCGCTGCTGCAGTAGGAGATCAGAGGGTTAAGTAGAAGACCCATTGCAGCTGCGCTTCTTTCTCTCTCCCAGCCTCTCCTCGTACCCCCCTCCCACCGGGGACGTAGACCAATGCATGTGCACTGCACACCTGCAATATTCGATCTGCAGTTCTTTCCCAGCATCGTGAGAGCCAACCCCCTCCCCTACTCTTGGGTGTGCTGTGCATAGTTCTGTACCCTGCTTGGGTCTATCTTCATGCAGCTGGGACTTTTAGGCTCATGCTTTAAGTTCTGTTTAATTTGGCTGGAACTATCATGACACTGTAATGCTTTATTCTGTACTGTACACAGAAGTGTTTAAATGCAACGTCCTGTCTGCAGTGGTGTTTGTCGAGGTGGCAGCAACTGTGCTGCCAGAGTGAATATAAAACTTCAAAAAAGATGGTTTGAAAAACAAAATCAGCAAGTAGAATGAGGTGCCACCTAGCGTCAGTCGAGCCATTGCAATGGAAAGGTTTTCAAGACCAGTTTGAAGTCTGGAAGTAGTATTCATATAGCGGGAATCTTTGGAAAGAATTATCCATTAGAATTCCTGCCTAGAGACGTTTAAAGCCAACATACTCGCCCTCATCTCAACTTGTGCATCAGGGATTCTTGGATGGTGTCTCCTCCTCCTTCCCATCTCATCTATACCCTAAGTTGGTGAATACTGACTATGAATGTATGACGGTATCATGCAAGCTTTGGAATGCAATCATTACAACGAACACGTCTTTAGCACGCATTCGTTCTGCATGCAAGTCGTTCTAAATACTTGCCCCAGGAGGGTGCTGGATTTTGTAATAGTTGAACTTACTATTCCAACTCCAGACTGCGCAACAGCAGGGAAAGTGTTAGACTTTAATTCAAGCACCATTCCACCAATGCGCCCCCCCAAAGCAAGTCGTTGTAACGACTTGCGTGCAGAACGAATGTGTGCTAAAGATGTGTTTGTTCTGATGCCTGCGCTGTGTAGGCACAGCGTGATTGGGGCTATGTCCTCAAGGACATTTCCCACTGTCTATATCTACATGTCTAGATGATGCTTCAGAATGACGACAGCTAGCAGCTGTATCTATATTGTAAAGACAACAGCAGAGAGGGCAGAGCGAACCATTGTGGGAGACCACAAGACTGTACCATAGACCGAGAGAAGTAGTGATCCAAGAATACTCTATTCTATATACTATACTAATCTGTAGGTCTCTACCTTAGCAGCGCAGTCACAGGGGCGAAACAAAAGCCCTCATGATTTGTATCAAGATGAGGTCTTCTATATGGTGCTGAACAGCCATAATCAGAATGGCTACCTCCACCTTCCTGATAAAAGATGATTTCGGTATAGGGTGCTCATCACTAGCCTATTTATTTGAAACCACCTTAAGTACTACACACATCAATTCACTACCTCTGTCTTTACAGATAAATTAACGTTACTGACTCCGATAGGTCCTAGTATCTGTCCTATTAGACAGGCCCAAGGGAGAGGGAGACTGTCCAGGCTCACCATGAGCTAGGTTTCGCCACACTGTAGGCTTTTCATATCAATGCCGAACAAAAGAGCGGGTATCAAAGCGTCCACAATTCCACTTTTCGCTATTGCACTGTTAACCTGAATTTAATCAATGGTGATCTGTACACTATTTTGATATTGAGGACGTATTAGATTGAACAGAAATATAATAATGCTTTTGCGGATATATGCGAACGCGCCATTATAGCATTGTTGCAGCCATTTTAATGTTTCTCTACAATTAAGGGGTGGTAGGCATTAACAAAACCTACCTACCTGCAAGCCAACTTTGTTGACAAGCCTTATGTCGATATAAGATGAGGATTATCTGCAGTTTATTAGACTGTAATTACAATAGCATGCACGCTTGCAGACATTGTTCTGGATATGCCTCCTAAAATGGTTTATGCCATGGATGTGAAAATGAATGTCGCCCAATAACACGTTATTTGGTGCAACTGCAGTAATAAATATATGCACTCACTTTTTTTTTTTTTTTAACAACAGTGCAAAAGTCAGATTTCAATTTATTACCACAGTAAATCGAAGACATGAGAAAAACACGGTTCAAATCGAAGACATGAGAAAAACACGGTTCAAATGCTTCTCAGATCACATTACAATTACTTTACACGTGAAAACAACTTTCCTGACAGCCAGGCCTCTTCAATGTCCTTTTACTTTATTAGACAAATGTATCCTCTTGCATCCTGGTTTTTGTTAACTAGTATTTCTTAAAACAAATACAAATATACAATTTAAAATATAAAACCATTGCATAAACCATATAAATCATACATGCAGATGCACAGAGGAGAATCTGCTGTTTATTACCACTGTTGGAGGAAAGTAGTAGCAAGAACAACTTGAGGCTTTGCCTCTTGTGAGTCATTGTTCCTGGCCACACTCAACAATGGTAATAAATGGCATATTACACTCTGCACATCTGCAAATATACCACTTAGAACGTAATGCCCATCTCCAAATGGAAGATATATAAATGCACGTATTGGAATTATATGTAGATATATGTTCTTTTTTATATACCTATATGTTCTACTTTACCTTTAAGTATGTTAGAAGAGGAATTGTGCCTTCTCCAACTGGTAGGACTGAGAGCTGATATGAATGCTTAAACATGTGTGCGGATTAACTCGTGCAACCTAACCATTTTGGTTTTTTGACTCGAGTCTAGAGCAGAAAGCTGTCTCACTTCATATGTGCACTGCTCTTTCACTCTACAGCAAAGTGTTTAGACTTTTCAAGCTATCTTAGGCCACTCAAAGATGAGTCACCGAGTTCTGCTTGCTACAGTTACTAGCCTGGAAACCTTCAGGGCCCTAGATACGTGGTGATGGTATATACACCTTATTGCAGCTGTCTATCGTTAAGAGAGCAATAATTCACCGCCACTGTGACCCTGATGAAGTAGATGTACTGTTCTAAAAATGTGTATGCTCTGAATCAATAATTTGCAAATGGCGTCAGGTTACTGAGATGCTTTTGCATTGTTGGTAAACCAATAGCAGATATTACATCAGTGCTGGTTAATCTGTAAATAAGATGTTACTGCGGATGCTCAATGCCTTATATAATTCAAAATCCATTCGATCCTCTCTTTTTCATTTTATTCTGTTTTTTTACGAATATTTAATCAATTTATGTCAGTTTTTTTTACCTATACTTACATTTCAATCTACAATTTTGCACACTACACTTAAAAATCAAAATCTTAAGCAAGTACCAAATTAACAGAATGGTGGAGGCATTCTTCAAATGTAAGTCCTATTGTTTTATATACACCTAATCACAAGCGCAAGTCAAATGACAGACGCATGATATGAGAAACTTAAATTTACCTTCAGCTTTGTCATAGTTGGCCTTGGACCACCAATGAAATTGCTATCAACCTCTTCCTTGGACTCCTCTGACTCTGCCATGGGAGGATGTAGCAAATCCCTCTTAGGATAGAGCACCTCAGGAAAGGAAACAAACTTCATGCCGCACTGCGCTGCAGCTCTCAGCACCCCCGGCACCTCCTGAGCCCTCCTGTACCAGCATAATGTTAATGGTAACTCGAGTAGCTTTTCTTTTTCTCTCTTGTTGATGGAAACCTAAAAAAAACACAGAAAAGTCATACTTATAACACATTTTTCATTACTACTACTCTGCACCATCCCTCAGCTTTTTCAGTGCTCTCATTCCTACAATGGGCCAGTTAATTACCAGAAAGTTTCTGCTTCTTAAGGTCATTCACTGTAATCCCCTAGATGTACTGAATTTAGCTTAATGAGTTATGTATCAGACATGTTTCAGTACACAAACACAAGAAGCATTGGCAAAGCCAAAAGGTCTTGCCAATAGTTCTAGCCGCGCAGTACAGCACAGGTTTATAAAAAAAAAAAAATGCGTATGAAGCGGCCAGCTGCATTATTTTGTAGGCGCATACACCAAGTTTTGGCAAACCTACAATTGATGAGAGCTTTTTTTTGTTTGCAGATCACCAGTCGCGGGCCCCGGGGCCTTCAAAAACAAGCTTCCAATGGTTCCCATCATCCCCCCGGGGAAATGCCCGATAAGATAGCACTAGGCACAATATCTTGCAATCCTCATCTACATAGTGAAGATGGGAAAACAAGCAGGCACTTCTGTATGCAGTCATTAGGTGACATCTATGGCACACAGTCAAACCAGCTCAGCAGAAGAATAGAACCGCATGCCGATTCATGCAGTAGCGCATATAGGTTGGATGTCTGCCTGGGTGAGGGATAGCTTGGCTTCAGTAAGTACATCTACTGCACATTTTATGCAACCATTAAAAACATGTTGCTATTGCAGCAAAAGGAACTGGATATATAATAGTTGACTAGCCAAGATTAATCCCAGTTCCTGGGGAAATTTTAAAAAAGGGAAACTATACAGCGAAATCTATACAATCAGGGTTATTGTAAGTACACAATTCATGCTAGCTGTTCTGCAGTGGTTTTGCGCCGAGTCCTACACCTATCAATTTTTACTGACCATGAACAGAAATACAGCGGTGTGCATACTCTGCATGGTACAACTCCTGCTCCATAAAAGAAACTCCAGAAATGTGGATGAGCAATGTCCACAAATGATTTCGGTGAGAGGCGCAAAAATGCTAAAGAAGAATATGGGATTAATCAACTCAACAACAATTGCTGTAGAAGGAAGCAAGATTAAAATAATAAAGATCAGAGTGAAACCTATAATTCCACATGAATTGGGCTTTGTCCCATCACACATACCTATATTATACACAAAGAGAACCACAGGTCCTCCATAGATTAACAGATACAAAATATGGCCTCACGTTTGGCTTATACTGACTTTGAGGTGTCATCTCTCCTGATCTACTGCCTTTGTGAGGCGATCAGACTTTCAAAGGGGTAAAGTCTGACCGCCTCACTGTCCCCGCAGCCCCAAAACCAACATGCGTGTATCAGATATGGCGAGGAAGAAGTGTGCACTTTAAGAGCACAATGGCTAATTCGGATGAAATTAGATGTGAATGCGCCAGGAACAAAGCGGCACATTTCCAGCAATAACAGCTAGCCCTTTGAAGTCACCCTTCAAGGCCCTTTTGACAGCCGGAGCATTAAGTTATTTCCCCTCTCAGTCTTCCCGTTGGGACAGAAATAGAAGAAACACAATGTTTTGGAAAGACGAAGGAGCCTTGAAAGCAAGCTGCTGTCCTGGGCTAAAGCCGCTTTATCCTTGAAAAATTCAATGTCACGGATGGGATTTATACTGCGGTAAATATGGCCAGGAAAGCAACTCTAGTCAAGTTTATTAAAAGCTTCTTCAACGAAACAAGCCGTGAGGGAACAAAGGGAGAAGAGGGTAAGGCCATTTGCATCACTAATAATTTACACAGCAGGAATATAGATTTTCCCTCGGCTACAATGCAATTGTGAAAGAGTTCCGAGAAGCCCAACAATATATGAAGTTTTGCCATGCATATTGTTCCACAGAGCTCGCACGGCTGAGCAGCAAATGCTTCCATATTTAAAGCTGCGCCAGGGCTGGCATCCTCAAACCAAGCCTGGAGGAATTCAAAAACGTGAGGAATTCTTATATGATGTGCAGATATTCGTCTTTTCAAACCCATACATAATATTTGTCATACTAAAAAAAAGTGTGCATTTAGCTTTCAGACAATTATCAAACCGCTGTGGTTCATCTGGGAAATTCAATGGTAAAAAGCAATACTCTAGCCTCCATGTTTAATGATTTGGTCTTTTTCAATCCAAATAACAAACTCACAGGTCCACCGCTCAAATTAATTTCATATTTTCCTATATTAATTCACTATTAATCCTTTTTGGGTTCCGGAGTAGCTTGCTACTCGCCGTAAACCGCTTTGACGCCTCGCATGGGGTTGCAAGCGCTATATAAATGCAATTACAATTCATGTTCATTTGAGTCCGCTGGTGTCCCCGAAACCTGGAAAATCGCAGCAGTAAAACCTCTTCAAAAAAAGAAAGTCGCTGACCCCAGTACACTTTCTAACCTCCGACCGATGTCATTGCTGCCCTGGCTGAGTAAGCTGGCTGAAAAACTGGCGAATAAACAATTGAATGAATTCTTACTGAAAGAAAAAATCCTCCACCCTAAACAATCTGGTTTCAGACCTGGCCATTCGACAGAATCAGTGCTGCTCCATACATCAGAAACATTAAAATTTGCTTTAGAACAAGGTAGGGATGCAGTACTGGTTCTGTTGGATCTATCGGCAGCGTTTGACACTATCTCTCACGCTGTCTTGTTGGATAGATCGGCTATCAACGGTATTACCAACAAGGCATTAGCCTGGTTCTCGTCTTTCTTAAGAAATAGACGTAGCATTGTCACCCTTGGCCATTACAAATCGGCAGAAAAACTGAGCCTGTCAGGGGTCCCTCAGGGTTCCTCTTTGAGCCCTACACTTTTTAATCTATATATGACCCCATTACTCACTCTGATCGACTCCTTTGAGGTTGAGGCTATTACGTATGCAGATGATACACAGATCATCCTCACCTTAGATAGAAATTCCACCAGATCCGAGGAAAAATTCTATCACTGCCTTACGGCAGTCATGAACTGGATGAAGGTGAATCATCTAAAATGTAATAGCCAAAAAACCGAGATTATGTTGTTTGGAAAAACTCATCTTTTTTCGCCCAGTCAGTGGTGGCCTGAAAATATGGTCCCTCCACCGAACACCGCAGACACAGCTCGGAATTTAGGAATTTTATTCGATCATTCCCTATCATTTCACAGTCAAGCATTGGCAGTGGCAGGCATGTGTTTTTATACTATAAAAACTTTGAGAAAGTTCTTGGACCTACTGCCTCTTCATGCTAGGAAATTGGTTGCGGTAGCGCTAGTACTTTCACGCCTGGACTACTGTAACAGCCTGTATGCGGGGGCAAATAAATCCATTATAAAAAAGTTACAAGTGGTCCAGAACACGGCAGCCAGGTTGGTGCTCAAGCTTCCTAGGGGAGCTTCTTCTTCTACAGGACTTCAACGTCTACACTGGCTCCCCATACATAAAAGAATTCTGTTTAAAATCCTAACTATCATCTATAAAACCACTAAAGCATTAGGGCCAGTTTATCTTAGGACTCGAATTCGGCCTTATATCACACAGCGTTCTCTTCGTTCATCATCTGGACATTATCTGATAGTTCCTCGTTATCGACTAAAAACAAAAGGTGGAAAAACCTTGGCGGTTCTGGGTACTAAAGCCTGGAACAGTTTGCCGGCTCAGTTGAGATTAGCTCAATCAGAATGCCTTTTCAGAAAGCTTTTAAAAACGTGGATTTTTTCCATCAATGATAGTACCGTGTTCTCCCTGCTATCAGGATAATCACAGGGACTTTCACTTTTATTTCTCTCCTTATCCTTTTCGTTATTGCTTTATCTTTTGCTTATGGTCTGATAGCGCCAAGATGCTCCTTGAAGTGGATGTAGCGCTTTATAAATAAATTAATTAATTCATTCATTCATTCATGTTTGCAAGGGTGCATCTAGAACAGAAAAGTGCCTGTGGAAGTACCCATTCGGCACAGCAGCACTGTATTGTATTTGCAGAGCATGCTGCTACCAATAATATCTCTCCAAATCGCTGAGGAAGAAAGTGGTGGCATGGTGGTCACCCCAGATAACGTATAGGCTTTCATTGCTCGTTGTCGCCTTGCATGAGGTAGAGACAGCTTGCACTGTATGACTGGCAATGTGAGAGGGTTCATTATTTCCAGGCTGGAGATCAGTGATTCTGTCTGGGGAGGTTCTGTTCTCAAACCAGGTGCTGAAGTCTCTCAATTTGCACAGATTATAGTGTTCCAACGTGACAGTCACTGTCCAGTCTAAGAATGATTCTGCAATTTCTCCTAGGTTGGATACTGGATGTCAGCAGGAACAAGAATACAGCTGTGCATGATCTGTGCATTTAACAATGACTGGTATGCAGTAGAGGAGAGCTTGGGAAACCATGATGCACAGTTTTATTCTGGAAACAAAGGCAACTCCTTCTCCAGTTTTCTTGGACATGCACTTCGGAGTGTGGATCTTCTATCCTGGAATGTCATCTCCTACCAATGCTCCTGTGATCAAGATAATGTGTAGCTGGCGAGACGGTCAAAGATGTGGTAACTGTTCTTACTGATGTCTTGTGCCCGAGGATCCAAGAATGGAGGTGTCAAGGTTGATCTGGGAGGACTCTGTGGAAAGGTAATGTGGAGGTGCGGAGTCAGGAAAGCGAGGGCAAGTTTAGGAGAGTCTAAAGAAAAAAGGCTCACATACACTTATGAAGGATTTAATTGACTCACGTTTGCTCTGGAGTCTGCATGCTGTGGGCGCAAGTAAGAGGAGGCAAAGGGAGAATAACCGATAGCACTGATGCATGAGTAGAAAAATGTTGTGAACGGGGGAGACGGATGGAGTAAGAAGTACCCGAGATACAAGGGAGGGCTAGCCAAGGGAAAATGGGAAAGGTGGCTCAGATGTAGGGCTTAAGATGGGGGTGGGATAGAGCAGGGTGAAAGGGCTAGGATGTTTGGATGCGTAGGATGACATGGAATAAAGACATAAGTGGGAAGGGGTGAAAGGGAAGGGAGTGGTTGTTAAGGAGTGGCAGGTGGGCAGCAAAGTCGATGAAGAGTGATGGCAAGAAGGTTGAGGTGGCACAAGAAGTAGAGGAGGTGTTGGGTAAGGTAGGGTTAAGATGTGTTTGCATAGATGGAACCTATCACTGCCCACTTTCCATTGTCTTCTCTTAACACGGGCCAGTACTAAAACTCCACCTGCCAATGCTCACCTTCCACCGGTCTCTAACGAAGAGTCACTGGTCCCTATCCTAACCATCACAACCTTCCTCCACTAACCAAAGCTAAACTCAACACCCAACAACTACCCTTTATCTGAAACTGTGCAACTTCCACTTGTCTTTGGCCACCCATTCTTCTCTACCCTCCAAACAGGACCGTTACTATGTACATGCTACAAAGGGAGTCACCTTTGGTACACCCTGCTAAGAAGTATCAATTATGAGCCCACTGGTAAGGATTATAGCTACAAGTGTGCAAAAAAAGCAGAGAGCATAACCTTGTTTTACCTTCCTTAGTGTGTCAAAATACCTCAAGACAGCACTGGTCCTACATGTCACTGCTACTTCATCTCACATATTATACGCTCCTACCTGCTATGCAGGGTTCTGAGTGGACAGACGAGAGCCTCCGTTAGGAGTCAGGTGGGTGGAAAATGACTCATATCAACACTAATGTGCCAGCCGAGTGGCCAGAGGTTGATACATTTCTTCCCTGCTGTGGTTGCCCAAAATCGTGCCTCAATGGGGCACTCACTCGCAGCTTGTAGTTGCCAGGGTAAAAAGGTATTTTTTGACTAGACAAATCTAGGAAACCCCATCGGTGACAGCAAAACTGACTGGGTCTGGGATCCTTTTCAACTTCACTGTTCGTGTGTGGGTAACAAATGAAAGCAGCAATTCCACCGACGAGAGGATGTTTTGGGAGACGTCATGAAATGCAGTTCTTCCCTTTTTAGTGTGAGAAGAGCATCAGAATTAGGAGAAAAGCTATACGACAATACCGTGCAAGCAGTGAACAGGACAGAGTAAGTGGCCAGACAGAATAAAGTGCTGAGGTACAGGATGGAGCATCCAAAGGGGGATGGTGAGTGGGTGCTGGAGCAGGAGATAGGATTGCATATGACTGGTAACCGGCAAGTGACTATGTACCGACTGTTAATTAAGGCTTAGACAGCATGCCTCTACACTCATCATGCTGACTCGTTACAGAACTACATTACAAACATGCACAGCCACAGCTGAAAGTGGAATGACCCAACTAGCTGTATAATGACCACGGTTGAGAAACGCTTCTCTATTGCACCTACAAAATGAAGATGAGGCACAGCAAATAGAACAGTCTAAAAGTATGAGTGCTTGCCTGGTATGGGTGTAAGTAAGGAGAAGGAGCTTCATAGTGAAAACCTGGGAATCCAAACAACTGCTAACTCTACGAGTAGACGAATGAGGTCTACACAACTCTGGAAATGTATTTATCAGTAAAAGGCTTTTGAGCTCTCTTGCTCATATGGTTTTGATTTTGAGAGACGTATGTGTTGGCCCTTGAGAGACATACACTCTAAGAAATCGGGATTACAAGTTCATGGAAGACAAAGAAATGGAGGGGTGCAACCTATGCTAGAACAATGAAAAAGATTGTGAGAAGAGAATGCTTGGGAGTACTTAGAATGTTGGGGCAAAAACCCCACAATGTTGCAAAGAAGAACAGAGGCTTATGGGGACCGGAGTGAGGACAAAAAGATCAAATGAAGGTGGTTAATTTGGTGTGGCTGGTTGGTGCAAGGAAAAAAGGATCCAGGAGAGGGCTACGACACTGCCTCACTTCACACAGTGAAAGAGGGGCTAAGGAAAGTGTGAGGGTGAGGTAGGGGACAGAGGGATGACCGAGTCCACTTGACAAGCTCACGAGCTTGCACAGTCAATAGCAAATGAATGTACACATGATTAGGGGTGAAGAGAAGAAAATTTGTCAGGCGAGTGTCTGCTAATAAGGGAAAGGGACTAGGGCAGGTACAGAAATGATGGAAGTCGCCATCTAGCTGTGAGAATGGCCTAGACATCCCACACGGTTAAAAACATGAGATGTAAGGAGAAGCACAAGATGGAGGGAAAGAGGATGTGCCCAAGGTTTAGTGGCAGCAAGGCACACAGTCAAGAAAGAAGACAACTAATACACTGGTGGAACGCCTGGAGAGCTGGGATGAAGGCGTGTAAGGGATCAGATAAAAGTCAATGGGAGGAACACGCGATGCAACAGGTAAACTGCAGACAACGCTATGGTTCAAGAGACCTAGTGTTAAGGAAGAATAGAAAATGCTGCATTGGGATATGACTGGGAAAAACTGCCTGAGAGGACAGCAGGTTTAAGGATGCGGATGGCTAATACATATTAGGTTTCTATAAGCAAATTAACATTATTGTTTTAAGAGGGATCAGTCCGGTAGATGGGTTGCGGTTTGCAGCTCAATATCCGCAAATAAGGAGATACAAGATCAACTATGGTTATCAGCAATGTAACAGTAAGACGGACTAAGAAGCACTGATATATCGAAGAGGTGGGAGCTAAAGAGAGACTTGAGGAGTGGAAGTGAGCAGGTGATCTCACAGGATGCAGTCAACCCACGGGCTGGTCTGGTGGATACTGAGCAATAAATAAAGTCCAGGATATCAATCTATCAATTAAGTCGAATTTCTAAAGCGCGGTTTGTCACCCGCGAGGGTATCCAGGCACATGCTGTAGGTCTCAGTCGAAGAGGCAGGTCTTGAGCCACTTCCTGAAGTCGGTCAAAGAGGTGTGGAGGTGGAGGGTGTTCAAGCTTTGGCAGAGAGATGGAAGAAGCGTCCCCCGACACAACAACGGCGTGTGCAGAGCGGAGACTCCTTGGGGGCGGTGGAAGTGCAGACAGTAGTTCATGTAGGCGCATCTTTGGTCATGTACGGCTTTGAAGGCGTGTGTCAGGAACTTCAACTGGCATCTCTTCTGGACCGGGAACCAGTGGAGGTCCTTCGGGTGCTGTATGATGTGGGTTCTCTTGGGCAGTTTGAAAATTAGTCTGGTGGTTGCGTTCTGGATCGTCTGGAGTATTTGCATGAGTTCTGTGGTGGTGCATGCATTGAGTGCGTTACTCTAGTCCAGTCTTCTGGTGACGAGGGCCTGCGTGTCCGACTTCCTGGTGTTGATAGAGAGCCGCTTGAAGATTATGTGGATCATGTGGAAGCAGGCTGAGGAGACAGCATTGACCTGACGTTTCATGGAGAGTTCGCTGTAGAGGATGATGTCGAGGTTGTGGGCCTGGTCTTTCGGCATGGGTCCGAGTTCTGCCAGCCACCAGGAGTCATTTCAGAGGCCGGTGTGTTTGCCGAAGATGAGGACTTCCGTCTTGCCTTGACTTGTCCGTCTTGAGGCAGCTGTCCTTCATCCAGGCTGAGACGTTCTTCATACAGTTGTGGAAGTTTGTCTTTGTTGAGGTGGGGTCTGCTGAGAGCAATAGGACGAGTTGAGTGTCGTCGGCATAGGAGATGATGTTGATGTGCGATCTGTCCATGTCTGTGAGTGTTGTCAAGTAGATTTTGAAGAGGGTAGGTCTAAGGGATGAGCTTTGGGGGACGCCACTGTTGTGCTTAATTTGTGATGTGAAGGGAGGGAGTCAGATTGTCTAGGTGCGTCCTGTGAGGAAGGATGCCCATCTTTTTGAGCGTGTCGTCTGTTATACCAATTTGGAGTAGGCGATCGACGAGTGTGAGGTGGGAGACCATGCCTTAGGCTGGGGAAAGCTCAAGCATGATCAGGGCAGGTGATTCTCCTCTGTCAAGTAGGGTACGGATGTCGTCTTTTGCGGCGATCAGGGCTGTCTCTGTGCTGTGGTTGGTTTGGAATTCTGACTGGGAAGGGTTTAGTAGGTTGTCTTTCTCCAGGTGTACGGTGAGTTGGAGGTTGATGGCCTTCTCCAGGACTTTGGCGGGGATGGGAAGCAGTGAGATGGGACCGTAGTTCTAGAGTTTGTTGGGGTCTGCCAAGGGTTTCTTTGAGGAGGGCTCTGACCTCGGCTTGTCTCCAGGCGTCGGGAAAGGTGGTAGTGGTTAACGAGGCGTAGAGGATGGTGGTGGGTTGGCGGCTAATCACCTCTCTTTCAAGGTTGAAGAGTTGTGGGGGCAGGGTTCGTGAGTGCACCCGAGTGGACGGAGTTCACGAGAGTCGTTGTGTTAGGTGTGCTGAGATGTTTCCATATGGTGACCGGGTGGTCGACGGTGGTGATCGATCAGAGGCTGAAGGGGTTGGAGGGTTGAGGATCAACGTTTTTATAGATGGTAGCTATCTTGAAGTGGAAGTTGTCAGCAAGGGTGCTGCAGAGTTCCTATGATGATGGGATGGAGTTTTTGATGGCTGACCGGCAGGTGAACTCTCGGACGATGGCAAAGAGTTCCTTAGCTGGGTTGGCGCTGGTGTCGATCCAGTGGTTCTGAGCCTCCTTTTTTGCGGCTTTGATCGGTCGGTGGTAGTTGTTGAGGACGGATTTGAAGGTGGCTCTGTCAGTGTGGTTCCTGCTAGTAAGCCATCTTCTTTCTAGTTGTATCTGCGTTTTGACGTGCTCAGTTCCGGGGGTGAGCTGTACTGGGCTGAGGCTCAGGCCGCACTGGCTGTCTGCTGAGGCTTTCTCCAGGCAGGAGAGGCCTCGCAGCAGTCAGATTCCTGGCACCAAGGAGAGCTGGCAAGGACCTACTCAATGAAGCAGCGCTGCGACCTTCATTAAGTAGGTCCTGTGAGAGGCGCAGGGGAGGCTGGATGCGGGAAGCAGGAACCATGGTGGTGGAAACAGCAGGAAAATGGCGAGAGGTCCTAGAGCCTAAGCATATACAGCTGGGAACCCTGTTTGAGGAAGTGGAGGATCAGAGATCAGCATGAGAGGATAGGAGTTGGGGTCAGCTGCTGCCCACTTTCAATGAATTTATAATGAAGTTGGAACAGCGAGGACTGTCAGTATGTGGAATGATAAAGAAGTACACAAGAACCTGGTAATATTGGAGTAGATACACAAAACCTAAAGAGGTACAAACACAGGGTTGCAGAACTGTACATTGGGGAGGGGGGTAAGAGGCAAGCGAAAAAAATCATTTAAGCTGCCATCCTTAACGAACAAGTTACTTACCTTCGGTAACGATATATCTGTAAGATACATAGATTAGTTATAGATTCTTTACCTTAGAATTACCCCCAGGCATCAGACTAGATCCAGAGAATTTTTTGTCAACAGTACCCCTGCGTGTCGAAAGGTGGCGTTGGTCGGCTCCGGGTTCGTCGTTGGCGTCGTGGTCGCCGGGATGACGTTGCGGGAGCTACTTAGACGCCGCCCTCGCATGCTGATGTCAGTTCTGTACACGACATTCCACGCCAGAAGCGCAGAGCCATGCAAGACAGAGACCACTGGTGCACAAAACTAGAAGTCAGTTCACAGAACGGGGAGGATGGGTGGGGCGGTAAGGAATCTATGACTAATCTATGTCTCTTACAGATATATCGTTACCGAAGGTTAGTAACTTGTTCATCTGAAAGAGACAATTAGTTATAGATTCCTTACCTTAGAACAGATACCCCAGCAATACCAGCCCCGGAGAAGGGTCTGCGAATCAAGTTCACACCAGAAAGTCCTGGAGAACAGAACGGCCAAAGAAGCCATCTCTCCGGACTTGGCTGTCCAGCCAGTAGTGTTTCGTGAACGTGTGCAGAGATACCCACGTAGCTGCCTGACAGATGTCCTTGAGGGGGAGTCCCTGTCCCAAAGCAGTGGTAGCTGCTGTCGCCCTGGTGGAATGGGCATGTAGTTCCACTTGAGGCTCCTTCTTTGCCAAAGAGTAGCAAGCTTTAATACACAAATCAACCCACCTAGAGATGGTCTGTTTGTGCACGGCCTGACCTTTTTTTGTGTCCACGTAGCCAACAAAGTGTTGGTCATCCACCCGGTATTGCATGGTGCGATCCAAATAAAAGGAAAGTGCACGTTTTGGATCCAGAAGATGGAGCCTCTCTTACTCCTTAGAAGGATGCGGAAGTGGAAAGAAGGTGGGCAAAGTGATGGTTTGACCAATATGGAAAGAAGTAACCACCTTGTGAAGAAAGGAAGGTCTGGTTCTGAGGACGACCTTGTCCAGATGAACAGCCAGAGAAGGAGGCTTTGAAGAAAGGGCTTGGAGCTCACTCACCCTGCGAGCAGAGGTGATGGCAACCAGAAAGGCAGTCTTTATAGTAAGCAGTCTGAGAGGACAGTTATGAAGCGGCTCAAAGGGAGCGCACATAAGGTAAGTAAGAGACAAGTTCAAGTCCCACTGAGGCATTACAATGGGAACAGGAGGAAAAAGATGAGTAATGCCCTTAAGGAAGCGATTTACAACAGGGGACTTGAAAAGAGAAGGCTGGTCAGGAAGCCTAACTGTCAACAGTCGCGGCTCAATCTCCATGCAAGGAGGTGGAGGCTGGACAGGTGGAGGCTGGACAGGTTCAGGTGGAGGACCGTCAACTGCTGCTGCGACAGAAGATCCTCCCAAAGAGGCAGTCGGATCGGAGGATCGATGGCCATGTGTAACAGCTCAGGATACCAGACTCTTCGTGCCCAATCCGGAGCCACAAGGATGACTTGGACACGGTTGCGCTTGATCTTCTTCAGCACTCTGGGCAGAAGTGGTAAAGGTGGAAAGGCGTATAGAAGACCGAAACTCCACTCGCGACGAAAAGCGTCGCCTAGCGAGTGCCGCCTTAGAAAATTCCAATGCGCAGAATTGCTGACATTGAGAGTTCTCTTCAATGGCGAATAGACCTAACCAAGGCTCCTCCACCGCTGAAAGAGACCTTGCGCCACCTCCGAGTGAAGACTCTATTTGTGATCCATCATGCACCTGCGGCTGAGTTCGTCCGCCCTGGCGTTCAATGAACCTGCCAGGTGTTGAACCACCAGGGATATGCCCTGATGTTCCAGCCATGTCCAGAGAAGGAGAGCCTCTTGACATAGGGTCCACGACCTCACCCGCCCTGTTTGTTACAGTACCACATGGCGGTGGTGTTGTCCATGGACACCTGCACTACTCTTCCTCGGACAGAGGGAAGGAATGCTTTTAATGCAAGACGGATCGCCCAAAGCTCCATAAGGTTGATGTGGAGCCCAGACTCTGCTGGAGACCAGAGACCCCAGATCTCCACCACTCCCATGTGGCCACCCCATCCCAGAAGTGATGCATCCATCACCACTGTGTACTCCGGTTGGGGAAGGGAGAGGGATCTGCCGTTGACCCAATCCTAGTTTGTTAGCCACCACTGCAATTGACGTGCAGTGCCCTCTGAGATATGAACGCAATCGCAGTGATTCCCCTGATGCTGTGCCCACTGGAACTTCAGGTCCCACTGCAAAGCCCGCATATGCCACCTGGCATGATCTACCAGCAGGATGCAGGAGGCCATGAGGCCAAGCAGCCGCGGGGTCATTCTGACCGAAACCCAGGATAGAGGCTTGAACATCGGAATCATAGTCCGAATATCCCGGACTCGCTGCTCGGAGGATAAACCCGAAACTGCATCGTATCCAGAACCGCTCCTTCTGAGCGGGAGTCAGGTGTGACTTCGGCACGTCCATAGTGAACCCCAGCAAATGCAGGAGGTCTGCCGTGGTCTGGAGGTGGGAGACGACAGCCGGGGTGAGCCCGCCTTCAACAGCCAGTTGTCGAGATAGGGGAAGACTGGAACCCCTAACGTGCGCAGATGAGCTGCGACCACCACCATTCCTTTCGTGAATACCCGAGGGGCGCTGGTAAGACCAAAGGGGAGCACTGTAAACTGAAAGTGCTCATGGCCTACCATGAACCGCAGGTAACGCTGGTGGGCCGGCAGGACGGGGATATGAAAGTAAGCGTCCTGCAAGTCCAATGCTATCATTCAGTCTCCAGGGTCGAGGGCAGACAGGACCTGACATTTTGAACTTCTCCTTCCGGAGGAAGCGGTTGACGTTCCTGAGATCCAAGATAGGACGCAGGCCTTTGTCCTTCTTGGGCACTAGAAAGTAGTGGGAATAGCAACCACAACCTACTTCTGGGGCAGGAACTCGCTCGATAGCTCCCTTGGCCAAGAGTGCCGAAACGTCCTGTTGGAGAAGGGCCAGATGATCCTCCGACATGCGATGGTGCTGAGGTGGCATGGTTGGAGGGGTAGTCTCGAAGGGGAGGGAGTAGCCCCTTCGGACTATCTGCAAAACCTACCTGTCCGACGTGATGGTGCGCCAGTGGGGAAGGTGATGGCGAATCCTCCACCCACTGGTGACTGGTGGCCCTGAAAGGTCGGACTAGGAGGGTTTGGAGGCTGCTGCAGAGGGGGCTATGGTGGAATGGCCCGTGCGCTGGCCCCAGACCCACGGCGGTGGTTGGCCCAAGGACTTGGCCGTAGCCCGAAAGCCCTTAAAGCGCTCTAGTGCGTTTTATGCCTTGTCGTCAAACAGGCGATGGCCATCAAAGGGCATATCCATTAGAGTAGCTTGGACATCCCCTGAAAAACCAGTCGACCTCAGCCAGGCGTAGCGACGAAGAGCTACCGACGTGGAGATCGTCCTGCCTAGTGAGTCAGCGGTGTCCAGTCCACAGCAAATGGTAAACTTTGCTGCAGCTCTCCCCTCGGCAACTGCATGGGAGAGTACGGCCCGGGCCTCCTCCGGGCACTGTGGCAGCACCTGCGCCACCGTATCCAACACACAGAGTGGGTGTAATGGCCCAACAGACATGCAATGTTTAGCGACCACAGTCCCAAGCTGGAGGAAGAAAACATCTTCTTCCCAAGGTGGTGCAGCTTTTTAGATTCCCTATCAGGTGGTGCGTTAGGGAATGCGCCTTTGGACGTGGAGGCTTGGACCACCAAGCGCTCAGGGAAAGGGTGTTGGGAGAGGAAAGAGGGGTCGCACGGAGTCGGGCAGTGGCGCTGGGCGATCAGCCTATCCACAGGGGCCACTGTGTTGGGCCTGGACCAGGTGCCCAAAAGAATGTCAGTGAGGGCTTCACTGAACGGCAGCAGGGGCTCCGAAGAGCTCGCAGCCGGTTGAAGCACCTCTGTCAGGAGGTTAGTCCTGACCGCCACTGTAGGTAGCTCGAGGTTGAGAGCCTCGGCCGCCCTACCCAACACCACTACGTAAGACACTCCCTCTTCCATAGCCACGGTAGGAGACAACATGCTAAGGTCTGGGGAAGTATCCAGTCCACTGGCATCCCCCAACTCCACTCGCCAGTCCGGATCATAGTCTAAGTGGTCAGTTAAAGGGTCTCCAGACCCCACCCAGTCCTCCTCACCCTCCTCTGGTCGCCATTCTGGCCTAAAAAGCACAGGGTGCAACAAGGGCACAAAAGTACCCGCCGGAACCGGCGTCTGTCGACGCCAGTTCGGCTCCGTGTCCACGTCGGGGTGGAGGCCGGGTTTGTCGCCGGCTGGGGACACAACCGGCGCTGGCTGCGGACGTGGTGCCAGTGGAGTCGGTGCCACGGGAGGTGTAGTCAGGTCGACCGGCGCGTTCCAGATCCAGGCCTGGATCCAAGGGGACCCTGCGGTGCCGGGCCGAAGCTGCCGGCGTCGAAGGCCCAGGGCCACCAGCCGAGTCCACGGGGCCCGAAGGCGCCCCGGCAGAGTCGGGCTGCCTAAAGATGGCATGCATCGCTTCGTAGAAACCCTGAAGCTGGGTAGGGGTGGCACCGGGTCCCGGGTATGGTGGGAAAGCCGGAGTCGACCCAGCGGGCGCCACACACAGAGCCACGGGAGGGGCACCACCTGCATCCCTCGTCGCATCAGCCGAAGGACGGGGAGAAGTTGAAGAGCGACGATGCTTCTTCGACTTCTTTTGCTTCGATTTACTGGAGGAGTGCGAAGACTTGGAAGAAGATTGGTGGTGGTGGTGGCTCCGCCACTGGTCCCGCGACCTCCCATGCGACCGGGACCTCGAGCGGTGCGGAGCAGAGTGCCGGGCCTTGAGAAGCTGTTGGAACCGCTCCCGTAAAGACTTCGGGTTCATGGTCCAGCAGTCGGAACACGACTTGGGAGTTGTGGTCGGGTTCCAGACAGAACAGGAACACGCGGTGCGGATCCGTCACCGACATCAACCGTCGGCAGGAACCACAAACCTTGAAACCGGGCATCCCTGACGTGCACCAGGAGTTGAAGACTCAAAAACTACGTCGACAAAAGTCGGCAAAAGTCAGTCAAACAGTGACTGGAGGTACCGCTCTCTCCGGATCTGCGCTGGCTGGCGCGGAAAAAGAAAGAACTGACGTCAGTGTGCGAGGGTGGCTTCTAAGTAGCTACAGCGACGTCATCCCAGCGACCACGACGCCAAAGACGAACGCGGAGCCAACAGACGCCACCTTTCGACGCGCAGGGGTACTACTAACGAAAAATTCTCCGGATCCAGTAAGACGTCTACTGGTAATTCTAAGGTAAGGAATCTATAACTAATGGTCTCTTTCACGTTTGGAATGCAAGGAAGATTTTAGGGGGTGTTAAGTGTTTGCAAATGCAGAAGTAGGGGGCACGTGGAACAATGAAGAATTCCCAAAGGTCTGTCCTGGTGTAGTCAAGATGCAGTGCATTTTTTCTGTCTTATGACAAGGTGTCAGATGAGATGCATGGTTTTGTATTAAAGGTGTGATTAGTGGGAGGGAAAGAATAAATTCCTTTTGGGGAAGGTTTTCAGGCTGCTGGTTAAATCACTGGGATAGCAAATGTAGAGTTTAAACAGTGTGATTTGAAATTCTGTTGATTAGTGGGTTACATCTGACAATGACGATCAAGACGATCTGGGACCACCTCTTAAAGTTTCCAAAGAAGTAGGAGACCTGGGAATTAGCATGGACTCCAAGCTATCAATGAACGCCCTTGTGCATAAGTTAGCAAGATCAAGCTTCATTACTATGAAAACTCTGTGACATCTTCCACCATCTAGGATTTCCAAGCAAGGTCCAGGCCTCTATCTCTCTTGTACAGTCCAACCTTGATGACACCAATGCCTTCTACAATGGATCACCTTTATGAACTATCAAAAGACTTCAATAAATTCAAAACACTGCTGCCCGCCCTATCCTAAATGTAAAGCCACAGCCACATCTCCCCTGCCTTGAGGGCCCTACATTGGTTACCAGTTACAAGATCTACCTTCAAGCTCTTTTGTATCACCCAGAAAGCAATACATGGAGCAGGACCACTTTTGATAGGAAAAGAAAACACCAAATACATACAACAAAGTAACCTCCATGTTGGCTTCCTGCCTCAAAACCGCAGCATGCAAGAAAAAAACCATGGACGGTACATCTTTCTCTGTTCAAGCAGCCAAACTATGGAATTCATTACCCTCAAAGATAAGATCCACAGATAGTCATCTTATATTCAGAAAACTACTACTAAAGAGTTGGCTCTTTCCTACATGACCACCATACTCAAAACACAAATGTACAGCATATGGTTATGTATGGAAACGTGTATAATTTGATTATATGTATTTACATATGTGCATGTCTTTCTACAAATGCATATACTACTTATGGTTTAAAAATATATAAATATTCTTATAGCTCTGCTTACAAATATATATATTATGGTTAAAATATATAAATATATATGTATATATATTTATTATTTTATGCTTCACATCTATAAGTCACTGCATAGTTTACATACAAGTCATTTGATTATATGCTTATTGGTTCCTGTTATTTTATTAATCACAATGTGTATTTATCATCGTAACAACTTTATCTATAAGTGCTTCACTACTGAAATATTGAGGAAAATATAAAATAAAAATAAATAAATGGAAATAAATAGAAAAAGTTAAAAAAGCATACAATTACCCGAAAAATATTATTAAAAGTAAATAAATAAAATAACTTTATGGACAGCAACACTTGAAAGCCTGAGTTTCCAAATATTTACCCATGCATGTGCAGATGGGACTTTATATAATACAATTTTATATATTTGTTTTCCATATACATTTTTATGTAGTTATGTATCTATATATTACTTTACTACCACTGTAGATAAAAAAATTATCAACTCTCTCCAATTTGCTACTCTATGTCTCAGTCTATAGCGCTTTCAATATATCCTCTACCTCCACTCTGACTCATCCCAAACCTCCTTTTACTACTTTGATCTCCCAAATAACACGATCTAGACTCCTCTAGCTCTCCATTATCCCCTTCAATCCAGCTAACAGACTTTACATTTCCAACTCTCATATTAACAACTTTTATTTCCCTTTATTATTCCGCTTCGGATTCCGGAGTAGCCGAAAAGCACATCAACGCCTCGCCAGGGGTGGTAAGTGCTATATAAACATAATCACAGTTACATGCATTCTAAGGCAGGAAAGGCCTATGAGACAGGGAATTTTTAAAAGGGGAAATTACTCCCAAAGAAGGGGAAGGTCTATTGATTTAGAAGGTGGGTGAAATGTATTCTATAGAATATACTGATAGGTTGCATAGCGAATGGGCAGAGACCGTTGCACAACTATGACCTGTGCGAATGTGGGATTTACCCATAATGCCATGCCCGCGCACCGCCTGTACTGTTTCTTCAGCAAACCTTATCTCTTGTAACGTGCGTCTCTTAGCAACGAGGGGGTATTAACTGACTCCGATTCAGACAACTTTTTCTTCTGAACACCTGGCGGTGACCATACTTTATTTCCATTGGCACTGACCAGACGTTCCCTAATGCGGGATTGGCTGCGTTTGCAAGAACTATCGAAGACTAATAAGCTTTGGTTTTACGTTTATGGTAATGGCCCTGTCTCTCTTAATGTGATATAGAAGGGCCGTTTAGGAGCGCCTGCTAGATAAATTATTCAAAACAGAGCAACATTTCAGCTGGAGACAGAGTTCAAGTTCATTGTATAACACCGCTTCTCACAAGACCAATCAGCCGCACATTATTTATTTTGCTATTTTTACTTTACATTACGGAGTAAAATGTACATTTCTATTTTTTCTTCGCGGATGATTTACACAGTTCCAGTCATGCGCCCGAGCACACCCGGGAGACAAGAGAAATGCTTTCCATGACACTTTCTTTAAAGCCGGGGGCCGGCCTGGATGATTGATAGGTGTTTATTTTTGATAGAACACAAAGAGCTCCGTCGTACCACTGTGGTACTTAAGCGGTGCAGCTGCAAATACCACATCCATTTGTCAGCACTGATCCACTTCAGTCCTAACTGACAGACAAACAGAAGCGCCTCCGGGTGCTTTCTGTGGCACAACAGTGCCTCCTAGTGGACAGCGTTTGAATACATTCGATACATCTCCAGGAAAGATGAGCACGAGTTTCACTTTTTTTGTCATAGGAAATAAGAAACAGTGGCACAAAACATAATTATCTCAAGCTATTACCTGTATTATAAACGTAGCTATTAAAATTCCAGTAGTGCGAAAAAGAAAATAAACCCTGTTAATATTCCATGATTATGCATGTGTCCCTATGCCTAATCAAGGACCGGATGAAATAGGAGCACATTATTCTCACCCCAGTGGAACTCCACTGGGTCCCTTTGCTAGCCCACGCCACCTTAGTGGCAGCTGCAGCATCTAGAAAGCCCCAGGACAGGGACAGTCCGCCTCGCTGGTTGGTGTTGTGCTGCACTCCCCCGGTCGCCTTTGCTAGGGGAGGGGCCGCGGGGAGGGCCTCGATCTGGTATCTGGGCCCCGCGCGCGCACCGCGCATAAATGATGGACACACTCGGTGATCAAGTCGGGCGCGAACTGCAGAGCGTTCGCCCGCCCCTTTATTTTATACTTACGCGCTCACGTCTCTCACGTGAGCGCAAGTCGCGCAATGCCAGCCGCGCTCTAGCCGGAGGCTAGAGCGCTAACTGTAACATCCCTCTCCAACTCAGTTCTTGATAACAGTTCAAACATTATTCTGCAGTGTCACTTACTTGGCACGCAAAGTCTCTCAGCCGGCTGCTGGGCCTGGGGTTCTCTCTCAGCACATACCTCGAGGCCCCCCGAGGGGCCGGGGTTTGGGTTGGTGGTGTTGCCCCTTGCCCTGGCTCACCCCCTGGGCTCTCGGTCTCCCTCGGGTCCACTCTGGGGACGACCTGAGGGTCAGGGCTGGACGGGTTGGCTGGGAGGGCCCCCGGGTCGTGTTCTTCCTTGACCCCAGGGGTTCCCTGGTCGTCCACGGGGCTCCACACCACTTTGAACCATGATATGTTCCGGGTGACCAGCTCTCCTCCTCGTCGTGCCGTCACCATGGTTCCTTGCCGGTCGTCCACTATCCAGTGACCCCTTTCGTATCTTGTCTTGAACTTCCCCCCGGGCCGTCGCTCTCTTAGAATCACCGTATCTCCAGCTTGGACCTCCCTGGGCGCGGCCCTCCGCGCCTTGCTAACTTTGTCATTTCTCTCTTGGCGCCTCTGGAACGCCCTCTCCTCATCGAAGGGCGGGGCTGTCCAGCCGGGGGTGACTGGTAGCCCATCTCTCCGGATTCCCTTGAACATCACAGTCCATGGTGCTTGACGGGTTGAGCACTGTGGGGTGCTGCGATACTCTCCCAGCAATTCTCGCTCCGGGTCTAGCTGCTCGGACACCGCGATGCGCAGTGTTTTGTTAATGGTGCGCATTAGCCGCTCAACCTCTCCATTTGCCTGTGGCCACTGAGGGGTGATGCGCCGATGGCGGATGCCCTGCGATTGTAGGAATTCTTCGAATTCGTGCTCTTGGAACGGGGGCCCGTTGTCGCTCCACAGCTCTTCTGGGCACCCGAACATCCCAAACACCTTCTCCAGGGCGGGGCCCACGTACGTGAAGGCGGTGGACGGCAACACCTCGGCTATCGGGTACTTCGAGTAGCTGTCGATGACCACTAGCGTGACACGCCCGTTGGGCAAGCTCCCAAAGTCTACACTGATTTTCTCCCACGGGCATCGCCCATGCTCCTCGGTTATAATGGGGGCTGGCGGCTGGGCTCCGCTAGTTATCTGGCAAGGCTGGCAGCTGCGAACTGCGTCGTTTACGCATGCATCCATGTTCGGGAACCAGACTTTCTCCCTCATCCGAGCTTTCATCTTTTCCGTCCCTTGATGTCCTTTGTGTGCTTGCTGCGTTGCCCTTGTCCTGAGGGCGGCTGCAATAACAATTCTGGAGCCCCGGAGGATGAGCCCCCCTCTGGTCACACTCAGTTCATGCCGTATCCTCCACATGTGTTGGAGATCATCCCGCTCTTCGCTGGTCCATGAGTTGGCTGTTTGCTGGAACTGCTGCCAGGTCCCTTCCAGGATCGTGTCCCTGACTTTGACCATCACGGGGTCTCGCTGCGCCGTTTCCAAGACCTCCTCCAGCGTCAGCGCACGGGGACACGTCAGGGCAGCCACCATGTTCAGATGACCTTCGGCCTCCTCTTCTTCGTCCATCGGCGTAGGCTTGCTCCCGGTCTCGGGGTGCCGGGACAGGAAGTCTGCCGGGTTCCTGGATCCTGGCCTGTATACCACACTCATGTGGTATTGTTGGAGGTTGATGGCCCACGGCTCTATCCGTGGAGGCGGGTGGGGCGCTGTCCCTCGGAAGAGTGGTACTAGTGGTTGATGGTCCGTCACTACTGTGAACGGGTGCCCACACACGTACAGGTGGAAGTGGCGGCAACTCCACCGGATCGCCAGAGCTTCACGCTCAATTTGTGAGTATCGTTTCTCCGTGTCCGTTAGGGCCTTGCTGGCGTATGCTAGAGCTGCCCACTGCCCTGGTCCTTGTTCTTGCGTTAGGACCGCTCCCAGCTCTACGGGGCTGGCGTCCACTAGGATCTCGGTTTTCTTATCCGGGTCAAAGTAGACTACCGTGGTCTGGTCTAGGAGGGCTTCCTTGATCGCTTGGAATGCTGTTTCTTCTGCGACTGTCCATTGCCACATCACATCTGTCTTAGTGAGTTGTCTAAGCGGTTCGGCAAGGGTGGCCAGGTTCGGGATGAACCGCCCACAGTAAGTGGCCATCCCCAGGAAACTGCAGACCTCCGCCGCTGATGCCGGGGCTGCGGCTGCCTTGATGGCGTGTGACTTCCGGGGGTCCACTTGGATGCCTTCCTTGGTGAAGACATAGCCGAAGAATTCAATTGTTTGCTGAAACAGCTGGCACTTATCACGGTGTAGGGTGACGCCATGTTCCTGCAGCTGTGCCAGTGTAGCACGGACGTGCCTGTAGTGTTCATCCACCGTCTTGGAATATATGTGGATATCATCACTCACATTGAAGACACCAGGCAGGCCGAGCAGAATGTCTTTGATGGTGTTTTGGAAGATCTCTGCTGCCAATGAGATTCCGAAGTTTAGCCGCTTGTACCGTCTCAATCCCAGATGCGTGCTAAACGTGGTGATGTATCGGCTCTCTGTCGCTAAGGTGAGCTGGTGGTATCCAGCGTTTAAGTCTAATTTGGAGAACCATCGCGCTCCGTTCAGATCGGATACTATGTCGTCCATGGTAGGCGTGATGTGCCTTTCCCGTTTGATGGCCTTATTCGGCAGGCGCATATCAATGCACAGCCGGATCTTCCCTGGCTGACGGGGTTTCTCGGCGATCACCATTGGTGATACCCATGGTGTGGGCCCTGTAACCTTCTCGATTACTCCCTGTTCCTCTAGCCTCTGGAGCTCCTCCTCTACTAACGGGCGTAGGTGAAATGGTATTCGCCTGTGTCAGAGGGCTGTTGGCGTTACCGAGGGGTCAATGTGGAGGCGTATTGGCGGCCTTTTGATCTTCCCCAGCCCTGAGAATAGGCTTTTAAACGTCTCCAGCAGGTCTTCAACTTGTTTGTCCTGGACTTTCCTGAGGAACGCAATCAGCCCGAGATCCTACGCCGCGTGCCCGCTGAGTAGTGTGTCTACTTCTTGGTCTATGACGTGGATGTCAATAACAATCTCTGATTTTTCTGAGCGCACCGCTACCGTCATCTTGCCTTTCAGAGGTAGTGGTGTGTCGCTCCCGTATGCGTATATTTTGGCCTTGGAGCGTCGGAGTTCCGGTCTCGGACTGAGACGGTTGTACTGCTGTATGCCCATCACTGTTACGGATGCGACCGTGTCAATCACTGCGTTTACCTCGGACCCAGCTATGAGTATGTCACATCGTGGCTGCGGTCGCCTGGTGCTCTTGAGGGCTTTAGTGAATGAAACCAAGTATGTCTCTCCCTCATCGTCAGATTCTGAGTCAGAGTCCGGGTAGTTACTGGTCTTCTTGCCTCTTGACCGTGGCTGTGACGACAGCAAAGTGTGCGACAGTTGCCTCACCATCTTCCTCAGCGGTCTGTCCCGCCTATTCACACTTTTCTGCGTCTTCCTCCGGCAGACAGACGCAAAATGATTATCAATGCCACAGTTCGTGCATGTCTTCCCTCTCGCTGGGCATGCTTTGGGTGGGTGTTCTTCATACCCGCAGTACCCACACTGTCTGGCTTGCGCAGGGGGTCGCCGGTCACGGGCCCTCTGTGGCCTCTCCTTCGGTCGCACAGCATCCGCCTTTTCCGATTTCACTTCAACGCTCTTGTCCGACCCTTTTACCAAGGCCAGGTCCATTTCTTCAGCTCTCGCCGCTGACAGATCGTGTGTCCTGGCAAGGACGAGGATGTCATTCATCGGAATGTTAGGTTGACGGAGTATTAACCCTCGCAGCGTCTTGCTCCTAATCCCCAGTATCAGCTGTGCTCTGATTTCTTCTTTGGCCCTGTCTCCGACGAGGTGGGTGTCTGCGAGGGCTCTCAGCCACGTGTGGAATGCATCCATGGACTCACCTTCGCGCTGCTTCGCTTGGCGGAGCTTAAAATGTTCATAGTCTGGATTGACCTGAGGGTCAAAGTGCGCGTTCAGGGCCGCTACCGCCGCCACGTAGTCGTCGGGGTTCCCCGTGTTCGGTAGGTGTTTGAACAGGAGATACACCTCTTCTCCCGCGTAGTGAAGGAGGAGGGACCTTTTCACGGCCCCATCCGTCTCCCTGGATCCGATGAAATAGTTCTCTAGTCTGCCTAGCCAGGTCTGCCATCGCGGCGCAGCTGTCGTGGGGTCAGCGGCTTCGCTGAATGGGGGTAGCACCCCTGAAGGGGGGTGATGAGGCAGCACCCTCACCGGGTCGGGCTGCTCGGTGTCACTCATGGTGATGTAGGACCAAGTGCTTGCTGTGCGTCTCACTGGTCTCTGGTCCGGATGCCGCGCCCCGCTCTACAGCCAGGCGGCCTACCTGTAAGGCGAGCTGTGCTGTGGCCCGTAGCGTGGGTCCCCGCAACTGGATTGTGTGGCACGTGGCTCTGCAGCCAAGGAACGTGCTGAGCAGCTGCTTCCTTATGTGGGAGGAGGGCAGGGGCCCACCCTCGTCGCCAGTGTTGTGCTGCACTCCCCCGGTCGCCTTTGCTAGGGGAGGCCCTCGATCTGGTATCTGGGCCCCGGGCGCGCACCGCGCATAAATGATGGACAGTCTCGGTGATCTGGTCGGGCACGAACTGCCGAGCGTTCGCCCGCCCCTTTATTTTATACTTACGCGCTCACGTCTCTCACGTGAGCGCAAGTCGCGCAATGCCGGCCGCGCTCTAGCCAGAGGCTAGAGTGCTAACTGTAACAGTTGGCAAGCTCACCAGACTGATTTTATACATAGGAAGACCTAGCCCTTCCGGATGGTCAAGAAACCATGTGCACTTGCCTAATTCCCTTCTTAACAGATATGGCATCAGTAAATGTGTGCTTTTTCACAAAAGGCTACGGAAGGTTGACTGAGGTGTTTGCTTACTAAATAACATGCAAAATTCACATTGTCTCCATTTGTCATGAGAGAATAGATTTTTTATCTAATCTTCCAGCTTGGGAAGGACGTGATCAAGGTCAGAACCATAGAGTGCAATTATTTTTATAACAATGAACATAATTTCTATGTAGGCATCTCAATTACATCGTCACGGACGCACACATGCCTTCCTTGAGAGCCCATAAAAAGGGTGAGATTGAGTGATTTTACATTTAGTGAATCGCGATGATTTTTTGGGAAGGATGATAAAAGTATTTAGGGTAGATGAAACTAGTTAAGTCTACAGGCAGCATTTTGTTTGTTCAAGAGTAGTGACATTTTCCAAATGAAACTTTGTTGAAAAGAATATGATTGCATGTGCCCGATTGTTTCTCAATGAATTCAATGCCACAAACAACAATTCTATGACAGCGGGGTCTCAAAATGGCTTTTGGTTGTCCTTCACACTGGTTGCGTGGTAAAATTACAAAATATTTATGACTATTTGAACAAATGTTATCTCTTTGTTGTTTTGTTTGGGGTGAAAGGTGGGAGTTTGATATTGAACTCAGTTTTTTTTGTAAGCCAAGGTAGTTTCACAAGAAATCCCTTACCATTACGCCCTTCACGTCACTGCCCAATTTTGTTCATTTCTAATTTTTTATTAGTTTATTGCCCCAATTGCCTTCTGCTGTGTCTAAAGCTTCATCTTCTTGCCATTCCCCTTTGTGCCAATCAAATTTGGTAAGAGAGGCATTTTTCGCAGAGAAAAAAAGAAAGAATGATTACCTATATCATCAATCAATATTTCCTCTTTTGAAGTCTCAGAAGTTAATGTTCTCAAGTCACCATTTCAAAAATTAAGATTTTCAACATGTCAACCGAACTTAAAATATACACCTACCAAAAGGTCGGCATGTTTTAAAATAGCCATACTAACTTTGCAGCTATTGTTCCACTGGGCTAGTTTCATATCCTAACCCTAGTTGTAGCATATGCGCTTGCAAGGGCTTGACTGGGCGATTAGATGAATGTCAACATTTTTACAAAACTATGGATGGGATGCTTGAAGCAATCTCAGCGTCTGGTAATGGCTCTGGACCAGATTTCTGTTGTTTGTGAGGGCTTGGATTGATGTCTCCAGTTTGATACAATTCCTTCTACAGCCATTGCAGTCTCTTGCAATTTAGCAAATTTGGAGGTGAAGGCAGATGAATTCTCTTCAGTTTTCTGATGTGCCTGAATCAAGTCAGACCCGAGGTTAGGGAAGCCCCTAAATGCCTCAAAACAAAGATCCACCTCTGTATGCATTTTCCTATTTTTGTTAACCAGAAGCCATTTTAGGTGCAGAGAAATCTGTTTTTTTAACAACATTTTAGAGCCTCAGAAGGATTATGCATCTTCTACTCTTGTAATGCAGGGCAAAGGTGCAGAAACACAATCTAAGATGGCTGTAGTTTTCACTGATGCTGGTCACTCTGCCTGATGTATGGGTTGGAAAAATGGCCGCCACCCAATTTACGTACACCACTTCTTACTGCAATAGAAACCACCGGTGGTAATTCTAGGCTGTACATGCCTCTATGCCCCATGGCTGGAAGTCAAGCTCAGGTACGCCTTTGTGTCTGCCAGACTCTGAGCACACAGTGCTCCAGTCACAGATTGTGTTGCTTCGGGGAGTTCATACCCTCCGTGCTGACTGGCTAAAGCAGGTACATCAGCATTCTGCTCAACGCATCCCCTGTAATCCACTATTTACCCTCCAAGACGGTCTACCAACCCTACATTCTCCATACAGATCTAGTTAAAGACCATGTTGGGAGGCAGTGGGTCAGTTCACGTGGAGGTCGGTTGGGGGGGGGCACATTCATTCAATGCTGTCTGCCTGTCATTATGGCCATGCCCCAGGTATTTGTTACAAGGTCTACTCTTACAGTGTGTGCAGGCAAACTTCAAGTGCTAAATGTTGTGCTGTAAACAGAGTACTAAAGAAAGCCATGTCCTATGCTCAGTACATGCAGGCCTTAGGCTATAATTTGCAAGCAAACTGCACACAAGACATGGCCAAAGGCCATGCTGTGTATGTATTATGCAGAGGGCATGATCAAAGCCAATGCCTGGATTGCAATGAACACAAGTTACAGGCTGTGGTTTGTATGTAGTATTCAGAGGGCACGCCAAAAGGCCAGAGTATGAGGATTCTGCACATACAAGGAACCAGGCACACAGGGTATAGCCAAAGTATATCATTACAAAACACATGAAATATACAAAAAACATTTCCCGTGGAATACAGAGGTTCTCTACCATGAGCAAAATATCATATGTTCATAAAACCGTACACATTCTATAAAGAAGCTTTATTAGAGGGAACGATAACACCATAGCATAAAACCTAAAAAGATACTGAATTAAGCAATTATGGATTTGTTGTATTCTATTTCTATTTATGTAGCACTTTCTCAACAGCTGAGTATACAGCTACTCTGTATGTAAAATATATTTAGCACTTAGTGGCCCTGATCAGGTCACCGAAGTGTTCCAATTTCCATTAGCTTCCACGGCATCCTTCAAGTGTTTGATTGCAGAGTGTTGGTTGTAGATTGGCCTATGTGTTGGTGCGTGAGTCAGGTTTGGAGGCAGGGCAGAAATGTTGTTTAGGGATTCAACAATGCATAAGCTTTGAAAACTATTAAGAGACAGGCACAGCTGCTCTTGATGGTGCCTGTATAAAGTCCCATTAAGAACATCTTTTTTGGCAACGCAATGTTGTGGGAAAGTATCAGGTGCACTTCCATAGTTATTTGGACCATATGGAAGCAGGTTGATCCATTTGACAGATCGATCATATGTAGTCTTCTGGAGGACGAGTTAATTTTGGAGAAAAGCCATTTTTTATTTTGTTTCCGAGTTATGAGTGGTTGTTCATCCTCCTTATTTTTGTGTGCAGAGTGTTCCATAGCTTCTTCTGACGGAAGGGGTGATTAGTGTGGTGTCATTCTTGGACTAAGTTTCTTGCTTGGATCTAGAGTTTGAATTTAGATTGGAGAAAATTTGATTTAATGCTGTGTCTTGCCCTAGGGGATGCAGACTGCTTTAGAAGGCTATTCTTCTTACAGCAGATAACCAGTGGAGCGCAGGGATAATGGGGTCGCATTATTTCTGGAATAGAACTTGTGAAGCACCGCCATTCCAGATTTGTTGGAGTTTTTTTACTAGGTGCATTGTAAGCCCTGTGTAAATTCTAGACATAACGCTACGGTTGGTGAGGCTTGAACTTTATTGGGGTAGCCAGGGTAGGAGGAAATCTATTGTAATTATTGACTAGTCATTTGAGGGCACATTTGGAGTCCATGATCACACAGTGATCTTTATTTATGTCAATATGGGAGGAGGAGATCCAATCTCTTTAGACCATGTTTCGCTTGCATCATATTTTCCACAATTTAAGACCTCATTTTTGAAGGAATTCAGTTTCAGATTTTTTTTTTTGCATTCAATTGTTAACTGCCTGTAGGTATTTGGTAAGCCCTGATGACCAAAGGTCTAACAGTACTTCCAGTTTATGAATAATCGGTTGTCAGCGTTACACAGAAGGAGTATATAAGCTCAGGGAATGGGGCCACATATACACTGTAAATGAGCAGTGCAAAAGTTGAACCCTAGGGAACTGCTACCTTTTGAGGGAATGGTGCTGATAAGAGTGGCAGGAGGGACACGATTTGAGTTTTGTCTGTGAAGTAGGACCAACTCTGTTTTAAGGGCTGTAATCTTTATTCCTATATCAAAGACCAGAAAATACAGGCAGTGGCTCATTAAGCCCGCATTCAGTGTTGGTACATGCCTGGTCACATGAAGATTGCAAAAACAACAGTTGATGGACAGAATGCAGAACAATGTCATACATTCACCCCAGTACAGAGATCTGGGCCTAAATTCCAGCCCGAACTGCCAAGCCAGGACCTCCCTGGACTGGAAACAAGCATCCTAGGACTGGTTTCGGGGTTTCACCCCTCTTCAGCCAGGATAGCTTGATTCCAGTGGCATGGAGAGCAAGGGACCCACGTCTGGGCATACCCTTCCCACTCGGGGTGACAAATGCAAAAACAACAGTTGATGGACAGAATGCAGAATAATATCATACATTCACCCCAGTACAGAGATCTGGGCCTAAATCCATCGTTTTTTTGCTCACCATGCCGTTCCGGTTTGAACGCAGCCATATGCAAATCAGTCTTGGCCCTGTGCCTCATGGGAACAGTCCAGCCCAAACTGCCAAACCAGGTCCTCCCTGGACTGGAAACAAGCATCCTAGGACCGGTTTCGGGGTTTCACCCCTCTTCAGCCAGATTGGCTTGATTCCAGTGGCATGGAGAGTCCATCAATTGTGCGTCTTTTGCTTTCTCGCCCTAAGTGCGCCAGGTATGACCAGACATGGGTCCTGGGCTCACTGTGCCACTGGAATCAAGCTATCCTGGCTGAAGAGGGGTGAAACCCCGAAACCGGTCCTAGGATGCTTGTTTCCGGTCCAGGGAGGACCTGGCTTGGCAGTTCGGGCTGGACTGTTCCCATGAGGCACAGGGTCAAGACTGATTTGCATATGGCCAGGTCTAAACTAGGGTGGCATAGTGAGCAAAAGAATGATGGATTTAAACCAGATCTCTTGACTGGGTGTGAATGTTTTGATTTGTTCTGCATTCCGTCCATCAATTGTGTGTCTTTTGGTCACATGAAGAGGCAGCAGCCAGCCCTAATCTCTGAATTCTTCTGTGTGCCAACAGAGGAAGAAGACTCTTCCCAGAACAACCCTATTGAAATGGCGTGCTCCCAGTGAAGAATTAGGGCATGTCTTGCAGAGATGAGAAGACACTGAAGGACAGCCTGGGGAAACTAAGATTGGACATTGATGAGGACGTGGCGGTGGTTGAAAGGGCTCTACGCAACACATACCAAAGATTCAAACAAGCCAAAGAGCATATTAGCGGCATAACAGACACTGAACAACTGGCCATGACCACTGTTTGTCACTTAGAATCCCAAACCAAATAGTTTATGCCAAAATGTGAAGACCTAGAGAAAAGGTCATGACGTGAAATCATTCGCATTAGAAATCTGAAAAAGGCAACACTGGAAAATAACATGATGGACTGCATCCTGGAACTGTTCAGAGGCATATTAAAGGCTAAGGCAGACTCCCCGATTGGAACTGAGCTTGCACACAGAGTGGAAAGGCTACAAAACACAGGCAAGGACAGACCTAGAGGGATGAGACGATTGAAGGGAGGCTAGCACGCGAAGGCCATTAACTGATGAGTGAGACCACTGGTCTGCCCCTGGGGTACCGTTTCTCCTACTTTCTGCAGGAATGAAGGGTATGGCTGGAGGACCATTAGCACCCTTCTCTAAGTATGTAGAACTGTTGTATGACGGGACCGAGCACGGGGGGGAGTGGGAATTTATCTGTTTGGAATGAATGTGGGGGTGTAGAGTACACTGTTATGGCTAACTGTTGCTGGACCCAAGATGCTGACTGTGATACCAGTTAAGATGGGGTGATGTGAGCCACAAGGATGCATGATATGCATGGGGACTGACCAAGATGGTTGGTATTTGCAACGTCAAGTGACAAGTGCTCGTTTTCTGTTCATATGGTATGTTGAGAAATGCTAATAAAATATGGATACAAAAGAAAAAAAAAGCCAGACCGCAAGATGTGGAGGTGAAACTCTCCAACTTGCCTCCACAGGAGAAGATCATGACTGCTGCATGCAAATTGAAAAAACAGACTTCAGCGACATTGAAGTTGCTCTCTATCAAGACTTAGCAGCAGCGACCATGCAGAGAAACAGGGAATACAAGTAGATGGACCAGGAACTCTCAAAAAACATAAACCTGATACAGATAGGCCATTCCAGAGGGTCTTCAATGCACATGTCAAAACTCAGAAAAATAGAAAAGTCTTGAATGGACTCTTAGGCTTGAGAAAAACCGACGATGAGGATCTAGAAAATAATTTTATGAGTTGGGTAAGAGAATGCATCCATGAGATTAGATAGACGCAAAATGAGAGCAGACATAGGAAGATACATGAAGTAAATAGGAATAGTAAACACAGTGTGTGTAAGGCTTCGATAATTACTTAATCAGGATCTTCCTATGGAAAAAATTAAGCTGACACAAAACCCTCCAGGCTGGGTTTAAAGTAGAGATAAGTAGGGCTACATTACGTCAGACCACGCTGAGAGGTCTTTATTCAACATACTTAATGTTCCTGTGGTAGTAAGAATTATAGCAGGGGCATGGAGCATAAATATGACAAAGAAGGAAAAACAGATTTCCATCACAAGTTAGGGTGACTAGAGAAATATTAGGGCACACCAGTTGAGCGAGATTAACCCATTGAGGCCATCCGGGCTTCAACTTCTTTAAGCCGCAATGACAGAAAAGGGGAGGATTCTAGGATAAGCTAGAGTATGCCTGTATAATAAGAGTCCACGAGTCGATGTAAAATGGAAATGCCTTCAGAGGTCTGTGTGTAGAAGTGTGTGCTGTAGGAATTGTATACTATAATTGTGTCCTGGATCCCCATATCTCATGCTATGGCATTCCTTCTGGAATAAGAGAAGTCTTATTTAATGGACTGAAGTCACTTTGTCTATTTCAAGTGGCGTGCTTGCATTAGTTTTGAAGACACATGTTTACACTACATATTTACACTCCACTCCTCTTGGCACTGAAAGTAGTACCCAAGAATAACAAAGACAAAGTGGTCTCTCCACTTGAAATAGAGGGTTTGAACTTAACGGGCGTATGTACAATCTTTCAAAGTGTTAACGTTATGTTAACAATTAGTGGGAAATCCGGTTATTGGTTAGGGCTGCTCACATACCACAGTGAAACCAATGCTAAAGGTAAAACTCTGCAAACAAGTTACACACAACATTCAAGATAGTTAGCCTGAATGTTAGGGGCCTTAACTACCCCAGTAAGAGATCAATAGTATGTATACAGCTATCTTAGGCAACAACAAGCAAATATCATATTCATACAAGAAACTCACTTGCATAGAAAAGGACCAATTCAGAATGGGAAATAAAGCTAGTCCAAATCTGGTTATCATGGAAAACAAAAACAGCAGGACTGGCCATCTTATGCAAGCAAGACCTCGACATACAAGCACTCAACACCATTTGGGATGCAGATGGGAGGTACATCAGGGATAGAGTGGTGATATAAGGATGAAATATACTTTACTCATCATTTGCGCTCCGAACACCCAACAAGAAATGTTTATAGAAAGCATTGTGAGAGACTGGGTGGGAACAGTGGAAGGCCACATTATATCGGAATGGGATTTTACTCTAGTGTGGGACCCTACAGTAGATGGAACAGCACATCACTCTTAGTCAATGAAGGCCATGACTAAACAAACAAAAACTCAGTTTGAGGTGATGGGGCTAGTTGATAGCTAGATATTTCTTTATCTGGGGGAAAATTACTAATCCCTTTTCCCCCACATTCATAAATCTCATACTACAATAGACATTTTCTTTTATCTCTAAAGTCTTACTTAGAAGAATTCAGGTTGCACAAATAGGGGAACAATCTCTGTTAAGTAGAAATGGAACTGGAGGAGGGCCCTAACTTTAAATCACGGAACAAATGGAAACAGCAACCACGTATAGCGAGAGACCTGGCAAACAAGGCCGAGCTGGTGTTGGGGATTAGTGATTGCTTTGCAGAGAATGACCCAACAGATACTTCAGTACATACCCACTGGGGTGCATTTAAGGCAACATTCATGATGGCAAAAATGCACAAAGAGGCACGATTACGAGAAAATATCGTCCTGCAGGAATTAGAAAAGTTTGAACGAGAGCATAAAAAATGCCCCAACATAACTAAAGAGAGGGAAATGGCTCAATTACAGGGATCACTATAAGTCTTGCAAACCAGCCAGGCAGAGAAAAATGTTCCATGCCATAAGCAAATGTTTTATGAAAAGGCCAATAAAGTCTATGGGTAGATTAAGAGTCCAGAGAATGAAATAACATATAACACTGTTAAAACCCCTGAGATAAGGGACACAAGTGGAAAAGGAACCCTTTTTCAGACGTTCTACCTGGAGCAATAAACAGCAAAGCAAGAACATAAGGAGGACATTGAGTATTGCCTTGGAAACATGGCTCTATGCCTCTGGAATGGATGGAGAAGATGGCCTATCATAAGGTAAGAGATTAAGCAGGCCATTAAATCTATGCACCATAATAAAGGCTACCAAAACTCGATTACTGATATGGGACAAATGGGGATACTGGGCAGCTTGTCAACTGCACTGACTCCATGTACCCTCATCCACGAAAAACCCAAGTATATCCCTGGGCGTGGACACCAAGTGGTTTGCCAAATAGAAAGAAGGGGAATGCTTGATGATTAGGGACAGGTGAATACCTTCTTCGAAGGAAAACAAGTTTCCAAGTATCAGAAATGGACAGAATGCCATACACACAAATTAGAACTGGTCCATGTAACAGAAAATATGTGATGCCACAACCATACCATTACTCCTTTTGAGAAAGTTTTGGTGGGTTAAATTACAATGAAGGGCCCAATAGCAAAATTGATAAGATGATAAAGGAAGGCAGGATAGTGACGTGATGAAAACACTAAGACCAATGGCAGTCAGAGTTAAAAAGAGGCATGAGCAAAACAGGCTGGGAGAGTATATGGAGTAACATACATAAAAGCTTTAGGATTGTTCAACACAAAGAAGCAGATAATATACAACTGACGAGATGGTACCCAAACTTGAATACATGAAATCATATTTATCCCACACCAGATGTGATTGACATTTGGTAAGGAGAGGGGTACTTTCATCCACATATGGTGGTACTGTGAGGCTACCAGGACCCCCTGGAAGGCGGGGCCGGCACATATAGACGCACTCACAGGGGCCCTAGTTACTAGAGATCCAGCTGTTCTCCTATTACACCTACATGTTGGTTACAAGAAATGTGAAGGAACGGCAAGTAGGACTCTCAGACACCAGTTGGTGGGAATGGCTAAGCAACTGATTACTCTGTTCCGGAAATTATAGGCGCAACCAGAACCAACATTATGGTCTCATCACCTGTGGCCTACAATGGCGTTAGAGAAACTGACACATGCCATCCAACGCTCCAATATGTAATTTGACATAATCTGGTCCCCAGCAATACAATACCAGATACGGCCACCTTGTACACACTTGGCCTCGCCAAAGTTCTGTGCAATGGGTTTATTTGATATTGACTGGACTTCTTCACATGGAGCCTTAGCATAAAACAAAGCGATAGGAGGAGTGAAGTCCCCAAAGTTGTTTCTTACTTAGCAGAGGAGCCCAGGAATGGGAGTGAGAGTACAGCTGAGGAATTAGAGGTAGGAGGTTGAGTTATACTTTGCGTTTTAAGGCAAACCATTAGTTTTTATACGGATTACGCTGCTCAAGGTACCACTTGGAGCAAGAAGGTTGGTTTTACAAAAATAGACTTCTGGGAATAGCGTGGACAGGTGTGTTAAGGGTATTTCTTTAGATATTAGTAGTGGTGACAGGTCTATGACAATATAATGCTACATAATGTGGGGGGACCACCTCTCTCTGTATGTCTATGTATGCTAACAAAGTTATACAAAATGGAATAAAATCTGCCATATGGTGGAGGTTAGTAAGACTGTAGGAGAGATGTGGGTAAGAGGGTAGGCAAATAACACATTTGTGCTGTACAACATTCATGTTGGATAACACTTGCAAACATGCATAAACTTTGCCAATGGATGTAACCATAAAGGTTCAACTGGACATATAAACGTATGCATTTTTAATATGTTGTTTCAAGATGCAGCTGGTCATTTTAAGTTAGATGGGGGCAAGCGTTTGAGCCCACTGGTGCGGCGGAAGCCCGTGTCTCTGCCCACTCGGCAAAGGAGTGCTCATCCAATCTAGAGAGCACCTCCGGTTTGGGAGGGGGATCAATTTTTGAAAGTGCTTCTGTCAAAGTACAATACTGAAATGTCAAAGTGCCCATCAGCACTTTTTAAATAAACTTCACAAAGAAACCCCTAATGCAGGGGGTTGTTTTTAAGATACAAAAATCAATGACCCTTGCACAATGGGACTTTTTTCTCTGTGCTTCAGGGCCACTGATCATTTTTAGATCTCACCTTTAATACTGCGCAAGCTATCGGATTATTATATCGGAGCGACCTATTGTGAATATACATTGGGTTTACAGCCTGCCCACTTGTAAGCATTGGTTGGCTTTATTCTCACTCTGATTTGCTTGGTTCCTAGTCGATGGCCTGCCCCACCTTCACTGTGTTTGTTCCTACCCTGGAGCAGAGCCACTTTTTGATCGGCTGACTTGCATCCTCCCACTGGTTACATTTAGGGAACTACTTTTTTAATTTCCCTCCGGCAGAGGAGGCGGAGTAGCCATTATCTACCGGGATCACCTCTCTTGCAGAGCTAGCGATGCCCAAATCCTGGACTCCGAAAGCTGCCTCTTTACCATCCAGATAGCCCCGACCAGTACCCTGTCGGGCCTACTGGTATATCGCCCCCCCGGCCATTTTCGCCCCTTTGCGGTCGCTCTCCTGGAATCTGTATCATCCTTGGCCCATCTTACTTCCAATTTCTCGATTTTAGGAGACCTAAACATACACTTCGACGACCCTCTAGACACAGGGGCATCCGACTTGATCAATGACCTGGCGGCATACGGCCTCCATCTTGCCAACTCCGGAGCCACACACAATAAGGGACATCTGTTAGACCCAGTGTTCACTAACATCCATCCCCTACAAATTAAAGACTCTCTCCCACTCCCGTGGACGGACCATTTTTTGGTCACTATCCACTTACCAGGGGCATTCAGGAAACCCCACAAACCAGCCACCTATACCAGGGATAGGGCATGGGCCAGACTCTCGGCGGAGGACTGGTCCAGAGCCCTAAACTCAACAACCCCTAGGCTCCCGGATGACCCGACCACTGCGGACAAACAGTTCAGGGAGTGGATTTCCACCTCCCTCGACTCCATCCTCCCCATAAAAACTCGTGAGGAAAAAAACGGGAAAACGGGCTCTGCCCCTTGGTACACCCCTGAACTCAGATCTCTCCGCAAAGAGTGCAAAAAAGTAGAGAGATTGTGGAGAAAGGACTGGCTTCATGCCAGTGAGGATGCCTACCGCAGCTCGGTAAGAATCTATAAATCCACCTTGAAGCTTGCCAAAGCCGCCTACTATGACGCCAGAATAAAAAACTCGGCGAGGGAATCTTACCTCATAGCCAAAGAACTACTTAAAATACCAGCGCCACCCTCATCGCACCCACCTCCTCCGGACAGAAGTAAGGAACTGGCTACCTACTTCGACTCCAAAATTGCCCGGATACTAGCCTCCCTCCCACCTATCAGTCCATCCAAACCACACGGATAAAGAGGCAGCCACTAACCCCTTGGGTAACAGCCTACACCCTCAGCTGTCCACATTTAGAGCAGTATCTTTGAACGAAGTAGTCTCTACACTGGCCAAGATGAAAAGCGGCTCTCCCCTTGACCCTGCAAGATCCTTAAAAACAGTGTCCCCTAGCATAGCTCCTACTATCATGGAACTTATCAACATCTCTCTTTCGCAAGGCTCTGTTCCTCCGAACTGGAAGAGCGCTGTTGTCAAGGCTCTTCTCAAAAAACCTCAACTGGACCCTGATGACATGGCCAACTACAGACCAATCTCGCTTCTCCCATGTATCAGCAAGATGGCTGAGAAATTGGTTAATGTACAACTTTCCCAGTACCTCGAGGCTAACAAACTCCTGCGTCAGTCTCAAACTGGATTCCGCCCCGGCCATGGCACGGACACCGCACTCCTCGCTGTCATCGAGGAGGCAAGGTGCATTCTGGATTCAGGAGGATCAGTGGCAGTGATCCTCCTGGACCTCAGTGCAGCCTTTGATACGGTGGACCACCGTGTCCTTCTCCATCGTCTGGCCAGGGCAGGAATCGCGAGCGCCGCGCTCGCTTGGATAGACTCTTTTCTATCAGGCCGCTCATTCCAGGTTTGGGACGGCAACTCACACTCTGCCCCTCTACCACTCTTAAGCGGAGTCCCCCAGGGGTCTTCGCTTAGTCCCACCCTATTTAATGTTTACATGGCCCCCCTTGAGGATGTCGTTACCCCTTACGGGATAAAAATAGTGAGCTATGCGGACGACACGCAACTGGTCGTCTCATTATCTCACCTTGACAACCACCCAGACAACCTATTGAACTGCCTCCAGGACGTTCACAGCTGGATGAGCGAGTCCTCTCTGAAGCTCAACGGAATGAAAACTGAAATCATGCTCATGGGCAAGAAATGGACCACCATTCCCCCATCGGTCTGGCCAGACGTTTTCGGTGAGGTGCCAACCCCGAAAAAGGAAATTAAGACACTGGGAGTCTGGCTGGAACCTGAGCTGACAATGAACACCCAGGCAGCCAAAACAGCAGGAATCTGTCTTGGACTCATGCGATCCATCCGCAAGATCCTTCCACTTCTTCCTCCCCTATCCAGAAAACTACTGGTTCAGGGTCTCATTCTTGCCCGGCTAGACTACAGCAACGCCGTCTACCTCGGTGCCCCCGAATCCACCTTGGCGAAACTCCAACGCACTGAAAATGCGGCGGCGCGGCTCATTATGAATCTCCCCCCCAGAGCTTCGGCCAGGCCCGCCCTCAAGGCCCTACATTGGCTTCCTGTGCGCCAGAGGGTAGAATTCAAGGCTCTGTGCACTGCCCACAAACTCATCAACGGTGTAGGCCCAGCTGCCCTGAAAGACATGGTCACCCCCTACAAAGCTCCCAGACTCCTGCGCTCGGATAACGAACGCTTGGCCACTGTCACTAGATTCAGGAAGGTACGCACCGGTGGGCGACGCTTTGCGGTCAAAGCGTCCTCAGGATGGAACTCACTTCCTCGCAGCCTGCGTCTGGAATCCTGTCACCTCCTCTTTCGTAAAAGATTGAAAACTTTCCTTTTTCCCAAATAGTATCCCTCCCCTTCCCTTCAGATCTCCACTGATCTCATAGTGCGGGGATGCCTCCGGGTCACCAGGCGCTCTATAAATCGCTAAATAAATAAATAAATAAAAATTCAACACTGTGTGTGCATAGGCTTTCTAGCTCTCCTGCATTTGATGCTTTTTACCCCCAAAATGCCTCCTCCCCCTGTGCTGTAGCTCTTCACCGAGGCATTGTCTGTAAAAGCAAAGCAACAAGGATAGTTTTGCTGGGTATGGCTGAAACGCAGGCTTTAACGGTTGTTTCTGTTTTAGCTCCTGTATTCAACATATTGCATGAAAGCACATAATTTGGCACACAAGGGCTTTTATGGCGCTGGGGAAAGGGCCATCTGATGCATTTACTCAACTAATGTCTGAGACAGTATGTGTACTTAGCATGACACTTCTCCTGAGAGACCACAACTCTGCTCCCTGTCCTACTACACAGGTCTAAATGGCTGAAACCTGCAGAAACTAAATTAGGCCATAGAAAGCATTGCCCTTTACATGCAGACACTTCCTTATTCTTTTTTAATTTGGTTCAGAGTTTCGGAAGTGAAAAGTATTTGAAAAATAAACTATGCCTTTTATAAAGATTTAAAACATTGAATTCACTATTCAGTTGCGAGATACCATAAGATACCTGCTTGCTTTTCCGTCGAGATTTAGATTTTTTTTTCTTTTTTAAACAATACTTAGCAGACAAACATTGGCAAAACCAACAGCTTGATGCTCGCATTATAAAGGCCAGACCCATTGTCTTTCTCCATGCTTTTTTCTTTTGGTGGATCGGCTGCTAGGTCAGGGTTCCAAAAGCAGATCCAGCTCAGGCCCTGCTATCAGAAATCTGGGGGTTCCCAAGTCTCAGGGTAGCTGCAGATTTGGCGCAGAGGGAGCGCCACTGATTTAGGACGAGGCTTCCAATCTTTCAAACCCCAAACAAATCCCTTAGTTTGAGCCTGTAGCATCCCGTGTGTCAGTATGTGACGATACAAATCTGTGGAGGACACTTCTGGTCAGAGGTGCAACTAGGGCCAACTAGACCCAAATTTCGGGAGGGGTGGCTAATAAACATTTCGGGGGGGAGGGGGCTAATTCTTCCAGCAATAGGCAGAGTGGAGATGCAGGGGCTCTACGACGGGGTGAAAAAACAACAAAGCCTCGTTAACAAGTATATGGTCTTTTAAAGACCCGTGAAGTACTTGGGTGTGGCTGCAAGAAGACGGACGCCAGACCAACCAGCCCACAGCAGCTCAAAATCTGTCTGTGTGTGTACCCAGGAAGCTGTCTCAGCCCGGGCTGACACACACGACAGGGGGGTGAAGCCCTTTGTGCCCTATGGGCGTTGCGTGCCTGCTTCTGGTTCACTGAGTTTAAAACCTTTGTTCCCAAATGAATATATTTTTATATTACATTGCTAGAGCAATCACTCAACAGAACAAAGCATGCATCGCTCGATAAACATCCACGACAAAAAAATCTTACCAAGAAATGATGAATGCAGGGTAAGAGGACAACATCAGTGAGTGTGAAGTACAGCCCTTCGGCAAACACGTGTTCCAGTGGCGGGAGGTCAGCACATTTTGCTTTTCTTATGTGGGAGGGCTCCCTGCTGGACTCCAGGGGTGCTTCCTGGTTTGTTAGTTTTGAGAGGGCAGCACTCAGCTCCAGGCTGGCACCAAAGAGGTCCTGGTTGTCACCTTGTGCTTCGACTTTCGGCCTCACACTTTGTGCCCCGGAGTTCCCACTCTTTGCCTGCTGCTTAAGCTTCTGGCGGCGTATTTTGTCATCGTTGTGCACGCGGACAGGTTCTCGTAGTTTCTTCTCGAGCTTCAGTATTTCCAGAGGAATAGCTCCTTGTTCCTTGAGAAAGCGCTCCACTGCCTTTGGGATGCTGATCTCACAAAGTCTGGTCCACTGGCTGACCTGGCAGACAAACAAGAGTGCATGAATAAATCAGGGATCACAGATCAAAGATAGAGCTAACAAGGTTCTCAAACGAGAGGCTAGATTTCTACCTAGACAGCGTTGCTTCGACAGAGCTCGTATATCTTGGCAAAAGGGGGAAAAAAAAATAATCAGCAAACGCCAGACTTTCATCCCTTATCAAAATAACAGCAAACCCAAAAAGGAATTACACGGAGACAGAATTGCTGTGTTAAAAAATAACAGATGTGTACTCTCACTCCTATTTAACTATCAACTCCTGGCTCTTAAAGAAGCTAAAAAAACAGATAAAAAATTGCCGGCATTTTTCTATAAAGAAGGTGGAAACTCTAAAAAGCCGGTGCTGTCCACAATGCAGTCCCAGAAATTAGACTCTAGTCCCACAACACTCTCAGTACCATACACTTATATGTATTATAATTACAGCTTCCATGTTAACAGTTTTCTATCACTTACATCTTTTGCATTTATGTGAAGGATTGCTATTTCCTCTCATATCTCATTGCTTGTAAAAACTTTGCCAAAACAAAAGAGTTTTTGCATATTAAGTTTGTATCTCTCCATGAAAACTGAATAAGCAGAGTAAATACAGCATCCTCTTCATTGTAGTTGAGAAAATAAAAAGCCTGGCGTGCTTCTGTTCTACGAAAAATCTCCATTGTGGCTTAAATGGCGAGCAGAGCGACATGGAACATCTAGACGTGGTATTTTTCATAGTTAAAAGTGCCATCGATCATGTCCCGATCAACGTTTCTGCAACAAAACATGACCCTGGCACAGTTCATGCAACAGGTTGCATGAAGCCACAATCATTGTGCCACTACTCAGGCACCATAGCAGCAAATGCACGAAGACTGGTGGAGGCTAGGGCTATGTTGCCAGGTGTTTTCAAATAAATACACACACCAAACGTATTTGTGGGTAAAGTATATTTGTGTACCTACTGATAAAAAGATGATTTCGAGGGCACCTCTGGTTAATTCATTATTCATTTTTTTTAAACTAATTTCATATTTTCCAAAAGTATTCCATCTCGTTTTAATTTCTTTATATATAATTACTCAAGTTTGATAGATTAATTCCATGCAATTAGTCTTTGCCCTCCAACACACATAGACGTTTTAAGGCACAAAGTGGGCTCTGGCCCAGGGCCTCAGCCTTTCAGGGGGCCCACTGACAGAGTCTTGCCATGATGACCTTGAATAATTCTTAAGCATAATGTTTTAAATAGTGTTTTCCTTTAATTTGTTTTAATGTGGGTGATGTGTGAGAGTCTATTACAGACATTTATATGATTCATGCAACATTCATAAAAAAGTTATTTTAGATCAAAACAGGACCTCACATATGAGAAATAGAAGGTTGTCACAGAGATTATTTATAGTAATGGTAGTGATCTGTTGCTGTGTTACAGTATTGAAAGCACACCTAACCATCTCTGAATATTAGATGTAAACACATTTAGAATTTATTTGGACGATTGTGCCTGTGCATGTCAGTGATCTGGCCAAACACGGCATGAAACAGCTGAAACTGGATCATAAATTACAAACTGTTCGGAACAGGGGCCCCAAAATCCTTACGATATCCCTGTCAACACGTGCTTCATGGTATTAGTTCTCAAGGCTAACCTAATTCAACCCACAGAAAAAAAAATAGTATGATTCAATTGGTATGCTATTCTTTTTGTCCCAGACTTTATTCAGAACTGCACTACAAGGGAAATGGGGGGCCATATGAGGAGCGCCGGAGCTGGGCTCGATTTTGAATTTCCCAGACTTTCATATCCATATTTGTGTTTATACCTACTCTACTCACAAATCAGAGGACTTCCCTATATTCAGCAATGTTATTTTTTCTGTATTGCTATTGAATATATTGCTTACTTAGATAAACTATAGTTTTTTTAAATCATTGGTCCACACAAATATTTTGTAGAAAAAAAAGATCGTATAACACAATGTTAAGAAGACATGGGAAGCCGGAAGAATGTAAACAGCTTTATTCCAGGAAGAAAGGCACCACCGGTTACATGAGTGCTGCCCATGTCGATAGCTCCCCGTCAACTGTCCTCCCAGGGCCACAACACAGACTTAACCATTCTAGAACAGAATAAGCAGTCTGTGCCGGGAACGGGCTACATGTACATACAAAACACAGCTTCCCCCTTTAACAAAACACAAAAGAAAAAAACCAGAACATATGAAGGTAAAAAAAACAAGACTATGAATTAGATATACAACTTATTCCTAATACGAGCAATACAATCTGACATCCACCCTGGTCTCTTGCGAGTACGTTTGTTCTCGAAAACACTGGGCATAACCTTGTCGCAAGGACTGAGTGAACCTTGATCAGCACACTACGTGGCAAAGTAATTTCTGCATTGCTTTCAGATACTTGTGTCGTTACATTTTCGGTGTGTCCAAGTGCCATCAGATCATCCGAAACACTTCCACCATCATCAGAACTATGACAGAGTTTAGTACATTCCTTCTCATACAATTCTTTTTCCCCTTTAACAACTTCAATTCTGTTAAGATTCCACACTTTGCCATTCACGAGTATCACCGAATTCTTAAAGACGTCCTTTACAGCAATAGGTCCCATGTACTGACTCTCCCCATTACTCACTATCCACGGTTTATTCACCTTTACCAGCATTCCACTGTGAACTACAGGATCCTTTCTTGTCCCTTTTTTAAGGTCAAATCTACACTTGTTGATTAAATGAGTTCTCTTTATTCTCTCTTACTTTTTTAAAATGGATTGATTTTCCTGTGGACTCTACTAACCAAGAGATTGCTTTTGGTGCTAGGTAGTCTGCCTCTCATGATCTCAAATGGGGAACAATCCATCACGTCATTAGTACACCTGCAATTTGTATAGCGCCTTTGAGCACTCTATTGAACCTTTACATAATACCATTTCCACTTGGATTATACAAATAAGTTGTGCAATGTGTATTTGCCTACTCTCTGTAAATAATTCTTCGCCTTATTTGACAAGAATTGCACTCCATTATTGGTGATGATGCGCACAGGCAAACTTTCCTCTGTGAAAACTTAATCCAGGAAGGATAGCACAGTATCCGTGTCTAGCCTCTCCACAAATTTTATGATTGGCCATTTTGAAAGTACATCAATAGCCGCCACAATATGCTTACACTTGGGACCAACTGGCCTCATAATATCCATTGAAATGGTTTCTCATGGGTTATTAAGAATAGTATGCTCTCCCATATTGGGCCTCAATGTTTTCAGAGACTTGTCCGCATTGGCACAACTAACACAACTCCTAACCATTCGTTCCACAGAAATGTCTATCCCTGGCCACCAAACACCCTTCTTCACAGACTGTTTGGTTTTTACAATTCCACTGTGCCCCACATGACCATGCATCACTATGGTGTGTCTCAGCCCTACAGGAGGGACCGCTCTATCACCTCTCCAAATGGTACCATTGACATACGACAATTCATTCCTTACTTCCCCAAAACACCTTAATACAGGACGAATTCACTTTTTGGTAGGCTGACCTCTAACAATATCATTTTGTACCTCTTGCAAAATGTTATCTTTCAAATATTCTTCATCCCAAACTTCTTTTTTAATAGGCATAGCACCTTCATCATGAACCAAAGTAATGTGAAAGTCATCCCACTCATCCTGAATATTCTCTTTTATAGGTAAAGGTATTCTGAATAAAAAATCATCCGTAACATCATCTCTTCCTGGAACATACACTACTTTATAAATAATGTCTTGTAGACTCATAGACATACAAGAAATCACTGCTGAAGCTTTGATCATCCCTTCTGTGGTAAGTAAACGTACTAATGTCTTATGATCACTCCTGATTTCACACTGTTTACCCCATATAAAAGGTCTGAAGCGCTCTAACGCCCAAATGCAAGCCAAAGTCTCCCTCTCAATGGTAGAATACTGCTCTTCAGTAGGCGACAATGCCCTGGAAGCCTATGCTATAATGGACTCACCGACTTTCTCAAGTTTCTGTGTTAGTACGCCACCCAAACCTTTAGAACTGGCATCCATTGTGACAACACAGGCCTGCTGAAGGGCAAATCCACTCAATGCAGCAGCTATCGCTATTTTCACATCCTGAAACTCTTTTTCACAATCAGCATCCCACAAAAACCTATTCTTGTTTTATAGTAATTGCCTTATATAGAAATTCCTGCATGAAAAAATCGGTATATACTTAGAGTAAAACCGAGTTAAACCGAGAAACAACCTCACATCATCTTTAGAAACTGGAGAAGGAGCTGAACGAATTGCCTAAACTAAATCAGTTTTGAGTTTGATTCTTTCTTCACATAGGACATGTGCTAAATATGTAACTGAAGAGACAGCAAACTTGCATTTTGAGTGTTTCACAGCTAACCCTTTGTAACGTTTTCAAAACCTTCTCTAAGGTGTTATTTATCATGCTCTACTTTGTTTTTCCCAAACATCAAGATATCATCCTGGAAACAAAGAACATTCTTACAATCTCCAAACAGATCATGCATAATGCCCTGAAATACAGCAGCAGCTTAAGCGAGTCCAAACGGCATTCTCTTAAATTGAGAACAGCCAAATGGTGTGATGAAAGCAGTATAGTTTTCGCAACTGTCATGCAGTACGATCTGGTGGTAGGCAGCCAACAGATCAATGCATGAAAAGAGTTTGGCTTTGCCCACCATTGCTAACATTTCAGTAATACGTGGTAGGGGAAACTGTAACGATATTATTGTTAAGGTGGTGCAAAGAGATGTATAATCTGCCGTTAGTTCGCATTGCGATCACAATGGGAGACACCCAGTCTGAAGATTCAACTTTATCACTAATGTTTTCCTCTACTAATTTTTTACGTTCCCTTTCCTCCTCATCCTCACCACTATGGGAATGTTCCTTGCTTTATAAACTGTAGGGCAAGCATTTTCCTTTAAAATGATCTTATGTTTGAAATTAACTAGTTCTCCAATAACATCTCTAAAATCCTCAGGAAGCTTTTGTAACATTTGCTCCCCACAACCATTGAAATCATCACCCACCATAACAGGATCTGGACCGTTTGAGTTCAATATGATGTCAAGTTTCCCTTGCTCGAACCAACCCAAAACTGAAGGCCTTGTTTAAATACATGTAGTTTCACTTTTTTTAATCTAAAAACCAGCGTATGGAAACCAATTATTTCTATTCTCTCACCAAAATACCCCTCTGGATGAATATCTGGCATCTCCAAGTTGGCTCCCAACCTCTCAGCACACTTGGATGTCCATACATTCTCATTGACAATGGAGTAGGGAGACCCCGAATCAGCATAAATCTGAATCTCCACTCCTCCAATTGTCATGTCACAAACAGGTTTCTTTTTAATCAAAACATTATCGATATTCAAAATAAAAGGTGAAGATTCCTTAATGTTTAGTGAAAATGAATTGTTTTCCTCTGTGCCATGATGCCTGAAGATACCCAGTCCTAACCCAAGTAAAAACATGGTGAAAATCCCAATGCAGACAGTATGAATACGTCGCGAACACCTGAGAACGGATCCGAAACAATGTAGAAAAGCCAGCAGCCACGGAAATAAATCCAATGTTCAATAATATAACAAGCATTAGCATAGCCAATAGGTCTCGCTTTTGGGACCTTATAAGTATTTAGTTTTGCAGCACAATATCCTTGGTGCAACAACATCAGCTGTTGCATGGCTAAACCTTGTACCTTATAAGTGTTTAGCCATGCAACAGTTGATGTTGTTGCACCAAGGATATTGTGCTGGATAACTAAACACTTAATGTCCCAAAGGCGAGACCTATTGGCTATGCCAATGCTTGTTTAGCGATGTTGTGCAGCATGGATAAAGAGGAATCCCCCATAAAAAAAAAAAGATGCTATTATGCAGTCGCAGCAGCTGTGTTATTTTGTAGGTAAAAGCACAACACATGAACGCACCTACTGCGTGCGTGTGAAGTTTTTTTATTTACTGAGCCAAGTTGTACTGGTAAATAAAGAAAAACAAAGCAGTGCCAAAGCATTTTTTTTAATTTTTTTTAAGGCCGGTGGAGGGAAATAACGAAAGGAGGGCTCAGAAGCAACACGGAGAGTATTGGTGCGGGAAAGATTACAGAGGATGGAGTATGCGTGTGTTTGTGTGTGCGAGAGAGCGTGCATATGTGCCTGTGTGTGTGTGTGAGAGAGAGAGAGAGAGAGAGAGAGAGAGAGAGAGAGAGAGAGAGAGAGAGAGAGAGAGAGAGAGAGAGAGTGCATGCATGTGTGTGTGAGAGAGAGAGCTTGTGTGCGTGAAAAAGAGAGAGAGTTGTAGGGAGAGCAGGTATATCCAATTAATGAGAGGAAAGGCGCCCCGTGGCACCGGTTCTCATGCAATCTTTTCGTGTTTTTAGGTATTTTAAATGCAGTTTTTTTCGGACCACTGTAATATACACACGAGGGACAAGCAGGGAGCGTGGAGTAGAGCAGGAAATTAATATTACAAGGTCTTGTGTCCGCCCCTGTTACATCAGTAAAACGTAACGGTAGCAGGAAGTGATTTCATTCTACCTAATACATGGATAGAAACATGAGAATGCTCAATTCACTTTGTTTCCGGAGAAGATCAGTGCCTGTATTTTGAGTGAACTTTGTCAAACTAGTTAATGGAAAATGATATTGAAGGGTGCTCATTGATAAAGACTTTATGATTGATAAGACTTTGGTTGTGCCCCCCGAAAAAGAACAGCAAGCTCATTTATTGTTTGCAAGGTCACCTAAACGTACACAGCTACTATTGAGCCATAAGCATAACTTGGGGGTGGTATGTGGTACAATTAACCAAAAAGTGGTAAATGTTTAGAAACTGCAGCATGGCCATCGCAAACTGTACACAGTGTTTAGAACGTGGCTTGAATTGATGAACACCACATTGTACACAAACATTGTCTATAGAGTTACATACTTTGCAGGATCAACCTCTCTTTGCCTCAGAATAGTGTAGCTTTCTCTTAAAAAGAAGTTAGAAATGCTTTATTTAAATGTCATCATGTGTTTTTAAGCAAAATTGCTACAACGAAATCAGTTTCTCCTTCAAGTAAAATGTATTGTTTTGCATGCTTTAACATATTGTTTAAAATGTTATTTTGATTAGCAAGGACTTTACTCTACTTGCTTTAAAATGCAGCGATTTCACAGATTTTTAATGTTCGCATATTAAATTCTTATTTTTGATCAATTAATTTATTTTCCCCAGAGGTTCATCGCTAATGCACAGAGCAGAGAACAAACGGTTGCCGCTTTTTAGATTTTTTGAGTGCATTAGACTGCTTATTCAGTTTCACCCGTAATTGGGGTATTCATTCTAATTCACTCTTTAGATGAGTTGGGTGCAAAATTAGTGGCTTAATTTTACACCAGACTGTTAGGAACACCAAAGGAAAACAACACCAGGCTTTGAAGCAGCATCAGCTTTTTGCCTTTATCACTAAAACAAGTTTTTATTTCCAAACGATCTACAAGAGTTAAATCATTGTTTAGGGGGCAGAAACACTTAAACAGGATTACCGAGTTTCAGAGTACAAACAAGCATCAGAACTGACTGCAGGCAGGAAGAAGTTGCCAGTGGTGCAAAGAAAAGAAAACTAGAAGATCAAGCGTGCGGCGAACGGTGCACTTAATGAGCATGAGGAATGCCATATGGCGCCTTTGCTCAAGCGCGCACCCGCGCACATGCACTGCAAGCCGTGGCCGGCGGCAGCATTTTTTTAAGCCCTTACTTAAAGTCTCGCCAGACCAGCGCAAGCGCTGGGTCAGGCGAGACCTAAAAAAGCATTTAAAAAAATCCTGCTCTGCACACGTGAGGATCCAAACGGTGGTGCCAGTCCCATACACGGGAAGCTGGAGGAGTGCAAACAGCTTTATCCCAGGAATAAAGGCACCACCAGTTACATGACTGCCCACGTCGGTAGCTCCCCGTCAACTGCCCTCCCAGTGTCACGGCACAGACTTCACCATTTTAGAACAGAATAAGCAGTCTGTGCTGGGAAAGGAATACATATACATACACAACACACAATCACAAATTTCATAAATGGCCACACGTGCAACGTACTGAAAGAACTCAAGAGTAGAACTTCCATGGCTCTCTACTGTGCTAAAACCAGAGACTGGCTGTTGGTAATTGCATTAATAAAGGACTACACTGTTGTTCAGTAATAAAGGTTAAAATGTTTTTTATTACACATTAAAACATTGTTTGCGCTGTGGTTGAAGAACTAGAAAGAATCCCAGTATACCGTTAATGTTGATCAGAAAGTGCTCACAAGTATTTTGACTAAACGATAATAGGGAGGTATACTACCATTAATTCATGAGAACGAAAAGAGTTTGCTAAGGCAGATACCTCAGTGTTCTCACCCAAGCCAGGGTTGCCACTGTGGATATAGCTGAAACCAATAGGCTACTTCTAGTTTCCGTATACACACAAGGGGGGCATGAGGAGTTATAATGGACCAACAAGGGCACACTACCCAATTAAAGACTCAAAACACACAGAGCCCTTGGGTCCGACGTAACGAAGTGAACGTCAAAATGGTGGAAACAGACAGTCTAGTGGGTGGTTTCATTTTTAAGGACGGTTTCCCTCACACACCAGAGGTGTCATGCTTCATCATGGGGAATCCTCCTTGGCTTCATGATGCGGGCTACGACCCCTTCGCTGCGAGGGGGGAGCTCAGGGATATTTTCAAGTATGAGGGGTATTCCTAAAGCCCAATGTGAGCAGTTGGGGTTATGGGAGACGTGCAGTGCTGATAAATGGGTTACTAAAACTAGCTACAAGGTTAGCCTGATGCAATTTATTCTTGCTACCCTGTGCTAGGGTTAAAAACAAATGGCGTTTAGTGCGGCTGCAGACATTAGATGCAGTCGTACTGTGTAGTGATTAACATGTTTCAGCCTAAGACCTAGACAGAGTCGTGGCTTTCATCAGGATCTCTACTATAGCTACTGCTCGCAGCGAGGGGGGAGTTCAAGGATGCCCGTTAGGCGATTGTGAGGGTGAGAAAGAGAAGGTGCTGCTTATATCGGTTCCCACCTGTGTCTTCAGTACTATGAAGTAAAAATAGTTGGGGATCGTGCGGGAGGTCCCAGGACAGCACTTCTTTAAGGCAGGTCGATACTCTACGCCAGAAGGGCTGTAGAGCCACACAGCTCCACACCGTATGGAGAAATGTCCCCTCCTCCCTGCCACATCGTAAGCACTGGGGGGATGCCACCACTCCCATCCTCCAAAGATGAAGACGAGTGTAATACACGCAATGCACATACTTAAATTGAATAAGACGGTATCTGGAAGCGACCGCTGCACCGCGAGGACTAGCTATCGCCTCTGCCCAGTCATCATCTGTCATGTCTGGAATGTCATCCTGCCACGCCCTCCTCGTTTTATGTAGGGTCGTGTTGGAGTGCGTCGTCAGCGTCTGGTATATCTGTCTTATTTTGTGTGCACCTAGATCACCCATATGAAGGTAGCCTTCTAGCAGATGGAATTTAGGGAGGTCGGTGATGTCTACAAGCGGGGGAGTCAAGGCATGACGTAGTTGGAGGTACCTATAGAAATGGGTTTTATGGAGATGGAACTTATCCTGCAGTCGCTAAAATGATTTGAGGACGGTACCCCGCATAATGTCCCCTAAAGTGGAAATCCCAATCAGGTCCCACTGACCGAACCCTTTCAGTGCGGCCACCTGACGTAAATAGTTACCGTACCATAAGGGCATCGCATGCGTCAGCCGCTTGTGCCATCCCATTCGTCGAACCGTATACCGCCACAACCTAATCGTTGTTCGACTGACGTGTGGTAAAAAGTCAAGACTCTGCGCTGTGTAGAGTAACTGCAGGAGGGGAGTCCTCCCCATGGCCATATGTTCTAATGCGAACGCCAGGTCCGTAGGTGAATTATACCACCAGTCATTAATGATTAACAGATGAGCCACCACATAGTAGGAGTATGCGTACGCAGCAGCGATGCCTCCACAATAAGTGGATTGCGTACTGGTCTCACATGCCACTCAAATCACACCTCCACCCCATAAAAATGTATTGTGAATGGCATTAATTTGTGCGAACCATGCCCATGGTATAGGGTAAGAAAAATTCTGCAGACGGTAAAGAACCCTGGGGAGAGAGACTATTTTAAAAATGGCAGATCGCCCGTATAACGAGAGAGGTAGACAAGACCAGGTAGCTGTCTCGTCTCTGAGGTTGGCGAGGAGCGGATTTATATTGCATGACCACGAAATCTGCGGACAGGGGACGCAAATACTCCCAAATATTGAAACCCTTCCGTGGCGTGTTTTAACTGGGCTGCCCAATTGCTTCTGCCCTGAATGCCACATACTGGGACAGCACTGATTTAGCAGGGTTAGTGTGGAGCCCAGAGTTCTGGACGAAGACCCGCAGGATCTGCAGAATACATAGACCCGAAATCCAAGGGTCAGTCATAAAAAACAGGACATCATCTGCGTAAAGCGCAATACGGTCCGGCTGTGAGTGTGGTTAGTCAAAGCCTTTGAGCACCGGATCCCCGCGGACCCAGGCCGCCATGGGCTCCACCGCCAGGGCAAAGAGGAGAGGGGAAAGTGGGCAGCCCTGACGTGTGCCTCGAACAACGGGGTAGAAGGGAGAACGGTGGCCAGCTATACGCACAGAGGAGATAGGTTCCGTATAGAGTAGGCGCATGTAAGCTAGAAAACGTGGACCGAAATTCATCGCTTCTAGAAGTTGGAAGAAGTACTCCCAGCTAAGGGAGTTGAAGGCCTTGTCTATATCTGCCAAGAGAAAGGTTGCAGGGCGTCCCAGCTGCGGGGCCAAAGCCATAGCATTGTGGACCCGGCAGATGTTATGTCGGGAGGCCAGATGCGGAATGAAGCCAGATTGGTCCATATGGACCTGATCATGAATGCATGACCGCAGGCGGTCTGCCAGGACTTTCCCCAGTAATTTGGATTCAAAGTTGATTAGGGACATAGGGCGGTATGAGGACGGATCCTCCAGTGGACAGTCGGGCTTTAAAAAGAGGACAATTTCAGCTTGACGCCAGTCCTGAGGCAGCAGCCGCTGCTCAAGGGCCTCGTGGATCGTTCCCAATAAGTGCGGGCCCAGCATGGCCATATGGGAACGGAGGAACTCCATGGGGAACCCATTAGGACCCGGAGCACGACCTGGACACATCACGTTGACTGCAGCGTCTAATTGATCTCTCATCTGATCTGATAGCCGCTGAGGGGGAATATCCAGCAGGAACTCTGCGATGATTTCTCCGGAGACCTGTTCCCTCCGGGTAAACAGCGAGGAAAAATGACTCGCAAATTCCTCCACCGCATCCACAGGGACTGTATGCAAGACACCGTCACTACCCCTGATGGCAGGGACCATGGCCGGGCCCTGCCTGGCTTGACATAATCTGTGTAGCATTTTACTGGATTTGTCCCCCCACTGGTATATCCGATACTGGGACGCCAACCAGATTTCTTTTGCCTCCTCGGTAAGATGATGGTACAGCTGCTGTTGCGCAAGGGACAGGTTCCTCCGAAGGGTCGGAGTGGGCTCCAGTGAGTATTTTGCTTCCAAGGAAACGCACTGGGCCACTGAGTGGAGCGCTAGCGCTTGTCGTTAGTCCTATAGCTAATGTCCACCCCTCTAATGGTAGGTTTCAGGGCCTCCCACAGGGTTACTCTAGAGAGGGTGGAGTCAACGTTCAGTGAGAGATAATCGTGGATCGCAGTGTGGAGGCACTCCTGGTAATCAGGGTCACGCAGATGCCACGGAGACATCCAGCATCTAAGCGGGGGTTTTGAAAAATTTAGGAGGCGTGTCACCGTGACAGGCAACCCTCTTGGAAGATGTGAGACCTGGGAGAACCTGTGGACATATCTCTGTGGTGTGAACAGGTAGTCCAATCGAGACATGGAGTCATGTACCACCAACATGTATGTGTAGTCTATCTCGGCGGGATGATATTCCCGCCATAGATCCGCCCAACCCAATGCCCCCGCAAGCGATGATAATTTGGAGGTGCCTGCGGGGGGAGCCATCCCCGACCCCAGTCTCCTATCAAGTGGTGTCATAACGTCATTCGAGTCGCCACCCAATAGGGACAGACCCTCAGGGAGTTCGCCCCACAGCTGAGTCAAACCTTCCACAAATGTAGTCCCGAGGGGTGGGGGAGCATATACACTGCCCAGCGTGAGCGGTTCACCATAAAGCGTCCATGTCAGAAGAATGTACCTAGCCCCAGGGTCCGTCCAGAGTTTAGTATGGAGGAAGGGGAGACGAGCATGAATAAGAATTGCGGTCCCACGGGAGCCCCTAGTAAACCCGCATGGAATACCTGTCAGAATTCGAACCTAGCTAGACAAAGAGCCTTATTACCCAGAAGATGAGTCTCCTGCAATAGAAGAATGTCGGCCCCATATGTTTAGCTTCCCTAAGGATAGCCCCGTCTTACCTTGTTGAGCAGCCCCCGGACATACCACGTCACTACCGCCAGTTTACCGATATGGGAACCCGTTGCCGGAAGTGCCATATATCTAGCCTGGGTCTAAAAGTAATGGTCTGACAAGTGAAGAATGGGATGTGCGTCCACATGTATAAACAACAAAAAAACATAACTCTACATTTCTGTACACCCCCCTTCGATGCCCTCCCTCCCACCACCCGATACTGCCAAGAACTAGGAGCATCTGCCGCGGTGAGGGGAACCTCAGGATCCAAACCACGGACCCCAAGGCCTCCCTCCAATGGATCCTAACCACCCCAATGAACATGAGCCGTGGGAAGCTAGCGGCTGTGCAGGTCCGCCACCATGCGTAACGTCCAACTCTACTTAGTGCAGAACACTCGGGGTAAACCCAACCCATGAACAATCAGTTATGTGCTAATAGGAATATGACAGCCCATGGGTCAGTAAAGATGCTTGTACAGGACTAGAGGATCTACGGTCAGAGCCAGAACGATACCGCCTCTTAGACTTTGTCCTGCGCGATCGATTCCTCTGCGAGTCCCTAGAGGAGTCATAGTCCAGTGGCGGCGGGGAGTGTAGTTTCAAGTGGGCCCTTTCGTCGGACCAGGCGAGGACCACTTCGGGCGAATCAAAAAAGAATGTTTTGGAGTTATAAATCACTCGGAGCCTAGCAGGATACAGTAACATAAAAGAGATGTTGTGTTCGCGTAACCCCTGTTTCGCTGCTGTATAAGAATGTCTTTGCTGTAGCACCAGGCGAGTGTAGTCCGGAAAAATCATAATGGGCCTGGAGTCCAAGACAAGCGTATCTTTATTCAAGCGGGAATACTGCAGCACTGAGTCTCTGTCCGCATAGTTTAGCAACTTGCCGATGACAGGCCGTCGATTTTTTCCAGGGGTTGGCTTTCTCGTATGCGCCTGGTGAGCCCTCTCGACAACAAAGCACGCCAAAATCTTGTCCGCCTGCAGCAGATCCTTAAGCCACAAAGTGAGAAAACTATTCATAGAGCCGCCTTTGCAACCTTCCGGAAAACCAACGAAGCGGAGGTTATATCGTCTGGCGCAGCCTTCAGCATCCTCGGCTCGGGTAGCAAGCTCTTGGAAAATTAGTCAATTTATTGACCTGCTGTTGAAGCGTCTGCACTGTGTCTTCCACAGACGACACCCACGTCTCGGCCTCGGTGATGCGGTCAACAGCCTTACGCAGGTCCTGCGGGAAAAATGAGACCTCGGTACCCACTGCGCCAATCTTGGCCTCCAGCGTGTCATTGCATCTGTAATGGCTGCAAGCAAGGCTGCATTATCCGGAATGGGGCCAGGTGGAGGGCCCCACTTGCAGATGTTGCGAACTGGTCCAGGGTGCTCTGTTTCGGACCCGTGGCACCAGGTTTGTCTTTCCCCAGTGTGAATCCCACCAATTAGCAGTTCTGGTTACTTCTGGGGTGAATCTCGATCTGGCAGGGTATACAGGGTCCCGGGGGCTCCGATCCACCACCTCTGGAGACTCTCCAAGGGGCACACCGTGGCCGGTCCTCACGGAATCCGTCCACCACTAGGTCACAAGCCGCACCGGGACTAATCCAGCCGAGGCGCAACGTGTCACCAAAATCTACGTAGTACCATACAGGAGAACCCCACTTCCTGAGCCTCAACCACGGGGCCCAAACCAGCAGTGCAGGATGGATGTAGGGGCCGCCAGAGCCAATGTCTGTTATCTTAAGGCCCCAGGGAGAACCAAGATGGTGGCAAGTGCGTAATCTAGACCCCGGACCCAATCCAGGGCACCAAGGCAGCCGCTAGTCTCCAAGGCCGAGGGTGGACACCTTGTTACGTACCAGCACCAACAAAGCGCCCAGTGCGTCTCAGCCGCAAGTGGGTGACCAGCGCCTCAGCACCCGGCTCCAGGTATCCCACCCCCCAAGGGAGATCTCTTCCTGCGGCTCCAGAGGGGCCCCGCAACCACAGCAACAAAAAACCCAGCCGGGCCCACGGGGCCCTCCCACGGCCCGGACCTCGACCGGCAACCAAGACCTTCACCCAGGCAGGCCTGGTAGGGCGAGGACCCGCAGCAGCCAACCACCCCCGCTTAGCCCCCCAGCACCCCCTCTCACCTCACCTCGGGCGGAACCTGGCTCAGGCCCCGGACACGGCCACATAGGATCAGATGGAAAGCGAGGGGACACCGAGCATCAGCTGCAGTACTCTCCTCACGGCCCTCGCACTTGCCCGCCATCCACCAGCGGAAATCCCTCTTTGGCTCACACCGGCACACCAGTGACTCCTCCGTCTTGTGCACCGAGGAACTGCTGCACTAGAGTCGGCTGGGGTAGGGTTAATGTCGGATTAAGGTGGCGGGCTCACGGAGCTCAGTCAAGCTGCGTCCGCCATGATTACTGGCCAAGCCATGCCCCAACTTCATTCTTATAAAGTTCTAAAGACCAAAATAGGCAACTAAGGGCTTTGGAAGGCACAAATAGGGTTGCTAAAGTAGTAGTGTCTTTAGCACCATTCGAAAAGGAAGGAGCCGATGGGGGATCCCCTGTCTTTTATCTCTGAGGCGGAAGTAGCGTCCTCTCCAGCCTTGGAGCATGTAAATGATTACACCACTGTTAGAAATGGGATTTCTGGTTGGCTATGGCTCGCGCCAAAGCCAGGCAGAAACCACCACTCTAGTCAGGGCAAGGGAGTTACACGCCGAAGATAACCCCTGCTCACCCCCTTGGTAGCTTGGCATGAGCAGTCAGGCTTATCCCGGAGGCAATGTGTAACGTGTTTGCGCAACACACTCACAGCAACAACATACTAGGCACACCACAAAAGGAACTCCACACAAGTTTATATCAAAAATAGCCTTTGTATTATCATAAAACACATTAGGATAGTAATCACACAATATACATTGTGCCAACTGGCACTAGACAATATTTACAGGGGATTATATACACATGACAGGGCCACTTGTACCACTGTCAGAACCATCACAAAGTGAACATAATAAATGTAGAACATATAATAAGCGTAGAACACAACCAGTAATTACTGGTAAACACTGTACTCAGCATCATCCTGTAACACAAACCATATTATACACTGTATCACCTCAGGCGTACAATACATTCTGCGCCAACCTCATAAGCCTAAACATATTAGACCATAACCTCCTAAGCATAACTTGCATTAGGGGCATGAATCACAGTAGAGGATAACTTCACAAGCATAAACCACAGTATGCAAATAACCTCATACATAAACCATATTAGAAGCATAAATCGAGGTGCATAAAACACAGTACATGAATCACATTTCCTGCGCACCACATAAACCACATTTAGGGCCTGACTTCTAGATAGCGCCAGGACACCTCCGGGTATTTGTCGCGCTTTAAAAGTTTCAATAACATAACAACATAACATATCAACCTAACCACAGCCCCCCTGGCGAACTGGCCTTTTCAGAGGGCTCAAATGCACTATGTCCATAATGTCAGGGCGGCTGCCAATGCAGCAGAATTCGCAAGTGCACAATTGCGCTGGGGCAGAGGAGTGCATCTCACTCCTTTCTCACTAAAAATGTCCCAAAAGAAATGTTAGCCTAAACGTTGCAGCTGACGCTAATTGCCGTGCAGCTGTGAAGGAGGAAACTAGGCACTGGCACCGACTGTGTCCTGAGAGCTAGACTGGGACTCTACAAAACAAATATGCCACACGTTGCAGCTGCCCACTACGGCGGCGCAGCTGTGACAATATCCATGAAGGGTGGCCCGGCACCACTGTGCCCTCTGGACCCCCAAGGGCTCTAAAAACAAATATGCCCATTGTTGGGGTGGCCCGTTCTCTAGAACTGGCACTGTGCTTCGATCGGCACAAACTCTGGACCAGGGAGAAGCCTCACTCACCTGAGTAACTTGGAGGCTCCGTCCCTTCTCTTCGCTGGTCACTCGGTGGCCCCAGGCACCGACAATGTGCCTTCGTGGGTCCTGACGTCCTGGGAGCCTCTCTCCTCAGCTCTCCTGACATTGCGGGACTCTCCCTCGCTCATGCGAGCCCTGCCTGGCTGCAGGTTTTCACTCTGCCGTGCTCTGCCGGCCGGCTGCACTGCCACTGGCGGCCTCGGCAGCCTCTTCCTGGTTTGGGCCCGCCCAGAGTCAGGCGGACTCTGCCTGGCTTTCGGGTAGGGCCAATCGTGCTGCGGCAGTGAATTCTCCAAAAAGAAGGGTGGGCACCCGTAAATAAAATACAGCACAAGCGGGGTGGGCACCTGCCATATTAAAAACAGCATAAGCGGGGTGGGCACCCGCAATTCGAATATTCCATAAGCGGGGTGGGCACCACCTCGGCGGCAACTCAGGGGAATCCCTACGCCGGGGATTCCCTCTCTTCGTCATGCAGCACAGCGCTGCCAAGCACACGCGTTCCTCTCTCCTTGGGGAAGTTTAAGAAAATAAAGCACAGCACTCACGAGGCGCTAGAAGGCCCAACAAGTCCCTGGCGATCAAGGGGGCAATGCAGGGCCCAGGGAGGCAAGCCCTCATGGCGATTCCTCCTGGGCCCCAGCAGCAGCACGGCAAGGTCAGGGACAGCACAGAACCTCCAACATGGGGTCACAGTCCCTATATTTATATTCCACAATCTCTTTGTCTGCAGTACAGGGCATGGGGGAACCAGATGCAATTGGTTCAGAGGGGAATTGGAGCACCTCTACCCTTTTGTCAGGTGGGGGCTAGGTGATCAGACAGACCACAGGGGCCGGAGCCAGCATTGTCCAGGCTAGGCACAGTCCTATTCAGAATCAGGGGATTACTCCTCCCACTACTCCCAAGGCAGATGTCCCATTCAGCCTAGCGCTGACTCACCCTGCCCCTCCTGGAGCCACACACACCTCTCAGCCCCTGTCACTCACAAGCCAAACATGCAATTCACATCAGGCAGGCAGACACATAGCACACAGAAATGCCAACTTCTAAAAGTGGCATTTCTCAAATAATCATCATAAATCTGCGCATACCATTGCGCAGCATTTATTATTACAATTTCATATATACTAAATTCCACCACGCTGCTCCTCTCATCCCCGGAATTACCACTGACACACTGATCAGGGGATCCCCCATGCATTCCTAAGGGAGGGCAGGCCAACCTTACCAAATGTAACACAGAGAGAACAAGCACTTTACACTGGACCACAGTGCTAAAGTGCCCAGAGGCCTAAAACCACCAACTCCATGTCACAGAAAAGGCTAGGAGAAGGCAAAAAGTTTAGGGATGAACCTGCCAAAAAGGGCCAAGTCAAAAAACCACACATGGAGATTAGTATTGCATGTTTTTATTCCTCAGCATGTAACCGTTAAATAAACATTGTACATCATGAATTCTATCAACCACACCCAAGCACTTTCGTCACTGTTCTACGGAGTCGGCCGGGACCCAAAAGGATCCAGTCATCCCTAACTCACAAGACACTACACCTCTCCCTTTGTGAAATAAAAAGTACAAATAATACGTATATTTATCATAACTCTTCAATAAGTCATTTGGTGCTCGAATCAATCGCCCAGATCTTGTCATGCGAGGCTGCGAAGATACAGGAGAAGTATCCATGACTCGCACTGGTGAGAGAGACATAGGTGCAGTCATTGGGCACTCAGGATTCTCAGGTAAAGAAGTCTCACTTCAGACATCTGAGTTGGTGGATGTCAAGGCAGGTGCTTGAAATGCAAAGAATCTCGTGTAATGGACTTTCCCGGATGGTGAGAATTCCCAGTCACCACGTGTTCTTTACTAGTTACAACCCTCAGTAGGTCAACATCAAAAGAAGCATCAGGCATGCGTTTTTATTTCTGTTTGAGAAGGACTCAATCTCCAATTGTAAAGACAGTGTTCCTTGCAAATCGTGTTTGTCTGCATAGGTCTTCATTTTGTATTTGTGACATGAATCTGTTTGGCAAAGTTCATCATCATCAATCACTCTTTTAGTGGTCCATTGTGGCAACTTGGTCTTCATGGCTCTCCCAAACATCAGGGTTCCAGGACTTTCACCTGCAGTTGAATGGGGAGTCGAGCGTTATGCACGAAGAGCAGAATAAAGAGCTGATTTGTGTTTAAGCTTTTCCAGTGCAGCACACTGAACAGTCTTTTTTAGGGTACTCCTAAAACGCTCAACAATGCCCTTTGCTTGTGACCAAAGAGGTGTGCTTTTCTGACGCTTCATGCTCAGGGTAGTAAGGAAGTCTTTGAATTCTCTCCCACACATGCTTTGGAAGTTCAGACATGTTAAATGGATGCTGGGTTGTTTAAGGAGATAAACAGTTGCACAAATGACAGGCCTTTATTTCCCTTTCAACTCTTTCATTAAGATAAGGAAACCAGTGGGAAAGCCTGGAGGTCCCCCTCTCCCCTGAGGAGATTGGAGATGCCATTGGGCGTACGTCCGCGGGGAAGACGCCGGGACCCGACGGGTTCCCCCAGGAATTCTACGCCGCATACAGCGACACCCTTGTCCCGCGGTTGTGCGCTCACTACGCGGAGGCGATTGAGAAGGGTTCCTTTCCCCCGGAGGCGGATATGGCCACGATCGTGGTCTTGCCTAAATCCACGCCACCGTCCACCGACAGGGTGGCCTACCGTCCCATTTCGCTTATTAACACGGACGTGAAGCTCTATGCGGCGATCCTGGCTCAACGGCTTAGGCCCTTGCTGTCGACCTTGGTTCACCCGGACCAATGTGGCTTCATGCCCGCTCGGGGCACCCGCCACTGTCTCCGCCGTCTCCATGTGGCCCTGGCCCACCGCCATCGGCTGTCCCCGTACCTCGCTCTCCTCCTCGCTGATTTTGTGCAGGCATTTGACTCAGTGGGATGGGCCTACCTATTTGAGGTCCTGACCTGCATGGGTTTTGACCCCCGGTTCGTGGTGATGGTGCGAGTCCTATATGCCCATCCCCGGGCCAGGGTCTTGGTCAATGGAGTGCTTTCGAGGCCATTTCGGATCGGCCGGGGGACGCGGCAGGGTTGCCCACTGTCGCCCCTTCTCTTTGCCCTTGTGATGGAACCCCTAGCCGCCCTGATTAGATCTGATCCCGTCCTTCGGGGCTGGGAGTGGCCTGGCCTGGAGGCCGACAAAATCACACTCTACGCGGACGACGTCCTGCTGTATCTGAGTGACCCGGCGCACTCCGGACCCCGTGCCCTCTCCATCCTGAGCCGTTTCGGCCGGGCGTCTGGTCTATCCCTCAACTCGCGGAAATCGGTGCTGGTCCCGCTGCACCCATCCAGGGAGTGTTTTGACTGGCAGGAGACCATCCCTCTCCGCCGGCTATCGTTCCAGTACCTGGGTATCTGGGTCTCCCTCCTCCCGGACCTGAGCTGGGCACTCAATGTCACCTCCCTGGTGAAGAAAGCCAAGGCGGACTTGGTGCGTTGGCACCAGTTGCCTCTCAATCCGCTAGGGAGAGTGGCCCTCTATAAAATGATGATTCTTCCCCGGTTTCTCTATGTGCTGCAAAACACCCCCCTCTCCTTTCCGCGCCCTTGGTTCCACGAGTTGGACGTGATGGTGACGAGATTCCTCTGGGGCAGCGGGAGGCACCGGCTGGCATTATCGACGTGCTGCATACCCACCTTTGATGGGGGCCTGGGCATGTCGGACCTCTATCTTTATTATCTTGCCACTCGCCTGCTGGTCGTACAGGACTGGTTTGGGGGGGTTGGTCTGACCCAGCCTATAGGGTGGAACTCGGTGAGTTGGGCTTCTCCGGTATCCAGGATCGTCTGTATGGCGCGTCCGTCCCCACCTCTTGCCCGGATATCACCAGGGCCGTATTCTTGTCCTGGCGAGCGGCGCTCCGTCATACCCGCTGGACGGGGAGGCTGACCCGGGTCACGCCCCTGTGGCAGAAGACATGGCTGCGTGAGGTCGCGGCGCTGGAAGGGTTTCGATCGTGGGACTCCATTGGCATTTCCCAGCTGGGGGACGTCTGGCGGGGCGGGCGAATGTGTTCCTTTTCAGAGCTGCAGGCGCGCTTCTCCCTCCACTCCTCCCAATTCTTTAGATACTTCCAGCTGCGCCATGCTATACGCACCCACACCCCGCTGGACATCCGGCTGCCGGACCACAGCCCCCCGGAGGCTCACGTTATGCTGGGCAACTTGGGGAGGGGGGGCGTTTCTAGGATTTACCGCTCCCTCGTCAACTGCACCCCTACGTCCCTTGAGGGCCTTAAGGAGCGCTGGGAGGGCTGGGTGGGTCCCCTGGACGAGGCCGACTGGCGGGACGCCCTTATGGCCCCCCGCTTGGTGACAGCCTCAGCTCGGCTACGGCTTGTCCAAATTTATTACTTGCACACTGCTTATCTCACGCCGGCCCGCCTACACGTCGCGGGCCTCTCCAGGGATGCGGCTTGCCCCCGCTGTGGCTCCGAGCCGGCTGATTTTCTTCATGTGGTGTGGTCCTGCCCGGAGCTGGAGGGGTTCTGGAGGGGCATTGAGTCCGAGCTTACGGAGGTCCTGGGGTGGGAGGTGCCGCATGAACCTAGAAATTCCCTACTGGGCATCACGGATGGATTGGATGGCACGCGCTCAGAACACCTGTTCCTCATGACGGCCTTGATGGTGGCTAAACGAGACATTGCAGCGGCATGGAAGCAGCCACAGCCGCCAACCGTAGCTAAATGGGGTGCCGGGGTGGACTGGTGTGCGGCGCAGGAGCGGACTCTCTATCAGGCACGCGGCTGTCCCAAGAAATACCGGAAGGTGTGGGGGAAATGGCTAGGCAATATACCTTAGCGGAGTGGGTTGGGGGGGGGGGGGGGGGGAAGGTTTTGGGAGAGGGTGGAAATGTGATGCGTGGTGGGGACTTGGAGGGCCAGAAGTTTCTTTTTGTTGTACTGCTAAAAACAATAAAAACTTGTTTATCAAAAAAGATGAGGAAACCAAATTCGGTGTTGGAGAGCTCGCTTAGTGGTGACAATTCCACAATGTCCCTCATGTGCCACTTCAATGCCTTGCTTTCTCAGACCCTCTGGTATGACAATTCTCGAACCTCGTACAACGATACCTTCTAAGGTAACGGAAAGTTCACCTTTCACATTTTTGATTTTCTGATATGCATTGTCATTTGTAAGAGGTTGAGTGTGCTGTTTACAGGATTGATGTGCAATAATGTCTCAATATTAGCATATCACTGTCTGCTCGTGGCAGCAATGATTTTTTCCACTGTTCTAGTGTCAGGTGTACTGGACTTTACGATGAAGTTAGTGCAGGCTTCATCCGTTTTGGAAGTGGTACTATGCCACTGTACTTTCACTTGTGAAAAGTACTCAGCAAGGTTTTGATCTTTCCCTGATCGGTGCACAATAGTGTAGTCATATTCCTGCAGTTGCAACCCCCACCTCTCAATGTGAGGGGGAATTTTGGATCTGGGAATGCTAAAGATTGTCAGCAATGCTTGATGATCTGTGACAAGAGTGAAATGCTTTCCATATAGAAACATGTGAGAATGTTCACAAGCCCACACCACAACTAGGCTTTCTTTTTCAGGTCGTGAATAGGTGCATTCGGTTTGTGACAACAACATCAACTTCGGTATGCAGCTTTGGATCAAAGTAGGCCATTTCAGTGGAGTTCTCAATTGCATGTCTGATTTTCTTGAAGCTTTATTCACATTCATGTGACCATTGAAATGAAGCATTTTGTTTAATTAGGTCTTAACGGAGCACATTCTGTGGCAAAATCACAGATGTACCGTAGCTGGTCCTGCCAAGAAAAGAGTGCAACATGGTAACATCTTGTGCCGGACAAGTGGGTGACAAAGACTGTACTTTGGCTGGATCTGGAGTCATTCCCCCATTAGAGAAAATATGGCCAAAGAATTTGAGTTTTGTTTTGTGGAGCATATCTGCTTTCAAAGTGAGACATGCCTCTGCGAATAAATGGCATTCTTGTGTAAGAGCTTTATCATGTTCCTTTCGTGTGGCCTCAAAGACCAATATATCATCACTGTAATAGAAAGCACGTGTGACAGGCTGTATTATGCAGCGAATTACATCTTAAAACATTTCTTCAGCTGATGGCATGCCAAAACATAATCCTTTATATCTGACAAACCAATAACGGTAGAAAAGGTAGTAATGTACCTGCAATTTTCTTCTAGTTCCAACTGATGATATCCTTTGTTCAGATCAAGGCGAGAAAAGACTTTGGCACCATTCAGCTGCGTGATCATAGCAGCACTGTGTGGACCTGGATGACGTTCTCTTTCAATTGCCTGGTTAGCTTGCCGCTCATCAACACAGATGCGTACAGTTCATTTACTGTCCTTTTTAGGTCCTACCACTATGGACGAAACCCATGGTGTCTGACCAGTAAATCGCTCAATTGTATCATACTTTAATAATGTCTCAAGTTCTTTTTCAACAGCTTCCTGTAAATGAAATGCAATTAGATGAAGTCGCTGAGGAACAGGACAAATGTTCTTATGCAGTTGCACTTTCATTGTCTTAAGTTTTCCCAATCCATGAAACAACATTGGAAACTGACTCACTATTTCGTGATGAGCATTTATGTGGAAATTTACAGATATCACTCCCATTTTCAGCAGCAGTACTGAAACGGAGTCAACAGGCACTTGAATAAGTACCTTGAAGTATGTGAATTGGTGCCTGTACTTTCTTATTTTAGTACTTTATGGCTAATACAAATGAACCTTGACTTTTTAATGACATCGATGCAACCCATGTATACTTTTTAGTCTTCTACGGTGTGAGACGGGGCACTGGAGACAGTTTGTTGCATTTCGCCTCAGGCATGATGTTTATCAATGTACCACTATGTATGATAAAAGATATGGAACAACCATTCACCTCCAGTGTGATTTTAGGACAGTGTCTAAAATACATTTTGTGACTTCACTTCTCGATATTTCTTCAACTTGCAATCTTCCTTGCATGCCACCAATCCAACATGAGCACGTTTCTCTTTAGTTGACATAGACATCGCACATCCATCTTCTTCACGGTTGCTTGACAATGACATTGAAGACATTTTTGACAAAGATTCAGACGACGATTGACTTTGCTTATTTTCCATGTGCCTCAACTGATGTGGCCACTTGGCCTTGTGGGCGTTACTAAAACCTTGCTTCTGGAACGTTTGGGCATCCATTTTGTTTACTCGACGTGACGCACTTAGTTTTTCCTTGGCTTTGCAAACCATTAGAAGAGCATTCTCTTTTCCGCAACCCTTTGCTACTTGTCCAATGGCAGGACATTTACCTTCATGTGGAAAGAAAATCTGAATATGAAGCACAGTTCCTTTTTCTTTGGAGACATCACTTTGTGCCCCTCAACCTTATGTCACTGCTTACTTTTCACATTCAAGGCTGACTTCCTCTGGGCTCCTCTTACCTCCATGTCGGCAGCTTGTCATTCTGCACGTTGCTCAGCTCTTGCAGCCATGCGTATTGAGCTTTTCTCTCCGCATTCATCATCTAAATGAACCGGAAAGCCAACCATCTATGACTCTGAGACACACGGTTTCGTCATCATTGAATTCATTGAACTTACAATGTTTCATGAGCGTTTCAAATCTTTCGACAAACTTGTCAAACGTTTCACCAGCTTTCTGCCTTTCTTGGTTCAAAATGTCTCTTTCGTAATCAACATTCAGCATTGGATTGAAATTGATGCTTAGCGCCTCTTTGATTTGACGGTATGAGACTTCATCAGCATGTGGTATTTTCTTTACTACTTCCTTTACTCCTTCAACTGCAAGAGTCTTGAGATGTTTGATGATCTTTTTATTATTTGCTTCTACCAATGCATCGATAAAATCATCAAAAGTTTAGATAGAGGCAGTCCATCTTGCACCAATATTCTGCTTTTTTCGGTGGTTTCAGGAAGGCGGAGGCATCATAACCTGTGGAACTGCCTGCTGTCGAGACCAGAGCCCACTCTGGCTTTGTTGGATGCCCACTTGGACAGGCAACTTCTTCAAGCACCAGCTGTGTGCAGACAATTATGTCATTGCAGCCGATCTGATATCGTTTGGCCATTTGAGCATTCTAGCTTCTTGATGGCCTTTGAGTTTTACGGAACGTACTCAGCACCTTCTTTTGTGGTCGTTTTGAGGACCAATGGCTCTGTAAGCACAACTCCCGTGCTTTCCCTTGGGTCGCTTCGCCTGAGGTCGGATGGCCCTCTTTACTCAGATTCTGGTAAGTATAAGTGTACTGTGGGTAGTTGCATATTCTTTCTTTTAGTGCTTCTTTGTACCTGGTTGTCTCTGCCTTTAGCATTTCTCTATACTTAGTTATCGCTGCCTTTAGCGTTATTGCTCAATATGGCTTATTGCTCTATGTTGTGTTGGGGTGTAGTAAGTCTTTCACAGCCTCACCAGCAGGTTCGTGGTCGATAATACATATATTTCCTATAAGGCCTTCGTCTTCTTGTAAAGCTTTGCACTGGCTGGAGTAGCACTTTGACTCCACATACGCCTACCACCAATCTTCACTTCGACTGAGGCAAGTGTGGCATGCACAAGCAGTTTTCTGAACCACGGCAAACTCTCTGAGAGAGCACTGTAGGTTCTTCAGGTTACGTATCCCCTATCTCGTCGCCAGTTGTAGCATCCTCTCCAGCCTCGGAACAAGTAAATGATTACACCACACATTGAGCTTGGTATTACATGTCCATGTCTTTATTGCTCAGTCTGTGACCGTTAACTGAACATTCTCATTGTGAAGTCTATCAACAACATACAAGCACTTACATCACTGTTCTACGGAGTCCGCCAGGGACCAGAAGGGTCCCATCATCCCTAACTCACAAAACACTGCAGGGGGATCTGACGACATTTCTCAGTGGACTATAGCAACTAATTAGAAAATTAATAACAAAATAATAAAGTATAAATACATAAAAAAGAAACTATCAAACTGAAACATTTAAAATGCTCTCCAAATGTGAAGGAATTTGAAACAGGGGTCCACAATAAGTTTGTATCCCTAGATTTATTGTTGGGAACTGCACAAGATAGCAAACAGAATCTAGTATGGACCATTGGTGAATCAACTAAAACAATGATATCCGCCGACAACAAGAGAGCATTTTTTAGGAACAAAAAAAACACGAAGTGATATGTTAGAATCTAGAATAAAGCTTGGTCTTTTAGAAATGAAGTTCAAAAGGCTCCAACCTGAACATTAAAATTTAAATTTTGGGAGGAGGAGCCTAGCGCGCAACCAAGATGGCCGCGTAGGTGCGAGGCTCCCGAGGACCTCCGCGACCTCCTGCATTAATCCTGGCGATATCCTGTCCTTGTTGAGGGGACTGTGTTGGGGAACCGGAGCTGAGGCGCCACCTGTTTTTTGGGCTCGAATCGGACCCCGAACGCCGGTGGGAGCATCGATCGAAGGTTGCGGCCTTCTCCTCGCCGGCCCCCCGGATTGGAGTAGTGGGGCGATCCGGGGACAAAGTGAATAACAGCGGCGAGCGGGGCTGGGCGACTCGCGTACCCCGCACTTTCACTTTCGCTTTTGCGCCCTCCTAGCTCTCAAGCGGGGTCGGGCTGCGGAGCGGGGTGCGGTGGTGTGGCCTTGTCCAGGAGCCCGGTTGACCCGCCGGCGGTGGGTTGACCCGCGGTTCGGTGATCGCCCCCGCCCCCCCCCTGGCACCCGTGATTTGGTATAGCGGCCCGTTTGGGGAGCTTGGCACGACGGTGGAGAAGCCAGCATGTCCACCAAACAAGATGGCGACCGGGCGAAGGTGAAGACGACCCGCCGTGGCACGGCGCACCAGGCTAACAGTATGGACCGCTACACGCTCCAGAAGGGTTCTCCGGAGACATCGCGTGCATCCCCGGTGGGCCCGACGGAGGCATCTGCCCATCCGGTGGATCTGACCCTCCGGGACGTCATGGGCGCCATCGCAGAGATGAAGGCCTCGGTGGACCAGCGTTTCGACACCTTAGCGCAAAAAATAGACTCGGTCCTGGTGGATGTGAGCCTTGTGAGGGCAGACTTGTCCAAAACAAACGACCGAGTCGACTCCCTGGCCCACACCACAACGAGCCTCACGACAGACGTGGTGGCCCTCCAGAAGGAGGTGCGCCGGCTTGGCCAGGCGAGCGCCCTGATGGACCGGCGACTGGAGGACTCCGAGGGTCGGGCCCGGAGGAATAATGTCCGTATTGTGGGGGTGCCGGAGGGACGAGAGGCGGAGGCGGCGGATCTTTTCGTGGAAGAGTTGATCCAGACCCATCTCCAGCCCCGGGGGCTGAGTAAGTTTTTTGCGGTGGAGTGTGCTCACCGGGTCCCCGGGGGCAGACCTAAGACTGGTGCCCCGCCGCGGCCTCTCATTGCCCGGATTTTTAATTTTAGGGACAGAGATGCTATTCTCCAGACCTCCAGACAACAGGGACCGGTCAAGCTTGACAACACGGAGATACATTTCTACCCAGACTTTACTCCGGCGGTCCAGAAGCAGCGACAAAGCTTTCTGGGTGTTAAACGTCGCCTGAGGGACCTTAACCTCAAGTACTCAATGCTCTTTCCAGCTAAGCTGAGGGTAGAGGTGGATGGTCGCACGCACTTCTTCGACCGGCCCGAGGCGGCTGGGGACTGGCTGGACACTCTGCCTGGAGATCGGGGCCGGGGGGGCGGGGGGGGCGCGGCTGGCGAGGAGGGCCCGCCGGATCAGAATTGAGGGGTGACTGAATAGGCCTTGCTCTGGACGTTGTTCCATCACCATTTATTGATTGCGTATGTTCCCCTCCTATGGAGGTCGTGTGGGGTCTGTTGGGGGCTTCCCTCCTCCTCTGGGGGACTAGTTAGTATTTAGCTATGGGGCGACAGGCACACTGCACTTTGGGGGGGCTGTCTGGGCTCATGCAGGGGTGCAGGGAGGGGGGAGTTCTGTTGGGACCGGGGGGTGGGGGGGGTGTGTTGTTTGTTAGCACCGCAGGGCAAACCCGCTACTATGTTGTTGTTTTTAGGATGCTCGATGGGGGACGACCGATTGTTTCGACGTATGATGGGGGGTAGGGATTTGACTGTGTTGTCATGGAATGTTAACGGCCTGGGGGATAGGATTAAGCGTGGTGTGGTCCTGCAGTACTTAAAACGTATTTCACCAGATGTTGTCTTCCTGCAGGAGACGCACCTTATAGGTAACTCCTTTCATGCAATGAATCGGCGGGGATATCGTTTGGCGGCCCATTCCGGCTTCACTTCGGGCTCGCGGGGGGTGGGTATTATGATTAAGAACTCGCTCCCGTTGGAGATTGATGAGGTGCGCCATGATGAGAGGGGACGCTACGCGGTTCTAGTGGGAAGAATGGAGGGCAGAGTGTTTATCTTTGTATCAGTGTACGTCCCGCCTGGGTTACAAGCCACCACATTCGCGGACCTGGGGCGCCTCCTTCTGGACCTTCCGAGTGGCCTGCTGGTGGTTGGAGGGGACTTTAATGCGGTAGCCTCTGGGTCTATGGATCGCCATCCCCCTAGGGACCTCCCCCGGGCACAGGCGTGGCTGCCCGGCCTTCTGGACACGCTGGGCCTGGTGGATTGCTGGCGATTAAAGCATCCCGCATTGCGACAGTACACTTTCCACTCGGGTGCCCATGGTAGCCTCTCGCGGCTTGATTACATCCTTGTCCCGGCGGCCCATGCAGGGAGGGTGGGGGAGGTGCGCCATCTGGCGCGGGGTATCTCAGACCACTCCCCATTGTTGTTGCATTTCGATGTCTTCCCGAGGGGGGATGGCAGGGTGGCCCCAATCAATGCATGGTATTTGCGCGACCCCACCATTCGTGCCGATTTGATCAAATCCTTACAGCGATATTTCGACGAGAATGTGGGGTCGGTCTCTTCTGCCATCTCCCTGTGGGAGGCTTTCAAGGTAGTCCTTAGAGGGGAGGCCCTCTCCTTTATCTCCCATGCCCGGCGGCGCGAGCGGGAGGAGGTGACCCGGGTAGAGGCCGAGATTGCAGAACTGGAGGGTGACCTGGGGAGCGGGGTAACAGACGCCAAGTTGCATGTTCTACACCTAAAGCAGGCGGCCTATCGGGCCCTCGTTACGGAGGCGGCCAGGGGCCTCAGTAGAGAGCAGCAGGGGCGATTGTATGATGTGGGTGATAAGGCTGGCAAATTGATTGCGTGGTTGGATAAGAGGGAGAGAGCGAGCCGCGTGGTGCCTTTGATTGAGAGTGTTGATGGTGCGCGTGTCACTGAGCCGGAAGCCATTGTCTCCTGCTTCGCGGATTATTTCCGCGAAGTCTACTCCCCGGTTTCCCCCTGCTCGGAGGAAGATTCCCATGCCCTGCTTCGGGATATCGCACTGCCCTCCCTTACGGTGGAGGACAGGGATTCGCTGGACGCCCCTCCCACCTCGGACGAAATTGCCTTGGCTATTCGCTCGGTTGCATCCGGCAAGGCCATGGGCCCCAATGGTATTCCCATCGAGCTATACAAGCTACGCCCGGATGTGTTGGCGCCCCACCTGCGCGCGATGTTCCTGGCGGCCCACTCGCAGGGTTCCCTCCCGCCGGACCAGCGTCTGGCCACAATTGTGGTGATCCACAAGGAGGGGAAGCCCCGTGAACGGGTCACATCCTATAGGCCGATTTCGCTCTTGAACGCGGAGCCCAAAATCCTCGCCAAGGTGTTGGCCAACCGGTTGGTTGGCGTGGTGGGCGATTTGGTCCACCAAGACCAATCTGGCTTTATACCGCACCGCAACACGGCGCTCAATCTGCTCGCGCGTGTCCCATTTGTGCGGGAGCCGGCCATCTTGGCGTCCTTGGACGCCACCATGGCGTTTGATACGCTTGAATGGCCATACATCTGGGCGATGCTGGCGAAATTCGGGTTTGGCCCGGGTTTCATTAGCTGGGTCAAATTGCTATACTCGGGCCCATTGGCGCAGGTGGTAGTGAATGGGCGAGTCTCGGCCCCATTCGCGCTGGGGCGGGGTACGCGACAGGGTTGCCCCCTGTCGCCTCTCCTGTTTGCCCTGGCCCTGGAGCCCCTGGCGGAGTGGCTGCGGTGGCACCCTTCTATCCGTGGTCTCCGCTGGACCCCCGAGCATGAGGACCGTGTGTCCCTCTACGCTGACGATATCCTTCTGTATCTCGCCTCCCCGCGTAAATCACTGATCGTCCTGGTTGATGTTTTGCGCTCATTCGGTCGCAACTCAGGCCTGGTCATCAACTGGGCAAAATCCTGTGTCTACGTGCTTTCCGGGGAGGCTCCGGTCCTACCACGGGACTGTCCGATCCAGATTGCCTCTCAAGGTTTTCGGTACCTGGGTATCTATATCACTCTTGACCCGGAGGCCCGCTATGAACGGAATTTGCTACCCCCCCTCCAGCGCTTGAGGGAGGACGTGGTGCGCTGGCGGCGTCTGCCACTCTCGCCGCTCGGCCGAGCGGCCTTGTTTAAAATGATGTCCCTGCCGCGCTTCCTCTACGCCCTCCAGAATACTATGGACTTGGTCCCGGCACGCTATTTCCGTGAGGTGGAGGGCCTCCAGCGGCGCCTGTTCTGGGACGGGAGGCCACGCATTGCTCTGGCTAAATTGACGCTCCCGTGGTACGATGGGGGGGTCGCCCTCCCGGACATTAAACGGTATTACTGGGCCTCCCAACTGGCTGCAATTAATCATGGCCTTTACGGGCCCGCCTTGAACCCGGCATTTGAGATGGATAAGATGCTCCTGCCCGGTGGTGATTACAATCGCGCGCTCTACTCTGGCGCGCCCGACTCCCGTTTGACGGGACCGACGCGTGTCATGGTGCGTGTCTGGCACGCGGCTAATGCAGCTATGGGGTGGAAGGACCGTTTGACCCGGGCGTCACCGCTGTATGCGTCTGAGAGGTTGGGCTCCCTGTGGACGTCGAAGGGCTTCGCGAAGTGGGACACGATCGGAATCAGCACGGTGGGAGATCTCTGGACGAGGGGGGGATTCAAAACTTTTGAGACGCTGCAGGCGGAGTTTCAGCTGCAAGGCAGTGAGTACTTTCGGTACCTACAAGTCCGCCACGCGCTGGGCTCCGTCTTCCCGGATGTCGCATCCATTCCGGAGTCTTCCCCCCTGGAGGACAGAGTGCTGGATGGCCATGTACCGGACAGCACGATCTCCCTCATATACAAAAAACTGATCAACGATAGATCGTGCCTGCTGACTAGTCTCCGCGAGGCCTGGGTTGCCGACGGGCTGGAGCTGGACGACGAGGATTGGATTTCCGCGGTGGCCTCTCCAAAAGAGGTGGCCATCCCGGCTCGCCTTCGTTTCGTCCAGCTCAAGATCCTTCACCGGGTGTACGTGACGGGGCCAAGGCTTCTGCGTATGGGTTTTGCTGGTGACGGAATGTGTAAGCGTGGCTGTGGTGCGTTGGCGACTTTCATGCATATACTGTGGGAGTGCCCGAAGGTGGAGCGATTCTGGCGTGGTGTGCATGAGGTCCTGCGTGTGGTGACGCGTGTCACGCTGCTGCCTGAAGCGAGGAGATGCTTGCTGAATGTATGGGAACCGAATGACTATTCGGTCCCGCAGACGCGATGGGTGACTCTGGGATACATGATAGCTAAGCGTGACATTGCTCAATTGTGGGGATCCCAGAGGCCCCCTGCGGTGTCGGCCTGGAAGGAGCATATGGATTGGTGTATGTTTCGTGAAAAGGTGGTGTATGTGGCGAGGGGTAAGCCTGGGGCGTGGGTGAAACTCTGGGGCCCCTGGAACGCCTACCGCGGGGGTATTTGTGAGCCACCACTGCTACCGGCTGCCTCGCCTGCTCCGTCTCCCTAGACTGCCCCCCTCCCCCGGCCGCGGGCGCGCGGTCCCCCAGTCCCTGATCTACTCCCATTCCCCTCCTCAGAGTTCTGCTGCTGGTATGGATCCCCCATTTATGGAGCACGTGTTGTCACTTTGGATCGCGGGTTGCCTTGCGGGTGTGGTTTTTTGGTGTTGTTTTGTTTTAAGAAAAGGGAACCGTACTGTGGGCTTGGAGCTGTGTGGCCTGCACCATTGACTACTCCTGTTTCACTGCTCTGCACTGCCGAGAGACTTTTACTGTATCTATGCAATATGCTTTTGTCATTCTAGCGGCCGGCCGGGTGGTTGTAGGCCCATACCTGTAACTTTTACAAACTGCAATAAACGGTTTCAAAAAAAAAAAAAAAAAAAAAAAAAAAAATTAAATTTTGATTTTTCTATTTCTTGGTTTGTGAATGAATAGAATACTTAATTTGCATAATTATTTGACCATATTTGTTTCTGCATTTGTGTACTGTTTTAATGTGTAAATGGAAAAAATTGCTTAAGCCTCAGGCCCAGGCTTTCAGTAATGATTTAGTGTGGTACAAAGAAGTCAGAAGGTTAAGAATTGCTGTCATACCTGTGGAGGACCCTGTGTGGGTTTGGCTTGGCCCAAACATATTAGGGCTGTCCAATGTTGCTATGGAAAGCAACAGTGAGAGTATTGGTCAATAACTCACTTGAGAAATCTACATCCAGCGAGGATCCAGACAGGGTTGCCCCTATCTCCATCCTTATTTAACTTTTATATCAAACCCCTAGCTTGCAAAGTTAGACAGACATCATAATTGAAACCCTTTAAAGGGATGTGAAAAATGCTGGCATTGTATGGCGTCGATCTTGAAATCTTTATGACAAGCCCAGACTAGTATCCCTAAGTTGGAAGGCATAATAACGGAAGTTAATTCAATATAAAACACAAAGTTAACAAATCAGAAATGATAGCGTGAAATAGTGGCTACAAAGCATCTACAGTTAAAAACAAGCATCCTTACTGAGGCATGCCATTTTGCCAGAGTGATAGAGAACTGCCAGCCATATTCACAGATCCCCACCCACCTGGCAGAGGATGTCTCTCTTTTGTGAAGGGAACCACTACCATGGAAGCTCCCTTCACAGCAGTGAAGTTTCAAGAACAAGAGCTACACAAAGTCCAGGCCACCATTAATTACTTTATTTGGGTGAAGTAAATGGCATAGGGTAGCCTGGAAAAAGTTTACTCAGTCATTGAAGAAAGGTGGATAAGTCTCTAGGGCAAAATGTTCTTAACCTGTTGACCACCACTAAACCACTGCTGGACTCCGGTGACTCCACCCTACCCAATTTCTAAGATTTGAACCAGAAGCAAACAAATTAGACAAATACACAAATAGGAAATATTTTATTTAACTCACAAACTAACCAAAAAATCTCAAATGTTAATGGGAAGGTTGGAATTTTTAAAATGTGGTTTTAGTTCTAAAAGGCAATGCATTATGCTAGACTCTAAAATATCAGAAGCTTTTTTGCTCCTAATGCATGCTCTTTTTGTCACATATAACAGTGCCTCAATTGAGGCCACCAATCGTCCATGCTAGATTCTTGCTGCTGTACTTACGCTACTCCCACAAATCAAGCTAGAGATACCAACTTAATTTCTAGCCTCTGATTTCAAATTCCTAAACATTTCTAGAGAGTTACATCAATACACCAAGCACACACTCAACTGTAAATCATATTATGAAAACAATTTTAAAAACATAATTTGTTCATGTCTTGTGTTCTTTGTTTTCTCTTTTCATTTTAGCCTTAAAACCAACACATGTTTTGTCGTGACTGGGTGTACACCACAACTTCCTCAGGGCTGTCTTTCCTGAAATGTAGCTTGTGTGTTCAATCCTTAATTCCGGTTGTACTTTCGTCCCGGATATTAGGCGAACACCATCTTAATGAAGCGTATCCTCATTATGTAGTCCTTTGATCCTTAATCATAAATCATCATCTTTAGTATTCCAAATCGTGCTTATCATGGTATTAATATCCAAGCATTACTGCGAGTGACCGTCTTCTTATTTGTGGTGTTCACAATTACTGTTATCAGGGTCTAGCCTGTGTCAGCAAGTACACTCTACACCACAAAGGAGAAGACGATCACTCACAATAATACTTGGATATTAATACCACGATAAGCAAGATTTGGAATACTAAAGATATGATGACTTATAATTAAGGATCAAAGGATGCATTGCACCGTTGTGATTGGCTTTGGGAACCTCTGTGCTTTCTGTTCCAGCTGGAGCGGAGGGACGACTAGGAGAGACGCTGTGAGGGGGGAAGTGTAATTTTCTTTTTTTTACTCCCCCTGCCCACCCCCGCTTCCGATCCATGCCAGCCACAACTGTAAACGAGTGAGCAGGGGCCCCCATAAATCTGGATTACATTTAAGTAAGCCCATAGGAATCTCATCGGTCCCCAGTGCTTTACTACTCGAGCTGTGTCTGATCGCTTCCTCCACTTTCTGAAGGGAAATCTGAAGAGGAGTGGATTTATCTAGGAACTCATGTAACCTATTGTTGCATGCCTTTTCTGCGGTCACCTGAAAAATGGAAGTAAAGTGCTTAACCCACTCATGGCTAGAAATATTACAGACTAGGAGTTGGTTTGGGGTAGCATCCTGCTGACGAAACCTATTGACTATGTCCCAGAATGCTTTACTGCTATTCTGGGCAGCTGCTAGTTCCAGTGATTCCCAGTCTCTTTAGTTCAAGAAATTTTTCCTGTCCCTAAAAGACCGCTTAAAGTCCAACCTAACCTCCCAAACCTCCCTAGCATCTCTAGGGCGCCCCGTCAATGCCTTCCTCAGATGTTCAATTAGCAGCTAAGCATTTATGCGGTTTCAAGAAATGGTTCTTAATGCGTGAGCATAACAGTTGGTAAAAGGTTGACAAGACTTCACCGGAATCCTCCCCTAAATGCCCCATGATCACCGACAAACTGTTTTTGAGGAGCGGAGCAAGTGTAGTTCTAGGATCTTTAAGGTGCCAGACTAATCTGAATCCACCTCTTGAGTGTTGGTTAATTTCGTTGACAGTTTGTCCTTCCACAAAGAAAAGGCCCCTTCTATTGAGAGAGCTTTATGATCCCCCAGAGGGTTTCTATGATTGAACTATTGTAGTCGATAACTGAAGCCCGGCCCATTCCAGTAGAGGTGGGTTTACTTAGCCCCACACCCTGAAAAGGGGTTAATAACGTATACAAGGTCATCTGAGGCAACAAATGTCCTCAGCTCTTCCCCCTTGGCATCCTGTGGTACGGTTTCTGCAGCTGAACCCAGGGAATCTGCCCATGTTTGGCATTAATATCACCACAAAGCAGAAATCATGGTTGAAGTGTGTTGCCGGGCCCTATTGGTTTCAAACCCATGATAAAACCATACAGCTCCTCAAATAAATAACAAAAAGAGTTAGTAAAGTCATTATTATAAAAATTAACTACATAAAAACAAAAGGAGACAAAACTATTCTTAATAAGCAGGGCTTGGTTGAGGGCGGAGCTTGCCTGGCCTGAAGATGGCCACGCTGTAGATTAGCTCCGGCATACACCGCTGCTATCTTTAAGTAATATCCTTTTTCTGTGGCCACAAAGAACGGAAACCAAGTAGAGGTGGTAGCGGCAGTCACTGGCTGTGCTCCGGTCCCGAAAATCGCCCAGATTCACGAAGGTGGAGTGCCGATCGAGACTCCGGCCTAGCAGTGGCGCGGAGGCGGGAGTAGCGATCGAAACTGCCGGCGCCGACTCAAGAGCGTCTGGCGCCCGGATTGTGCTGAGTCTCGGCTGGACATTGGATTTCCTTGCTGAGGGGCTGCGGTGCTGATGAGCGAAGTCTGGGCCACAGTAGCACCGCTGAAACTGCGTGAGAGGCTTTACAAGAATCTGCGACCCGGGCTGCAAGTTGTTATTCACCGGGGGCTGCCATGCTGTAAAGTGGAGTTCTAACTGCGACAATGACCCTTCCTCCGGCTGCGGTGAGGCAGGACAGCAGCTTGGGACCTACGCCAGACACTGCTCTCTACTGTGGGGTCACTGTGCCGGTAAGCGGCGCCCTGATTGCAGCGGCACTTCTGCTTAGGCCGTGGGAGCGAGGCCACGGGTCCCAAGCTGAGTGGAGATTTACGATGCATTCTGAAAGCCATGCAGCAGAGCCTCTCCACAATAGATGGTAAGATAGATTCCCTCTCCTATTGCATGGATCGCATGTCGGAAAAGCTGGATAAACATGCTGAAACAATAGATATTGTGGAGAGACGTGTATCTGATATGGAGGACCAACAAGTAGAGTCCACTGGTGAACATAAACAAGTGGAGGCCCTACAGATGAAAGCCGAAGACCTTGAAGCGCGCTCTAGGCACAAAAATCTGCGCATAGTGGGGCTTCTGGAGTCCACCGCCACGGGAGTCATGGAACTCTGTGTGGAGTTTATCGGAGGAGCCGCCACTGCTTCAACTGACAGATTTCTAGGGGAAGGTTCTAATAGTCAATCTACTTCTGATAGGATATGAAATCGATTCCCGACTGGTATGTAAAAACTATCATTAAAGGGAACAAGGGGGGTAAGAGAGGAACTGGATGGTAATGGGACTGGTCTCGTTCCTGAAGAAAAATCAGCTCCTTCCCCGCACACATCCAAAGACTGGTATTTCTGGGAGGTGCACACATACAAAATGTGGTTAAAAAAAAAGGGAAACAGGGACTCTGAAGTACACTGGGAGAGAGCCATTTGGATTCCTTCCCAGTACAATATGTGCCACCAACGGGGATCTGAAGTTGATGAGTCCTCTTGAGAGGTAATAGGACGCATGGCAAACTCTTCACACAATTCTTCAAATGTTTTCAGCCTCGAAGCATGCCTTATGTCCCCAAGTTTGGTCAGACCAATCAAGTCCCACTTTCTGATCTCATCTATGTCAGGCATCCCAGTTCTTTTGCCCACCCACCCAGGGGACTCACGAGTAGGATTTCCTTCTACTCTACCATCGAAGTGGTTGCCAGCCGTGGAGCATGGATATCCACTGGTGAGGTACGTCTGAGAACAATATGCAAATAGCCCTTGTCCCCATGGCATGCATATAAAGAAGCATGCACAGAAAAGCCTCATAGTGTTATTAGCCAAGAGGCCAAGTGTCACATACGTACATGGGAGCAACATGCCCCTGCATATACACGCCTGGCCAAGGTATGCTCTTACTGTGCTCTAGTTGCAGAGTAATTACTGGAAGCCTTCCTTAAGAAATCTTTCAGGATTCAGAAGGGAGTATTCTGCGCTATAGGAAAGACATTTCAGAACTGTAATAATCCTTAAACATGCTTCTCCTCCCATTGGAGGAAGTGCCTTTGAACAGCTTTTTAAAGTGCACCAGAAACGTTTCAAGATTGAGATCATAGAAACTCTTTTTGTCCCTGGTCACCATCGCTCCCAAGTACATAAACTCCTAATTAGCAATTCAGAGGGGATGGATCCGCGGCGTTCCATTCGGTACTTTGCATCTCTCATCAAATGTACCAATTTTCTGAGCATTTACATTTTCCTCTGTAGCATGAATCTTATTATGTTGGCTTGTTATGAAAAAGGAAGATGTTTGCTGTAAAGTGTGACATCATTGCATTCTGGCATCCTGTTCATTCATTGCATTCTGCAAACGTTAACAGGATGCCGCCAAGACTTTCACGAGCCATTATCAGTGATTGTGTATTTTTAGCAAGCGTCTCAGTGAACAGATGCCTCGCCAGCCTGTTTCCTGCATTTTTCAGCGAGAGAAGGCGAAAATTCCCTTTAAGATTAGAAAAGGCAAGACTGTGCACTAACTAGATTGCTAGTAAGAGGCAGCACTGATCTTCCAAAACCCCGTATCTGGAGAAAGGGCCAGAGGTAATAGGTGGAGGCCAGAGACAGGCAAGCAAGCCTGTCTGAATGTGGGGCCAAAGGCACCTGTTTGGGGACCACCCATCTAGATATTAGACTTCACATGTGTAAGAAGGAAGTGATCTGGGACGTAAGAGTAAAACAAGCAAACACATAATCACCCTGCAAGTGCAAAAGAAAAACAACAAGCATTGGCAAAGTCAAGAAGTCTGGCATCGACTGCCTGTCTTCAGCTGTTGATGTTTGTTTTCGTTTGTCATCGGTTTTGTAAAAATGTATTTCTGAATCAGCTTACAGCACTTCACCAGTATATTTTAAAATTGGCTAAAGGCAAAACAGTGAGCAAATGTTCTCTTTGCAAAATAGAAGAATGCGGTCATTCACAGTGAAGTTAGCCAATGGCTGAAGTGGGCCGAACCATGCTGCATGCTCTATTGGGATGAAGGAAATACGATTGACACAATAACAGACCAATGGATGAAGAGGGCTGCCTGAAAGCCCCTGTAAGTACATTATATACACACACACACACACACAGTTTTAGCACAATCATAAGGTATTCTTGACTTAGGACAGACCTACATACGGTACCAAAATGAGAGAGAGATTTTTTGTGTGTGTACTTGTGGGTGATAGTCCTAGTTGTAACAAGCAGCAAACGAATGCACTTACTTCTGCACATGCCTTCAAGCACGTGTTTTTAAATCCCAAAAGTTCAGAGACATCCTTCTTTCCGGGATCTTCTTCACAGGCTTTCTTTATGATGCGCCTCAGCACAACAGCCAGCCCGGCCCGGCAGAAGTTCCTGTGATTCTCAACCATGGCAGGCAGGCGGCAGCTCTGGGCCACAAGGGGGAGCTCTCCCCGGGAGATGATGCTGAACTGCAGGTTTCTGAGAAGGTCCATGCCTGCCAGCTGGCGAGCCGTGCAGGTTTCAGAGGGTACCAGGACAGTCTTCAGCGCTTTGCAGTCACAGTATGCCACCAAGAACAAGGATATGGATGTATGGAGGGGGAAAAGGCAGCCCTCATGGTCAAAAGAAGCATCGAGGTACAGATATTCTTCAAGGACATTCGCCTTTTTGTTTTCCATTTAAGATTTTCAGATTAGTGACACCTGGGGATCAAACAAGAGAGGTAAGTGAATGAATCTCAAAGGAGCATAGCAGACCACATACATCACATGTTAAGCACCATTATATAAAATGCAGAGCAGCAACTTTTTTGCAGAATTAATTCATATTTGAAACCTTTCAAACACGGTCTTCTAAAACAAATGTTTTTCCTCAAAGTTATTTGCGAGCCTTGGCCAACAGAGCAATGCGGGTCTTACGCTTGTATATTACTCATAGTTGTTAGCGTGTTCATCTTCTAACAGAATTAAGGAATAATAGAACGGTTGGGTCTGGATTCCCTTGCTTGTGTTTTTGATGGCTACTTTCACTTGCTTTCAAAGCACCCAGAACTTCGTTCTCTCACAGTCGCTGGAGAATGTTTTCTCTCACAGTATTTTAGTCGGTGCAGATATGACATGTCACCTCCGAAGAGGTCTGGTTTCAAGGCCTGTGGTCTGTGTGACAGTCAAATGCCCATGGTGGAGGTGGCAGCGGCCCCTGATCATGCACTGCCATCTTCACCTCCACAATCTGCTTCAGTGCCCACTTTCTCGGAGTACCTGGCTCAATGGATGGATACGTCAGCCTTCACACAAGCCATGATGGATGTCTTAAGGAGGGTGGCTGACCTCTCTGGAGCACCCATAGGACCAGTCAAAGGTCCATACGGCCTAGCTACCAGGATGCCTGCACGGCCATATGGATTCTAAGGGGCGCCACTCCTGTCTTCTGGACCCCTACTTCACCCTCCGGTTTCAAGACTGGACCCATTGGAAATGTCACCTCCATTCAAGTGTGACCCTATGCCACGTCCAACACCAGCATTGGACTCTGTTCAGCAAACCGGCCCACTCTGTGTACAATGGTACCACCAGTGTTGATGGTGGCACTGCCTTTGGCATTGAAAAGGACGCTGCAACCCTCACTTGAATGCCTGTTGCCAGTAAAAATCCATCACTCCAGGAAAGGGACATGCTTTTAGTGGAAGATCAATACGCCCTATCCCGCACTATGGGGGCTGATTCAGATGTTGCGTCGCAAGGTGGTGACGACAGGGACTCTGGACCTGCCTTCAGATGTGCTTGTGCTCCAAGAGGTCAGTGGGGTAGATGCTTCTCCAGATAATAGCACTGACCCTATCCAGGCCCGTCTCCCCCAAAAATGTTGGATTTCCACTTGGTTATCACAAAAGCAGATGAGGACCTTGACTCACCACGACCTACAGTCGAGCAAAGAGCAAATATCCTCAGGTGGCACCATCCACTTCAAAACCATTGCTACTAGTCAATAAGGCTCACAGGGACTCCCTGAAGGAGCCATGGGCAAAAACTATGTTTGGTGGTTAACAGGGGTATTACTCGTCGGTATCGACCAGCACCAGGGGATTCAGCCTTCCTAACTATTCACCCCAAACCAGCAAACCTAGTAGTAGACAAATACAATCCTGGGGCTTTTCCAACCTGGCCTCCTGAAAGGGAATCCAAATGCCTGTAAACCACAGGCAACAGCTTAGCCCTTCACTCCTTTAATGCTGCCTAGTTGTTATGGAGTTATATCCATGCTCTCTATAACACAGCAGCCATGGTGATCCCAAACCTCCCGGACCATCTGAAGGATCTCGTTCCAGAAGTGGTGAGTAATGGGCGCTCAACCTTGCAGCAAGGCTCATCACCGATTGCAAACACTTCGACCACATCTCCCCAACCCTCAAAACCCTTAAATGGATCCCCATCGAAGGTAGGTCAGCCTACAAAACTGCCTGCATTACACACAAAATCCTCCATCAAAATACACCGCCATACCTCGCCAACAAAATCTGCCAAGCGGACAGCACACGACCCATGTGAAGCACCGACGCTCTCCTCCTAGTCCCTCCCCTGCAAAAAAAGAAATCCACTCAATCCCGCTCCTTGTCCGGCAATGCCTCAAACATCTGGAATGCCCTCCCCAAAGACCTATGATGCAACCCTTCCTAGACCATCTTCAAACAATACCTCAAAATGCACCTCCTCAATAAATATTGGGGGTCTTAAGCAGCGCCCTGAACTCGCCCTTTCCCCTTCCAGTTTTCTGTCCCCCCCTTCTTTCCTACTGTCTCTCTCCTCCCCCATCCCCTTCCTCTACTAAGCTCAACTTTCTCCCTACCCACTGCTGTCATTCGCTCCTTCTCACAGTCATTCCTACCCCCTCCCACTACCCCCTCTACCAACCTTCCCCCTCTGCTTCCCTCCTCCCTTTCTCACGTCTAACCTCCTTCCTCCTACTCCCTGCTGCCATTCATGCCTTTCTCCTTCCCATACCACTATATAAAATCTGATCTCCCACGTCCATGTCTTACTTGTGTATATAGCCCTTACTCTTTCTATCTGTTTATTTGATTTATGTAAACTCTAGCTGTTTCTAGTTTGCTAACATGTTGATTTTCCATGCTGTTGAATTATTTTTTATACCATGACCACCTTCTTACCCATGTAAAGCGCTCCGATACCTCTGGGTCCAGCCAGCGCTATATAAAACCTCTAGACTAAATAAATAAATGAATAAATGGGCGGAATGCCTATAGATACATAGAGTGGGCTGGCCTACACACAGCAGACATCATGCCAGATCAATGGCCAAAACTGTGCCATTTGTGGATCCTGTCTGCAAAACACGTTTCTAGATATGCCCTTTGATGGTTAAAGACTGTTCAGTCAAAAAGCAGATGCAGCTCTACAGTGCTTCAAAGAAGGTAGGTTCTTTAGGATTACTGTCTGCCTCTGGAACTTTTTATCCCTTCATGAGCCCAAGCTCCTTCTGCCGGGATTTCCAAAAGAAGTTGCAAACCTCCAAGCCAGGTCAGCAACAACAAAGGAACGTTGCTTTTTGTGCGGAAATACAGAGGGAAAGGCAAGGGTTGTGCCAGAGCTTCCTCCCTCCTCTTCTTACTCCATATCACAGGGAAGCAGCAGGAAGGAGCATGACATGGCAGTCAGTGGAAGTGCAGGCCTTTTTCTACAGGCCTGGAAGGCCAACACTTCGGACCACAGGGTCCTACAAATTGTAGAAAGGGCTAGATCTTCTTCTTCCGGCAAGTTTCACCAACTGTCCTGCCCTTCTCTTTCAGGTTCCGAAGAACACATGCGCATCCTGTAGCAGGAGGTAGAGTTCTTACTGCAGAAAGGGGCAGCAATTCTAGTGTGCGAGCCAGAATTGGGATCGGGTGCTACTCTCTGTATCTCCTTGTTCCTAAGAAAGGCAATCTGCGGCTGACCCTCGATCTCAGGATCCGGAATTGTTTCCTCAGAAATGACAAGTTCAGGAGGCTGTCCCAGGCTCAGGTTTTATTGGTGGTGGCAAAGTTACTGTTAAGAGAGTTGATTCCTAGGTACGGATTTCCGGTAACGATTGAGTCTGATAGAGGTGGACACTTCTATAATGAACTCATGAGTTTGATTTGTGAAGCATTAAGCATACAGCAGAAGCTACATTGTGCATACAGACCAGTGGCTTCTGGTGTGGTTGAGCAGATAAATGGCACAATCAAGAACAGGATTGGTAAGATGTGCTTAGCCACTGGCATGAAATGGCCGGATGTCTTGCCTCTAGTGCTAATGACTATTAGATCTACTCCAGATAGAACTACTGGTTTAAGTCCGCACGAAATCATAATGGGACGTGCAATGCGACATGCATATGTACCTGTCAATAAGTTGATGACAATAACTGATGACATGATTTTGGATTACTGTAAAGGCCTGGCTGACGCAGTCCATTCTGTGTTTCACCAGATTGGAGAAGAAGCTACTACACTTGAGAAGAAGCAAGCTCATGATCTGAGTCCAGGAGACTGGGTGAGGATTAAAGTTCACAGAAGAAGAAATTGCTTGGTTCCGAGGTGGGGAAGACCAAGACAAGTCATTCTAACTACGACGACTGCAGTGAAGTGTGCTGGTGTGAAAAACTGGGTGCATGCGAGTCATACTCTGAGAGTTCCAAACCCAAAGGATGGGACTGGTAGAGAGTATTTTGAAGAGTCAGATTCCAGTGATGATGAAGATCCAGAACCAGTGAGAAAAAATCAAAGTTCAGGAAAAGAAGCAGAAAAGGCTTCAAGTTCAAGAGAAACATTGAGAATCTCAGAAAGGAGATCAGATTCTGAAAGAGAGCCTGAAGTTCCAAAAAGCAGTGGAGGAAAAAGAAAAGAAAAGAGCAGTTCCACAGAAATTACTCCTGAATCAGAAGAGGAGGAGATTGAAGAACCACTTGAGATTATATCTGAAGAAGTAGGGTTAGAAGAAGATAGAGAGGGACAGATTGCGGAAGACCCCCGAGGAGGTGTAGGGAACACTTCTAATAAGCTAGGTGAAGGGACAAGTAGACAGCAAGAAGATTGCGTGTCGGAGACCCGAGGAGGGAAAGAAGTAGGGAAGTCTCAAATAGTGGTGAAAAAGACTGTGGAGCGAAAGAAAACTGCTGAAGAACAAGAGGCATTTGAAACAGAATCGGATGAAAGTGAGAATGGAAAATCAGAGGGTCGAGTTCTGAGAAAGAGAACTTGGATTGGAGAAAGAAATAATACAGAAACAAGACCGAAAAAGGTCGTAAGAGGAGATTTTTGGCCTAACAACAGAGTAAAGAGGCTGAGATACAGACTGATAAGAGGAAATACATCGAAAGCTGAACAAGTGAATGAAGTGTCGAGTCAAAACGAAGTAAAAAGGAAGGAACAAAAGGAGTCAAGAGAACCTGAGGAAATAAAGAGAATTAGAAGACCCAACCAAAAGTACAGATCACCGGAATGGTCTTATGTGGCACTGTCTGAAGAAGGAGAAGAAGAAACAGTGACTCGAGATAATCCGGAGGGGATCTTGAGAAAAGTGGTTGAGGAAAAGGAAGAATCTGTTGGAATCTTAAAAGTTATCCTGACTGACATTGGAGAAGAGTCAGATGCACAGAATGTTGTTGATGATCTGATACAATTTGATGTTGCTGAAGAAGAAGGAGTGAAAAGTGATGAATATCCAAATTGAGTGAACTGAAGAAATCACTTGGAAAAAGTGAAAAGGAGAAAGTCTGAAATTCAGCTGTCTGAAGTAATCCAAAGTTTGAAAAATTACAGTAGTGGAGTAGTAGAGGCTAAGTCAAAAGACAAGGTCAAAGTAGTAAAATGGCTAACAGAGAATAATCAAAGTAGATGTGCCTTCTTAAGAAGATGGTGTAGAATGTGCTGCTGCTGTACTGGATTATTAATGCTACTATGGGGTATTTTAGCTTTATTAGTTACATTTAGAGTTTCAATAGGTACATTTGAAATACATACTGAGAATGAGACAAATGTAGAAAAGAATTCGCAAAAAGTAGTTCCAACTAGAATTAGTAATACTTACATGCATAAAGATAGGTAAATTAATGATTTTTCTACTAATGTTTTTTCAAAGTTGTTATACGAATATGTGAAAACAATGGAAGTAAGGGATTGCTACGTTTGTATGCAATTACCTGCATCCGTTTCAGAGGGTGTTACTTATCACCATTTACCAGCTACGTATGGAATTTCTTGTAGTGTATTAAGTAGTGTTTTTTATTTGTTAGGGAAAATAGATTATAAGATGTCTAACAAAGATAGTATTTTTGGGCACTTGCCAATGAACAAAGAGCTGAATCCAGCTAAAGAAGCTAACATTTTTGGTGAGATTTTTATTGAGAAAGAAGAATTAACATTAGATTACATTTTTAAGAATAATTTAACTTGTAGTTTGGAAGAAGAGGAAAAAGCTTTCCTGAACATGGTGGAGGAAAGGAGATTGAGTATGCATGAAAAGGCAGGGAAATATAAAGTGAGTGAGACAATTTGGGACATTGAGATGGGAAAAGAATTGAGAAATGGAGCTAGTCCAACTTTAGCTTTAGATGCACCACAGAAGGGTAAGCTGTGCATTACAAGAGGGAAACCCAATATGATACATATTTTGTTGGGACTAGTGAATGTCATGATACATACTTCATTGCAACAGGATGGGGTTTCAGAGGTGGAGAAGATACAATTTTTCCAGGAGTGTATTATGTTTGTGGGAACAAGGCTTATTACAAGTTGCCTGACCATTGGCATGGCACGTGTTATGTGGGCCTGGTTTTTCCAAAGATTTTTCATATAGATAGAATAGAAGATGTAGAACATATTAATTTACTAATGCGCTTCAAGAGGGAAACTTGGTCTGAAATTGTGGGTGACATTTTTGGAGCTTTAATTCCAGCAGTGGGAATTTCTTTAAATGCTAATGGGATTCGGAAACTGTCAACAGTGGTGGATCGCTTATCGACAAATACCGCTGGAGGGTTTCTTTTGGTGAATACGGAACTAATTGCCGTGCGTGCTATGTCTATGCAAAATAGACTTGCTCTTGATATTCTATTGGCTAAGGAGGGTGGAGTTTGTGGAATGCTGAAAGTTCAACATTGTTGCACTTACATTCCAGACGAAAGCAAAGACCTGAAGGTCTATATCAAAAATATTACTGATTTGCATGAAGAATTAGTACCACTTGAAGCTGAAAGTATCTGGACTAAATTAGCTAATAAGGTGATAGCTGTTAAGAGTTTTATTGCAAAAATAGGTAGTACTATTATAGGTAAAATATTGTTTCCTTTAACTTGTATAATTGTTGCTTTATTGATATTGAGATTGGTGTGTTTGTGTTGTAAAAACAGGGGAGGGAAAAAGAAATTAATTAAAAGAAATAATGAAAAGAGAAATAAAAGGTTGAAAAGAGAACCACAAGAAATTGAATTAGAAGAATTAAGGGAAAGTGTCTACTTAGAAACAAAGAGGGATGATGAAAGAGTGTCTGGTGTGTAGTGTTGTGTAAGGAGGAAAAAGACATTTCCAATTTCTCCTAAAATGGGACTAAATTTCACTAAATTTTTTTTTTGGGTTATTTGGTGATAAAATCACCAAAGGGGGGATTGCTGGAGCAGGATTTTCTAATGAAAATCTATAGGGTTTTGAAGCTCTGGTTTGTCTATTTGTCATAAGTTAATATTATTAATTATTAATTACTAATTATTTGTTTTGTGTAAGTGTTTTACTTACCAATATGTATGTACGTATTAACAAGAGAGAACTACACGTGGGAACGCGTATGTGTTGCTATTAACAGTGTGCATGTTTTATTAAATAAACGTTGCTGAGTGCTGTTTATTTTAAGCACGAAACGCTTTTGAATTAATGCTTTCCTGTGTTGCTAAAGCTAGATAATTACATACACATAAGGGTATTAGTGGGGTTAACACTGTTTAATCACTATGCTGTGGTAACGTTGTTTTTGTCTCTTTTAATTAAGATGGTCCATTTTGGCCTAACCAAACATGTCCGCCGTTTGCAGCCTGGCCTCGAGTGAGAATTTGTGATGAGAAGGCCTTGCTGAACACATTTGATCACAGTCCTTGCCTGGTTAAAACTTTCCGTGAGGACAGCAGCAGTTCTGGGCAGGTTTCCAGATGTATTGGACAGCCTTGGAGGACAAAAGAACTGTTAAGAAAGAACTCTGAGCATTGTGTCTTCGCTGAAGAAATGTGGTTGCTAAAGGATAAATTTTTATTTTTGGTTCCTGTTCTGTCTTTTTATTTTTGTGATTTCCTGAGCGGAGATTTTCCAAATGTAGCGATGCTACATCCTTTCCTGCTCGCTCTGCTCAGCGGTTCGGCGGATGTGTAAACATTTAATGTTTCTTTAATATTGCAAGTTTCATTATAAATATACTAGACTAGAGAGGGTCTGCATTCATTGCATTCGGGATTTTGCTTCCCAAACCTTCGTTGGTGAAGATCGATGCTGAGAGGACGGTGACTTGGGAGATTTCTACTGAGAGACTTGTCCTGATGACCCATTCTGACATTTAGCTAAAATAGGTAATTATGAGAAAATGATTTATTCTGATTAATTTCTTTTGACTAATTTTAGATAAAGAATCATAATTTTAAATATGGTGTTGGTGATTATTTCTTGTCAATTATTGAGTACTCTATTTGATTATTGATGTATAGATTGTTTAGATTATGACAATTGCAATAGCTAGGTCTTATCGACCTCGGTGTAGATGTGGGGTTTAGGAGTTTAGGAGTTTTCTTTCCACAGGTTCAATGCTGGTGGAGTATTTGAGTGTATGTTAGTGAAATGGGCCCTAGTGTATGGTGAGTGTATGTGCGTGTAACTGTGAAATTACTCTATCCGTGGAAGTAGGGAGATTTTGTACACCCCAATCTGCATCACTGGAGCTGAAAGACTGGCTGGAGTCTTTAGACTTGTTGGATGCGCACTTTCACATTCCAATCCTGCAATATCACAGGAAATACTTTTAGAGTCTGTAATGGGTAATTTACAGTACTTCCTTTTGGATTGACAGGAGCAGCATCTCAAGTCTTCAGAAAGGTATTCGCAGGGTTGGGGCCCCATCTCAGTCAGCTGAAGTTCACAGCATTCCTGTTTTTGGATGCCTGGCTGATCTAGGCATAGGTGTCTGAGCTGGTGCTTCATCATTTGCAGTTGACAGTTTCCCAGTTGTTCAACTTGAGTTTTTCAATCAGTTGCCCTAATCTCACCTTGAGCCCTCTCAGTGACTCTTGTTCCTACAGGCGGTACTGAAAGTCATCTTGCTCAGAATTTACCCTCCTCCGCAGAGGATATGGGATTTTTGGGATATGATTCTGATGTTTTGGATAAGAGCTCAAGTCTCAGTACTGAAGGTCCTTAGTTTGCTTGGCCTGTTGGCATTCCGCATCCTCCTGTTCACTCGTGCCACATAGACATAAGAGGCTCTTACATGGTGTCTTCGCCGGCAGTGGATTCACCATCAAGGGGATCAAGAAAAATCCATTGTGATCCACAGTGTCAGTTCAGCACAGTTGAGCTGGAGGGAAAGAGAGGAGAACCTCTTGCAAGGAAGACCTCTCTGCTCCCTCACAGCCCTGTCCACGGCTGTAACGGACACTCCCAACCTAAGGTAGGGAGCGCATTTTCAGGCTTCTGCTCTTCAGAAGAGCAGATTTCTCACATCACTCTACCTACTGGAACTGAGGGCAATCAGGTTGGCTCTCCTACTACTCAGCATTCCCGTTGGTCTCCCGAGAAAAATGATACCTCTCTTGTGTGGATGCCCAAAGTAGAGTCAGCCGAAAAACGTATAAACCAACTTCCCTTTTAGACCCGCTTTGGGCCCCATCTCAATTTCTACACGCTTTTGGCCCTTCCTATCATAGGCACTTGGCTCACCCACACAAGTAAGGCATCATTTTTATCGGTAGACTGAGGGGAATGCTGGGTAGTAGGAAATTTGTGCCGTGCGGTGATCCCACAACTTTCCCACACAGATATTAGTGGAAAATGTGACTTTTTAGCTAGAGGTTTTCAGCAAATTTTTGGAAGGAAAATGTTGGGGGGCTCAACGCAAGCCACACTTCCCTGGACTCCCACAAGTGTCTAGTTTTCAGAAATGTCTGGGTTTTTTAGGTTCCCCTAGATGTCTGCCAACCCAGGACCAAAAACACAGGTGCCCACCTATCTATCACAAAACAACCTGTTTTTTCAAGGGGGTCACCTGCGTTTTTGGTCCCAGGCTCAGCGTCCATCTAAGGAAACCTACCAAACCCACACATTTCTGAAAACTAGACACCCGGGGAGTCCAGGGAGGTAAGGTTTGTGTGGACTCACCAACGTTTTCTTACCCAGAATCCCCTGCAAACCTCAAATTTAGCTGAAAACAAAATCATATTTTTCTCAAATTTCAGTGCGGTAAAGTTGTGGGATCACAAGGCTGACACAAATTTACTACCACCCAGCAGTCCTCCAGGTCTCCCGATAAAAACGGTATCTCACTCGGGTGGGTGGGCCAAGTACCCGTGACAGGCAAAGGGCCCAAACCTATTGAGGAGACACCAAAATTATCTATCACAAAACGACCTGGTTTTGCAAGGGGAGTCACCTGGGGTTTTGGCTCCGGGCTCGGCAGCCAGCTAGGGAAACCTACCAAACCACACATTTCTGAAAACTAGACACCTAGGGGAGTCCAGGGAGGGATGGCTTACGTAGACCCACCAATGTTTTCCTACACAGAATCCCCTGCAAACCTCAAATTTACCTAAAAAAAATCACTTTTTTCTCAAATTTCTGTGTGGGAAAGTTGTGGGATGACCAGGCTGACACACATTTCCTGCCACCCAGCGTTCGACCAGGTCTCCCAATAAAATTAAACCTCACTTGTGTGGGTGGCCCAATTACCCGCCGCAGGCAAGGGCCCAAAATGTATTAAGGAGACATCAAAAGTACCTCTCACAAAACAACCTGGTTTTGCAAGGAGGGTCATCTGGGTTTTTGGCCCCGGCTCGACGGCAATCTAGGGAAACCTACCTAACCCACACATTTCTGAAAACTAGGCACCCGGGGAGTCCAGGGAGGTATGGCTTGCATGGACCCCCCAATGTTTTCCTACCCAGAATGCCCTGCAAACCTCAACTTTAGCTGGAAAAAAAAAATCACTTTTTTCTCAAATTGTGGGATGACCGGGCTGACACAAATTTCCTACAACCCAGCATTTCCCCAGCCCTTGCCTGTCGCAGGTACTTGACCCACCCACATGAGTGAGGTACCGTTTTTATAGGAAGACCTGGGGGAACGTGGGGAGGGTGGAATTTTGTGGATCCACGCAGATTCCAGAACTTTCCATCAGAGAAATGTGAGGAAAATGTGTTGTTTTTTTTTTTACAAAGTTTGAGGTTGGCAAGGGATTCTGGGTTACAGAACCTGGAGAGAGCCACACAAGTCTCACCTTCCTGGATTCCTCTGGGTGTCTAGTTTTCAAGACTGTATAGGTTTGCTAGGTTTCCCTAGGTGCCGGCAAAGCTAGGATTCAAAATCCAAAGCTAGGCACTTTGCGAAAAAAGGGTCAGTTTTCACTGTAAAAATGTGGTGTGTCTATGTTGCGTTTTGGGTCGTTTCCGGTCGCAAACACTAGGCCTACGCACACAAGTGAGGAACCATTTTTATCGGAAGACTTTAGGGGATGCGAGGTGGGTGGAATTTTGTGGATCCATGCAGATTCCAGAACTTTTCATCACAGAAATGTGAGGAAAATGTGTTTGTTTTTTTTTTTACAAAGTTTGAGGTTTGCAAGGGATTCTGGGTAACAGAACCTGGCGAGAGCCACAAACGTCACTCCCTCCTAGATTCCTCTGGGTATCAAGTTTTCAAAAATGTATAGGTTTTCTAGGTTTCCCTAGGTGCCGGCAGATCTAGGGTTCAAAATCCACAGCTAGGCACTTTGCAAAAAAAGGGTCAGTTTTCACTGTAAAAATGTGATGGGTCTATGTTGCGTTTTGGGCCGTTTCCTGTCGCGGTCACTAGGCCTACCCACACAAGTGAGGTACCATTTTTATCGGGAGACTTAGGGGAACTCAGAATTGTAGAGCACCTTCTATTACCTATTGACTTTCTATGCAGTTCTGCCTTCCTAATGTGAGACAATGTGTAAAAATTAAGTCACTTTGAAAATGTCCTACAATTCACAGGCTAGTATGGGTAACCACAATTTCGGAGATGTGCAAATAGCTACTGTTTCTAAACTCTATATTCTGTTCTCATTTTGGAAATCCATAGGTGTCTTTGATACCTATTTTTCACTCTTTATATTTTATATTGGCTGTGGGTTCCTCGGGCTCTTGGTGAACCTACAAGTCCTATATATCCCCACAACCAGAGAGGTCCAGTGGATGTAATGGTATATTGCTTTCAAACATCTGTCATACTTAGAAGAAGTTACAGGTGAAAACGTTAGCACAAATGGATGTTTTTTTCAACTCTTTTTCAATTTTTCTAATGTTCAACTGTTAGTTTCTATAAACAAAACCTTGAAGGATCTACACAAATGACCCCTTGCTGAATTCAAAATGTTATCTACTTTTCAGAAATGTATAGCTTTCTGGGATCCATTATTGCTTTCACACCCATTTCTACCACTAACTGGAAGGAGGTTGAAAGCACAAAAAGTAGCAAAAATAGGCTATGTCCCAGTAAAATGCCAAAACTGTACAAACAATTTGGATTCTGACAAAAGTCTGCTTGTCCCTGAAAGCTGGGAAGATGACGATTTCAGCTCCACAAACCATTCGTTGCTACCATTTGCAGGGGAAAAACCAGACGCTTTCTTCAGCAGCACTGTTTCCCCATTTTTCCCAAAATGTATCTATATTTTGGCTTATTTCTGGGTCCCTTCCAGGGGAATCCACAAACCCTGGGTACCTTTAAAATCCCTATGATGTTGGAAGAAAAGGGCGCAAATTTGGCGTGGATACCTTACGTGGACAAAATGTTACAGGGGCCTAAGCACAAACTACCCCAAATAGCCAAAATAAGGCTTAGCACAGGGGGGAAAAGGCCTAGCAGCGAAAGGGTTAAACTATGAAAATATAAAACAGAGCTAAACATTACAAAGGTCTGTGGAAAGAGTAGTGGTCGTCAATGTGTCTCATTCACCCGTTTACTACCCCGTCAAACAGTTTTCCACTGCAGTCTCTCTGTTCAGACACTTTCGCCCTTTTTCGGCCCACATACTAGAGAAATCATCCATCTGCACATCTCAAACATCATCACTTTCCTTGTCAGCAAATATATTCTTGCACTTCTTCTTCATGATCAGTTTCATATTCTCCACTTCACCCCCACCCACACACAGAACTGACCCACTCATCCGTCAGCACTATGCTTTCTTTCAGAACAATGCTGTACATACGCAGATTGCTGTGCACCTCCTTCACACACTTTCCCACAATTACAATTGTCATTTTTGTGACCAGCACTTAGTGTGCTCTACAAAGAGACTGAGCATTGGATATGTTTGTAGTATGTCCACCTTCATAACCCCACTGACATGCGGTATTGGAAACTCGCCCTCCCTTCAGCTTCAGCTCCAGAGCTCTCAGTCAGGCCCAGTCATAAACCCCCAGCCACAGTGCTTTAAATGGTCCGGTACTGTCCAGTACTGAGTACCGGTACTTTTTTATTTTGCGAGGAAGAGTACTGGCACTTCTCAAGAGAAAAGTAATACTTTTCATTGAAGAGTACCGGCACTTCTCAGAAACAAGCAGGTACTCTGGTACAGAGTACCTGCACTTCTATTTTTCCATTTCCAGCATTGCCCACCCACAACCTGAACTCACCAGGACACCTTGTGACGACTCTTCTCACTGTATTCACTGTACAAGAGCTATAAGCTGCTTTTATTTAATTGATGAATTACATAATTTTTTTAACTACATAAACACGTAGAATAAGCAATTAATCTTACAGGATGCAAGATGAAGTAAAACTTGAAACAAGATGAAGTATACCTTGAAATATAAATAGGGACTACATTGGTGATACGGATAATTTTATGGTGTTTACAATCATTAGTCAGAAATCGATCAGATCGGTGTTTTGCCTGTAAACGTTGAGGACATGTTCATTGGGCCAGATGAGGACCCGTTTCAAACTCACTTTTTAATTACTTACGGGTATAAGACCCGTCATGCCCCAGTCCACCTAAAAAACCTGGGTTTGTCAACTTACAATCTCATACCATAAAACACCATCACGGTCACCACTGAGAGAATGTTTTTCGGTCTCTCCTAGCGTTGCAGCGCATACTCTGCTCGCTTTGCGAGGCATGCTGTATTAGAGTATTTTTTAGAAGTGGTGTGGAAGCCCCGCCCATATTTTCCATTGGCTGGCGTCATCGTCCATGGTAAATGCTGGCTTCCGATTTATAATGAGGCTTCTTAGTCCCGCCTCGGTAACGCCCCGTCTCCTTTTGTTGCCGCCCATAAGGACTGGATCTTTTACTACGCTCGTTCCACAGCATGCTTTATCTAGTGGGTGAGCACTATTTAGTTTACTGACAATGGCGGCTGTATTTTAAGAAAGAACAAGCTATTTTTAAAGGGAAAGTGCGCATGGCGCGCTACAAATACAAGCGAGCAGCTGCCCTTGTTGAAACCGGCCTCCCGCTGGCTTAACTGACAGGGAGCGCAAAATAGAAGCTTCTGCAATGGCGGACGCTTGTTTAAATAGCTTTGTTTCACAGCTTCCAACGGCTCAGAAGAAGCGGTATGCTACGAGGAGCCATCGTTTATGAAGAACGTTTTTTTCCCTTTCAAACATGCCTTTTTCTTGTTTTTTACATTTACATACTAAGTAATGAACACACCTCCCAAACAGCAACTAGCGGCGATCCCTGTGGCCATTTATTTATTTATTTAATACAGCCTCGGTAATGCTTGCCTACAGAGCAAGAGATACACGCATTGGGCAGCTGCAGCGCTGACCCGGTGAGTCTGACTGGCTTGTTAAAACCCTGCGAGAGGTGGCAACGGAGGCGGGAGGATGCGGCAGGAGGTTCCTCTCTCGGCGCTAGGCCTACTCCCTCCGCGGGGCCACGGAGCTCCCGTAACTGCTCGCGCTGGCTGCTGCCTCCCGGGGCCGGCAGGGCTGTCCTCTCCCAGCCGCAGCACAAAGGGCGGAGGAGGTGTAGGGGGCAGCCCCTAAAAGGCACAGGAGGAGCAGAGACAGCAGCAGCAATACACACGGGCTGCGTACTGACAATACCATGCCCTTGTAGCAGCTTTATTGTAGCGCTAACCCGGCGCTGTGCCTGTTAACACTGGTCCTGTAGAACTGATCTTAGTGACGTCACTGTCCTTATACTACTGGCTATATATCACAGGCCCTAAGACAAGCAAGCCCTCTGTTGATACTGCTCCTATTAACATATTGGGGCAGTACCAGCTATTCAGCTGTATTATACATGCACTTAACAAATTCCACTAGACCTGTACACTAGCAGTACCCAAATAGCATTGCTACGGTCCGGGAACACTGGGACTCTCACTTATAGCACTGAGCATGCCACGCCGATCTTAGGGAGACTGCCCCTACCCACATGTAGCTGTTTCTCTCACAGACAGTGCCCGACAGCTCTGATTGGCCTTGCAGCTCTGACCGCTTTACAGATACTGTCACCGAGATCATGTCAGCTGATGGCTCCTCAGGGCACAGCCACCTAACCATAAGTCACCCGCACTCAGAGAGAGCTCAGTGTCATTGCACCCTGCAGTGCTAGCTGCTGATCCTGGAAAGTGGTGGGTGTAAACAGCTGTCTGCATCAGAACTCAATGATTAAGCAAAGTAAATAAGCTGACATCCCCTAAAGGTCTCGTGGATGTCCTCTATGTGGGAACATTTTCTGAAAATGGGACCAAGTTGTGCATTTTAGAGCACGATTTTCAACTAAAGTAGCCAAAAACAGCTCTAGACTTCACAGGCGATTCTGAATGGGCACCCAGGAACTATTCCAGTTCTTTGATGGAATGCCAAAAACACCCTCACCAGTCCAGCAGAGTGTTGTCATACTTTCTCTTACTAAAAATGTTGAAAATCATGGTGGCAACGCTACACATTATCACCAGAGTCCCTACAAATTGGCTAAAAAGCCATCAGTTTTTTATGCAGTCCAAATAATAAGGCTATGCAATTGCTGTGGCCACATATGACTTTTACAGATGCATAAAGCATCTTTCTTTACTTATATGGTTCACTTATATTAATGTCCTTATGGTCTCTGTCCACAGTAGATTCTAAGTCAAATATTATGACAGAGAATCTACTCAGGGGGACATGGTGGGAAAATGAAAAGTCACAGAGATCTAAGAATCTCAGGTCACCAGTAACAGAGCTATCCCTCATCCCAGAGAGATCTCGAAGGCTCATGCACAGGAGCTACTGTTTAGGTATCACAGAACCTCCGGGTACAGAGAACAGACAAATCCCATATCATACACATTCTGGTCTCAGACAGCAGTAGCTGTAGAAATATTATAAAAAGCTCTATGAATATAGATGATTAATTGCGCCGCATAAATCATACGATAACAGTCTTAGCAGCAAATGTCCTCAAGCACCAAGGAAATAATATCAGTGATAAATAATTGTGGAGATTCAATAACGTTTACCCAAGCATAAAGTTAATAGTTTCTGGAACTACAATAATTTGGTCCCAAATATCACCATTTAATTTCAGATTCTTGCAAACTAAAGTTTATAATATTCTGAAAATTATACATGTAATCCCCAAATACCAGTTTAGGTTTTGAGTTTTAGTAAATACATGACTTTGGTTATTAATGATCAACTTGTCAAGTAGTGACATATGGTACTGTCCCTCATGGGATGAATATACCCTACACACTGATGGATTACCATCACATGGCAGGTATACCGCCCAAATCTAAGGGTATCCAACAAACACTGTGATGGCCACCTTATGCCAGCAATGCCCATCAGAAGCCATATCTGAGCAGCATTTGCTGTGGTGGCAGCAATTGCACAAGGCCCAACAGTATGCCAGTCATTGCTGGGGTGGCAACACAAATGCAAAGGGTACCATGCATTGCCATCAAAATGCTAACTATCTCAATTACCCCCATACTTTACTTAATGTGTATATTATTGTGCCTACAGGGCCGTTATCCCCACATATGCCTTCTTGGCACTGGAAGACAACAGCTTTTCGTAGAATGCAAGTCCAGCTAGGTCATTAATGGAGATAAAAGTTTTCGATTTTTTGTTTCTAAAATCCAGACACAGGTTTTACGCTGTTAAATCTAAGGGGATAATATATTCTAAAATTTGCCTGTAATGTAGGAGGGCACCCTGTCTCCAAATCAAACCTTTCTGGTTTTCTTGGTCCCTGTGAGAAGGCGATTTGATGATCTGAAGGCACTCTTTCTTAGGACTGTACACACTTTCGATACTAATCAGAAATTCAGAAATTGCCCAATAAAAGCCCAAGGGGCCATTGGGCTACTGTGAGATCTTTAAACTGAACCTGATGTTCCCCGGGGAGCTAGCAGAGCATTCTTAAATGAGAGTCATGGAATCTCTTCTGAGAGCGTGGAAGGGTAGCTGAGCAGCCATGTTCGGCACTCAATACCGTTTTTACATAAGACAATAAGTGAGCCATGTGTTAACTCTACTATAGTGATGGAGATGAGAACTAAGCATGTATGCTGTACCAGATGTCTTTATTGTTCAGGGAGATGGGGAGGATCTCTGTCAGACAAATGTTGGTAGCCTTGTTTAGCAGCAGCTCCTCCATTTTATTTCCATTCAGGTTTACATCATTTACTTCCATCCAAGTTTGACTTGCCATTGAGGAATGTTTCAACTGGATCTTGTTTTCATGGCTAGAGTATTCGTTCCAAAACAGGTTTTGTGTGTTGTCTGCAGATGTTGAAACCACAAACCCCATGACAATTGGCTCTGCAGAGGCCATTCCTTTGTATAGATTAGTCAGCAGTTGCCTTAGTGATGACCTTCGCAACATTCCACAAGTAAGAGAGTGCGGCACAAAGGAAAAGAGAGGGAATTGGACTTGGCTAGTTTATGTAAGCACTCAGTTCAGCCACATGCTCACTCAGTGTGAATATTACTTGAAATGGGGGTTTTAGAACCCGCCCTCATTTTCGGAGACAAGTGTACGTTTTGATGCAACTGGAGTTGTGTGCTTCACAAAAAAGCATTTGCAATGCATTAGGTCTTGCATTTACAAGAGTTTGAGCTATTGGCATTATATATGACAATGCTTCTTATTTATAAGTTTTGAAATCCTGTAAGCGGTGCGTAAGCACATATTTTGTACTTATAGTCCTGTGATATTGGTTGGTTGCTCTGCTCACACTTAGAACCTGTATATAGGTTTATACTGAGCATTCTTTTAAGAACGTTCATGTTAGAATTCCTGTGTTAGATTCTCTAACTAGTCAGGTGATGTTGGCTGTTGGTGGTTGAGGTGCAATAAACCTTACCTGCTTCTTCATCCCATCGTGTTCCTGTCTCTTAATTATCTGAGAACACCACAAGTCCTGGCTTACGAGAAGAAAATCTGGCAGTAAAAGAGGCACAGTTACTGCCAGCCTTGCTTCTCGTAAGCAAGGACTACAAGTATAAATTGCGTGTTTACGCACCACTTGCAAATTTTCAAAACACATAAATAAAAGGCTTTGTTGTTTACAATGTCAATAGCTGAAACTCTCGCAAATGCGAGACTTATTGCATTGCAAATGCTTGTTTTCCTTTTACATCAGGGTCTTCTTTTATTGCAACTCCTTGGCACTGGGAGCAACTAGGACTTCAGTCATTAAGCATTTTCAAACCAGCAAATAGTGAGACTTCATTTTGTGAAACTTTTCAGGTTCGCGTCAAGAAAGGTAGACAAGGTTTTCCATAGGCATTCTCGATGCAAGTGCATTCATCCAGGAAAATCATTTTATCTTGATTATTTTCTCGGCGCATTAAAGTACTCGCAAATCAGTCAAGTGAATCGTGCCCATCGCTGGCGGCATTGATGTTTACGTCGAATCCTCGTGGAATATTCATGTGGGGATCTGTGCTGTAGCCAGGAGACCTGGACAGGTTCCCTTAGCAACCACTCAATCACTGTAAAAAGAACAGTTGTAACAGCATCGCCCGCTGGAATATAAAAAAAAAAATCTTCGCTAATGAGTGGCTACATTCGGCATCTCGGGGGGTCTCTTGATGTGAACTCCCATCAGCTGGTTAATAGGTACCAAGAAACGTTGCCCCTGTCGGTCATTACTAGCTCATTAATTATTTTACGTCAGCACCTTCCTCAACATTTTACAGCATAAGTAACACTGACGCCCGTGGCCACTAGATGGCGATGCTTTACTACACTAGGCCCGTAAAAGAAAAAGACAGCAGCTCACCGCTGTGGGACATACAGTTATGTACATTTCATTATTCCTTGAAATGAGCCCCGCGAAGTATTTATTTTCAGGCTCCAAGGATAGGTGCGGTTATGGCGTCGCTCTACAGGTGTCGTCACCAAATCATAGGAGTCTGCCGAAATGACCGCCCCACCCTTGGGATGATTTCCTAATAAAGATAGAATAAACCTTTAGAACACTCCTTGAGCCCGTGGTAAGGGGTTCGCGAAATGCTTTGTATTTTATAGGGTAAAGCAGCCACTATATGCATCTTAAAAGCGTTCAAGGATTATGCTGAATACTTCCATTGTTTGGCGAGTGGCGCCGCTTTTCAGTGACCTGACAAATTGCTGAGCTTTTCTGAGGGAGGAGAGAAAGCCCAGAGAACACCAAGTGTCGGATCACGACTGAAGGGGAGGGGGTGGGTGTTATAGAGCAAGCAAGGGCTAACGTACCACAACGATGGTGGTTGGGGTCGTTGCCCCTGGAGACCCAGGGGCTGTCCTACTTGGCCACGTATACCCTTTACCCACTTGACTATAAACAGGGCCATTCAAATTATGTGACTGTGCCGTCGCGGCGTTTTCTCCATAACTATGGATCGGTCGCATTTGCCATATAATCCATTATCTGCTGCATAATCTGCACATTATTTTATTTTTAATGTTTCTAGCTGAAACGGTTCAAAAGTTACTAAAAACGCAGTCTCGCACGCGTTGCCGTGCAGAGGAAGGCCCTTTGCAAAAGTTACCTCGTCTCCTTTTTGTTGCTTATTTCTGTATTTGTATATTAAATGGTTCTAATGAGGTGCATCTGATGGGAAGACAGTGTTCACAAGTTTTAAAATGTCAAAATAATGTAGTAATACCATTACAAAATGAGCCGCATTATGCTGCATAATTTGCTTTTTCTTGCTGCATAATTTACTTAACCTTTCGCATAATTTGCCCCTCCCCTGCCGCATAATTCCAGTGCCGGCACTGGCTATAAGCGTAACCAGGGCGAGCAATCATAAGCTTCTTATGGAGGTAGTGTGGAGGACTCTTAACTCAACAGTCAAACAATAGATAAAATAATGTAGAACAAAGCCCTGTGCACACGTATAAGGATAGTGGTTTTAGTGTCAAAACCAAAGTAAAATAATTCTTCTTGCTGAAATTATGAAGTGCGACATCAGGAGTATCATAAATGGGGATTTTTATATCAATCCAGTTCAATACAGAAAGAACAAACCAGCCGACATGTGATTACTCTGGATAGGACAGCGTGAATCCTACACACAGGATTCTGGAGCGCAGATTGCCTTCAATTCGGATGTACCCGTCTTTTCATTCGTATCCCAGTAACTTGGGGACGCAGGGAAGGTTCACTTATATCTTTCCCGACATTCCATTTTGTTTCACCCGTGTCACTACCGGGTCGGAATTAGCACCGGTATTGCGATTGCCATGCTCTTTTGCCAAACATACAGCCCTGAAGAATCACAATTGTACCACGTTGTGACGAAACACGTGTCGGCTGGTTTGTTCTTTCTGTATTGATCTGGATTGATATAAAAATCCCCATTTATGATACTCCTGATGTCAACCTTCATAATTTCACCAAGAAGAATTATTTTACTTTGGTTTTGACACTAAAACCACTATCCTTATACGTGTGCACAGGACTTTGTTCTATATTTACTGTGTAGGTCTTCACCTACACATTTGCAGGGGTTCTTTTGTTTGGGTTTGTTCCCCCCTGACCTGTTAGCACCGTGCACATTCAACCTCATCCTACACTCCTAGCGTACATGCCAGAGCGCCATTTCTTCCTGTCCTTAATCTAAACCCTTCACCGATACAGATAAAATAATGTATTGTCCAGCCCAGTGCTGGTCTTAGTAAAAAGAGAAGTGTTTCAACAGCAAAGCAAAACGTAATGCAGCACACAGTCATGGACTTTAGCTATAGGGTTCAACAACTTACTATGGGGGTGTAACCAATCAGTATGCTTCCCACGCCAACAACAGTTGCCTAGCAAAATTAACACATCTCCAGCCACACTACAGCATTCTAAGACAGCGGTTGCAGGTCCTACACTTGGACAGTGACCTCGCAGTCGCAGTAAAGGACACATTATGGGCGAGAACTGGCACATGTGCGCGTCACTAACCGGGTTATGGAAGTAATCACTAAATGCAGGGACCCACTGGTAAGTTCAATTTGTTTTTTTGAAAACTGTTCGTACCAGCAATCGTTACTCCTTTCAATGTACAGTTCTATCTCTTTAAAGCAACACAGTCGCTCATTTTCTCAAAAGTCATGTATTTTTACCTGTCGGTCAGAACCAGGCTCAGTTCTGCAGTTGTTGCAGTGCGCGCTTCCTGGACACATGGTCTAAGAGGCACAAGTTCGCTACAGCGACCTCACATCTGCTGAAGCATCAGCAGGACAATCGTTGGTGATGGTTGCTCTTCTTTGGCAGTAATGGGCTTCTAGGCCATTGTGGGGCCCTCCACTATGGCGGTGCTGGCAGTCTCTCCTCCTGCTGGACCACGCATTCTCCCTTCACTCCAAGTAGGCAGACAGGCTTCTAGGAGCTAGGCAAACCTCACCTGACATCTGTACACATGCTGAAGAGCTGATGTCCGAGCACCTCTTTGAGACAGGCTAAGAGAGACAGCAGCCTCGGATCACAACAAGTCCGAGTACTGTGTGGAGCACATTCTTACTTGGTCAAGAATAAATTGGAACTGGAAAAAAAGTGGGGTGGTTTGGGTCCTATGTTTATAGTCGTTTTCCAGACAGGGGATATTGATCCACTTTCTAAGGTCCAGGAACTGTGGTTCCTTTTCAAATTTAATTTTCTGCCTGAAAAGAAAACATAGCCTCCGGCCTTTACAGTAGATAGTGGTGATGCTGGCTCCAAGCAGGAGTATCCCAAAACATAAGCAAAATGAAGCTTGAAGGCCAGGGTCGGATTGGTAACGCGGGCACTCGGGAAGTGGCCGAAGTGCCGGTGGCCAAGTTCTAGCTGTGGCTGCTTTTTAGGCAGCCTGGGGGCAGTTTGTTTCTGTTGGTGATGGAGCAGGTAGTGCAAAATTTTGTATACCTCCTCTATTCTTGCATGAAAATATTAATTATGTAATCTATTAACTATAATAATATTAAACGAATATTGCATGTATACTAATCAACCTTTTTAAAACTTAAACTTTACATGGGATTTGCTATTTTGCATGGCTAAATAACTCTTATTAACTAAAATCTGTACGCATATTAATGAATAGTATATGTGGTAATAGAATACTGCATGATATATGTTGCTTTGTGATGTTGCATCATCGAGGAGGATCGAAAAGGGTGAACATAATAGCTTTAAATGTCGCTATATGCTAGATCAATACAAGCACATTGAGGGATTAGCAACGGGTTAACATTAGAATCACAATTTCTATGAATTAATTATTCTTTTGTGTTTGTTTCGCTTAAGTTGACATCTGGGCCTAAATCCAATATGGCTGCTGACATCGCACACAGAAGTGGCCACTGTCTCATGAGGCGCGAAGTGAGCTGCGCATGTGCGAGAAATATCCTGAACTGCTTAGCGACCTTTGCTCATCATGTTCCCGGTCAAGGATGTGAATCTGGAGGTTCGCCAAGACAGGGGAACAATCAACCTTACAGTAAACCGGAACAAGCCGACACTTCGCTAACAAATGACCTCACCCCTCGAACTGTACTAAGAATTTGGGAATAAAAATCGGACGATCCCAACCAGCCAATCACGACTGTCCTAAAGCTTAAAATTGTATCTTCTTTAACTTGATTTTATTATAAAAAGGGTAGTAGAATAGGGAGGGGTACAACATCATCATTTTTCTAACTTCTTCCTTTTTCATGGCTACGTTCGTGACGCCTTTCCTGATGGTCCAGATGCTGCCCGACCGCTTGATGACTGCAAACTTTTTCTAAATCCACGGGCTATGAATGATGCTTGCACGATTTCTGGTCCTTTGATAAATTGGGGACTGTAACGTGCTGAGCAGAGGACTTTGAGCCTTGGCCTGTTTTTTTCCGACAATTTATGACAAAATTTGGTTATGCAGAGCCAATGAATTAGAGGACTCCAAATAGCCAGATTAGGTAAGTATGATGTTCTGCGATTTACTTGAATCGATCTAGAAATTATAAACTTTGACGAGACAAATGCAAATATAAATCATTATGAAAATTTAGATAAACAAATATTGATTAACAAGAAATGTGAGTTTGTGGTTTTTCATTAAGGGAAATAAGGATTCTGAATCTTAAAATGTGTTTTAGCTGGTTCTAAATCACCAATCCAACAACATTGGTCTGTTGACCAAGTGGGTGGAGTGCCTTGATGTTTAGGATTAGGGATCTATAGGCGAAGGATGTTAATGTATATTTTGGAAAATAACTTTTCTCTCCCTATAGGTTATATAAGGTGTTTCCCCCACATGTCCAGCGCTTGAATTACTCATCCTTCCTGTGTGTGCAGACTCGTGAGAGAGAGGTATGAGTGTTGGTTTTATGGGCCCCACCAATGACTGCGTGTGAGAATGAGCTAGTGTGATGTCGGGTCTGCGACGGAGGGAGGGTATCGGTAAATGTTATTCCCCATTTTTCAGTCTTGCGCTGGATCATTAGGATGCTGCCAGCGGCCCAGTGGGTGCCTGAGTGGCCTTTCTAGAGGCAGATGGGCGGAGGTATCACTCCCTTTCTCTCGCTGGGCCGGCCAATTAATGTATGCTGATTAAGCGGGGGCAGGGGGCCTGATCAGAAGTGGCCTCACTTGCATTCATGTGTGGCTCAGCAGTGTGAACTAATCTGTGCCCGGGCCGATTTTTTATCCCAATCCAACCCTGGTCAAGGCTCTACACTTGGCAGTCATTAGCCTTCCTGAAGCAGCAATCACGGAAGACAAAAGGCCAGGCTCTGCCTATAAAGCTCCTTAGCCTTATGTAATTGATGTAGTATGTGATTAGAGCCACGGGCAATATATACTGGTGCTGAGCGGGCTCACTCGACACACCTGTTAGGTAATGTATGTTTGTATTTGATTGTGTTACCATATTCGTGGCATGGGTGTTCTTGGATTCCCGTTAGAGCAGTTGCTCTGCTGAGATCCAGGTGGACAGGACGTGCTGTGTCCTGTGCCATATTACATTATATAAAACCTCAATATGGAATTACAACAAATCTTTGGAAAGACCCCTTATTTCATTTTGGCAACGAGCTGAATTACCTTGGCCCACCGACTGCAATTTTAAAACTCATTTTTTGAAGACCTTCAGATTACTCCGCCATGCTGCAGCTTTCCATCCCCTAATGTCTGACCTGCATGCCAAGCCAGGTCTCTGTGTGGTTCCTGTTCCCGACTCCCGGTTCAATTTGATGGGGAGCTCTTGGTGTCATGGCGGAGATTTGGGTAAACCAATTCCAACGAGAACAGAGCGTGGTGATGTCACTCGTCTACAGCTGGCGACCATCATACATACAACAAAGCAAGGCCAGGCAAGCCAGACGACCTTCACTCGTCAGCCGCTGACACCAGAAACCACGTAACACGTTGATGCACCGGCATCTATCTTACCTTCCCCACTGCCTAGCAACATGCCTGCACGTTTGGTGATAGGCACACCTACGCTCCATTGCTTATAGTAGCGTGTTGTAGATGAAATGATGTAGCTGGACACTTCCTCGAGTAAGTTATAAAGATTTTATTCAAGCCAGCAGCTTAACGAACACTTCCCCAGATGACCAGAGGAGTAACTGACAACACTAGAATCTCTAGTGAAAAGCACACTAGACTACACAAGGGAATTCTAGAAGGGTTAGCGAACAAGGACACAAAGAAAGGGCTGACACATAGTAATAGCAACATATGAGTAACTTATAATGTACAACACATCTTCTTCCTTTATATAAACAAAACAAAATATTAATTCTCCTGGAAATCAAAAAGAAAAAGAAACATGAAGGAAGAAACAAGCAGACGGCATTGTTTAACAAATGAAATCATTTAAGTACGCAGGTGGTCTGCGACATCTTAAACCTCTGGTCCCAAGAGGCCCGTGTAAGTTTTGTGAGCTTTCACCATTAGCACTGGCATCACCACCACCCCCTTCCCTTCAACTGCCAACAGACGGATCTAAAGCAGGACTGGAATCCTCAGCCAGCATGTACCCACTACTTCTCTGCAGGTCATCAAGATTTGGGGTGGCAAAGTCAAGAGATTGGTGGCCTTGGCCTTTTGGTATAAAGCCACACAGCGAAGATTCAATTTTTCCCCATTATGCAAAACCACAAAATGTGGAAAAACATCCTTAACTGCAAAAAGTCCTCTAAATTTGGTAAGACCCTTGCTAAACCTACCCTGTTTAACTTTGACCAGATCACCATTAGAAATGTGAACCGTATTGCCTTGAGATACGCCAACAGGTGCTGTAACCATCACACTACCACTTGCAACCCACTCCTTAATCCAAGCGGGAGTCAGTTTTGTGTCAGGAAGTCTACCACGCATGAGTTCAAAAGGAGATTTATCACCCTGGTTAAGTTTTGTGGTACAGTAGGCCCAAACCATTTCCTGCACCATGTCTTGGGCAATTCTTCCACTAACACATGCCATCTGGATAATGCCCTTGACTACACGATTAGCCCTCTCGCATAGACCATTACCCTGCGGGTTGTACAGTGATGTACGATGATGCACCACACTCAGCAAGAAATGTTTGCATGTCACGAGAGACGAGTTGAGTGCCAATATCTGTAATAATTATAGAAGGAAAGCCTTCTTCCTGGAATAAACTCTTCAAGAAAACAATAGTGCTCTCTGTGGTGATGTCTCTCACAAACCTCACACTCTACCATTTAGAAAAAACATTAATAACTACGATGACAAAATGTTGAGTAGAAGGTAATTCATCCATAGGCCCTATAAAATCCAAACAAATGCCGTGCCCGGCACTTCCTGGGTTAGCGATATGACCCATTGCTGATTTGGACCCTACATTGAGTCTTTTATCACCTTCTTTTCACACAGAACATTTCTCCACCCAAGAAGCCACCTGTTCGTCCATGCCTGGCCACCAAAAATTAGTTTTTAATCGACGTTGAGCCGTTTGACCCAAATGTCCCTCATGGGCCTGAGTCAGAAGTTTGGACCTCAAACCAAATGGAGGAACAAACCAGTCTCCCCTCATGAGGACATTGGTATCACAAATAGACAATTCCTCCAAGATTTTAAGAAAAGGACGCACTAAAACTAGAACAAAACTCTCCCGTCTGGAACCTAACTTAATGAGGTCCATGACTGCCTTAAGAACATGATCAGCATCCATCTCTCTGCACCACTCCTCGCACAAAAAAGTTACTTCACCAACAGCAACCGCATCATGAACAGAAGCAACAGCTCCATCTTCACTAGTTACTGCAAAAGCTGAACTATCTAAGGTTTCCCATTTAAGAGACAGTCTGGAAAGACAATCGGCTTGAAGATTTCTCCAACCTTGAATATGAGTAATTTCATATTGATACTCTTTTAAATTACTTGGCAGCTAGTCTCACCAACCTCGCTGAGCCCTTACCCACACCACCAGGCAACAAAATCTTCACTAACAGCTTATGATCAGTTTTAAGTACAAATCCTGTGCCCCATAACACCCCAAGCTGCTGCTACTGCCTCCCTTTCGATGACTGAGTAGTTCTGCTCAGATGACGTGAGCGTGCTGGACGCAAAAGCAACAGTTTTTTCGCCCTCAGGATGTTTTTGTAATAATACAACACCTAAACCAATAGCACTATGATCGAACATGAGATTAGACAAGCGTTTGCTATCAAAAGGTGTCAATACATTTGCCTTACAAATTTCTTTTTTTAAAGTTATTGAAACAAGCATTTTGTTGTCCCCCCCCCCCCCCCATTCAAACTTCACACCTTTCTTTGGTAATTGTCTCAAACACAATGTTTTATCGTATAATAATAATAATAGTATTCAATAAGGCCCATGAAAGACCTTAGTTGGTCTTTATCAGTAGGAAATGGGGCAAGTTGAATGGCAGCCAGTAGGTTCTTTTTAGGTTTTATACCTAAAGCTGAAATTTCTAGATATTCAATATGTTCGACTAAAAAGGAACACTTTTCTTTACGAAGAGTGAGACCCACATCAGCAATTCTGTGAAGCACAGATTTTAGAACCCGGTTGTGATCAGTAACAGAATTTCCAAACACAAGAATATAATCTTGAAAAAATATAGCTTTGTCAATGCCTTAAAAAATTTCAGTGACCATACGCTGGAACACACTGCCGCCGATGATAGCCCAAAGGGCAGACGTGTAAATTGAAATGTTCCTTCTGCAGTAATAAAAGCTGTAAGATGTTTAGAACTTTCATGTGACTTTATCTGATGATATGCGCTTTTGAGATCGAGTTTAGAAAAAAACTTTGCATCTTTAAAGTGGAAACCAACTCACCTATTTTAGGCAGGGGAAAGGTATCTGCAACAACACATTTGTTCAAGGACCTCAAGTCCACACAGAACCTAATTTTTCCATCAGCTTTTTTAATGATCACTACTGGAGACACCCAACAAGACGCTTCTACAGGCTTGATCACCCCCGTAGCATTTCTTTTATGAGACTTCACCTCTTCCTGACTACTAGAAGCACTCTTCTAAGTTTGTGTTGCACTGGCAAAGTGTCTTTTTTCAACAATATTTTGTGAACATACCCTTTAAGTTCTCCTAACTCATTTCTGAAGACCACACTAGAGTTTTAAAGTATGTCATCTAGAGTCTCATCATCGACAACCATCACTTGCGAGGAAGCTCTAGGATTCACAATAATATGGAGATCATATTGGTAAATCCACCCTAAAATGGGGGGCCCATCCACTGCGACATAAATCTTGCCTTTGATGGACCTATTTGAAAATAAAATTTGTGCTTAAAAAAAAAACCTAATAAGTCTATGGACTCGCTTTGATATCCTGCAGGTGAAATATCACTGGGTTGCATAGATTTACAAAACCACTCTTGATCAAACATTGCTTTAGGAATTATGGTGTTTCTAGACCCCGTGTCAACCATAAGGGATACCTGTTGCCCATCAATTAAAAATAAGGCTTTGGGCCTGTTCTCTCTTCTTTGATTTTCAGAATGATCATCATCATCCTCAACAAGATGTCTATCCTTCTAATTTTTCTGCAATGTGAAACAATCTTGAACAACAACTACTTTGGGACGTGTTTGTGTTTTACACATTTTAGAGAAATGTCCCAACCGACCACACTTTAGGCATTCTTTGTTAGAAGCTAAACAACATTTTGACTCAGATGTGTGCCCATTGCTACCACACCTTGAACAGAATTTGCCAAGTATCCTTGTGAAAGGAGTTTTCTTGACAATAAACCGATTTTTATTCCTTAGTAGTGCTACAGCAGAATCATCTTCACCCTGTTCACTCCCTTCACACACATATTTCTCTGAAACCTCAGATACTTCTTGACTATTGTGTTTTTGTAACTCTTTCATACAACACTCAGATTGCTCTATAACCTTTGCCAAATCAATGGCTACTTTCAATGTGGCATTCTTGGCTGCCCACAATCTTTCTTGGATTTTTCTATTGTTACACTTTACAATTAACTGGTCCCTTATTAATTCATCTGTCATCACACCGAAATTGCATTTAACGGAAAGTTCCCTCAATCTAGCAACAAATTCACATGTGGACTCTTCACTACGTTGTCGGTGAGTATAAAATTTGTATCGGTTCATCACTAAGTTCTCCTCCTTGGCATACCTAACTTTAAGTCTGCATATTGCCTCCTTATATTTATCAGGCACTGGTTGTCCATTGGCTTGCAAGGCTTGTGGTAAAAATCTGAACACACGATGACCTTCTTTGCCCAACGTGCTCAATAAAAGTGCTTTTTTTCTTTTAGCTGAAAATTCTTGCCCATCCAAAGCATCCAAGTAATTGTCAAATATAACCATCCAGTCCTCCCAAGGTTTGGAGGGAGTGCCGGGGCTCATTTAAAAACTGAGGAGTTGATACTACAGCAATGTGATGAGTAGACATGGTGTAAAGTGTTAAATACGAAAAACAAATAAGCTAAAATAATAGGTGTGCTCATCACAGGGAAAAATGTGCTTTACTGTAATGATGAGCAATATTGGGATTAATTCAACATGCAGGTGTGCACATCACCGTAAATGATATGTTTAATGAAGTGACCAAGGAGTGAGTTCGCGAAGACACTGTTGCGCAAAACCAAAAGTAAACACAATAAAGTACCTGTGGTGTGCGTGTAGACCGCTTTTCCTTGTGGTGTATAATAGGTGAAGCCTGTACACGCTAACACTGGACACGCTTAACCCCTTCAGTGCCCCGCCCTTTCCCTGCCCTGTGCCGGGCGTTTCATTAGCGGGCGGGGTTTATGACGAGCTGGACTCGTCATGGGCACAGCGCAACCGCGGCCCATGACGAGTCCAGCTCGTCATGGGCACTGAAGAGGTTAAGGTGTGCGTGTCACCGTAGACGCAGCTAAAGAGCTGAAAATGATGAACACACTGATGGTGTGCGTGTCACCGAGTAACCACAAAATGGCTGCAGAGCGTGTGGTGAATATGGTGACGTCACACCAGAAGACTGCAGCGCTGACTTGTAAATAAAGTCACTTTTAAAGAGTAAAATGTCCGAAATGCGTTGATGAATGATGATGTGCAGTTTCACTCACAGCTTTTGGATGCTTTCCTGAATGACGTCAATGGAAAAGACGGGCCGTCTTCGGGGCTCCGCCGACAAACAACTCACCGAGAGAGAAAAGACTATCTGAGGGAATCTGGACCAGGGCTTAGTGCATCAAGACCGAAGACCACAACTACAGAGGTGGTCTGAAGTGTTCGCTGCTGGACTACGTTCGCAACTTGCTGGACTCAGCTGACAGCTCAACAGCATGGAGTTGGGTGACTTGTCTGGTCAGCACAGCAGCATGATCGACGCCAAAACTGTTGTAGATGAAATGATGCAGCTGGACACTTCCTCGAGTAAGTTATTAAGATTTTATTCAAGCCAGAAGCTTAACGAACACTTCCCCAGCTGACCAGAGGAGTAACTGACAACACTAGAATCTCTAGTGAAAAGCACACTAGAATACACAAAGGAATTCTAGAAGGGTTAGGGAACAAGGACACAAAGAAAGGGCTGACACAAAGTAATAGCAACATATGAGTAACTTATAATGTACAACAAAGCGCTTGGCCTGCACGATCGGTAACAGGCATACCACTTATATATTACAGGATTTGGTGACAGGCACATCCTTATCAAGAGGAATACAAGCAGCAAGTTTACTTAAAGAGGACACAGTGCAGTAGTCCAAGTATTTACGGTAATTGTGCCCTCGCATACGGTGATAGGCACACCATTATTTTTGGTACTTTACTCCAACTTGTGTTGGTAGTACTGTATTTTGATTTTTACAGTTTCTTGCATTTTATTCAAACCGTGTCAATGTCTAGCAATAATTCAACTACAAGTGCAGGCAGCAGTGTTGTAATGTCAGGTTCATAACAATTCATGACTCAACCTTCACCTTTTTTAACTCACCCAGGTAAACCATCAATTAAATGGACCTATTGGTTCAAGCTATTTGAGAACCATTTAGTTGCCATAGATACCACTAGTTATAATCTTGCACACAAATTTGCTTTATTATATCAAAGTCTTGGTCATGCAGCACAGCAACATTTTAACAGTTTGCCAATTATACAGTCACCTTCTGGTGAAGGTCAATGGAATGTTTACCTTGAGGCAGTTTTTAGGTCACATAAACAATTTGCAGACAAACCTAACATTATGCTTGAAAGACATGATGTCTGCAAGAGAAAGCAATTTCCGGATGAAAATGTTGAGGAATATTTTTAAGTGTTGAGAGTAGTTGCATTTACCTGTACATTTAGTCCAAATTTGGCCGTTTACATACATGGCCAATTTGTTTATAACTGTTCTTCCAGAAATTTCAGGAAAGACTCCTAAGTTGTCAAAATCCAACACTCACAGAGGTACTGGACTTAGCAAAAAACATTGCAAGATCTTTAATACCCTCGAAAATTTTACATCCTGAATCTGCATTGGTTAATGAGGTTACTTCCGCAGAGGATTGCAATGAAGTAGTTGGAGCCATTAGTACTAAAGGGAAACAGTTCAAAACATTTAACAACATTTTTTTTCGATCTTGCTATAAATGTGGATCTAAAACCCACCTTAGTAATTTTCATAATTGTCCTGTCATTGGAAAGAAATGTACTCTCTGTAGAAAAGTTGGTCATTTCCATAGCATGTGCAAAAGTGCAAAACATATAGCAAAAGTGGGAAATGTTGACGTAGACGTAGTAGATCATGTTTCCTCAAATAACAATGATGTTTTAACATTATAATGTAACACTATAGACTTGCCTGTTAAAGGTCCATTATGTGAAGTTACGGTAGATAGTACAAAATTGATGGCTATGGCTGATTCAGGGTCACCCATAACCATCTAACGTGACTTTACATTTTACAAACTTTAGAGTTCGGACTCCTCGCTTTTGCCAACAGATGTTAATCCACAGGCTTTCGGTGAACAAGATATCAATATGCTGGGTTATTTCAAAGCAAGGGTTTTGTGCCTTGGTAGGGAGATCATGACCAAAGTTTATGTGGCTGTCAAAGGGAGAAACATTGTGGGTTGGCAGGATATGGGCATACTTTTAGTTCCTGGTTCCGACAATCCAGTGGTTACGGGGGAAATGCCCAAAGTGCCCATTTCACAAATCAGTGATCATTCACAAGAATCAATTAATGCCATTCTAGCAGATTTCAAATATTTATTTTCGAAACGTGTGCGTAAGGTTCAAAGTTTTGAGCACAAAATTAGATTGGTTCCTAATGTCCAACCTGTTTCACAGAGAGTTCGCCCATTCCTTTGAGAAGAGTTGAAGGTCACTCAAGGAGTCATACAAACCACTGACCCCTCTCAACGGGTGGCTCCCATAATCGTCATACGCAACAGGACTGGCGATATCAGGTCATGTGCTGATTGACACCCATTGCCCAAAATACAAGATTTATTTGTTGGCTTTCCATTATTGATCTGAGGTCGGCAGGTTGCATTATCCCCTAAGTCTCAAGAGCTAACCATGTTTGTTACCCCTTATGGGTTATTCAAATATCTTAGACTTCCTTTTGGCTTGGCGTCTGCCGCCAGCGTGATCCAAAAAACTATGGACAACTTGTTTGGGAACATGGCTGGTGTACAGGCGTATCAAGATGAACTTTTGATTTATGCCAAAGATCTTGATGAGCACAACAAAATTCTCAGAGAGGTGTTGCCCATTCTATTAAACAAGGGGATGAATGTAAAATTGGAAAAGTGCTTGTTTGCCACCAATGAATTGGAATATTTAGGACACACCATCTCTTGTGAGGGTAATAAGACCAAAGAATCATTGACCAAAGCTATCAGTGATGTCAAAGCCCCTTATGACAGAGATGTGCTCCACTCATTACTTGGGTTGGCAGAGTACTATGCGCGCTTTGTCTCTGGTTATACACAGTCTGTTGAGCCACTTAGAAGGTTGTTAAGGAAAGGACAAACGTGTGTGTGCAAAATACAGCATTTGAGTTGGTAAAAAATCTCCTCATAACAGCCCCAGCAATCGGTGCATTTTGCAAAAATCAAACATCTATCATTACTGTGGATGCCAGTGCACATGGGTTAGGTGCTGTTCTCAGTCAAAAAATTAATGGCACTGAGAAAACAGTGGCTTTGCGTCCAGGTCACTCAAGGTGAATGAAAAGCAATACAATACAATACAATTGAAAGGGAGGGTCTTGCCTGTGTTTGGGCTGTCCATAATTTCCAAACGTACTTTTGGGGTACCAAATTTGAATTCTTCACCGATCATAAACCTTTGAGGCACATTTTCACGAGGAATGGCAATGGTAATATGTTTGGTAGGCTTACCAGGTTAGTCTTCAAATTGCAAGGATACAATTTCACCATTAGTCACAAGAATTTTTGTGCAGATTGTTTGTCACGCATAGCGCGAGTGCGAGGAGGAGGATTTATCTTTGTCAGATGACGTAGAATGTGTGGCTGTGGTTGATGCTATCTCTACAAATCAGTGGTAAGTGAGCAAGACTAGGTCAAAACTTCAAAGGAAGACTCTATATTGAGTAAAGTTATGGAATACAAGATCAAGGGATGGCCTGAAGTGAAAAGTTTACAAGGAGAGTTGAAAACATTTGCGTAGGTCGCTGATGAACTGTGTTTGAAAGACAACTTTTTGTTCACTGGAGATCTTTTTGTTTCTCCTGCAAAGCTACCCAGCATCATTATAGCATAGGCTCATGATGGTCATTTAGGGTGTATCAAGACAAGCATGAAAAAGGTAGAACTGTTGTAGTGGATGTATTACGTGATTAGCACCATGCGCAATATGCTGGTGCCGAGCGGGCTCGCTTGGCACACCTGTTAGGTAATGTATGTTTGTATTTGATTGTGTTACCACATTCGTGGCACGGGTGTTGTCTTGGATTCCCGGTAGAGTAGTTGCTCTGCTGGGATCCAGGTGGACAGGACGTGCTGCGTCGTGGGCCGCATTACATTTTAATAAACCTCAATATGGAATTACAACAAAGCTTTGGAAAGACTCCTTATTTCACCTTTACAACAGAAACTGCTCACACACCCAATTCCCCTACCATCCAGCAAATGTCAGTGCCCAGGAAGGACAAATCAGCAATCCGCTTGTCTCCATCCTCCCACACTTCTCTGTCTGGAACTCATCTCTTACGCTACAGGAATGTAGGCAATACCCTTCCACTGTGTGGGGAAGCTGTATCCCATACTCCGTCTTGTGCCACATCAAACCAGAGGCGATCCAAAATGATTCCCACTGGTGCCAGCACCCATACTCTCACCATAACATAAAAATCTACCTACATCCTTACCTCACACACATAATTGACATGCAAACGGGTTGCCAGCGCATGGGTCTGGGTGTTACATCAAGCGGAACCTTACAAGAGTGGGGCTACTTTTCATTCCAAGCCTCATTGTAGGTTGCAGCCATCTTGGAAATTAGTGGCTGCGCTAATCTGTAAAATGTTACAATCTGAGGTGGAAACTTAAGTCTTGGTATGTGTGCTTGACTTCCACTATTGACGTGAAGAAGCCAACACTACGGTTTCTTGGCACAGCATGCTGTAATCTTTCTGCAACATGCTTTCTTGAAACTGATGTTTTGCTTATTTGTAAAAAGTGTGAAAATAGTTGCATGATTTGTACAAGCAACATACAATTTAAATTTAAGTTTAAAAAAACATATGATAGGCATTCTGCAACATACTTTTTTTTGGGTGGGTGGGGGAGAGGTGGGTTACACTTAAAAAGGAAACGACGAATAAGCCAGTAACTACTGTGTTTTATACTTCCATCATATTGTATGGAACTGGTGTGAATGCCATAACCTGCACATTACAGCTGTAGCTGTGCCGGGGGCATGGAGTGTAGTTACCATCATCCTACACTAGGTTGTACTTTTAGGCAACATGCAAAACATCGGCCTGTCACTTTTCTACCTTTCTTTCATCTCCAGGAGGAGCTACGTCAACGCCAGAAACTTGGTACGGAACATTTAGCAAGTGCTTGGTAGCAATAGAAGCCAGATACTTCCCTGAAGGCACATTTTGGGAATTTTATTCCACACTTTAGATATAATTGGTTAAAGTGCAACACAGCTGTGTTCGAGCTCCAAATTAATTTGACTATAATGAAGCCTGGCTAGTTAGCCATAGCTCTATTGTTGAGACTGTAACCTGATGCAGAAACTTGTGAGGTTACTGGATTAGGTGGTCCCCGGAAAGTCAAAGCGGCGGAACCCTTTTTGAGCAATGGGGTGCCCCAATGCCACGGCATGTCCTACCAGATTCTTGGAGTAAAACATGGCCTAGAAATTGCTAATGGTAGATACCCAGGCCTGGTTAGCTATTAGCAGGTGCTGCCCCTGTGTGCACAATCTGCACAAGACACAGAAGCACCACTAGAAGACCTCTTGGTGGAGCTGGGCCCCCTGCCGATGTGGGCAGCTGTGATAGGAGGGGTGGTGGGACTGGGCATCAGGTGTGAGTGAGCCGGATACCGGACAAACCCTGGGTTCCTCTTACCCCACAGCCTAAAGGTTAGCCTACAAATGAGTATCAAAGGGAGGACACGTGCATCAAGTCTATCGTCTCCCAAAGAGAAAGGAAAGGTGAAGGAAAAAACAGACTTTTTTTCTCTCTTAGAAGAGGGGCCTCTAAAGACATGAGGAATGAAGATAATGAGCCTGCTGGGAAGGCTGGGGTCTCTGATGCATGGGAAATTCACTTATAATAGCAAAACTTAAAAAGCTGCAGAGACCACAGGAAACACGGGAGAGTGCATTTGTCACAATGGAAACCTGAGCTGCTGCCAGAACCTAATGTTGAGGCCATAGATAGTGACAACTGAGCACTAGCACAAACCACAAAGGTAAGGCATGAAAAAGAGAAACCACAAAGGTAAGAGATGACACAGCCCAGAGGACTCGGAGTTTTGCAAAGAGTGCCTACTTCTATATTGTGCATCTGAAGGCAAATGAAGAACAAATGAGAAGTGAGATGAAATCTGCCAATTTTCATTGTGGGACAATATGCACCTCTTGTTATGGAGGACCTGAGGAGAGAGGTCTACCGCTTCCTGGACACGAAGGAGCTTGAGGCCTCCATAGTGAAAGTACTGCATTTAGGAAAGGATACCCAATGGAAGAAAAATATTTTAGGGACTATACTTACTTAGGTGAAAATGTAAAAAAAGGAAGCAACTACTGCATGCTTTAATGGGGAAGTAAATAACTTGTAGACAGCAATGAGATGACACTCTTTTCACTGGACTGTCATCACACGACAGGGCTTGCAGTTTGTAAAGAATAAACTAATCAACAGAGTGAGAGAGACAGCAGCCTAGAAAGAGGAAAGGAGCAGCTCCTTAATCAAGTGGCACTGTTTAATCGCATTGTTGTCCTCATTGTGATGTTAGGAGTGTTCAGTCATAGATGGGTTGGTAGGATCTTTCGGCGTTTCATACAATGAGGGAGCAACCAGAGTTTGCAGTGGAATACAGCAGTTTCCTTTCGGGGTGTGGAAGACATTATGAATTCTCAATCTAAGAGCTTTATCTAGAGTTTGACAGACAAGGTACTCCGTCAGGAGCTCAGCAGCTGTCCCTTCCACCATATCACCAGTGGAATATAGTCAATGACACTAAATACAGCAACGGCGACATTAGCCACATTTTGACTTTGTATGTTGTCCACCAAATTCTAAACATGGACCCAAGTGTCTTTATTTTTTCTTCCTGTTGTTGTACTGCTTTCTCAAACGGAGACTGAGTTTAGATTGGAGAGCTTATTTGTATTTACGATTTTTAGTGCGCTGATCGGTTTTTGAATGAATGCATGTTTTGGGACACACTATAGCAAATATGTTCTATTCGAAATAAGGTATGAGCACTTGAAGGTCATTGCTCACTGCATTTTAGCTTGCTGGAAGTTTAATAAAATGCTTAAAACCTAGAAGCTCAGAGATTTTTTGATCACTTGCCTTAACATTATCCAGAACACACTTCCATAAGACTAGCTGTGTATGGAGAAGCTATCCTAAAATTAGACATACATTTTGTATCAGAACGAAGTATAACGGTTGAGCAACATAGGTTTTATAGTAGGTATACCAACAGTTACTAGAGCCAATGGAGTATTTGCTGATTCATGCTACAAGTTGAGAGTTTAAAAATGTAACTGGTCAACTAATTTTAGGTCAATTATATTCAACTGATTCAGGAAAACAAAGGAAGAATGTTTGCTAGCTTTCAAGAATCCAACTTTGTAACAAATTATAGCAATACCAAAAGTTATAGAACAGTCTATGAAATCTCCCAAAGTGTTAACTCACAGTGCCTGTCTGTAGGGGTTGGAACAGTTCATGCGGTAGCTAGAGCAGATGAACAGGCAATTCTTGTGAGAGGGTCAGGGAAAGGCCACCTGAAAGTGGGACCATTGAGCAATATGCAATTGACCAAGGGGTGCATATGCTAAACGCCAGACAAATAGCAAATGTGCCCACTTGGGAGAACGACTGCAGAAACTGAGGGACATTTTGCAAAATAATACAAAGTTACCAAAGAGGAACATCAAGGCATAGTTGAAAGTTTAGTTTTAGGTTTTAATAATACAAACAATGATGAACTAACGTGCAAGGCGTCATTCAGACTACCTCACCCAATATATCCTCTGCCTCCACTCTCTGACTCAAATCCAAAAACCTAATTCTACTACTATGATCTCTAAAATAACCCTTTCTAGACTCTTCGCACCTTTCACCCCAGACCTCCTACTATGATCTCCCAAACAACACTTTCTAAATTATACCCTCATGTATCCCTCCTTTCGCTGATCCCAAAACTCATTTTACTACTATGATCTACATAATCCCATTTCTAGAGATTCTTCCCTCCTCCATCTCTCCTTTCACTCATCCCAAACCTCATCCTGCTACTATGATCTCACAATAAACACTTTCTAGACTCTTCCTTCTTCTATCCTTCCATTATCCTTTTCAATCCAACTAACAAACTCACATGTCCACTGATGAAATTAACCCATATTTCCCTATACTAATCCTTTTGGGTTCCAGTGTAACGTGCTACTTGGCAAAAAGCACTTTGCTGCCTCGTCAGTGGTAGTATGCGCTATAAAAATACAATTACAATACAGTCATATCATGGCATGAATTTAAAGATGGGTTCAACATTAGATTCATTGAGAAATTTGTGAAACCATGTGTCTACCAGCGTTTTAGGCATTGGATGGTTATTTCTGCCATGAAATAGTGCTGAACAGAAAGTGAACGTTTGAAGGAATTATCTTAAGTATTTTTGGGGGGGGGGTTTAAAGAAATCTTCTGCTCTTCCTTTCGAAGAATAAAAGTGTCTGAACACAAAAGCAATGAGATGGAGCAATCTCATTTTGGCATAATAACAAGGATATTAATTGATCTTTGAAGTCAGTGCCATGCTTTATAAGAAGTGCAGAAAAAAAATAATTAAAGCAGTTAAATTCTCTTTGTGGCAATCAATCCCCTGAGTTGATGGCCCACAACGGAAGTGGTGATATATTTGTTCACACATTTAAGACCACTTAAGAACATTTCAGTAGAGACATCCACTTCCAAAAATCAATGAAATATTTGCCATTCTAAAAAAGGGGCTCACATTTATATACTTTAAATTTAAAATCAGCATACCATCAAATAACCTTGTGAAGACAGTCCAGAAATCCAGTGCCATTTCTAACACCCAATATTACACTTGAAATATAAAAGGATGCCTTTCAGTCTGCTTTTTGCAGTTTTTAAACACCTAAAGAGACACTATTTTGCGGCCTTAAAATAAAAGTGTAGCAATGTACTAACATGCTATCTAGGTTCAGGAGCTCTGATTACAAGGAACACAATATTGCATTAAGAAATGTTTGCAATATTTTTTTTTCTAAAACTGCAGGTTGATGCAGTAGAACTAATGTGGTTTCAAAGTCAGGTTGTGCACTTGAGAGGAGAAGCGATTTCACCAAAATCGAAACCGATGGACGCTATTAGTACAAGCATTGGTAAATGCATTAGGTTTTACCGATGTGATTAAAAATACGCTGTTTTAGTTGTAAGTTGTAGCTTGCTGAGTAGTTGTACAATATAAGTTACTGAAAGTCTGTGGAAGTGTTATGACTTGTTTCTGTACAAAAAGGCAATATATTATGCTGTTACTAGTGGTATAGTGCGGATAAGTAATAGCAACAGTTGAAATGAAATGAAAGAATTCATTGATGTAATAGCAATATTATTTGTTTAGAGGAGTTCTGACAACTTTTGGGCCCAGTGCTACTGCACCTGCTGCACCATTCAAATCATGACCATAGTGCCTGCAAGGTAACTGCATTTGTGACTGCCTGTTTAGTAGTAAAATATAGCAATATTTGGTGTTTAGCGGGGTTCCTAGAGCTTTGGACAGCGGTGTCAATGCCCATGCTTCACCACTGAAATCATGACCCTAGTGCCTGCAAGGTAACTACACTTGTGACTGCTTGTTTAGTAGTTAAATATAGCAAAACTTGGGGTTTAGAGAAGTTCTGACAACTTTTGGCCCCCGGGCCACTGCACCTCCATTGAAGCCATGGCGCTAGTGCCTGCTAGACAACCGTAGTAAAATGTTACAATAGTCTGGGTTTAGTGGGGTCCCTAGAGCTTTTGACCCCGGTGTAACTGCACTATTCAAATCAAGTCCCTTTTAACTGCAAGGTAACTGCAATTGTGTCTGCGTGTATAGGAGCAAAATATAGCAATATTAGGTGTTTAGAGGAGTTCTGACAACTTTTGTGCCCGGTGCCACTGCACCTGCTGCACCATTCAAATCATGACCCTGTTGCCTGCAAGGTAACTGCACTTGTGGCTGTCTTGTTTAATAGTAACATTTATGGGTTCCACAGGGTCCCTAGAGCTTTTGGCCCCAGTGCCACTGCTCATGCTGCACCATTCAAATCAAGTCCCTTTTAACAACAAGTTAACTGCAATTGTGACTGCCCGCATAGTTGTAAAATATAGCAATATTAGGTGTTCAGAGGAGTTCTGACAACTTTTGGGCCCGGTGCCACTGCACCTGCTTTGAAATCATGCTTTGAAATCATGACCCTAGTCCCTACATGGTAACTGCACTTGTGACTGCCTGTTTAGTTTTACATTTTAGCAATAACATGGGTTTAGTGGGATCCCTAGAGCATTTGGCCCTGGTGCCACTCTACCTGCTGCACCATTCAATTCAAATCCCTTCTAACTGCAAGGTAACTGCAATCGTACTTGTCTGTTTAGTAGTCAAATACAGCAATACTATGTGTTTAGAGGAGTTCTGACAACTTTTGGGCCCAGTGCTACTGCACCTGCAGCACCATTCAAATCACGACCCTGATGTCAGCAAGGTAACTGCGCTGTGGCTTCCTGTTTAATAGTAAAATATAGCATATCTCTTGAATATTAACTTTATTATTAACGTGCAGTGTTTATTACCACATTTAGAATTTGATCATAATAACCAATTAGATTAAGTTGAAAAAATCAATCCGATAATGCCTACAAAGTGCAAAGGAAGGTACTGAGGCATGAATAGGAAACGCCACCACCGTTCAAAGGCTAACGATTCTGCTATACACTTAAGTAATAAAAAGCAAGCATTCCAGCATACTATTTGCCTTTTCTGTGGGAAGAGATCTGATCTTGACAGTGAATGGGGCTTAAACAGTGTGAACAGCTTTATTGGAAGTACCGTAAATGCGTGCCGCCAGGGAAACTAAACAAAAAAAAAGTCCCACACAAAAGCGAATGAACACAGTAATTCAGGATTGGGAAATGATAAGAACCCCCTTTTAAGATAAAATAAAAACAAGAGATTTCTCAAGCACAGTTCAAGTGCTGTGCAGGCAAAACCTAAAAAACGGACCAAGCCCATAAGCCAAAGACCGAGTGAAGTCTTTTTCGGGCAAGTGCAAATATTACTCTAAATTTCTCCCATAAGCAGTTACGTAAGGGAGTGAATAAGAGCTGTAGCAATGAACAACACGATTGTTTTCATGCAATCCAAAAATATATATTGTCAGCACAAGCTCTGGAAGTTAAGATCCACTCTTCGGACTTCGGATTTGTGGTGATAGGGCATAAGGGCCCATGGATGAGGAAACCTTCTTTCTCAAACATAAGGCACGTCAGATTGTGTGTCTCAAGAGCCTTAGAACACTCATCAATATAATTTAGGCCCTGATTTAGAATCGAGGGGTATTTAGGGGGGGAGCAGGACATACGGAATAAAGTGGCAGATGTTCCGACCAACCTATTTACAGCATATCTCATCAGTGCAGACCGGACACCTGTCCCACATCGGCCAAACTCTAAATTGACTCCTTTGTTATAGAAAAAGACACACTTTTGTGTACTTGGGAGGTTGAATGCTACAAGCAGTTTCTTTGTGATGATTTATTCATTATGAGATAAGGCCATAAGAAACCCCGAAACCGGTCCTAGGATGCTTATTTCCAGTCCAGGGAGGACCTGGCCTGGCAGTTCGGGCTGGACTGTTTCCCTTGGGCACAGGGTCAAGACTGATTTGCACATGGCTGGGTTCAAACTGGAATGCATGGTGTGCAAAAAAAACTATGGATTTAGGGCCAAATCACGGTACTGGGGTGAATGTATGACATTGCTCTGCATATCAATTGTTGTTTTTGCATTTGTCACCCCAAGTGGTACGGGAATGCCCAGACGTGGGCCCTGTGCTCTCTATGCCATTGGAGTCAAGCTATCATTATTATTATTATTATTATTATTATTATTTCTGATTTTGTATAGCGCCTGGTTACACTGTCAGTGTGTCCCCGCGCTGTTAGAAGAGCCAGTTGCTCCGTCAGTAAGACACGACGGGGCTAATCTTTAGGAAAGAGGAGTGTTTTAAGTTTCCTGCGGAAGATGAGCTCCGATGTTTCCACTCTTAAGCTCAAGGGGAGAGAGTTCCATTTATGTGCCGCCAAAGTACGAAAAGATCTACCCCCCATTCTGGCTCTCTTGTGTCTGGGGACAGCGAGGAGGCCTGCTCCTAATGAGCGGAGTTGTCGGGTAGGCGTATAGGGGCAGAGAAGGTTCCGAAGGAAGGCCGGGCCCTTGCCATGCACGATCCTGTGACCAATGCATAGGACCTTGAAGTCGATCCTTTCATTGATCGGAAGCCAGTGTAATATTTGTAGAGATTTTTTTGAGGCGGCTCTTCTGGACAGCCGGAGGACCAGGCGAGCGGCAGCATTCTGGATTGTCTGCAGTCGACGCCGACTAGTGGCATTGGCGCCTAGATACAAGGCATTGCCGTAGTCCAGTCTCGACGTGACAAGAGCATGGACCAGGGGCTTCCTTGAGGACTCTGGGAGCAGATCCAGAGTCTTACGGAGTTTCCGTAGAATCGAAAAGCACGTACCAGCGACCCGTCTGGTGTGGTAATCGTAATTAAGCTTTGAGTCCACCCATACTCCAAGGTTCTTGACCTGATCTCTAGGGGTAGGGAGAGGCCCCAGGGTTTGTGGCCACCAGGCAGATGACCAGACTGAGGGAGGTTTTCCTACAATCAGCACCTCAGTCTTATCTCCGTTCAGACGGAGGCAGTTCTTCGCCATCCATCCATCCAGGCGTATTTGGGGTGAAACCCCAAAACCGGTCCTGGGATGCTTGTTTCCAGTCCAGGATGGACCTGGCCTAGCAGTTCGGGCTGGCCTGTTCCCATTGGGCATAGGGTCACGACTGATTTGCATATGGCTGGGTTCAAACGTGAATTGCATGGTGAGCAAAAAAACAATGGATTTAGGCCCAGATCTCTGTACTGGGGTGAATGTATGACATTGTTCTGCATTCTGTCTATCAATTGTTGTTTTTGCACTTGATAATAATTAACATCACAAGATTCAAGTCTTGAGGAGAAAAAATATGGCGGAGATTACACGGTGGCATAGACTGATGTGATGAGGTGAGCTCGACATTGGGTAAATTAGCCCATATCAAGGAATATTTTTAAGCAAGATGCAGCCTTTCAAGCGGTGATGCAGTAAGTTAGAATAGGGTGGCTTAAGGAGGCTTTTGTCCCACAATATGTACAGGAATTTTGGAACGTACACAAAGAACTTTCCACTGAAGATAGTGATAACAAGTTAGTGTCACCTTGGTTAATTCAGCACATATTAGTCTTGTTAGTCCACAAGGGTCACTTAGGACACCTATTACCAATGAAAGACTGAGATGTACATTTTGATGGCCAGAAATGGACATAAGTCCAATTTCTGTTTTTTGCGCAATTTTACTGATTTTAACTTTTCATCCAAGACACACATCACAAATCACATAACTGGTTTAACAATTTCTCCAACAATACTTAAGACAAATATAGCTTCTGCTGCCACCCATTTCCTGGGACAGTCACCAGGACACTTGCGATCCACAAACCATCAAAAGACCCTGAGACAACACCCACCATACCCAGGTTCAACTTGAATTAACATCTAAAGCAAGGGAAAGAGTGGACAACCATGCCTAATTTTGCCACCCTTTACGGTTTGGGCATGTGGGGGAGAAGGTCCCATTAACCCTGACCACCTCCTTAGGTGCAGTAACCTAAACACAAAACCTTGCTCAAAACACAATTTCTGCAAAACCATGAACAGGAAACACTACTCTATGCGATCAAAAACCTCATCTCTCTTGTGTTGGCATAACACATGGCATTATGTAGGTGACACACATTAAGGGTCACGGATGTGCAGGCCACAAATTGCAACTGATCAGGATCATAACAATCAACAATCTATTTGCTAGAACTTTAACTAATACCTTAATTACAAAACTCAAAAGTGAAATCGGGTGTAGAACAAGACCTTTGTAGTTGGTTTACCTTCCTTGTACAGCAATGTGATAACTGCTTTTCTCAGATTTGCAGGCAGTTGTCACCCACTAACAGATGCTGTAGCCAGAGACTAAATAAATCCAAGCAGCACTTATACAGCTCTCCTGGGAGGCAACTGTGACCCTTACAAAACAGCAGTTGCCCAGCAACAGTAGAGATCTCCCCCACTGTGAGGTCTTCATCCAGCCCCAGGCGACCTGATTATGACAAATGGAGAAATGAGATTTCCACCAAATGTTGATACATACTCCATTTACCATCCGTTAGCTTGCCATGATACATATTTGTGGAGTGCTTCATTAATGTCCTAGCCCAGGCATCTCCAACAAATAGCTCATGAGCGTCTGGTAGCTCTCCAGCTACCTGTAAGTGGCTCTGCTGTCTGAAGCCCAGCCTACTAAATTAGAAGCTTTTGCTTGGTTGAATTAATATATGTATACCAAAATTCAGAGTGTGTATTCAAGATGAAAATGTTGCTATTTGCAGAACTCATAGATTGAAGCGTGTAAAACAATTGCAGAGTTTCTAAAATCTATTTAAAGCTGATTTTTAAGGGATGGATCGTGTGACTTTTGGGGAGACTTATTACTAATTTCATTACCATGGTGCTAAGGGCATTGAATAACTGTTACATATTACCCTTGAAGAGGGTTTCCAAACAAACTAAGCCTTACTGTACATTACTGCTGCCAACCCTGTCTGATGCCCTTTGGTGAGCACTCATGGTAATCTTGCATGTGGTGACTTCAAACGTAATCTTGCCTAAGGGGGTCAATATTATATGATTAATAATAGTAGTTCAAGGTGATTTTCATTTAACATAAGTAGATCATATTGCAGAAAGGTTTGAAGATTCCTGCACTATCAAATTCCATTTCTTTGGTTCCCAACCACCACTCAAAGTTTTCTGTTGCCCGACTGACCCAACGTTTCCATCATGAATACTCAGCCAAGAAAACCCATTTACTAGATTTGTTCCTAACCTCATGTAGTCTCGTCTGCACCCAATTCAGAAGATATAGCCGCATCCGTCTCTAGTTCTCAGAAGTCCTTCCTAAGCTGCTCAAGGGCCTTCTGCAAGGACCCTCTAGCCCTTTTGTGGTGGGGCTGTATCCAACTACCTTATGCAGGTGACAACCCATCTGTAAGATTCCAAATTTTTCCATAAACGCAACAATTGTGACTTACCTTGTAAATGACCTCGCCCCAGAGGACAATCTTAAAGGCTTCCCACAACTTTACCTAAGAACCTTCAGGCCTATGTTGTTTTTAAGAAAGCACATGCACCATGGTTAGACTCTTAACCCCTTCAGTGCCACGCCCTTTCCCCCTCCTGTGCCGGGCGTTGCACTAGTGGGTGGGGTTCATGACGAGATAGTCTCGTCATGGGCACAGCGCAACCGTGCTCCATGACGAGACTATCTCGTCATGGGCACTGAAGAGGTTAAGGTCTACTGCAATCAACTACCCCACCTCACACCTGGCCCTGCTTTGCATTCTAACCTTCAGCTGTAATGGGGTATGGTCCAAAATCTTTCTGGCTAAAAACTCCAGGTTACTGATAGGCAGGGCATTAACAGCGGGGAACAACTCATAGTTTCAATTACTAATACCATCTATATTAATAGTCTGGATTATTAATACTGTCTTTTATTGGCCATGATGTAGCCACTATGGCACCTCAGACCTTTGGTGTTCATGAACCTTTAAAACCTGTCAAGCCTGCTAGCCTAGCACCAACCAGGAAATATTCACTCAACATGTCATGTCAGTGTTCATGACACAGTTAAAATCTCTTATCATAATGTACAAACTTGTTTGGAGTTTGCAATCACCAGCAGGGTCCAAAATTGAGCAGTACTGTGCCCTGCAGCCTAGTGGCAGCATATATAGTTTACGGTGATAACCAGTTTTCCCCACTTACCATTAGCTGCAGCTAACTACAATTAGGATAAGGTCATTTTTTCCATACTACGAATAGGGTCTTGCTAACATCGCCACACCAATTAATCCCCTTATAAAAAAAATCAGCATGCTCTACCATTCCACAACTTGACAGTCAATCCCTGTGAGGTGAGCTCCCTGTATCAATGGCATATGCGCCTGTGCTTTTAAGGAATTGTGTCAAACCTTGTCTCCAAGACCATTAACATTCCATGTCAATGCACAAAAGTAGCCTGTGCCTCATTTCTTTCCCCAGCCTCCATAATTCAAACACTGTACAATCTGCCAACACCAACACAGACAGCCCCCACCAGAAAAATCACTTTTTAATTGCAACACCTTCTGCAATCCAAACAATCTCCCCATCCATTTTCTACCACCCCAGACATTTATATGAGTGGTCTAAAACTACCCATCCCCAAACTGCATGATGTGTTGGTTGCCCCAACAGTGTAACTTCAACTAAACTTACAGCAAATCACAACAGAAACTGAGATTCACCTCCTTTAAGTGACTAGCGAGAGTCATTTCCAAGAGCCCCTTCCAGATGGAATGTTACCAAGCACCCCACCTGATGAACCCTGGGTACCTCTTCTAGCAGCAGCACTCTACAGTGGATATTACATATGCCTGGTTACCCACTCAAATAATATTCTTCCCAATAGATTGATCAATTGGGTGCCTGGATGTGCACTGATTTGGTGGAGCCCACGATGTCAGGAGTCAGACCCCTTCCTTGATCTACAATTTGCTCTATCTCTAGCATCGATTCCGGGTGAAGGAAGTGACTTTCGGACAGTCACACTCTGAAAGCCAGCTCATGTTCCTGGTGTGACCCGGCCCGAATTTTCCTGCAGTCCAAAAATGTCCAAGTATCATCTAGCCTCAGGAAGCACAAGGAGATCCCATCCTTAACAACTATAACTTTAGTTGGGAAAAGCACCACGTGTGTTAAACCCTGGTTCCTTGGACTCTTTTTTACACCATTGAGGCATTTGCGAGGTCACTGAACTGCCTGGGTGACACCGGTGGAACAGAATAGCTCTTGTGGTATCCTAAGGAGTGGATCCTGCAGGATGTCACCCTCACTGCGATAATTGAGGAAAAATGTGCTATACTGGTCCTGTGGTGGCATAGGGACAAAATTATTCTGTTTGACTACGATGAAAACGGAGTATCCATTTGCCTTCAGGATGACAATAAGCTCTATGTTACGGCTTTTTGCTTTTTCATTGATGCCACTGATGCGGCAAGATCAAACCTCAGCATCTTCCATTTTCTAGAGAAAATAACAAAAATCTTCACTAATAATTTTCACACAAGCTTTAAAGTTGCTTGACCTCGCTCGTACCCCCTAGCTCAATTACAGTGACTTATCAGACATCTTCTTGAAGTCAGTGTTTAGCACATTCATTTTAATATTCATGAAGTCAATCTTGTGGTCAAGCACTAGCAATGAATTGTCTGCATTCCATCAGGGCAAATGGTTCAAGATTCTGGGTACTTATGTAGCATTGATCAATCCGTGAGAAACCGCCGCCTCATATCGCCCGCTTAGGAATATTAAGGATGGTCTATTTGCCAAGTCTGTGAGTGGGCGTTAATTAGTGCGCCCGTTATGTCCAACATGGTTCCAACCCATCGAGCGGACGCTATACACTGACTGTCATTCTGATTGCATGTGTTGCAGTTAAGGCATATCGAATGTACCATACTGTCAGGAGAGATCATAGAGTAGTCTGCGGCGTACCTATTGGGTGAAGCTCGATTAGTTTGGCCTGGGAATAAATGATTCTGCAGAAGGAAAGTTCTTTTGACTGGCAAAGGCAGTATCGTCTGGCGCAGTCCCGTGCATAGACTTGCTTGCCTTTGGGATGCTGGTGGCACATCTGCGGCGTGAACGTGCTGCAGCCGTATTTTTAAGGGCCGGGCTTAAAGGCTTGAGCGTCTCCACCTGCCTCTTGATTAAGACCGTTACCCCTCAAAATAGCATCTCTAAGCAGCAACCAGGATGCAAGAAGCGTAAAACAAGACTGTGCACACGTCAATTTCACAGTATTTAGGTATGTTACCCATATGTATCAAACACTATTCATGCAATATAATTTCTTGGATAATGAGGGATCGCAGGACGAACAGGTAAATTCAGTTTCCGTTTTTATGGTCAAATTTCAGAATTATCCAGCCAGCCAACACGTGTTTCGTCATGGGGTACACACACCCCCCGACTTCTTCAGGGCTGGTAAGAAAACATATACAGGGTATATATCACAGACAGATCTCTGAATATACTGAAATAAGTGATCTAATTCAAGTTTTCACTTAGATGGTGGGAAAACCGACAGAATGACAATACATGGAATTAGAGAAAGGTGTCCAAGTGTTCAGGGTGAAAACCCAAAATCATATGGAGAATTATACTATAATTTTGATAATTCTTGAAATATAAAGAGAGATATGAAAATCAATAGGTGCGCAACGTCCTTAGTGCGTGTAATACTATGAAGACCCCTTCACAGTAGGTGCCGCGTGAACGGATGTGTCATCTATCCTTTCAAAGTGTTGCGAGTGCGAGTCTCGTGTATTTAAACTCCATGATTGAAAACTAAATTGAGCCGGGTGAACCAAGTGTATGTGGCGAAACTTATTCATAGCCCCACTCAGGGAGAAACCTGTGCTTTTAAGGAATTGTGTCAAACCTTGTCTCCAAGACCATTAACATTCCATGTCAATGCACAAAAGTAGCCTGTGCCTCATTTCTTTCCCCAGCCTCCATAATTCAAACACTGTACAATCTGCCAACACCAACACAGACAGCCCCCACCAGAAAAATCACTTTTTAATTGCAACACCTTCTGCAATCCAAACAATCTCCCCATCCATTTTCTACCACCCCAGACATTTATATGAGCGGTCTAAAACTACCCATCCCCAAACTGCATGATGTGTTGGTTGCCCCAACAGTGTAACTTCAACTAAACTTACAGCAAATCACAACAGAAACTGAGATTCACCTCCTTTAAGTGACTAGCGAGAGTCATTTCCAAGAGCCCCTTCCAGATGGAATGTTACCAAGCACCCCACCTGATGAACCCTGGGTACCTCTTCTAGCAGCAGCACTCTACAGTGGATATTACATATGCCTGGTTACCCACTCAAATAATATTCTTCCCAATAGATTGATCAATTGGGTGCCTGGATGTGCACTGATTTGGTGGAGCCCACGATGTCAGGAGTCAGACCCCTTCCTTGATCTACAATTTGCTCTATCTCTAGCATCGATTCCGGGTGAAGGAAGTGACTTTCGGACAGTCACACTCTGAAAGCCAGCTCATGTTCCTGGTGTGACCCGGCCCGAATTTTCCTGCAGTCCAAAAATGTCCAAGTATCATCTAGCCTCAGGAAGCACAAGGAGATCCCATCCTTAACAACTATAACTTTAGTTGGGAAAAGCACCACGTGTGTTAAACCCTGGTTCCTTGGACTCTTTTTTACACCATTGAGGCATTTGCGAGGTCACTGAACTGCCTGGGTGACACCGGTGGAACAGAATAGCTCTTGTGGTATCCTAAGGAGTGGATCCTGCAGGATGTCACCCTCACTGCGATAATTGAGGAAAAATGTGCTATACTGGTCCTGTGGTGGCATAGGGACAAAATTATTCTGTTTGACTACGATGAAAACGGAGTATCCATTTGCCTTCAGGATGACAATAAGCTCTATGTTACGGCTTTTTGCTTTTTCATTGATGCCACTGATGCGGCAAGATCAAACCTCAGCATCTTCCATTTTCTAGAGAAAATAACAAAAATCTTCACTAATAATTTTCACACAAGCTTTAAAGTTGCTTGACCTCGCTCGTACCCCCTAGCTCAATTACAGTGACTTATCAGACATCTTCTTGAAGTCAGTGTTTAGCACATTCATTTTAATATTCATGAAGTCAATCTTGTGGTCAAGCACTAGCAATGAATTGTCTGCATTCCATCAGGGCAAATGGTTCAAGATTCTGGGTACTTATGTAGCATTGATCAATCCGTGAGAAACCGCCGCCTCATATCGCCCGCTTAGGAATATTAAGGATGGTCTATTTGCCAAGTCTGTGAGTGGGCGTTAATTAGTGCGCCCGTTATGTCCAACATGGTTCCAACCCATCGAGCGGACGCTATACACTGACTGTCATTCTGATTGCATGTGTTGCAGTTAAGGCATATCGAATGTACCATACTGTCAGGAGAGATCATAGAGTAGTCTGCGGCGTACCTATTGGGTGAAGCTCGATTAGTTTGGCCTGGGAATAAATGATTCTGCAGAAGGAAAGTTCTTTTGACTGGCAAAGGCAGTATCGTCTGGCGCAGTCCCGTGCATAGACTTGCTTGCCTTTGGGATGCTGGTGGCACATCTGCGGCGTGAACGTGCTGCAGCCGTATTTTTAAGGGCCGGGCTTAAAGGCTTGAGCGTCTCCACCTGCCTCTTGATTAAGACCGTTACCCCTCAAAATAGCATCTCTAAGCAGCAACCAGGATGCAAGAAGCAACGAAGTAGGTCGAGCAAGTATATTAGGACTAATATAACCGGTATGAAAAACAATGTCGTGCAAGTCTTGAGGACAGATGTAAAACGTATTAAAAGTTTTAGAAGTGTGCAATGTTTCCTGCAAAATCAGACAGATTCAAAAGTACAACAGTATTCAATCAACAGTACTTAATACTACAGTGCAAAACGGCAGTCAGATCGCCCCCTTAACATTATTTGTTAGTCCACCATTACAGTACTTTAACCAAAGTGCGAAAGCGCTTTTCAGATCAACCCCTCAAGAGTTATGGAATTCTGCAGGTCCACAGCGCTGTGGCAGTGTTTTTTTTTAAAGGCAGGGCTAATCGACTTGAGCGTCTGCACCTGCTTCCTAATTAAGAGCGCTAGAGCCAGTCAGCTATACATAGTGCCCCATGACGTCCCCCGAGATGCCTTGAGTCGATACCTGGGCCGTCTGGTCTTGCCGACCATCACTGAGACTCAAACACGTGAGCTAGAGACCCAGATCTCAGTACAGGAGATCAGTTCGGCCATTAAGCATATGGCAAGACCCCAGGGACTGATGACTTCCCAGCAGACTTCTGCTTTGCATATTCTGCAGGGCTGGCTCAGCGCCTGCTACAAACATATCATGGGGCCAGGGAGAGGGATACTCCACCAAAATCCATGAGGGAGGCATTGATAGTGGTCCGCCACAAGCCAGGGAGGAACCCCCTTAATGTAGTTTCCTTCAAGCCGCTATCTCTTTTGAACACAGACTATAAGGCCCTAGGAAAGGTATAGGCATCCAGGGCTAATCCCCATAGTGCAAACCATAGTGCACCCTGACCACAACAGGTTCATCCAAGGCTGGAACAAGTTCCTTAACTCAAACGGTTGTTCTGCATTATGGATTAGGCCAAGCGAAGAAACACTCCATATTGGGCAGCATTGCTTGATATTGAAAAGGGGGTTGACACTGGCCCTTCGTCTTTCCAGTGCTTAACAGAATACGAGTGGGGAGGGAGTTTCAGAGATGGGTTTCCCTACTGTACAAGGACCCGTTGGCGCACGTGCACACTGGTACGGAGATTTCGGACCCCATAGCTATTCAGAGGGGTTCCAGACAAGGCTGCCCGCTCTCACCTATAATCTTTGCATTGGCCATGGAGCCTCTGGCATGTATATTGCAATCTAAGAGCTCAGAGTGGGGAAAAATTAACTGGCAGCAGCCCCAAAATGTATCCCTCTACGAGGATGATGCCCTGATTTATCTACGGGCAGATAGCTCTAATGTACCTCAGCTGATCAAGCTCCTTGACGAGTTTGGGGTTATGTCAGGCCTAAAAAGTAAATGAGACAAATCATGCATGTTCACTTTGCTGAAGACCCTAGAAGGACTGGAGCATCCCTGGACGTCCATCCTGCTCATGCAGAACTATGACACATTCAGATATCTAGGCATTGCAGTGTATCATCATGTCTATGACCTAATAGATGGCAATCTGGGGAGGGTTGTGATGAAAGTGAGGCATTCGCTGCCATTCTGGACCCAACTACCACTATCATCCATGAAGAGGATCATGATTTCCAAGATGTTGCTCCTTCCCAGACTGTTGTACCACTTTTCTGCACTACCAGTGGTGTTGCCTAGTGCTTTAAGGAGTTGCAGACATTACTTACATCCTTGATCTGGGGGACCGACAGATGCAGAGTGGCCATGTCAACATTGTATGTCCCGCTGGATGAAGGGGGACTGAGAGTGCCTAATTACCAATTATATTACGCTGCAGCTCAGCTGCAGTGGACAGTGCATTGGCTGACTGGGCCCAGGGGGCAAGAGTGCAAGGATGTTCAGGGGGAACTGGGAAAGAGTTGGGATCCTAGAGTACCTCATGGATGCAACATCAAAGACCAAACCGGAGCACAAGTTACTAAAAGTTGAAGGGGAATGCTAGAAAATATAAGTCCTGGCACAGGGGGGTGGGAGAAATAACATACTCACCGTAAATGGCCTATTTCGGCTTTGTCCCAGACCAGACCCCTTAAAGCGCAATACTAGACGAACGACTGGAGAGAGGCAGTGGTGATTTGGTTGAGAAGGATCAATGGCTCACATTCAATCATGTGTGCGAAACAAATGGGTTGGGTCCAGAAATAATTCCTGTTATTTGTGCACTATCTAGGGGGGGGGGGGGTGTTCTACACAAAGTGCCCGAGGCAGGCCAGGGCCTGTCAGTATTGCTGACCACAGAGTCACCAGTGGATGGTGATCACACACATTACGAGGCACTGCAGTAGATAAAAGGCTGGTGGGAGTCAAGGCTAGTGACAGGAACTAACTCCAACTGTATTGAAGCAATGCCTGCAATCAGTAAAGAAGGTATCAATGAATGCCAGACTATGGTACATCCACTTCAATATCTTACACCGTACCACCCTCACACTAAAAAGAGTGGGATGCATGTACCCCGGGGTGTCCGCCGCTTGCACCGATGCAATACCCAGGACACTGATTTCCTACATGGGTTGTGGCGCTGCCCTGTGATTGACAGACACTGGAAGTATGTGTTGCAGCAGGTGGGTGGTCTGGCCGGAGTGCTCATTCCCCTCGACCCTCTGCAGACCCTATTAGGTGTGCACCCAACATCAAAAAGAGTACCAGCAAGTAAACAGCTTTATGAACCTGGCCCTAGTACTGGTCAAGCATGGGATTCCCATGACCTGGCTGTCCAGACCTGCACCATCGCTGCAACAGTGGAGAGCTGATCACCTGTTGCAGTGGGCCAGAGCAGAAGTGATGTGAAGTCTCCCATATGGTGCCAAATGAGAGGGGAGAGAGAGGCTAAAACAAATGGGACAGTTTCATTTAAAAGTTAGAAAACAAGTCAGATGAACAGCCCCTGTAGTCGGAAGGCCTGAACCACTGTCCATTATACTGAGACAGAGTGCGGCTGATGGCTGACTGCGAAGGGTGAGATCTCCCGGTCTGGTGTGGCTGCTCATGGTTTTTGTCCCCGAGTGAAGCACTATTTTGTCAAGGATGGATCTGACCTGCAGACTGTGCTTGTGTCATATGCGGTCTGTCAACCTAAGCTGTAGTCAGTCTGTGATATAATGCTTCGGGAGTGCCTGTTGCCCCCGACTGTCTTACAGATCGATAACTGGTTACTTGCTGTGTTTATTGGTACTGTTATGAAAAATGCAATGAAGAATTTTTTTTTTTTAAACTGAGCTTTATTCCGAACAGATCTTGCAAGAGCGTTTCTCCCAGTGAAGAGAATCAATCACCTTCAGTCTCTTCTTCAGGACTTGTTGTTGAGGGAACAGGCTCCGGCAAGTCTTTGGTTGGAAGTTCAAGGCCATTATTACATACAATTCAGAGTCCACCTTCGACCTCTACTGTGGCATCTCAAGTCACTGATCTTCAACTTCAGATCCCCTAATCAAGTTAGTTCCTGTAATTCGAAACATCAGGGATAATTTGAGTTAGTGGTTGAACACTGTGAACCTCCCTGAGGGCATGAGTGTGCCTCCTGTAGTGATCACTACGGATGCTAGTGCTCTAGGCTGGGGAGCGACTCTTCAGGACTAATCATGTCAATTTAGATGGTCTCTCCTAGAAAGTCGGAGATTTCCAAATTGGAGGGAACTCATGCCAATTTTCAGGGCAGTAAAATGTTTCCATTACAGTGTGGTACAGAAGAATGTGCTGGTAAAAACAGACAGCGCTGTTGCAGTTTCCTACATCAGTCATCACAAGAACACTTGTTCCAGGAGCCTCAATCTGATAGCTGTCCAATCCGGTTTGTGAGCAGAGAAGAAGTTTTGGGCTTATTGGTATTCCATGTCAGAGGAGTGGCCACTATTACAGCAGACACGTTGACATGCAATTTCCCTCTAGAGTTTGTCCAGAGTAAACTTTCAAAGGATTAGATGACATTTCAGGACCCCTTACTTGGCTGTATTTGCATCAAAGAGCCACACCCTCCTTCACAGACACTGCTTCAGGTTTTCAGGAAGGGGCATGGGGAGTAGAGGCTTTTGTGGTCAAGAGGTCAAGAGATCTAGTCTATGCTTCCATCCCTTTCCATTAATCCAGAAGGTTCTCCATAAATGTATGCTAAGGAGGAACTGATCTTGGTGGTTCTGTACTAGCCTTTGAGATCTTGGTTTCTGCTCCTGAAATCTCTTGCACTTCTGCCCCCCTGGATACTTCTGAGATTTCCTTCTCTCAATTTCTTCTCCATTACCTTTTCATCTTCAAATCACACTGTCGGTTTGGAATTTGAAAAGTCCAACATCCTAACAAAAAGGCTTTCCTCTTCTCTGATGGATGTTATTCAGAGTTCTAGAAGGCCTTCTGCTCCTAAGGCTTACCCTAAACACTGGAAATCCTTTGACACGTAGTGCTCCGCTCATAATCTATCTGCAGCTGTCTGTTAATTATCATCTGTCTTACAGTTCCTTTTGGATGGGCTTCACTTGAATTTTTCTGTCTCTACCCTTAGATCTCAGTTGTTTTCTACCAAAGCTTTTAGGGAATTCACTGAAACTTTATCTATGATTGAATATTTGATTTCAAGATTATTTAAGAGTTTTATGGTGGCTAGACCAGGTGGAAGTCCTATCTCTTCATCGTGGGATCTTCCTACAGTGTTGAGAGCCTTATAGACTCATCCTTTTGAGTCTCTGGAAAGTGTGATCTTAAAATTTCTCTCCAATAAAGTCCTCTTTTTAGTTTCTAATACCTTAGAGCGTACAGTTGGGGAATTAGGGGATTTGAGATGTACTCCTCCTTACCTTAGGTCTTTGGTTGTAGGGTTGATTTAAAACCTGATCCAGCTTTTGTCCCTAAGGCTATCTCTGTTTTTCATAGGTCTCAACGGCTAATTCTACCATTTTTCTGTCCTTCCTTCTCCTTCCAATGCAGAAAACAGCTGTGAAGTACTCTTGGTGTTAAACAAGCTCTTTTGATGTTGACAAGTCACAGTTATATAGTAAGCACTGCTTACTCGTTTAAGATTTTTGTACAGTCTGGAAGGGGTATGATAGCATCCACTATCACTCGCAGCAGATGGCTCAAATATACTAACCATTTGACATTGCATGATTTGGCTTCAGGTCTTCCTACCCAGGGAAGATGCACCAGAGGAATAGCCACTTCCTCGGCAGAATATCAGTGATTATCAATCCAGGAAATTTGTAGAGCAGCCAATTGGGCTTCACAGCAAACTTTTGCAAGACCATATTGTCTTAATTCTTAAGTCAGTTGAAGCTAGGTACTATTGTCGTTGGATGCAACTTTTTGAGTACATTATAATTAGGGCTCCATGTTTTCCGTTTTTACAGATAAATACAGACAGAAAACATTAATATTCTTGTCTGTATTTGTTTTTAAATGTGTATAAAAACGAAGTGAGTTGCTTTTTGGGAAATTCTAAATGCTGTCTACCATGACTTTCAGGCCAATAGATGTGTGGATTGATAGATATGGGTCTTAAAAAAATAAACGAATTTTAGTAAAGAGGCTTTAACAGCAGTAGATATGCACCATGTCAGTACTGAGATTTGCATATTTTCTATAAGTGCACTGATATATCTTCTGCAGGTGTTCACAGCCCTGAAACCTGGAAGACATTCAAGCATGAGTGCATATTTATCGGTTAAATAAATGTGAACATTTACTAAATTCAGCTTACTTTTTCCACAAAGCCCAAAATAAATATGGATAAATACAGATACAATTAGCAAAAAAAAAATATGGATAAGTACAGACGAAAATGGCAAAAAATATAAATACCATAAAACCGGGTACCCTAATTATGATATTGGTTCGACACTCTTTATTTGGATTATTCTATTTATTTTCTGCTAAAGATTTTGTGTTTTATTATCAAGGTTATGGCCAAGTCCTTTTTAAAGCAATGGGTACTAGAAAATTTCGCATCTGACTGCAAGACATGGATTTTCAGACAATCTGCTTTGAATATAGAGCTTTAAGATGTGTATTTAACCCCATTTATCACTTTTCCTAGGTGGTGCCAAAGATTCTCAAAGTAACCCTCCCCTACTCACGTCTCTCCATCCTGCGCAACTGATAATTGAGTACATGATCGATTTTTCCATGGTTAGCAGGCCAAGAGAAAAGTTCAAGCAATCTTTATGTTTAGAAAATGACCACTATTTAGCGGTCACCTCCAAAACATTCATCCAGTCCCCAAATGTTACAAATAGGGGTTGAAGTTTGGCTAACATCAATTCAGAGAACCCTACTCACTTACTGTGATTGATTATTAAAAAACAAGCAAGCAAAAATTCAGAGCGAAAAGGAACACAAAACAAGCATTGGTAATGCCAATAGGTCTGGTTTATGCAGGAGCTATTGGCTTTGTTAATCTGTTTTATCCATGCTGTGCACCAGTGTGGCTGCTGTTCAACCTTACTAAAAGTTAGTGGTATAGAGGAGAGTGGCATGGAGTGGAGTGGCGTAGAGTAGAAGCGTACAGTGTTGTGGAATGGTGTTGAGAGGTGTGGCGTGGCGTGAAGTGGTGTAGAGTGGAGAGGCTTACAGTGGCGTGGAGGAAGTAGACTGTAAGAGTGTAGATGGAAGGGGCGTAGAGTACAGTAAAGTGGTATGAAGTGGCATAGAGGGAGTTGGATAAAGTGGAGTAGATTGTCATAGAGTGGAGTAAACTTGCCGCAGAGTGGAGTGGCATAGATTGGAGTAGACTACCACAGAGTGGAGTGGCATAGAGAGTAATGGAGAGAGTAGAGTGTTGTAGAGTGTGAGAATGGAATAAAGGGGAGTTGCGTATATTGTACTAGAGAGGAGTGGCATACAGTGGAGTAGAAATGTCAGAGTGGAGTGGCACAGAGTGTCATAGAAGTGAGTGTCGTATAGTGGAGTGTCGTAGAATGGAGTGGCAGAGAGTACAGTAGAGTGAAGTGGCATAGACTGTCATAGAGTGTTGTAGATTAGAGTGGTGTAGAGTGCAGTCGAGTAAAGGTAATGTAGAGTGGCAGATTATATTTATCCATCTAGATAGATGTATTTCTTTGTACAAATATGTATAATAACTATGGTTTTCAAAATATTTAGATATTCTTTAGTCTGCTTAACAAATATATATTACTTTTGGCTATATATATATACACATATTCACTTAAAAAACCATAGGTTTCACACATGTTATAGTTAGCTGGGCATTTTCCTCATGAAAAACCAATGAAATTCCCCCGTTATAGTTAGTGCAGGCAACTATAACTCACGCGACCGTAATCCGCTGCTGATGACGTCAGATATTACATCACGGTATTTACACATTTATATACCCATGTCTTCTTCCTTTTTTTTTTAGCTATACATATATTTATTTATTTTTTTTCAGAAAGACACATATGTCATCAGTGATGTAATATCTGACGTCATCAGCAGCGGATTACGGTCGCGTGAGTTATAGTTGCCTGCACTAACTATAACGGGGGAATTTCATTGGTTTTTCATGAGGAAAATGCCCAGCTAACTATAACATGTGTGAAACCTATGGTTTTTTAAGTGAATTTGCAAGGTTTTTAAAATGCTAATTCCTAACTATAACGTGTGTGAAACCTATGGTTTTTTCAGTGAATTTGTACGGTTTTTTAAATGCTAAGTTACTTTACGCCGTTCGTGCAGTGCGCGCACGGTGCGCTTCGCGCACGGTGCGCACGCGGTGCGCTTTGCGCACCGCGCGCCCACTTCACGCAGTTCGTTCCGTGCGCGCACGGTGAGCACACGATGCGCTTTGCGCACCTCGCGCCCACTTTACGCAGTTAGTGCCGTGCACGCACGGTGCACTTTGCGCACCGTGCACGCACGGTGGGCACGCAGTGCGCTACGCGCACCGCGCGCCCACGTTATGCTTAATGGGCCATGTACGCACGGAGCCCTTCGCGCACCATCCGCACAAGGAGGACACATGATACGCTTTGTTGTTAAGGGTTTAGTAATAAACTGTAGAAATGTGATAAGCCATGCGCGCATGCTGCACTACGTGCATCATGCGCACACGGGGGGATTGATATTGCTAATTTGTTTGAAAGCATTTTGGCAGTGCGCGCACGCTGCGCGAACCTCGCGGAATTATTTTCATTTCTATAGTGCGCGCACGCTTCTCGCACTCGGCGATTTATCGAAAAAATTTACATTTTTTTAATTGCCCTTGGGGGACATCCAGGGACCCCTTGACCCCTGCTAGGGGGTCAGGAACTGTCCAGCGTGCCCCCTTTACATGTTTTTCACCTTTGTGTTTCACCCCCTCTCAGTGCGAGAGACAAAATGGCGGCCGACACTTCCTGGTTTCGACCGATTCGAATGTTTACTAAGATGTAACAACCAATCAGAAGTGCGCTCGCGGACGGCAAGGTGCGCGCACCCAGCGCGCACGGTGCGCGCGTATAGATATATATATTGATTTAAATGCTATTTTCTCAGAAAATACTGAACAGATTTACACCAAACCTGCAAAAGGCACCAAACGGACCTTATGGCTACCTCTCTGCCAAATTTCACGTAATTCTGTTCAGCCGTTCGGGCTGTAGCTGCGACTAAAGTCCCTATGGAAAAATACATGGGGAAAACGCGTTTTGGGACCCCCCTTTTTTCTCGGCCCCCGCTTGACGAATCACCCCGAGACTTTCAGGGTAGGAGCGGAGCGCCCCATTAGTTTTGAAAATTTCGCGAAGATTCGTCAATCGGCGCCAAAGTTATTCAAAATAGAATTTTGAGATTTCCTATGGAAACTCGGTCCTAACTATAACTATCTACTGGCGACCGCCAGTAGATAATATATTTTGATATATATATTGTGATCAACGCCGAGGAAACACGGCCGAAACGCGTCATGCTGTTTTAATTCCAATAAAAGCACTTCAAGATAATTCAACTCTGGTGTTCCGTACCTGATTTGTTGCCGAGGATTTGGTAATTTGAGACTGTGGATATATATATATATTACTTAACATGTTTATAGGTCACTGAATAGTTTTTATATGTTATTTGATTGAATGCTTATGGGCTTATCTATCACAACATGAAAATATTATCATAACTATTTTATCTACAAGCGCTTCACTGTTGAAATATTGAGGAAAATATAAAATTTAAAAGAATTGAGCTGTAAAAAATACACAAATACATTAGCTTCAAGTACAGCAACACTTGAGAGTCTGAGTTTATACAACACAACTTTCAATCTCAATATATTATCTTCCTTATAGATATATAGCCTTTCTATGTAGTCATGTATCTAAATATTTATTCCTTCACTCCTACTGTAGAAGAAAGACAAAAAAGGATTTTAAAAAACGTTAACTCTCTCCAATGCACTACTCTGTCTCACCCTATACCTCTCTCAATATATCCCCAATCTCCACTCTCTGACTCATCCCAAACCGCATTCTACTACTATGATTTCCAAAATAACCCTTTCTAGACTCTTTCCTCCTCTATCTTTACTGGCTCAACCTTGTGAGAAAAGAAAAAAATTCCTAGTAATTAATCACTACTAATGAGAATCTGCCTTGGGCTTCAAACATGACATATTTGGTGCTGAAAACATGAAAACAGGAAGCTTTTGTACTCAATGACCTTTAACCAGATGCTTTCACTTTAATAAATTGAGTTCTTTAGAATGCTAGAACATGCACAAATATAATTTGTAGTTAATGTGACTCGTTTAGATTCTATTTTAAACTACAGAATGCGTTTGCAACTTACAAAAATTAATAAACATGTGTGCAGAATTACCATAGAGTTTGTATTAAATTAACATGACATTAAAAATGGAAGGAAAAAGTGACAGCTAACTAGAATCAATGGTTTGTAGAAATACAGACTGCTGGAAGAGCTTGACTGTCCAGATAACAGTAGAATGTGTCATTTGTTTGTGAAATTAGATGCCTCAGCATGTAACCTCGGATTTGTTGCAGGTAGAATGTTATCATTTAAACAAGAGCCCCATTAATAACTGACTTAAAGCTTCATTTATTTGCCATACAGAACAGAAAACACAGGTATTGCAAAATGCAATCATTTATGTTTCTAATAAGTTTCTCTTGCAGCTAATCTAATGTGTTTAGTTAAAATGTCAAGTTTCTTTATCAGAAGGTTAGGAAATGAAGTAACTTTAAATAAGATTCAAAATGTGCCGTGGGAACAAAGCGATAGCCAGCTCGCCAGATGGACGACGTGTGGACAGGAGGAAGTATGCTGAATTTCTGTCTGAGGAGACAAGAACATGAAACATACATTCTACAACATTGAGTTACAGTTTTATAAATGAGCTCCAAGTTTATGAGCTGCAGAACAGATGCAGGGGAGATTCAGAGGAGTGCAGACTTTGATTCAGAGCAGATTCAGATGAGAGCAAACGGGAAGGAAGAATCAGCTGGGACGGGGGCAGATGAGAAGGACAAGGAGAAATTTAGTGTGTGAGAAGACAAGGGCAGATCAACCGAGATTCAGAACAGAAAATGGCAGGATGTGTCCTTTAGACAATAATTAAAACTTAAGCTTTATGCTTAGACTAATTGGCTTTGCCAAGGCTTATTCGCGCTATGCTTTGTTTCTCTTTATGGGAAACTCCTCAATTATTGATTTAGCTTCATGCTAATCTCACTCTTGCCTTTATTTATGAACTCTTCATAGGTTGTGACTGACATAATTTATGCCCCATTTCTTAGAATAGGGATTCTTGCCTTAATGGAACTAGCTGTATGCACATTATAATATGATCTGGACTAACCATATTTTTCTATTATCAATTCTGAAACCTGGTTGACATTTGACTAATGAATAAAGAATCTGAAGAATCTAGAAACTCTAATTTGAAAATAAAACCTTCCAAAACTACTCATACCTCTCATCGACTGTAAATAAAGCATTTGACAGATGATGATATACATGACCCATATATTCTGTTTCAGCTCCAATTCAGAACACGGCACCTATGGTCCATTGGCCTGGAGGGAAAGCCATTGGGATTCCAAAGGACAAAATCTATAGGTTGGGTGTCATAAGCCACCTACCTAGATCCCAGGTGATTCCAATGAGGCAGTGACGCTAGTTCCTGAACCCCTCGAGACTTGCCTTCGGTTTACAGGAGACACTGCTCCTGTGGCAAATCACAGGGTTAAGGGGATTAGGATGGAGCGAGCATGTGGAGTCAAAAGATGCTGTGGCTCGTTTAGTCAACCACAACACTGCAGCAGGCATTCACACCAATCTGATGAATGGTACCGGCAAACATGATGAATGGTATCAGCAGATTTGTTATCTATAAACAAACAAATAATAAGGCTTTAGTTTAGTATTAGCTATATCTTTTAAGGTATCACCTCAAGAAAGCTTTTTATATCTCAACCAACCTTTGGGTTTGTTGTCAGTTGTTTTCAGATAGTCCATAGAGGTTCCTTCATCAAAGTTTCGAAACTGTAGTGAGCATGATTCCAGCATCAAAACCACAAGCTAATTTGGATGGGGTTAGCTTCACCAAAGTCCTTTCTAGCAGAGTCCTGCCAACAGAATGCACAAGTTGAACAAAAACACTGGATACCTTAACTGCAAGCTTGATGTTATGACTGAGCTCAGTGCATAGCGAAATCAAGTCTGTTAATGCATCTCTCCTTTTCTTCTTGTTTTTCCATCCAGGTGCGAGACTGATGCGGGACGACCTTTGCGGTGAAGTCGAAGTGGAAAGAACAAGGGAGCTGCCGAGACAGAGTCCTGGAAGCCGGGAAACAGGTTAAGTGTAACAGCAAACAAATGATGGACGGAATGCTGACAAATCAAACATTCTCCCCCAGTCAAAAGATCTGGGTTAAATTAATTGTTCTTTCGCCCACTACGCCACCCCAGTTTGGACCCAGCCATATGCAAATCAGCCTTGAACCTGTGCCCCAAGGGACCAGTCCAGACCGAACTGCCAGGCCAGGTCCTCCCTGGACCGGACACAAGTATCCTGGGACCGGTTTCAGGGTATGTCACCCTTCTTCAGCCAGGCATGCTTGAATCCAGTGGCACAGTGAGCAAGGGACCCACGTCTGGGCATACCCATCCCACTTAGGGCAAAAAGTGTTACAGCAAACAAATGATGGACGGACTGCTGACAAATCAAACATTCTCCCCCAGTCAAAAGATCTGGGTTAAATCCATTGTTCTTTTGTCCACTACGTCACCCTAGTTTGGACCCAGCCATATGCAAATCAGTCTTGACCCTGTGCCCCATGGGAACAGTCCAGACCGAACTGTCAGGCCAGGTCCTCCCTGGACCGGACACAAGCATCCTGGGACCGGTTTCAGGGTATGTCACCCTTCTTCAGCCAGGCTAGCTAGAATCCAGTAGCACAGTGAGCAAAGGACCCACGTCTGGGCATACCCATCCCACTTAGACAAAAAGTGTTACAGCAAACAAATGATGGGCGGAATGCTGACCAATCAAACATCCTCCCCAAGTCAAAAGATCTGGGTTAAAGCCATCATTTTTTGCCCACTACGCCACCCCAGTTTGGACCCAGCCATATGCAAATCAGTCTTGACCCTGTGCCCCATGGGAACAGTCCAGACCGAACTGCCAGGAAACAGGTAAGTGGCAGGCGAAGAGGCTAAGCGAAGGGGAGGAGTGTGGACGGTCTTTAAATGAGATTGCTTTAGAAAGTTCATAAAGTCACATTCTAATTGTTTGTAACAAGGAACAAGTGCACATAATTAACTTGATGAGGCTGCCTTCTAGAAGGTGCTTTAGAATGTGCGCAAAGGCCGTGTTCAAATTGCTTACTGCAAGGAACAGATGATTAATTTGATGAGGCTGTCTTCTATAAGGTATTTTAGAAAGGGATTAATGTGTTGAGGGCTGTCTTTCGGAAGGTTAACATTGAGGTAATCTATGCCATTTGTTTGATGCTTATTCTGGTGGATTTTCTGGATGTTTCTGTGGCACCTGAAACCTGACCTTGTATATGCATGGTAAAACATTTTAAAAGCTATTAAGCCTTTTCAAACAAACTGTGGACCACCAGCTGCAGATAGCTATTACCAACAGCATGTAAAATGGTCAAAAGTCAGGGTACAAGACGTTTGGGAAGAATGATAGGAGTCTTGCCAGTATATTGTGATAGTCAAGAGAGGTAAGCTGTGGAAGGAATCCTGACATTAGGGTGTTAGGTCTTAATGACCCTTTGGAGAACCTTAGAGAAAATTCCCACAACCTCAGACATCATTTTACTGCTATGATTCCCCCAAACAACCCTTTCCAAATTCTGCCCTCATGTATCCCTCCTTTGTCTTATCCCATACTTTAATTTACTACTATGATCTCCTTCATCCCTTTCTACAGACTGTCCACTCTTCCATTTCTCCATTTTACTCATCCCAAACCTTATTTTACTACTATAATCTCTCAAATAACACTTTCTAGACTCTTCTCTTTTCTATCCCTCCATTATCCTATTCAATCCAACTAACAGACTCACATGTCCACTGCTCAGATTAACTCATATTCCCCTATATTAATTCACCACTAATCCTTTGGGCCCTGAAGTAGAGTGCTACTTGCCGAAAAACACTAACGCCTCGCCTGGGGTAGTAAGCGCTATATAAATACAATTCCAATGAAGGGAGTTGTGTAATGTGGCATAGAGTTTAATGGAGTGGACTGGCGTTGAGAGGAGTAGATTGTCGTAGACTGGAGTGGTGTAGAGTGGAGCTGCACAGAGTTGAGTGTGGTAGAATGGAGTATAGTGTTGTAGAGAGGAGGACTTTAGAGTGGAGGGGTGTATCATGGAGGGGACTGGTGTGTTGTAGAGTGGCATGTGGTAGAGTGTCGAGGCCTATTGTGGAGTGGCGGATCATAGAGTGGAGTGGCGTGGTGTGTCGTAGAGTGGAGTCTCGTAGAGTAGAGCTGCATGTCGCAGAGTAGAGTCATGTGTCATAGAGTAACCGAGTAGAGTGTCGTAAAGTGTCATGGAGTGGAGTGGCATAGTGTGGAGTATGCATGGTGTGGTAGTGCACTGTCATTACACACAACACATTTTCAATTGAAATGACCATTACATTTGCACAGACATACTGTTCAACTGATAAAATTATACAGCGCACAAACAATAATGTGTGGAAATGGCTTGACCTAATGCACGGGTACTGGCAAACATTTTCCAGGGGACACAAGTTTAGCCTGTGATGGGACAGAGGGCCGCATTGATGCCAGCAGGTTGGAGGTCGGGGTTGGCCATAAGGTGGGTGTAGGGAAGCGAAGCGTATACATATAGTGTCTGAATTGCACAATGGGAAACCAAAAACTTGGGATTAATCCCGGTTTCTCCACTTAACTAAATTGTGTGATCCTAGGCAATAGTTTTATTTCATATTTCCACCTTTTTCGTTATCACATGAGGATCTTGGAATACAGGACTACAGGATGGGTGCTGTACAAAACCTTATCTTGTGTTTGATTTAATAAACCATAATGTTGTTCATGTATAATATAAATCCAGAATACCCAAAGATTATACATAACAACTGACTTGGCTCTTATTTCACTATTGGCATTGTTGTCGAAATGGGGTTGGGGGGGTGAACATTTTTAATTCATGTTTGAAAACGATGACTTTTAAAAAAAAAAAAAGACTTCTTAATGCACTTATAAAATCTGATGTACTAAGGTGAAACAGTTCTGAATGTTAATTATGTACACTTTTTGAACAGACTATCACTTTTACTGCAAGATGTCTTTAAAAATGAAGGTGTTTATAAATTAAAGCTGTGCAGGATACCCTAGTTTCTTCCTTTCTTTAACCTTTGAATAAACGCTTGCTTGTTTATTTAACATACTTTTTATTTTGTTGCTGAGCCAAATAAACAGCAGGCTGGTGCTTCTGTTGACCAGGGGGGCCACATGTAAAGGTAAGAAGGGTTGCATGCAGCCCCCTGACTGAACTTTGAGTATCACTGACCTAGTGTATCGATTTGCTTTGATCGTATTCAAATATTTTTTTTCACCACACTTCTGAATTACAGAAAACATCTTCATTTATGCTTTCCTAATTCTGGTATATTCTGTTTTGAAATATCTGCACAATTACTTTACAGTCATTTAAATGGAGCTGTGCACTAGAAAAACACCAGCAAGATTGTCACATAAATCCTCTCACTTTGAAGACAGATAAGGAAAAGTAAACACCAAGCTCCATGGAAGACAGAGCCTGACATTTGACCTCTGTCTTTGAATGCACAGCAAATGTGACAAGATAAGAACAGAATGTATAGGCCTGTTTACAGAAAGGGAACACTCGTGGAGCATTGGTGAACAGGCTATGCTCCATGGGAGGGACTAACTCAATCTCCACAATTTAAAACAAATAAAGCCATCCAATAGAAAGCAATCAACTATGAGTTACAAAACACAAAGCTAATGATGAGCAATGGGTGGTATACAAGCTTTCAAAACGTCCCCAAAAAGTCTTAAGAAATCAGAGCGGTCTGGTATGCTTCCAGCAAAAAAAAAAAAAACAATAGCACACTCCACTTTTTTGCATTGCAGTATTCACATGACGCACAAAAAAGTGAAAGAAAACAGGCAGCAGCCTCAAGGAGAGACGCAAAAAGACAGCACTTCTGTGTCTGATTTTCTAGAACTCACGAACTTCCCATATAAGTATTTCAGGCCCTGTGTCCGTGCATTTCCCTACCTCAAGGCAGCAGGAACAGACTCCCACCTCCACGCCGGCAGCGGCAACTGCACATGGGGCACCAAAACAGCCACAAGCATTAAAGTAGAGTGGGAAGTGCAAGCTTTCCTTCCATTAGGTATTACGGTACTCGGGCGGCCATTTTGAAGTGGTGACAGTTTCCATTTTTTACTATTTGACTCGTTAGCGATGCTCCTCTTCTCACTTAATGCTTGAATTGTCGTTAAAATAAATGTACACATTTATCGGCTGAACTCTTTTTTAGTACACATATTGCTCGTTACTGAGATCTGATTTGCTTTCAGGCTTTAGCTATGCATCCGCACTTCGTGTAGCTTACGAAAATCATTGTCAATTTAACTAAAATAGGGATATGCTACGGAGTTATTTTTGAGATGTTGTTCAAGTCTAACATTACGTGTTTGTATTACTTTACGCTTACTATGGTTACTTCTCTATTGTCTTCAGCTGATTAAGCTTCTGGACGAGTAGTATGAAAATGCGGCAATAATCCGCCTGCATTTGCTCCAGCAAAAAGTCGACTGTTTACATTTAACCTGCGCCCAAAAAGCCAAGTTGAAATTAAATCACACGCCTTTGGAACATGCATCCTTTATAAACGCGTTAGCCCTGTGATGCCAGGAAGGGCTAAGCTCACATATCCAATTAGATAAGTGGAAACACATTTAATCTATAGCTGTGAGCTATGGGAACTTGGGTTGGTTAAAAACTCTTCCAGTGGATTGGCTGAAGGAAAACTAGCTAGTTCATTGGCTACGAAATTCAGGAGCATGCACTTGCCAGCAGCTCAGTGATTAGCTACTGCGCTCTCCGAACTTCCGTCTATGGGCGGTGTTAAGTGACCTCACTTCAGAGATGCTGGCAGTCTGGTCGTCCTAGTTTTTAATCAGACATACATGGGGAAGCCAGTGGATTGAATTTGTTTGTGTGAACGGGTTCGAAAGTGGTGAGTAGGCATTTCGACAAAATGGATAATGTTTGGTTCCTAGTGGGAAAAAAAACATTCTATTTGGCGTCTCCATCATTAAAGTAACTTAATTTGCCAGCACTGCGGGAGGCAGGTTCATTCATTTATTGTTGGGGCTCAACTCGTATGTTCATCTACTTCGTGTTGAGATGATCCAGAGTTGTATCGAAGTGCTTTCTTCCAACGTGTGCTCTATTCCATGCAAAAGATAAAGACATTAACACTCGCAGACTAGAACCATCAATAAGCCATGCATTTATTAATTCTGTACAGCGCAATCCTACGCCTTTCTTTGAAGCCTGAAAGCAGGGAATACATCCTGAACCATAGACAAAGGAATAATCATCAGTGTGCAACAAAATCCTATCATCTCAAGGTCTGACTCTGCCTCATCGTATCTCCTTTGCTGTCTTAGCGCAAAAAACTTTGATATATAATATTTTGAATCATTTGTAAGGTCTATACATGTGTAATTTTTAGGTAATAAGGGTTCTACATTTGAGAGATGACTTTCAGTTGCAGCATTGGGCTTCCGACCCCTCCCTGCATCTCTAGGTAAGCTGATAGCTCTGTTTCGTACCTGGACTTCCTAATAAACAATGAAAAGTCCTGTCCTGCACCTGGAACTGTTATCTTAAATTATTGGTGGGGAGAAACCACACACGTCCTTTCAACCTCGCGCCTATACCCAGCACGTCAATTCACGTTCCAATCCTGTTCGAAGAGCTGGTAGAACAGGTAGGCTAGTACTCTGGCTGAAGTAGTAGCTGGCAGACTGAGGTGATCTGACTTACTGGGGTGATACTAGGCAGGGTAGGGGGGGGGAGTGAGCAGGCCCTGGAGAGAAGCAGCAGAGTGGGGGACTGTAGCAAGAGTGTTAAGACCACCTGGAAAGGCGAATAACCTGAGAGGAGAGAGCTGGCAAGCCGAGAGGAGAGCAGGCAAGCTGACAGAAGAGTGGGTAACCCAGAAGATAGTGGTTTAGCATGGGTAATAAGCGGACTGTGAGGATGGTGAACATACTGGGAGAAAAGCGGGCATGTTAAAAGTTGAGTGGGCAGGATGTAGGGAGATGTTTCAAAGTGAGGTGGAGTAGTCAGTGTTAGAAGAACTAGCAGAGCGAGCATGCAGAGGGGGTTTGAGGCAGGACAGTGGGCTAGCTAGAACGGAGAGGGCTAGCATTGGTGAGATCAAGAATGGCAGGTCAGTTGGGGTGTGAAGAGAGACATATGGTTAAATCAGTGGGTGTGAAAAAAGGGGAGGGGGACTTAAACCTGAGCTGCTGTTTACCTTTAGTTTATTACTTCTTTAGGCACCTCGTATACAAACTGTTAATTTGTTCCTTCCATAGCATACTATGAAGTGGCCTGCTTCCCATGTTCTATATCCTACTCACCCTGCCATTCATTTTTAGAATGCTACACATTTCTCTATCAATTTTAAACATCACATTTGGCTATCTTCACCAACGTTTGAAATCAACAAGGCTTGAAAATCTCATACATAACTAAGTTGACACTGTTCATTTACTCTCCCTTATACCGTTGATATGGTGAAAGTTTGTATACACTTTAGTACATTTGCTAATCCTTATATTTTATTGGTACTCCGTTTGCCCTGTTGTAACTCGTTTCATCTTCCAGTTTATTGTTCAGTTCAGTCACTGATTATTGATCAGAATTCATTCATTCACCCATTCCAGACTAAGTGTTCAGTTTCCCACGTCCGTATACGTTAAAGGGCACTCTTTCAGAGAACGCATGAGGTGACCTGCTATATACTTCTCTTCTGTAACTCGTCACTCCATTTCATTCCACTACTTTTTGACAAATATATCCTCTTTTATCGCTTTTTTCAGTGACCAAACAATCTATATGCCTCTAAATGACACAGGGCAATTATTTTATGCTTGTTTTTTTCATCTCCAAAATTGTTCCTTGTGTTTTGACTTTAATTGACAATGGAGTGTGTTGTAAATGAAGATACAACACACTCCATTGTCATTGAGTATGGTTTTTGTGAAACCTTCTCTTGTAAATATCTCTTCAAGAAAACTTATCATTGTTTTGTTTCCATGTCATTAACTATTGTGTATAGTGGCCAGCAGGAATACAGACTTCGGTTTTGCATATTGTATAACTGTGATTGCATTTCACAAGCCTCTTTCCATCTCCGGCCACCAATTTTACCTTATGTCCATACACCCCTCATGGGCTAAGTCTACTAACCTGTCTTTCCACTCAAGGGGAATAAGTCTGTCTACTCAATGTACTAATCCATTTTTCTGACTTCCATCATTTACTGTTGGAAGTTGGATTGCCTAGAGGGACAGATGCTACTCCCACACTACAAAACTAGTTCCTAGTCAGGCAGACACTGTTTATATGACAGCCTTGTCTACCCCTTAGTAGCATAGGACCGACACAGAAGGCAGCTCCAGAAAATGTGTTAAGCATTCATAGTGCCAACACAACACTCTAATCAAGGACCCACTCCGTAAAGCTCCCGGACCATTTTAATAAAATCAAAAAGTATTTTATGATTAGATGGAGGCTTAAAAGACAAAAATTGGATTATTCACTGCAAAGTTATAGTCGGGTCCACTGAAATTGTGTGGCAATCGTGGACCAAATTATGCAACAGGGCTGACTATATTGTGTACCTAGAAAAGCCAAATAATGCAGCATAAAGTGGCGAATTGTGTGATCGTTTAACTTCATTATTTAGTTATATTTACTCATGTTAACACACCCAAACACATCAATATGCAACTAAAAGATGATGAGTCAACCTTAAGGGAATGGCCTTCTACTACGCTGCAAAATCTTGCTGCATTTTTAGTAACTTTTGATCCATTTGAGCTAGAAACTATTTTTTTGTTAAAATCTTCAGATTATCCTGCAGATGATGGATTATGTAGGAAATGCAGCAAATCCATAACGATGTGGAAAACTCCGTGGCTTCAGAATTGCTTCATAAAGTGACAGTTCCATTCCACTTGGCTTTTTCTTTCTGCATGAACAATCAATGAAAATGCCCATGCAGTACTCACAAGTGGCCGCTGGAAGCTTCTTCCCCTCCAGTCACGCAACGCGATTCTTCGCTCGAGGCTGACTCTAGCCTTCAGTCATGCTTTAGAACCTGGATGAGACTCAGTTGTCTTGTGCAGGCAGGCACAGTTCACAGCTTCCAAACGTCAGAGTATCTATAGGGGTGTCTCTGGCATGCAACTCCATGGCAGACAGTTACTCCCTGGTCTTTCTGAGTCTGTCTACGCCAGTTGACAGTACACCCTTCTCCTCTGCTGCCAGCCCAGTCCTTTGTGTTGATTCTAAAGTCTTCAACACCTTCTGGAGAGTCTCCTTTCTGGATACAAGTTCGCAGTGAGTGTAAGTTACTTCTGCCACTCATTTTCTAGTTCCAAAAATGAATATTCAACAAGTTCAATGCTAGATGAGTTACAACTGGTCATCTAGTCTGCTTTCAAAGAAAAGTCCTTGGGTGCTCTCTGATGATCGACTGATTGCTCCAACAGAGGGATCCGTCTTGAAACTGAAGTTTTGGTATAACACAACATATAAGTCTTGGTCAGGGTGGGTCACTCACCCGCCCAAAGTACAAGCAGATTTGATCTGCTCCCAAGTTCTGCATCACTCAAACCTGCATGGGTATGTCTGTCTGTCTCAGACTTCTAGCTGTGTATCAGTATGGTTTTGGTAGCTACTCAGCCCCACACAGCGCCCACTGTCCACTACAGATTATTTTATGCTTGGTGCTTTCCGAGGCACTCAAGCAAAGGACAGGAAGCAGCACGCCTGTCCTCAGTCCAGTCAAATCCAGTCCCATACTTTTCACTGAATCACCAACAGATGTAGCAACTAGCACAGTTGTGTCGGAATGGCTTACAGTAATTCCCCACAACTTCAGTGTACACCAACCTCCCATGTGTGGCAAAGGCCCGCTGTGTCAGTGGCCAGTTCAAGCTTTTTAAATGTTTATATTAGTAACTTTCAAAGACTGGACTGCTTTTTGCGTAGGAAGCTTACATTGGTTCCCTCCAATTAAATACCAACATTGGTCTCACCTAAACTGATTTTTAACCGCTAATTTTAGGCTTCAGTGGATGATGACATGCTGAAAATATATCTTTCCCTCTCTTCTATCCCAGGCCTGACAGTTCCTTTGAATATTCACTGAAGGATTTTCCTCTCTTATCTCCTTCCAGGCAACGTAGGAGGGTGGCGATCCTCCCAACCCCTTTTTCCCCACTGCAGATGACCCCTGTGAGGTCTTGAAATGCAAAGCAGCCTGTCTGCAGCTCTCTCCTGCATAGAACAGACTGATTGTGTTCCTTTGGGTGAGAAACTTAATAAATCAACTTGTACACCATAAAGGAAACTCATGCATTGAGAACCCAATTAGTGGTTTCTCAATGGGCAGAGTCAAAATACCAGTAGTGTGTAGAAGAGAAAAAGGACAAGAACCATGTGAACAAAAACGGATTTCCTACAGAAACCCACCAGAATTTCTCACATTTTTCACAACCTTGACATTTGAACTTCAGTTATTCATTTTCTTGCATATTTATTGTAATCCTATGTAATTTCTCGCTGCTTCTTTCCAGTCATGCTCCTGTATCGCTTCACCTTACACTACACAAACATTTGTTGTTCCTTCATCCTCATTTTTGTTTATAGGTCTCGCCTGAGCCAGCTCATGCGCTGCTCTGGCGAGACTTTTAGTAAGTGCGCTTTTGAAAATGCTGCCATGGCCTAGAGTTTACAGTTACGCGCACGTGCGATCAGTCGCCATCTGGCTTTCCTCAGGCGCCATCTGGCTTTCCACCCTTACACTCGCAGCGGCTTTCATCGCTCGCGATTACTTTCACGGCCGCGCGGCCAATGCTTGTGTGTTATGTGTTGTGAGCGTGTTCCTACAGACCTTTCACACCCCACACTGAGGACCAACATTGGAGATCTGCATGCATTCAGCACCATGGACAGGGCCCTTGCACGCATCGTATGTACGGCATGATTGTGTGGTTGCGTGTCACTTTTTCACCAGGTTGTCGGGTAGCACGCTTGTGTTTGGGTCTGGATGTGCAGTTTCAGTAGCCTAAACAGGACACACGCATACACCTTTACTTAAAATCGCCCTAGTGATGAGCCGAGTCTATCCTTCCGCACCTTAGTCAGCACGCAAGCACATTTCTGTACTTAGTGTGCACTTCAGACCCTTGGACAGCCGCATGCACACCACTTTTCTTATCACCACCGTCGTGTCGCGATGTGTCTTGCCATCAGCACCCTGGAGAGGAAGCACATAGAGCTCTTAACTGTATGTAAATCACCCGACCTTATTTGATATGGTGTCCCACTTTCAGTGTCATGGCCAGCACGCACTCGCGCATCGTTAAGCAAAGTAGCTCTCTGCGTCTTTGTGCAGACATGTGTCCTGTATTTAGACCATGTATTTGTTAGAACCGGTTTCTCTCTCTAAATTCTACTTTCGTAACTTAACGCCATTTTTTATTTAAGCACTTTTGGACTTAGTCCATTAAAAAAGCTTAATGTGTGTTCAAAGCAAAATGCCCTGCTGCGGCACCTCAGAAGTGTTTTCAAACTTTAAAATACGTTTTTCCCTTGAAGGTTTCCAGTAGGCCCGTCTTCATCTCCCTGTGACATGGTAGGACTCTTAGAAAGAAATTGACAGCTGTGATGCACCTTGTGTCCCCAGATTTCAAAAGCTGAAGTCAAACTTGCATCTCGCATAACTTATTAATCTTCCGTTTTTAGACCTGACCTAGATATGGCTTTAGCTGTCTTGCCAGCCTCATGATAAACAAGCATTGGCATAGCCAATAGGTCTCGCTTTTGGGACCTTATAAGTATTTAGTTATGCAGCACAATATCCTTGGTGTAACAACATCAACTGTTGCATGGCTAAACACTTGTAAGGTCCCAAAGGCGAGACCTATTGGCTACGCCAATGCTTGTTCACATGTATCACTCGTCTTTCCTTATCAATCTGGAAAGGCAGTCTGCAACCTTACTGCTAATTCCTGTTCTGTATTCTATTGAAATATCACATTCCCTTTGTGATATCAACAATTTACGTATCCAATTCGATATTAAACCCAAGCCCTGACACCGTGGTGTGACCTAGCATGTGGCCGATCGGACACATCGTTTGAGCGCTTCGCCTAACCTGCCAAAATCCCACTTCATCCTTCCCCAAAAGCAAATTGCACTGCACAAAACCTGAGTGCATTGGAGCCTTTTTAACACCCCAATGCTAAACCACCCGGGTCAGCAGCTGTTGTGCCCTGTGGCAGGGAGGCAAAGCGGGGTAATGGGGTGCAGCCTGGTGCTCCAGGTAGCCTCCTAGGTCCTGGTGGGCATGTGCAGTCTTCTGCTGCTTGAGCTGCTCCGGGCTATCTTTAGACCTGGAAGCGGGCCGCTTTGCTAGACTGGCTGTTATTGAGGAGTCTCGCAAAAGGCTGGAGGCCCTCAGATAACAGCTGGAGGGTGGTAGCGGCCTGGAATGGCGTATTCACAGCCTTTGAGATGGTGCACCCTCACCTCTCGTTCCCTTTTGTGGTGGAGGGTCTCCTGGGACAGTGTGAGGAGACCCACTTTGTTCCGTGGGCTGCTGGGTAGGAGTCTTGCGGCTTACTGAGAGGCCCTACGGGTTTTGTGCTGCAGCAGCCTGGAGTAGCGTGGTCGTGGCAGTGAAGATGTGGTGCTGGATCTCCCCTCACCCTGCCGAGCTTATCGCGGCACCATAACTTTAGGGTTGCGGGCACACCACAGCACTGGAGGAGTCCTTACTGAGGCCATGAGCAGATGCCAGATCCTCTCTGCATGCAACTCGACGAGCTCGTGGGGGAGCAGTCGAGAGCGCCAAAACTGGTAGCAATACATGGCCCATGAGAGGCGCCAGAGGGAAAGATTTACTGTATCTACTTCGCATAGATCTCCATAGGCTGGGAGACCGAGATAAACCGGCTAAGTGTTCAATCGGAGACTTGCAATCGCAGATGAAAATTCTGATAGAGCAAATGCCCAAAATATAGACCGGTGACTAGGCATGTGGAAGACACAGTGGAGAATGCCAAATGTTGCTCCCGGTGCAATAATCTGCATCTGCCTGGATTTCAGGAGGGTGCAAAAGGAGTGTCATGAGAAAAGTTTCTTGAGGACTGAATCATTCATAAGTTTCAATCGCAGGGACAGTCAAAAGTTGTTTGCAGTGGAAGGAGCACATAGAGCTCTCATTGTAAGGATGCCTCTGGGTTATCCTCCCTGAGCGCTCATAGCACGGATGTTAAATTACAAAGGTCAAGACTGTATTTTGAGAGTGCCTAGAAAAACGGGCACTGTTGAGTTTGAGAATCATAAAACTGCTATGTACCCAGACTATACTCGAAAAGTTCAATCGCACCGAAAGTTTTTTCTGAATTTGAAGCAAAGCTCAGATCAGTGAACCTCCCCTATATGTTAATGTATCCTGCCCGTTTTAGGGTGATAGCAAATGAAAAGACCACCTTCTTTGAAAGACCCTAGGAGGTTTGGACATTGCTGGGGATGGGGGAGAATGTGCCTCGGTTGAGATGGCAAAGGGGTCAGACCCGCCCAGGCAGAAGTGGCAATAGAGAGTGTCATGATTCGAGAGGACTTTTGGGGCATCAAACCCCAAGAGTGATGGTGCAAGAGGATGACACCCTGAGGGGCAAAGAGGAGGCATCTACAGGAGAAACCATGACGGCCGCTGCTTCCTCTGAGCACTTGGAGGAGTTGGTTGAGGTGCTCATCATTGGCACAACCATAAATTATGGCTATTTGTCTGGATCACATACTTGGGGGAGAGAGTATGGGGGAGCATAGGCTGAAGTATTTAGGAGCATCACCTGGTCTGCACCCGGAGGGGAGGGGCTAACCGTTGATGGGCACTAGGGGCTTAAGACCCACTTTGGTGACAGTAACTGTGTTGAAATACTTTGGGGCTATTTCTTGAGCTTCTTGAATGCTGATTTGTAAAATGGGGCATTTGTTACGGGGTAGAGTAAGGCAGCTGCAGGGGGATCCCCTGCAGTACTTTGGCCTATCTGGCCTCTTCCTTTATATTGTACATGTTAGTGATGTGACTTCTTCATACAGGGGGATGGGGAGGGCTTAGTATATGTTTTACTGTTGGGGGACTGTGCCAAACATAGGTACAGGATTGTGGTCAGACCAGTTCTTGCCATGTTGAAATGTTTACTCCGCGTGGGTGGGTTGAGCTTTTGGGTGTTTCTTTTTGTTTTATAATGACTTTTACTGTCGCATGGATGTCCTAGTTACCCAGTGGAGAGACTAGATGCATGCCGGATGGGTACTCCTTCTCCATGGGATGGTCTGTGGGAAGTGTCACCCGTTTGGTCATGCACAAAAATGGACATGTTTAACCGGTGTAGATCGATCACATGAGATGTGAGGGGTCTTGGCAGCTATGTAAAGTGATAAAGGGTCCTGTCCTTTCTCAGACGACACAAAGTGAGCATAGTTTGCCTGCCAGAGATCCCTCTGATAGTCTGAACAAACAAAGCTGAGAAAGAAATGGGGGGTCAGGTAGATGTACACGTCCACATACTCTGCATACCCTAAGAGCGTGTGCCCATCTTTACATGGTCCTATGACAGATTTTCAGCCCTTTGACTGGCGGTGCTGATGAGACTGAGGAGTCTGACTGGGTTTGTGTTGGACCTTCCCCCACGACAGTGCCTGCTGTTGTATAATACCGGAAAAAATAAAAATGCAGTTCAAATTTCTGCACCTGGCACAGATCCTATCGAAGAGATGGGTAGTGATAGGATGGTTAGGGACTAGAAGCCCTGCCTTGTCTTTGTGGGTTATGAATGCAACCAACTGGGTGCTGGTAGGGAATACACATATTAGACTGTCTCGAAGGGACAATACGGTAACTGAAGATTTGGACACCTGGGTGGAAATCTTGGGAGTATTTGAGGAGGGGTGCCAGGAGATGCATTCAGACACAGTCAGTGGACTCGAATGATAGTACACACAGTGTTTGGGCTGGGAGAGGGACAGAATATTTGGAGAAAGATAACAGACCACACAGGGAATTGATAAATCTACAAACAAGCATTAGCAAAGCCAATAGGTCTTGCTATGGCTTTACTTTAAAAAAAAAAGTATATACCGATCTGAGTTGGATTGGTAAATTAAAAGCATTGGGATTCTGGAATACCAAAAAAAGCAAACCCAAGCCAAGAGAACCATTTTTAAGACCACTTCAGGAGCAACCACTGGCAGTACTGCGGACACTCATCCCCAGTCACAGATCTGGGTTGTATCCATCATCAAGGACAACGGGAGAGTGGGCGGGATGAAAGTAAAAGATAATAGGAAATTACTAAAGAAGCAGAGGCAAGAGAAAAAGTAGTGCTGTTGCCATAACATATGGCACGTATTGAAAGGATCCATGCAGCAGGGGAAAATGCCAGGGTGAAAACAAAACCGAAAAATTCTCAACTCAATGCTGCCTCTGCAAACTGACCCAGTGGCCCCCAGCAGAGAGGTGCTGAGTCCCCTAGTTACCACAACCCTGGGGACCGACATTGGCCTCAGGCTAGTGTTTAGTAATTGGTGAGCGGAAGTATGAAGCCCTGATTAAAAACTAAAAAAAGGGAAAAGACACTAATCAATTCACGGTCAATGGTGGAGACGGACTGGGAGAAGTGACAGTTTTTTTTTTATTATCCTAACTCATTGTACACTATTGGTAATGGAGTAAGGTGTAGACTACTGTTCGCTCAAGAATATTGTGAACAAATGTGGAATCTTAGTGTTGCCATCTAAACAAATATCCACCTGTTTTTGACCTTTTGCTGAGGATGAGAGTGCTCCTGATAGGGTTGCAGGAAACCAAAATTATTGTCAGAGACAATTTGTGGAAGTCTACCTGTTTTGTTAACCAGGGATATGCAATAAAAGCTATTTGAATCTCCCTTTCATGTTCTGCCTCCCTTCTAGAATCGATATGTAATCATTCTTGGATGCACCTCCTTATTAGCTGTGACACGGAAACCTTTACCATTCCTGTTCTTCTTGGGATCAAGGCCAGTGATGGAAGTTGGGAAAAGAGGGAAAACAGAGACACGTAACACCACTCTGACTTGTCACTTCTGTTGATCAAAGATGTCTGCAAGCTGTAGCAGATATCTACAAGAGAAACTGAAATCTTAAGTAGCTTGTTATAAACCGGGTTTTAGCTTAACTGTAATAAGAAATGGATATATCCATAGCAATATCTCTGCATAACTGGTTCTCTGTACTCTTTTAATTCCTGAAAAGTAAACCAATGAATGAGAAACTTAAATATACAAACACTAGCACTTCTCCCTATGGTTTGAATATTTATGTTCAGCTTTGTCAGTGTGTACTCTGTTGTGAAAGATGAATTCTAGTTTCTACTTCTGTAAACTAACCAACATTGTTAAAATTCTGTTCTTCCATAATTGTGGCAATTTGTATGTGCATACTAGAACACCTTAAGAATACCTTATGTGTGACATTCAGATATACATGTGCAACATAGAACAAGGATTCTTAGACTAGACTATCACGGGACAACATTAATAATATGTAACTACTACCAGACTTAAAAGAGGTTCTATAAATGTTCAATAAATAGTTCCAGCTTTTTTCATCAAAACACAACGTTCTAAATACTACTCTGTATTCCAGTGTACATCAACACAAATAAATAGTTAGCAAAAGGTCTTGACAAAGTAATCCGATTTCCATGTATCGAGGCCATGGCTGCAGCAACATTGTATTACGATTGCCTAGCAAAGATGCCATGGGCCATGAGGGACGTTTTAGTCAGATATCCATGTTTCATTAGCTGATCCATCCATTTCCTCTTATAAAAAGGCCCATTGTGATCCCTTCCTCTACAGGGAAGTAGACCCCCCCCCCCACCCCTACACGTTTTTATTTTCCATTAGAAAGGGTACCTAGCAACTTCTGGCAACATGTGACCCCTTCCTGTAATGGGAACTATCTCTTTCCCACAGAAGGATAGGTTTCTCATTAGAGAAAAGTGCCTTACAAGCTGTAGCACCAAGACAAGTCTGTTTTATCTATTAACCCACCCAGTGGCTGGCAGAGCGTTAAACATGGGGCCAGTAGCATAACATTCTCATAAAGTACCTGTTTCGGAAATCATGGAGTGCGTGGAAGATTTTCATAGCTTGAAATAGCCACAAAAAGGCAGGGTTCCTACTTTCTTCTGTGTTTGTGTTTTTTTAAATATAAATTATCATTGGATGAAATTGCTCTAATGTCTGGTAGAGATAAACTATACATTCTTGGCACACTTCCAGAGAAGGATTATTTATGAGTTTGTTCCTTAAATCTTGGTGTTTCAAGTAGAAGTATGCATTGTCTGCCCAGAGGGTCAGTTTTTAGTTCAGGTTGTTGGTAGAAGGGGGTTGGTAGGTGGTTCTCCAAAAGCATGATTTTATGCGTGATACAGGCCAGTTTAAAGTTGTTCCTTGCTTCAGTGGCGAGCCGTTCCAGAGTAGGCAAGGTGGGTTTGAATTTTCCTGTTCCGATGGCCAGGCTGGTGGGTGCGAGAAGAGCCTATTAACATGAATGCCTTTTTTTCTTTTTTTTTTTTTAGGGGAGCTAAATGCAATTTTGGAATTCCTTGGTTTAGAGAGCATATTTCCCAGTCTTGAGCATGCAGGGTTTTAGATCACATGCTTAAAATCTTTAAAATGGATGAAAGAGTTGATTCCCCATAGAAGCAGGTTAAAATTGAGTACCCTTTGCCATTGTGTTAGTATGTGATTGCAGATTGAGGTTCTTTTAATTTGTGGGTTACCATTTATTACGCTCTTAGATATTGCATGCAAAACAGTAAAAAAGCTGTATCTATCCAGGGACTTGCAGTTTGCACCACGAAAATGTGTCTCGTAGATTCTCAGAAATGTAGGGTTATATCTATTTTTTGATTTAAGTACCACACAGTGGTACTTAAATCACAAGGCCTCACAGTGCACGAGGCCCCGAGCTCCAGGTGGCCCCCTCAGCACAGTCCACTGGCCTGAGAGCTCCTTAGTGAGTCGAAGGGGGGCCCAACCATTTACTTTGCAGTGGGCCCCCCTCAAGTTTTCTTACCCCACTGGTACCATAACTCTTAATGTTATCACTTAAGCCACATCGCAATTGTTTTGTCTGAGGACGGGGAACAGATGGGAAAACTCTGCCTTAGCCACCATTACCATGTGTGTGGAGCCAATGAAGTTTGAAAAAATGTATGTACATGCCAATTGGTGCAATAAACCAAACTAGACTAACTTAATCCAACCCACCCTTCAATCTAGGAAGCATCTGTTGCTCAAATCTAAAGCTGTCCCCATAACTTTGGAGTGGTTATGCCCCTAGTACACTTCTCCGTAGCCACTTTGAGGCTGTTGGGACTCCGCAAAGGCTTAACTGTGGGATTAGTGGCCTATTCTGCATTTACTTCCTGGAGTGCAGAACCGCCAGTTCCAGTTTAACGCAATGTCTCCCCTCACCCAACAACCATTATGTGGTTTCAATACACAGTACTCCGTGAAATGCAAACATATTTGGTTGAGCATCCTGAACAGGAAGAGCAGTGTCTGTTAAGGTTTTTGCCTACATCAGATCTATATCTTCAATATTATTGGATCAAATATACGACTCGAAAAATTAAACAGCTATGGCGTCTTTGGAATGGAATGAAGTAATGGATAACTGCAATCTTAATATAATTGGCAGTCCTTGCCATAATTAAACTACATATATACTAGAGCACATGTGAAGCAAACGGTTATGTAATGAAATGCTTAGGATGTAGCCCACCAAAATGATATTCTCTTTATGTATTTAAACAGTATGGTTTCCAATGGTCTGCAGGTTTACAATTACATAGTAATTATTCTCAGGCTGATTCTGTTTCTATTCTTTCTTGGTCTCCCTCTTTTCAACTGGATAGGAAGGAATACCTGCACTGCTGACCGAATAAAAAAAAAAGTCTTCCAGCTAGATACTGTCTCGTTACATGTTTTGAAGTCTTCCGCTCATCACGAAATTGGTCCTGCTCCTAATTTTGTGTCACTGACTACTTCAGCCCAGGTCTTAAAATTCTTTCTGCCATGTAGGATATCCCTAACAAGGGGTTATCTTTATGTTTTGTGAGGAAGAGATGGAACATAAATTAGGTACCATAATAATCACAAAAGGTACAATTTCTTTGTTGTGTCATTTATAGTTCTTCCTTTTATCCAGCTGGTTGTGATCCTAATCTATCATCTTTAAATGTTAGCTCTGGCGGAATGACCATGACGTGTTGGAGGCTGAAGCACTGTTGTATCATAGATTGTAAGTTTGCATAAGTGTCCAACTGGCAATAGTAGCCTTTGCGGTGATGAAAAAGGTGATCTGATATCCGAAAAGTTATCAATGTTTCCAAGTGAAATTAAGTGGGCCTTGAAACATAATCTAAAGAGACTTGGAAGCATGAGATCTCAGTAGAAAGACTTGAATAGTCACTTCATGTTTAAGATAGAATTTCATCAAAACTTTAAGAATGAAAGCTGGGGCAGCTCAGTATTACTTTTGTTTTAAGGAAAACCAAATACATGGGCCCTTTAAGAGATGAGCTTGTAGCTTGCCTATCTTCTTTCAGAAGTAATAGCAGCATATAATGCCGATCATGTTAGATCAGGTAATAAAATCCATCAGCAAAATACAAAGATATAAAATGCACTAAACTTCCATACAAAGTAATACATCAGCAAGCTTAAATACTCTAAAAAAACGGCTACCTAATCATAATTCATAAAAAGTGCAACTTCTAAAGCAGCAGATGGGTTGTCCTTACACAATATTTTAATTCTCTCCAGCCATGCTAAAATGTAGAAGCAGCAGTCACTATATGCATACTTGTATCAGTTGTGCATATCTTGAAGGCATTTGTGCATTCTCTTAAACCCAATAAAAAGCATTGTGAGGTGACCCACCTGGCTCTTTGGTTGGATTATATAGGACAAAAAAGCAACCCATGTTCTGTGGAATAACAGGACACAGTTTTTTCCTTGGTAACGGGAGACGTCCAAGAAAATGTAAAAAAAGGTATTTGTGGAACACCATTTCAAATGCAAACTTCTTAAAAACCGAGGATTTATATATTGTAAAAATTCCTCATGTTTGACTACAGGTCTTTGGTGCAAAAATGCCTGAGTCCGACTACAAAATGAAGCTGGCGATTCCCTTTTCTCCATGTATTGTTGTCAGTACCTGGCCTTCACACTATCCACTGAGGCTGAACAAATAGATGACGGATTGTACCAGCTCTCCCTCGGCTCAAGACCAAGTAAGGACCTCTTCACATAGTTCAGCTAGGGGGTAGACTCAGCCCGGGGGTGACTAATCATGTTGCTGAGTACGTTCCTATGTAGTTTCAGCTCTTCAACACACCATATGTGAAGTTTTTTTAATGAAATGGGTATTCATTTTGAAAAGTTCTATAATGGGCTTAACCTTGGGGGCAATAGAGGGAGATTCAGCTGTAAATTCAATTGTGACTTTATGAGTTTGTTCTCTTCTAACCCTAGCTCTGCCACATCACCATACCCCCTAAGCTCTGTACTTCATAGTGCGACATTGATAGCTAGATCAACATTGGTAGCTTGAACTTTCTAAATTTCCATAGTGGGGAAGTTAGGTAGGTGTCTGTACACTTGGCAAACTTTAGTATGGCCGAAGCCCTTTGCTTAATAACATGGGAGCTCTTCATAATTTGTGGTGCCCCGGAATTGGAACCGGTTAACTTTATTCCCATATTGTCTAAATCTTTGACTGTCTCCAAAGAATCCTCCCCCAAACTGATCTTTCCCCTAAATTCTTGTGACTATTAAAACCCATAAACTTTAATTTCGTTAAATTGACTTCCATTTCATGGCTGTCACAAAATAAGGAGAACCTGTGCAACAAAATGTAAAGGCTATTCACATATTTTGATGTAAGGAGAGTCTCGTCGACAAAAAAGTAATGCTGGTACCCTCTGGCCAATTAAAGTTTGGACCCCCTTATTAATATTCATTTTTTCTGTGAGTTAGCCATTTGAGCCCCATCTAACCTGGGCATAATTATCCTCATGGTGGCATATTAATATCTTTAAAAGTTATGGGAGGGCTCCAGTGTCTGCACAAACTTCCCACTATCTTGGCCCTGGAACCAAGTCGAAAGCTGCTGTGAGATTGACAAAGGTAACACAAACGTCCCCCGAACCCCTAACGATAGCCGCTGTCCTCCACTTGGTCATCATAAATCTGAATACCTGGTCCACAGTTCCAATTCTTAATCTAAATCCTACTTGGTAGTGACTTAACATGTCATTTTGTCTCATTCAATCAGTTAGCTTTCCTGGACACATAATGTTGTTTTCCTTACCAATATGCCAATGTCACAGAATGCTTGTGTTTTGAATAGTTTGTGCATTAAAGAATCGTGAACCATCCTGGAGATGCCCAAAAGGATCAGTATCCCTGATTAAATTATATAAGTGGAGAAGACTACCTTCTAAGTGCATCATTGTATAAGGATTAACCGTCTCTATGCCTATCGTGATATTCAGCAATACCTGAGAAAAAAGTTTGTAAGCGAGAACACTATAGCTTTGGAACTAGCGAAATATGTCATGAATTCTAAATCATCTAAAAGATTATGGCGGTGTTCAGGAGCCCAGTGACAAAAGTACAGCCATTTGCTCTCATAAAATCTTTTCTAGCCACACTATTTATTTCTTACAACCCCAGGTGTACATGCTGTCGTTTTGAGGAACCAGGTTCTCTCAGCAATAGGAGGTAGGCAGTTAATCAAATCCCGTCCCATTAATCTTGCAGAATTGAGAGATTTGGAAGTTTGATGAAGTTGTTGGAGGGCAGAATCTAGTTCAAAATCCAAATCTTTCTTAGCCTAAAGGGGACCAAGTAGCCTTTCTATGTTGTAGAAATTGTACCGTTTTTGGAGAGCCCTCTGAATTAAGTGAGTTGGCAGAAGGGCATAAAGACTGACCCCCCCCCCCCCCATCTCAAATGTAAACTGAGATCATTGGGCATTGTCCTTCTTCACAGACAGATCAGTCATTAGCACCCACATTTGATGACAGGTGTCTGGATAATGGATTGATTAGCCCTTCATGAAGTGCATGGTGCAACTGCACTCTGTCTGCTTCTCTATTGTTTTCTAACCAAGATTAAAGGCCATTAGAATAATATGGTTTTAAAATACCTAGTACCAAAAGCTGAATTGCTAGATGATGCTGTTGCATCCTGCTTGTTCAGAGGTTACTGCTGCAGTGTGTGGTACGACTTTTCTTCTTCAGAAAAGGAAGTAATGCCCCTAGGAATACAGCCACCTGCTTCAGCTGAATTTAGTGTTTAGTTGCCGGCAGTGGGTGTACCATCGGCACAGAGATTAATCAGTTATTATCATTCATTTTGTGACTGATAGTGTTGATGTTTGGCTACATTTGACTGAGGAAGCCACCAAGAGGGAGATGGCACTATTTTGATTGTACTAACAAACTTTAATTGTGGCTCCCGCTGTTGGCCTTTATGAAGGGATAGATGAGCTGCACAGCTGACATTTGTTTTCCACGCGAACAACTGCCTTGTTGATGTTTTTGTGAAGTTAATGTGAAATGTGTAATTGTTTCTGCTTCTGTTATCTGGCCACAGATTACCTCTTAACTGTGGCTATAATATTACCAGGCACAGGATGAGATGAGACTTCTCAACATTCATTGAGAAGCCTAAACTCTCAAGATGGTTACACACCAACTGTAGGTCTTTGCCAACCTCTTACATCGACTGCCCTTATGAGCTGGTTGTCAAGCTAAGCTTGTCTGTGAACTTTACAAGCAATGATGGGAGAACTACTAGAGAGAACAGATTTGGAGTATTACCGTTGAACCCAAATTCGGGTGTTATAGGTGGCTTCTGTATTGATATTGATGCCCTTCTGTGAAGGAGATGTGGCTTAATGGCCAGAGCTGTCGACTTTGGAACTGAGAACCAGGTTTAAGTCCTGGTGTCAGAACTCCGAATCTGACCTTGTGTAATGTAATCTGATGCTCATGTAAAGTGCTCCAATGCCCTCAGCCGAGTTTGTGCAATTTCAAACTGAACAAAAAAAACACTGATGTATTGAGACTACCTTGACAGAGACACAGACCTAGGTATCTTGAAGCTGTAGATATGCTGGTCAGTCCTCCTGATGGAACTCCTCCAGATTTTAATTTGTTCACAAGGAGCAATATTTTCAAGTTGTAGAAGTCTAGAATAGGCCTGATACCTTGGGCCATTTTTGTAGATCAAGTACCTTGGATAAAACCAAAGGTCTCCTAGAAGCTGAGAGAAGCTCTATCCACAAGAAGGACTGGTGAGCCGAGCAAAAAGGGAGGGGTGGTGGTTGGGTGCAGTGATGGAAGGAAAGGAGATCTGAAGAAGTCTGTATCACCAGGTGAAATGTAAAATGTTGCACTATTGAAATAGATTGAAAAAGAATATTATCCTTCTATAGGTGACCAGATTCAAAGAAAGCCAAATCAGAAAATTACAACAGGGTTAAAGGATGTGCTGTTCTCTGGTACGAGCTACCACCAAAACTGTTTCTTGGGAACACGAATCGAGGGGGATGTGAATTCTGAAAATTGTCATTTAAGAACATGTACTTTCCCACCTCTGATTCTCCTTCCTTGTTGAATGGCAGCATAAAACATTCCTCCTGTTACCCGCCATTTTGAGAAGCATCGTTGAATGGGATTTTAGTTCATTCTTCGATCCTATTTTATTTTACTACCTTCCTACATCAGTATTACTTCTTTATTGCTAACCTGTAAACTTATACATCAACCAGAACATCCGTCATCTGAACCCATGTTTACTTCGGGTCACTTGTGAATCAGATTGATCAGTGATGTTTTTAGGCCCTCAGTTAGTCCCAAACCTAGGTTATTCTACATTATCCTGACACATCCAAGGAATTAAGAAGGAATACAAAATTACTTTGGGGAGGAATCTGGAAACCTGTCTCAAACTTTCCTGCAGGCAACATCAAAGCATCAACCAGAAAGGCATTTATTAGAATCATATCACAGAAAAATAAAGTCTTCAAAACTGAAACATTTGAACAAAAAAAGTGTTCTATTAAGTAAATAGTAGCACCACTAAATCAAATGTGCAAATCCGTAAACATGAAACACTTAATTGTAAGTAAATTAGGCATTTGGGTATAAATGCAGGGCTTTGAGTTTAGAACCAAACTGCTAAATGTTTTAAAATGCAAATAAATCGGGCCATGTTGCTAATTTAATTTTTTTTAAACATAACTCTTATATTTACTCTTATCAAAGATGGGATTATTCAAACCAAAGGTCCAGAATTTGTTTTGTTTTAGTCTTATATTTATTAGTAAAGCTCAGCCAGTTGCCCAAGGGCGTAATGGCACTAGGGACAGGAACTATAAAAATAGACAGATGTGAGAGGAAAAGATAGAGAGAGCTCAATATTTAGCAGACCAGAGCAATTTTGAGATTTTTCCTGAATAGTGTTAAGTTATTTGTTTTGATGAAGATGGACCTGGTGGGCATCTAGAACCTAGATTCCTGAGGGGGTGGGGGAGAGGGGTCGTCTTTTATTCATTCCTTGTAACATCGGGGCATCAGCAAAAAAAAGAGATCCGGATCTAAGAGATTTAGTGGTGGTATGACACATCAGTAGTTTGGATAGCAACTTTGAGCTGGTGTGCTCGCTAACCCACATGCAGAATGTCATATTAGATGCGTGTTTATTGGGGGACCAGTGAAACGAGCATCAAGTGCTGATACATGTAAAACACAAACTTGTGAAACTCCAGTACAGACTGCACTTCCATGCCCTGGATCCTCAGAAAGCCTAAGGTTTAAAGCACAGCCATAGTCTGAGCACACTGGCATCAGGATAGGAAACTCTATGGCATATTTCTCCATTGTAATAAAAGGCTAAATCTTCTTCGCTGTGTGAAGAAACCATACACAGATGGTCCATACTTTCTGACAGCCAAAGGTTACTTGTTCAAACCACACCCTAAGGTTCTTAACTTTAGTTCCAGGAACAGAAATATTTACACAAGAATTCTGGCCGCACCCGTCATATTGGACACAGTGGACTACAACTATAATCATGGTCTCAACCTTACCACCGTTCAGTTTCAAGAAATTGGAAGACATCCAGTCCTGAATGGTGGCAAGACAGTCCTTGAGGTGCAAGATATTATCAGAGGACACATTGTTTAACCACACTAGGTCAGATAAATAAGACAGAACTGAGAAGCTGTATGTCATGATTAGTTCCCCAAAGAGTCCAAACATAGATGTTAAAAAGGATTGGCAAAACAGCATATGCCTGGCAAACCCCACAGCACAGTTTAATCTCTGTGAAACAAAAAGGAGGAAGGGCTATTACCCGAGTGCAGCCAATAAAAAGACCAGTTAAGGGCCCGATGTGCCAGTCAAATTCGTGCCAAATGTTTGATTAAGATGGAAAGGTTGACCATGTCGAAGGCAGCAGACACGTGTAATAACAGGAGGCAAGAGAGAAGATTTATATCCCTAGTATTAAAGTCATCTCTGTTGGCATTTAGAACAGTATCTGTGCTGTGTCCAGCTGAAGTCCTGCCCAGCACCCTCCAAGGTCACGAGGAGGGTCACTTGGTAAAGTGGTGCAGTATAATTCTGGTGAGTACAGGTCGCAGAGTGATGCTTGTCCTGGATCCAGATCAGCCTTCTTCCGAAGGAGAGTAATTAAGTCTTTCTTACAGAATGTAGCACAATGCCTACCTTAAGAGGTTTTAATGGGGATCATCCATTTTCATTAACCATAGCCAAGGATTTCAGTATGGCAATAGGACAGGGATCATAAAGAGTGCCTGACTTAAGCCTAACAAGTGCGCAACTGCTGTCTGCCTGATACCTAAGCGGAAGCTCTGTACATTTAACGGATGGGAGATCGAAATGCTGGAGGGATGTGATTGGGGCGGCGGATCTGGAATCTCTAATTTCTTTTCTATTTCACTGATCTTATTAGGAAAGGAAGTAAAGGCATTCCATGTACAATTTAAAACCTTCTCCTACAGAAAGCTTGTTTATGTTTTCGATCTTGCTGAAAGGGCAAGTGGATGGAATTGTAGATCCCGATATCGTATCCGATTTTGCATCTGTTTTGGAGTGGACTGTGACCTGCAAGCATTTGAAATGTGGGTAGCTCGGATCAGCTGTTAATGGACCAGGTGCGACAGTGTGGAGATTGCCATTTATCTCTAGGGAGATTTGCCCTCTTAACAAGAGCTGGAATAAAATGTTAGCCAACTTACTTTAAAATGTTGTTATTGGCAACTTTCTCACCATTACACTGAAAAATATTGTCATTCGAGAATCTTGCTGTCCATATATGACTGGTACGAGAGGAGAGGCAAAGTGTTGGGTGTACATCTATCACTGTCTAACCCTGCTTAATGCAAATGTCTTTTAATGTTGAAGGCTGTAATGATGAGATAATGATTTTAGATAAAAATATAATTTTGTCGTTGGGATAATTTTTTCAATAGAATTTAGATGTGGTTTGAGTTATTTTGGTTCCATTTCAACAATTACTTGATATACGTTTAGGGATAAAAATCTGTGCATTGGTCTTTACATGGAAAAAATGTCTGCCCTTAATATGGCATGGTATCTGTGGAGAATGGGTAGAGCTCACATACCCTTTTTGGTTTCTTGTCTCCAGTAGATCTGCTTGCACATTGTGACCTATTCTTCAAGAATGTTGATTATAAAGTTAATTCCCCAAAGGTCATCCTGTTTCAAGCTGCATGTTACAAGAAATGTCTCCGATTTTATTTCAGTCACGATGGCGGTTTCAGTCAATTCCGAGCTTGATCCAGTGTTTGTGAAGGCGCTTGGATACCTGCATTCGAAGAGCAAGGATTCTGCGGAAAGATTGAAAGCTTTGTTGGACGAATCCTTGTGTCGAGGAAGTGATTCTAGCTATCGCCTGCTACAGAAGGTACCATCCACCTGTTGGAAATGTATAGTTGCATCTCATGCTTTATTTGTGCTACTTTTCCAATGATATTGAGCATGGGCTAAATGCTCCCATTAATAAATAGTCCTAAATACTTTGACAATTATATCGTGAATGTGTGAGGCAGATTTTCACAGTTTATTACTAGTGCAGAATAGACTTGTTGAGATATATTGTAATCTCTAATAGCTTATTCCTTTTTTCCTTTTTTTTACCCCCTCCTTCCCTATTACATTGTGTTATAAAAACGCCAACACACCCATACTTGTTTGTAATTTTGTCTTTATTTTGTCTTTGAGTGAAGAAAGCTTATGAAATTGCAACCTTGCATTTTTATTTCTGGACATGCATGACCTGTATCTCATTATTGCTTCAGTGAAACACCTAGGCCCTGATTACAAGTTCAAGTCTAAATTCTGACCCTTGCACGAACAAAATTTTGCCCGAAGATCAGAATACCAAGTTGCGTGATAATTATCACACCCCTGGAGTTTTATCCTGACCAATTTTGGCATGTCAGACCACTGAATTTTATCCAGGGAAAATGACTGGAAAAAGGTACGACATGGAATTCAATGTTTTAAGCATTGATTGTGCTAGTAACACATCCTTTCTAAGTTGAAAATTCAGAACAGATGGTGTCTGTTACACTCAGTAAATACCTCAACCTGGGGCAATGGTGTTTCCTGGCTGTGGTAATTGCCTGTCCCATTTCCGCAGAACTTGTAAGCGAGGCTCAGTCTATTACTTCCTATTCAGATTCAGACATTCAGTGGCAGGTCAAGTTTGTCACAATATACATTTGAGGGTTTCTTCATAATCTCTCTTGTCAACAGCACGCATCAGAAACCATCAATTGCATGTCTTTCTGCTGATAATAGAAAGCAAGATGGAAAAATGTATTACTCCAGCCGTGGATCTTTCATGGATTTGTTTACTTCAATTATTCTGCATAGTCAAGCTGAAAATCCTATTTGGAAACATTAAAACATTACTTACAAAATGTGCTTGTTCAACATTGTAGTATGTACCACCTATCCACCACACGTGAACTGGTGACGTTCTAATGAAGTGAAAAGACTTTGAATTTTACTCCCCTCAAAGGCTTCTACGGCTCATATTTTCTACCACACTTTGAGTAAAAGGGAAAGCATCCAGAAAGTTGCTATTTAACTAACTAATCATAAGAAGAAAGGGCTAAAAAATAAGCCCAAAAGAAAAGCTACAGGCAAGAGCAGACCACTCAATTACAGACCCTAAATCTTTCTAAAGATCTATGTCTTGAGTTCCTTTCGAAAAATGATTTCTGGGCATTCCTGTCTCAGATAAGTGGCATGAGTGTTACATAATTTTGGGGTTAAAAAGCTAAAGTAACGTTCTCCCATGTGTGCTCTTTTAATGCTACGGACTACCGGAAGAGCAGCATTCTGGCCGACCTAAGTCTTCTATATGGCTGGTACGGCCTCACCAGAGGGAATAATTGCACCGACACATGGCTTTGAAGGAAACTCTTTTGTTCTAGGGAGCCAGTGCAGTTTTGCAAGAGCAGGTCCCGAGGGATAACTCCTAGAGAGATTTAGCTGAGCAGCTGGATTCTGTACTCTCTTAAGCTTTTACAGGCTTCTTTGCATAGCACAAATGTATAATGCATTACAATAGTCCACCCTGAACATAACTAGGGCCTGGGCTATTCTTTTCCTGTCTGCTTTGGGGAGGAGGCAGAGGATTTTGTTAAGTTTAATTATGCCAAAACACTTCCGCGCCAGGCATGTCAATTGACTGTGAAAAGTTAGTCAAATCATTCCAGATCCCCAGGTTCTTCACTTTTGGCTTAAGATCTGGTACAGGACTCAATACATCTGGCCACTAAGCGGAGGACCAGATTGAGGGCTGCTTACCCAGGATGAGAACCTCGGTTTTGCTGGCATTCAGCAGCTTTGATCCACCCATTCTGCAAGTTCAGCCAGACAAGATCTGAACCGAGCTGCAGCAACTCCCTCAGCCCGAGATAGAGTGATGATCGACTGTGTCATCTGCATATGACATGATGTTAAACATCGTGTCGCTTGGCGACCTCTGCAAGGGGGTGCATATAAGGATTAACTAGCGTAGGGCTCAAAGCAGAGCCCTGGGTCAACCTCTACCGCAACGATAAAACCTCAGAAGAGAATGGTCGTTGAATTACCTGGAAGGTACGATTTTGAAGAAAGGAAGCCAGCCATCTCAGAAGGCCATAGATAATGTTTCAAATGCTGCACATAAGCCCGGTATTATCAGTGCCGCCTTTTTGCCACTATCATCCATGAGTTTAAGACTCGGAGGCATATAGCAGAGCTGATTCCGTGCTATATTGAGCACGAAACTCTGATTGGGTCTTGTGTAAGAGATCCTTGTTCTCTATAAAATTCATCAATTGCTTATTCACATGTTTCTCTGCCACTTTATAGAAAAAAGGGACCAAGGAAATGGGCTTGAAATTTTCTGGTAGAGGTGGATCCAAAGTAGGCTTTTTGAGAAGTGGCACAGCAGTAGCATGTTTCTATCTTGCCGGTATCTGGCTAAGTGTGAACAAGTTGCTAATCAATTCACATAGTCTTGGTAGATATACCTCCATCCCATGGGCTAGAATCCAGGGTGGGGTTGGGGGGGGTCGGCTGGTGTACCTGATTTCACCTTGGTCAGGAGGGCCAGTAGCTTGTCTAAAGAGAGAGTGTTAAAACTGGAAAGTCCATCCTTGGTGTCAGATGGATTAAAAAAAAAAAAGCTTCAAGGTATGGAGTTACTCTAGTTGCCTCAGTAAACTTTCGTATATTTTGGAGACTATATCAGAAAAGAAGTGGGTGATTGAGTTGCATCTCTCGACTGATCGGGCAATATGAGCGGAAAGACGCTCCAGGGAGGACAAAGATTTCACTATTCAGAAGAGCTCTCGCGAGGCATATTGAGCTGATTCAATCTTTTTTAGCGTAGTATTGGCTACCATAACATTCCATTGGTTTCCCCACGAATCCTTCCCACGTGGTATCTGTTGATTTGGAAAGTTTGGAGAAGGGAAGAAAGTATCCTGTGGGAACTCCCATCTGTTTTTGACCCCTTCCCATCGTCAGAAATGTTACCTTTCAATGTGCATAAGTTGTCTACCATACCCTGGCCTCCAAGTAAATCCCTCTGAATTCCTTCGATCCCCACAGCAGTGTCTTTTCAGTCAAGGGAACCCTCCCTTCCACTAGCCTTAACTCTAATTTCCATATTTGAGCCATTAAAGGGATAACTGGGATAGGCCCTGAGAGCTTTTTATTGGGGAGAAAAATTGGTATTTAACTTCACTTTCGGCATAGAATTCTTCACGCTCTAATCATGGAGCTTTTGGCTTGAAGAATCGGAGCTAGAATGTCAAAGGGGTTCAGTTTGACCCTGCCTTGTGAAGACTCAGCCTCTTTGCAGATAGATGCCCTGGCAAGACCCATGCCAATCTCATGGATGAGACTGTCCCTAGAGCACACTGTTCAGGGTAAATACTATAAAGCAATTTTGCCAGTAGCCATTTTTAAAGCTCGAGCCACATCCTAATGAGCAGCTTCAATTTGTATGAATGGGATCTTGCCTCAGTTACCAGGAGTCCTCTGGCTTATTGTGCCTAGACCATGTTTACAGCAAAACACACAAGATGATGGACGGAATGTTGCACATTGGCAAAACATTCACCCCCAGTCACAGATCTGGGTTTAATCCATCGTTATTTTGCTCACCACGCCACCCCAGTTCAGACATGGCCATATGCAAATCAGTCTTGACCCTGTGCCTCATGGGAACAGTCCAGCCCGAACTGCCAAGCCATGTCTTCCCTGGACCGGAATCAAGCATCCTAGGACCGGTTTCGAGGTTTCACCCCTCTTCAGCCAGGATAGCTTGACACTTGTGTATGTGCAACATTCCGTCCATCATCTTGTGTGTTTTGCTGTCCGCGTATGTGGGAAGGGTATGCCCAGACGTGGGTCCCGTGCTCACTACGTCACTGGAGTCAAGACTGATTTGCATATGGCCATGTCTGAACTGGGGTGGCGTGGTGAGCAAAATAACGATGGATTAAACCCAGATCTGTGACTGGGGGTGAATGTTTTGCCAATGTGCATCATTCCGTCCATCATCTTGTGTGTTATACTGCTGGTGAAGTTATAGTGTGGGGTTGATTCTGAGAAGAAACGTAACCCGCTTAGAAAGCCTAAATTCCATAATAATGAGCATACTATCTGCTTTTCTTTTATGCTTGATTATGTGCATAAAAATGAAAACCCAATGATGCAAAGAAGGCCAATTGCTGAATTGAGCAACACAGCTTCTTCAGCATGTCCGCATTTCTCTGCGGTGGGGTAGGACATACATTCAGAAAATAAGGCATACTCTCCGATCCCCAAGTGGAAAGTGAGATTACCTCATTGCATTGCAGATTTAGAAGAATACCTCCATAAGGCAAGGGATCCTTGTTTAGATATTTAGAATTCATTGCACTCCAGTGTCCTCCTACAATTCCGCATTGTGAAAATTTACATTAGCATTAGTTAAGATGAAATTACCCTGTTCCACACTGGAGTCTCCAAAGCAGAGTCCTAAATTAAAATTTCTATAAGAATTGCATTACTCTAGGTAGACTGTGTGAAACCTAAACAGATTTTCGGAGATGTTGGATGAAATGTGGTGATATTAGGATTTACATAAAGTTGACATATCTACTGGAACCTCTTGACTGGATCGAGGTTTTGAGGTGTATAATTGCTCACTGTATTTGGCCTTCGTATCACCACATTGGTCCAAGTGCTCAGTGTGCCATTCTAGCAGAGATCATTTGAATACCAGTGAAACATTTAAATACTATGGAACCTTTCACTTAGATTAGGAATAATAAACCAGGAGAATCGGAATTTGCCTAGTACCATGACGGTAAGTTCCAATTCTATTAAGGACACGGAGGTGAGGATTATGCTTATTCTCTCTTCGCTTTATTCTTATCCAAAAACACAGCAGCCAGAGAGATTTCACAATAATCATTGAACAATAACCATAGAAAAACTACAACTCCCTACAACCAGGGAGGCACACTGTAATATAGTCCATCATCTGTTTTCATAAATCATTATCCAAAGTCCTCTGTCAGCTTCCTCCCTTCCTCTTTCTTCGCGCAAGTCACGCCATCTCATCATTGGTCCTGTTTGGATCCGTCATTCCCTAAAAGAACCAAGCAACGAGGTCAGAAATTTGGTAACATCTGACAGCATGCGATGTAACCGCAACATATCAAAGAATCGTCAGACGAAGAAGCAAAAAACCTTTAGCAAACCATTAATAAAGAAAAATTGAATACTTACACCCATACAGGGGGGTTCGCACCAAAGGTGCCCCGGGCGGGATAATACTCGCCTCTGTGTCCTTAATAGAATTGGAACTTCCCGTCATGGTACTAGGCAAATTCCGATTGTATGTCAGGACCGGAGGCTTCGGATTATGCTAGTTCAAAGCTTACTTACCACTAACTGTGCCACATTAAGAACCAGTTTAAAATAAAACCTCTTGAAGGTAGAGTCCGAAGACCAGTCCGCCGCACGCATTAAATCCTCCAAACGCGCACCCAGCTCGAAAGCTTTCGAGGCCATAGCGCCTCTGGCAAAGTGGGCACCAAATTGCTTCGTGTCAATACCAGCCTCTTGTATAACCTATCGCACCCACCTAGCTATGGTGGGGGAAGAGACCGCTTTGTGTGGCTTCTTCAGAGCTATCAAGAGTTGTCACTCGGCCGGAGGGCGGATTTCCTGCGTTAAGTTCTCGTATGCCTTCAGGCAGTCCACCACACATAACTTCGGCGAGTCCCGGAAAGCCGGCTACGAAAATGTTCGTGTATGAGACTTAGTCCTGCGACCTATCGTAAATACAACCCCGTCCGGGGAAAAAACTTGCGCCGAGATGTCCAGGGCGCGAACATCTGAAACTCTCCTGCAGGAGACCAAGCATAAAAGCATAGCGAGCTTGGAAGATAGTTCCTTCAAGGAAAGATATCTATTAGGTTGCCAAGAAAGAAACAAATTCAAGACCCTGTTGACGTCCCAAAGGACGGAGTAACGAGGCTCCGGGGGTAACGATAATCGTACACCCCACAGAAGTCTGCAAACCATTGGATGTTCCCCAATCGGTGCTCCGTCCAAAGGCTCGTGAACGGCCGAAACCGAGGACCTGATTGCATTAATGGAGCGATATGCTAGACCTTCCGACGCCAAATCGGCAAAGAAATTTAAAATTTAAAAGGGGTACGATTCCTGCGACCACGGGATCCAGACCCCGTCGAAGACACCAACGAACCCATCGTGACCTCGCAGATCGATAACGTTTCGTGGTGCTGTCCGCCCAAGCCTTTGACAGGAGGGCCTCAGCCTGTCCCGAAACACCTGGCAACGACCACCGTCCCCTGAAAGCCACCACGCCATGAGCCGGAGCGTCCCCTGTGTGACTAGCTGATGAAGATCCCCGTCCGGGTTCCGAAGAAGTTGAGGATACAGGGGGAGTAGGATTGGAGAATCCCAGGAAGGTTCCAGAAGAACCGGAAACCACACTTGAGATCTCCAAAGGGGAGCTACCAGGGTCACCTCTGCACACTGCCGGCGGATCTGGGCCGTAGTTCTCATTATCATTTAAACGCATATCCGCGCTCCGCCCTCCAGTCCTGAAGGAAGGCATCAGTGGCAAGAGCCATCGGGTCCGGTCTCCAACTGAAGAATCTTGGAACCTGATTGTCCAAGCGGGAGGTAAAGAGATCCGCTGAAAACGGTCCCCAGAGAGTGTTCAACCATCGGAAGACCAGAGGATCCAGCTTCCATAGGCTGGAGTCGTAGAGATGTCTGGAGTGCCAGTCCGCGACACAAGTGTGCTGGCCCGGGAGGTACTCCGCCGTCACCGATATGTGGTGATTCAGGCAGAACCCCCAAAAGTCCTTTTGCCAGGTTGGCCAACGCCCGAGAACGGGGCACCCCCAACCGATTGACATATCGGACTGCGGAGATGTTGTCCATCTTCAAAAGGACGCAAGACTGCACTCTGTCTTTGGTCCAACAGCGTACCGCGAAAGAACCCGCTAGCAGTTCTAAGCAATTGATATGAAAATCCTGCTCGTCTGCTGACCAAACACCTCCGGTGGAAAAATCCCTGCATCGAGCGCCCCAACCCAGTCTGCTGGCGTCGGACTCGATGACCAAATCCGGAACGGAGCCAAAAATCGCGCGCCCGTTCCATGCCTCCATACGTCAAAATACAATGCACAGTACTTAACACTGAAAAAAACCAAGAGCACTTAACTGGCTGCGAAGCAGCGAAGAAAGAGGAAGGGAGGAAGCTGACAGAGGACTTTGGATAATGATTTATGAAAACAGATGATGGACTATATTACAGTGTGCCTCCCTGGTTGTAGGGAGTTGTAGTTTTTCTATGGTTATTGTTCAAAGATTATTGTGAAATCTCTCTGGCTGCAGTGTTTTTTTTTATAAGAATAAAGCAAAGAGAGAATAAGCATAATCCTCGCCTCCGGTCCTGACATAGAATTTGACAAAATCTGATGGGATTTTGTTCACACACATCTTTATTCCCTCATCCCCTGCATTCTGCATTGTTCTAGAGGGATCGCCTGATCATACCTCTACGGTTTTTCTTCTGCCAGCTGCCCGCTGAATTTTGTCTCCATTCATCAGTCATTCTGCATCATGTTTCCCCAAACCAATTAGAAATTTTACCAAAGCTTTGATGTATAAATATTTATGCACCTGTTGTTTTGCTACAGCGTGGGTTTTACCCTTAAACTGACTTTCAAATAGTATACTTGCTTTGCTGCAGAGTGGTTCTGTTTGTATGGCAGTGTTTTTTGAACAGCTAAATACATTGGAAGACTAGATCCTTAGGCTGGGGAAATGAACTTTTTACATTTTTGAATTTGGTGCATCGTGCTTACAAGAGCAGAACCTGTCCTAAGTCGGATGGCATGTCATTAAAAGCAAGATGTTTCATTGAGCAGATGTATTTCCTTTTGTTTCCTAGGATGTGGAACCGATGAAGATATCAATTAGCAAGGTTATCGCTAGTAAAGCAGAACCTAAAGTTTCCTCTGTTATGCCCTCTTCAAGCAGCATTGGCAAGCCAAGCACTACCGAGAAAGTAAAGAAAGAGGCAGAGAAGAGGTCTGCTGAGAAGGTAATTTATCCCTGATTCATGTTCAGAGTTTAAAGGTTTTCAAGAAAACTTATGGGATTCAGTGTGCCTGTTTTTTAATAGTAGATTAATCCTGCTCTTTGCTTTCAGGAGATTTGACTCCTTTTATTTTAGCTTATCAGTGCAGCAGCGAGCTTTGCCTGACCGGTAATGACTTGTGTGTTTCAGTCTGCTAATGCTCCTTGGATAACTGATCTATCTAAATGCTGTGGCGAAGAGGTGTGTCCTCAATAATTTCCTGGGTATGCAGCCTTTGTTATGCCTGCTTCCTGCCAAAGGACATTTGACCACCTGCACTGCACTGAGTAAAACAAACAAACAACAAGGCAGATGCAGGTGTTGAAATGCCACAGCGGGTGGCAGGATGGATCATGGGTATGGGGGTACCGCAATGTAAAGAAAAAAGTAAGGGCACAGGGAAGCCCCATCCTGCCGTAAAGGTAAGAAATCTCCACAGGGGCCATAAAAAAGGGCTGCACATGCTCTTCCACAGGAAGATGAAAGAGCTGCAAAAAAAAAAATATGCAGGCAAAGAGAGGTAGGCGGAAACCCACCAAAATCACTGTATGGCAAGCACTCCAGTTAGAAAGTGTTTACCACAGTGAGATAGCCGCAACAGTCGCAGGTTTCCAGGAGTACACATACTGTCCACAATTTACTTGAAGTTATTCCATTTGCTGGAAAATCCGCATAAACAAGGCATGGGAAATTCGTACCATGTTATTCCAGCCCTTTTTCATAAGTAGTTTGTGATGTTCTTTTGTTGGAATGGCTGTGGAAAAGTTTGTGACTTCTGACTGACTTGCAAGTTTGTAGGTGCTCTATGCATTTGCTTCCCCTCTTGAATTGACTTTTTTGTCCACTAGCCCTAAAATTACAATATTTCAAAATGTGCCTTACTGGTGGCTATTTCCACCATTGCAGCTGCATTTCATGAATCGACATACCGCTTATCCTGCTGTTTTTCAGATGCCTTTGTTTGTGTGCATTGGTTACAGTTTGGTATGCAGAAAACATTTCTAAATTAAAAAAAAAATCTTTAAACTATATACTGAATTGCCTTGTCTGGAACTGCAGCTGTGACAATATTGGAAACCATTGAAAAAAAGCACGGTGCCCTACTTGGGCTTGACTTTCCATGAAAGCTTAAACGAGAGCGTACAAACTATGACTCCTTCCATTCAAACCTCTTCTACCCCTACCTATGAAGATCCAGGCCAGTCTTGAACCTCAAGCATCCAGATTTTGACAGAATTAGGTGGAAATTGTCTTAATGTTTCATGTTGCTTAATAAAATTACATTTTCCTTCACTTGTAATTTCAGTGTTGTGTCTGCAGCCAAACTATCATGAACGTTTGATTTTTATTTATTGTATTAAGATGCTTTTTTCAGTTGTACATTTTTCGTTGACTAGATGAAAGTGGAAGTTACAGAGACAGTTGAAGTTCAGAAAAAGCCCAGATTGGAGAAGCATGAAGCTCGTTCTTCCCCAATTACTGTCCAGACGAGCAAGGATTTGTCTCTTACTGATCTTTCCGGTCTTGATGAGACTAGTGCTGATGATTTTGCAATGGAGATGGGTTTAGCTTGTGTTGTTTGTCGGTAAGTGTCAAACGTTAGTACAAAAATATGTATTTCCTTTCCTGATGATAGTAGATGGACATAGGATTCAAAGATTTTTTGGAATGTAAGAAATTTCGCAAGCATCATTTAGCATAGGCTTTTGCCTCACCTTCCTTTCAAATGTAACTGTTTCATGGTGATTTTTGCTAACATTATTGTGTGCAGTTATTCTTGTTGAGTTTTGTTTTCATTGGCCATTTCAGTCTCGAGTAAACATCATAAATATCTATCTGAGGCATTTACAAAATGCAAAACATCCCCCCACTCAGGAAGGTCTCTTGACGCTACTAGAGTCAGCGAGCGATGGATAAATAGGTAATAGTGCTTAAGCCAAAAAATCTTTCATGTTTTTCCTCCAATAACATTTTTGTCTTTTTGCTAAAGTGCAGGCGCTTGGCTTCCACTCTGAATGAGAAAGGGAGGGAATTCCAAAGTTTGAAACCCAAGAACCTAAAGGGTCGACAATCCCGCTTCCTTTAACGACCCTTCAGAAGTTAAAGCAAATAAATGTAAGAAGGCCAGTATGTCGGTAATACAACATAGCCAGCAAATCTGACAAGGCAGCCAGGGAGGCATGATTGTAGTTCTCATACTTATGCAAGCAGATTCAAGCAAATAATGTTTGAACACCTATCCAATGTAGATCCCTTATTTATCTTGAGCCAGGGTCCATTCTTTTGAGACAAAAAATAATACAAGTTACAGATATTTTAAATATACTGAAGCCTGGAATGCCAGGATAGAGTTGCAAACATCTAGTCTAGTCATGAGTGACTGAAGGCACTTGAAACCAAGCTTTTCAAATAAGTCATAAAGGGCATGATGCAACACAATAAGCACATGAGATGAAAACAAGATTTTGTAATCTATGAAATCTGGGAATTTAGGGATAAATATCTCTGACCGTCAGCACTTCCAGTGTACAGCAAAGCTCTTAATCCTTTTTTTTTTTTTTTTTTTTTTTTTTTTTTAAATCTTACTTTCATAAGCTTTGTATTGAATTTTGTTTGGTTAATTAGCTATTGATATTTTTGAGAAAAAAATATTGAAAACGATTTTTTGGGTTTTCAGTAGCTATAAGAAACCTAACTGTATGACGTATTGCTCTGGCTTATACTGGCACAAGATCTATTTATACGCGTTCCACTATTTCAACAGATTTTGTTACGATTCCCAGGTTTCAGTATACCACCTTCAATCTCTTGTTCACATTTAGAGAAATTGGAATTGCTTCAGGTACATATCTGCCATATTTCCTATTCCTCACAGTGGCCTGTTTGCTGGAAAGAGTAGCTCTCGCTCACATGATTTATGTTAACATTTCAAAGAAGTAGAATAACTCCACCTATGTATGGGATCAAGGACACATTTCAAATGTAAAATTGCTTTTTTGATAGTTTTGTAAGAAATCACGTTCTTATTATTGTTTCAGAAAGGGGAAAAACACTGACAGTGGCATCGTGGGTATTTCTGCACATAAGAAGAGTAACCTGGTCTCTGTTCCTTTAAAAATTCCCGAAATTGCTTCAGAAAAATATGTCCTGCAGAGTTAGTTTCCTAGTTACTTTATCCACTCAACGTTTGGATCCCTGAACAAACAGCTTCCTATTATTTATACTTAAATTTGGCTGAAAATTGCATTTTTAAAGGAGCATTGTGGCTTAGCTTAACATCGTTGGGTGTCTGCTGTGAATTAATAAATTCTTTTATTTAAAGGTAGGGATTTTTCCTTTTTTCTTTCAGCGTTTAGTCTCTTTTCCCCTTCAATTCAATCACTATGCCAGCTTTTTACAACAGTCTTCCTCTGGTAGAAAAAGATCAAGATAAAACCAACACGTAGTTTATATGGTCTGTTCCTAGATTTTCACTCCATTGAAGGTTGTGGTGTATGTCAAGAGAAGCTAAATAGCATGTCAAAATAGTGTGAGGGAGCTCCCTAGAGGACCGTGGGAAGCCTTTTTGGAAAATGCCAAGAAGTTTATAATTTTGGCAAGAAAAACCTGGTAGTTTAGATCAAAATCATGACATTCCAACTTCTGACCTCGTGTAAACACATCATTTTAGGGGACAAATTATTGCACTGAAATAATGTAAAAGGACACGGACAGAAAATGACCTTGTACAACACTGTACCTGCCCACACACTCTAAATGCTTGATCTTGACTTAGTGATTGCTTAGACTGACCAAAGCCAACTCTATAACATTGGTCCTGAACCCTCATCATCCCATAAAGAAACACAATCCCAAACCATTGACCAATATTGGATATATCAAGGCCATTGACCACAATATGATTGAATACATGTTTCACACTCTCTCTATTTAGGCAGCTCCCTCTTTGCCACTCGCTCGGACATAGGCGCTCAAAACATTAAAAAGATCACTGTCCTGCTAAGAAAAGTGGCACTTGCTTAAACCAAATACAAACATATGAGAGGACAGCATCTTGTTTCAACAATGAGGTTAACAACAAAACAAATACTCTCATGCACAGAAAGGACCTGAAAGAAATCCCTTACTGTTTCTAGAGTGTCCACCTTCTACTCTAAGCTGAAACCTACAAAACTCTCCTGTCAGACCAAAACAGCATTTTTTTGTGACAAAATGTTCAAACAAACTTGGGGAACTCTTTAGGATTGTATCACAAATGCCATGAAGTCCATAATAATCACCCCAAAAACCTAAACTGCAATATGCTTGCAGACGACTTTACTCCACCACCCGATGGCCTGTCATCAGTCTCACAGGAATCTGAACTTACATTTGCCATTACCACTACCAGACCTTTGTCTTATTCACCGGATCCTACCCAATCTCATCTTGCAAATCAACATGATTGTTAAATGGTAGCGGCAGTTTCAGTCGATAACCTTTTAAGTATTGCCCGGCGGTAATCGCCTCTCATACCATTCGATAATTTACCAATGAAAGAGGCAGGCGCCGGAGACTGGAAGGCAGGAAACAAAGTTTTTATTCCGTCGGAGCAGAACACATCAGATCAGACAGCAAGGTATCGTCACGAGGTGCTCTAACTGCATCTCTGAGACCTGGTCTCTTATACACATGTTTATGACTTTATTGCAGGGTTATCATACAATGGCACATCCTTGAGATTGTCTTGGAACATGAAAGAACATCCTCGGAATCCCCACTTCGAGCTCGTTCCCACACATATCTACAGTGGAAGTCCCCACCCCATCTACAGTAGGAGATGGCTATCACACAGCTGGACATTCCGCCAGTTCCCGGGGGTGTGTGCGACCGGCCGAGTCTCAGGGGGTAGGGGCTTTGATCTACTGTAATCCCTTTGATGTGGGGTGTTTCCCTTACAGTAGGGGCAATAAACTGCATCCGCAGGGCTAGGTGATGGCCTGGGATCGGTTCGGACAATGGGGCGCAGAGGAAGGGGGGTTATCAAAGAGATGCATGACCATGTATGGGATGTCGGTCAGGCGTGGGATGTGGTTCCATGGCAGGGTCGCGCAGAAAGAGAGGGTTTATGGCCCGTGTATGAGAGAGCGGGGGTGGCCGGCGCGCGGGGGATGCTTGCAGCGCCAGGGGAACGCGCTGGCGATCGACAATGAGCGGGGAGAGAGTGGGGTGCCTAAAATGGCGACCGTGCGTTCGTGGCGCTGGGGAGAGGCAAGATGGCGCAGATAATGTTCAGTTACAAGCTAAATTTCCACAGTCCTCCCTTTTAACATATCTCGCCAGCTTGCCTGGCCGACATTTACCTTGGTTAACCCTTCAGCTATAGTATCGTTAATGTTTTTCATACATTCCTTAAAGATACAGAGTTCTTAGGGCAGGCAGGAGTAATCTGACACATTTGTACATAGTTTCATACAGTTTGATAAAGTAGGCGAGGAGGTAGTACATTCAAAATTACATTAGCTGCGCCGCATGTCAGGCCCAGGGATAGGAGGAGGGGAGCTTGTTTGAGCATAAATAGGATACTGTAAAGCAAAAATGTTTCTGGCAAAACAAGGGATATTTCGTACATTATTTAAGGCCCATACTTCGTGTGGATCAAAAATAGTCAGTATAGTTGTGTGCATGGCTGGTGTTGTATGAATGCCATTATACAAAGTTAGATTTTTCTTAACTTCTCAGTGTACAGTCGGAAGTGACTGATGCAACATGATGAAAACTCGATAGGAAGATAGTTAATATAAAAAAGGTGGTTGGGAGAGGATTTCAACTTAACATGGGTTCTTCTTTCCAGTGTCCTATTATAAAGAGCCATCACTGGTAAGCTCTTATTGTTGTTCTTCTTTTGTTGGCGCTGTTGAGCACCGGCGGTGGAGCTAAGGTCCAGCTCAAATCCAATTTCTCACGTGGCAGGGTGTGACCATTCGCTGTTCTCCGATCACAGTCCCGTTCCCTTAGCACAGTTCATCATAGGTACTTTCAAAATCCATATAAAAGAGAGAGAGAGAGAGAGAGAAGGGGTGTGGCGTGCTTCGGGATGCCGGGGGAAGAGGGGGGCGGAGTGGGATCGGATCAAAATGCGGACCAAGGAGAGCAGAATCTTCCAGCACTGGGCCCATCAATCGGGGCCCGACGGGTTGGGACTTCAGGCACGCTGGTCAGTGAGCAGGGGGTCTCGATACAGCCCTTCGCTCTATCACTTATCATCCTGATAATGGTGCCTTGTCCTACGCCCTTTTTGCTTCGTCGCTTCCCCCTTGGTCGATGCCATAGATGTTCCATGGTCCGCAGTCAGGCTGTGCGTCACGTCCGACCCCTCTCTTCCGATGGCAGCACGTTATCTTTAAATGAGTACAAGAAACAAAATCTTAGAGAGTTGGCAGGGAAGACATTTACACACTTCATCCTCTCTCCCAACCACCGAGTAGTTGCGGAAACGCTTTGATCGATTGCTGTATGATTGATGTCTATTAACTCTGATGTTTGTGTGCGTGTTACTGATCTATTAATCATTGCTGTGGTGCAGGTTTCTGTCGGTGTCCCTGTCCATCGTCTGGCCTTCTAGGTGTCGATTCCTGAGCCCTATAATCACTGCAGGAAGCCTGACATCTGTCAACCTTCTTGTCTATTAAAAATTCGGACCGGCTTCTCCGGTAGAGACTCGTTCGTTTCAACACAAGTTTCGTTAATACACATTTTCCTCCGAGCACTGCTAAGTTTATGGACAAGTGCGAGGTGCTACTGTCATGGGTTCACAAGTATCCATTTCGGGGAGGAACATAAGCTAAACATTATTCTTGCTGGAGACAATAGGTAGCCCTTATCAGTTTAGGTGATGTATATTTTTTTTTTTGTTGAGAATAAGGTCATCAGCTGTTTCGTTCGAAATACTCTGAGACGGCTAGTATAGGGCTGGGGTTATTTTGGGAGAACGGGGTGCTTTAGACATTCTATTTCGGGGTAATTGGGCGGGGGCAATTCTGGGCGGTGGAGATGGTGTTGTTAAAGCTCTAAAAACGAAAACCACTGACATATAGTCCCCGTGATGAGGGCCAAATTTGGGAGACATCAGTCGTCTTACCTGTCCTTTCTTTCTCAGCCAATTAAGCTCAACATTTGCAGAAAGGAGAGGTAGTAACGTGGTAAAGTACGGTCGTTTTGTTTCTGTCAATTTGTTCGAACACCACCGTGTTTCTGGCCAATTATACACTTACCGAAGAGGTATGTGTCGTTAATTTATTCAAAAAGAAAGAGGGCAAGAAAGCCTTGAGTGAGTGAGTGAGTGAGTGAGAGGGGGAGTGAGAGGGGGACGGGGAGGGGGAGGGGGAGAGGGAGAGGGAGAGGGAGACAGAGAGGGAGACAGAGACACATCAAGTAGGCTATTTGGCATGTGTACGACACAAAACGAGGGAGAGAGAGAGATGTGTACGATAATAGGCCACTTGGTGCACACACAACATGGAGTAGCATGGGTCTGTTCTATGTAAGAAAACACAAGCGGGGGAAAGACATAAATTCGGTGATCACGTACACACAAATACCGGATAGGGTGCGACAGTACAAGCATCAAGCGCAGAAACTTAAGTCGGAGACTCAGGGCTACGTGGAGTATGGGGACCCCTCCTTTCCTGTCCTCTTTCCTATGCGTGCTGCGTATTTTCGGTATTTTGTAGTTTATCTTGGGGGGGGGGGTGTCGGACCTTTTACTCTCCTCCCTTTGATCGATGGACGAGCACTTCAATCATACGGTGACGCTCTCTTCAAGTGACCCAAGCATGAAATGCATACACATTCATACCGTATAATCGTAGCACACACGCACAATCATACCATACAATTTTTCATGTTCCCAATGGTGGTCTGCACTTTACGCATTATCCCACAACGCTTGTCTATGTTTTTCCTAATATTGAACACGGTGCGGTCCACGTCCACTCCATTCTTCAGTCGGAACTTCGTCGTTACCTATAGAGGGGAAAAAGAGGGGAGGGGATGTGCAGTATTCAAAGTACCTTAGCGCGCCTAGACACGAAAAAGTTCTACTTACCACGTACCAGGCTAGTCGCAGGAGTGGGTAATACCACAGACCTATTATTCTTTTTGTCCGAGACAAAGATGCTCTATTTCACTCATCTCCCAAATTCGGGTTCCCTGGTTGTACATGCATTTCTCAATCGGTTGTGTATTATGGTGCAAGATACCATACCTTGCGTTCGGCATATACCTTAAGCTATAGTTGACCATTGTTTGACAACTCTTGGAGGAAGACAGGTGTGATGGGTACGAATTCCGTTAATCAAAAAGATTCAGGCGAATGGGGTCTGCATTATCTGTTTTCTATTGTGTGGGAGTAACACTCATTTATTCAAAAGAAAAAACCTTTACCAACCTAGATGATTTGTCATGACACTGATTCCGTAATTCCTTTTAAGAAGCCCTTTATTTAAAACAATGTCAGTATACAAATACGGGCCTACAACCGCTATAGGCCGGCCACGGCGTGAGAGGCGTCGAGTATCATGAGCAACACTACTTTAGCATAAAATCGGTTCCCTCCCCGCCCCTGGCGGTCCTATGCGAAGTCATAGGTGCTTTCATAGTCGGACTGTTGACACTGGTTTTGTCGGGGGCGATCAAAGGTGTTTGGTCTGCCTGGCCTGTCGTTAATGGCGTCGTTCGTGTATCCTCGTCCCTGTCCTCTATTTCTGGGGTCAGGTGCTGTGTCTCTGGGGTCCCTATTTTTGTTCAATTCCAGAAGGACCGGGCACTGGGATTTCCAGTGTCCGAACCCTCTACAGAACGCACATTGGTTCCCATCTAAGTCTCTCCATCCGTTGTAAGGGGCAGGTGTATGGTCTCTAGGAGGTAGCTTTCTAGGGGCGATTGGTTGGTAATTCCCTTTTGGGGGTTCCCTTCCTATGGTCACCCCTTGCAACTGTGCTATCATTACCCTCTCCTTCAGTTCCTTTTTCTTCCTCTCTGACGCCCTATCGTTCTCGTTCTTTTGGTTTTCGTAGTATTGGGCCATCTGGAGGATTGCTGTGGGCTTGGAGGCTGCCCAACTACTCTCGCTGGTCTGTAGCTTCTGGGAGACTTCTTGTGACAGACCCTTCACATAATTCTGGACAAAGAGGTGATGTCCGGTTGCGGTGGTCATGTCTTGGCCACTATAATCGGAAAACACAGTCTCGAATCGAGAGAAGTATTCAGACACATCCTCCTGGGGTTTCTGGCGGCAAGCCGTCACTATCGACCAGTCTACCTTTCTTTCTGGGATTAGAGTCTTCAGCTTCTGTACAATCTTGTCTGGGAGCTCTAATATGGCTTTCGGGGGTTTCTGTCCTGGTTCTCGCTGTTTATCTATGGTATCGAGTTGTACCCAGGTATATCCGAACGGTTCAGCGTGGTCAACTTTCCGGATTTGCTTCCACACATCAGCCGGCAGACATAATCCGAAGAACAAGTCAATATCTGCTAAAGTCATTATTGTTGAGCCTAAGGCTGTACCTAGTTCGGTGTAGAAGGCAGTCGGGTTCTTTCTTAAGTCGGGTAGAGTTTTTCTAAAGGTCAAAATATCTTGTCGGTCCCATGGCTGGTAGACCCAATTATATACAACCCTCCCCTTCGCATCTTGGTGGTTGATGTCGTCATGTGTTCCCTGACCTCGTGGGGGGACCCAGTAGGGGGCGGCCTCTTTGATGGGCATCATGGTATCAGTCCTTCCTTCCTGGGGCTTAGTCGCTATGGGGGTTTCTGTTTTGGTTGTCTGCCTGTGTTCTTTAAGGTGTCGATAGACCTCGAGTGTACGAGTGAAGAGGTTCGTCACATCGCCCTCTTCTTCTTCCCCAATGTCTACCTTCCTATATAGGGCCGCTAAGCCTTCGGGACCTTTATCGTGGTACCTATCCTCATATGCATTCAGGGCGTGATAACAAAGTCGTACGACAAAGTGTCGTCTGCGGCTGTCGGCATACGAGTTATACACGTCTGTTATATACTCCTCACTTTCCTTTCGCTCCATCAGTGGCCCTACTATCTTGTCGATTCCTGCTCGTTCATCCTTTGTTAGTCGATTCATTCTGGTGGAATCTTTCTTTCTCATCTCAGGGTCATCCAACGTTATTGCCGACGTTGTGTTCAGTACAAGAGGCTCGGCCGGCGCGGAGGCCGTGTGGACCGAGGCCCCTGTACTGCTTTCGCTCGTGTTTGGGGGTTGTGGGTGTTGCACTACCGATTGGGAGGGTGCGTATGGAGGGGGCATGTAAATGATTGGGGGACCTAATAGTAATTCGTCATTCGTTCGTTGCTTAGAGGACAACTCAGGGTAGAGCATAGAGGGGGTCCTAACAGCGTACTGGCCTGAGGTTTCGGGCTCCTGTCTTAGTTTAGTTTCCCTTCTCTCCTTTATTTCTTCTTCTAACTTTCTAGCGGCAAGGTGAGCTGCCTTTCGTAATTCCTTTTCTGCTTTTACTTCTTCCCTCTTTTTCCGTTGTGTTGCTTCTTTGCGCCACATGCCGATACTGTCAAGCATAGTAGGCGTCGTCTTATTGCTACGCAGAGCCATTTCTAGCACTTCTATCTTATGGTCGTCGAAGGATCCCATCAGTGGCCACTGACTCTCGGGGTCCTTCCTTGTATATTTATGCCATAGCTTGCTATAAGCTACGGCGACTAGTCCATATTTAGTGAACATGTCCTTATTAGGGGTGCCTTCCAGTGGAGCCGGATGGTCCACCTCTAATAAGCGGTCCGGGCAGAACCAACTACCAATCAGTGGGGAGAAGATAGGCATGACGGGTTTCAACGGGGACAAAAGTCAGCACTATCTATCTTTTCACTGCTTGCAAAGACTAGACAGAATATCTCTATTCCTCGTTATTTGTAAGCAGAGAATACCTCCAAAGAACCAATATTGAACAACTAGTGTTCGGACAATCAATCAATCAATGGGGAGATAAAGATAGGCACGACGGGTTACAACGGGGACAAAAGTCTGCGTTACCTACCCTTCACTATTTGCAAAGACTAGACAGAATATTTCTATTCTACGTTATTTGCAAACAGAGAATATCTCAAAGAGCACTATTCTTCAAAACAATCAATGTTCGGACAATCAATCAGTGGGGAGATAAAGATAGGCACGACGGGTTACAACGGGGACAAAAGTCTGCGTTACCTACCCTTCACTATCTGCAAAGGGAGAGAGAGAGAGAATATTTCTACTCCTCCCCATTTGTAGACAGCGAATATCTCAAAGAGAACAATCAATGAGCAATACTAGTATTTCAAAACAATCAATCAATTATTTCGCAATTTGTCGTGTTTCACGACCTTACCCGGACCGCGTGGACAGTTTCTCGTCTTCCGCCTCCAGCGCCCGATCGTCCTCTACTCTCCGTATTTGCCGCGGCACTCCTGATGGTTCCCAGTCAGGACCGTAGATCACTCGAGAGAGGTCTGCTCGGAACCAGTGAAGTTCGGATGATCGGCTGCCAGACGAGGGTCTATCGGGCAGGAGCTCTCCCGATCGTTGCAGTCGTTCACTCTGTCGTCAGGACCTCTCCCACTGGATCCACGTGTCGCTGATGGGCCCCACGCTTGGGACGCCAATTGTTAAATGGTAGCGGCAGTTTCAGTCGATAACCTTTTAAGTATTGCCCGGCGGTAATCGCCTCTCATACCATTCGATAATTTACCAATGAAAGAGGCAGGCGCCGGAGACTGGAAGGCAGGAAACAAAGTTTTTATTCCGTCGGAGCAGAACACATCAGATCAGACAGCAAGGTATCGTCACGAGGTGCTCTAACTGCATCTCTGAGACCTGGTCTCTTATACACATGTTTATGACTTTATTGCAGGGTTATCATACAATGGCACATCCTTGAGATTGTCTTGGAACATGAAAGAACATCCTCGGAATCCCCATTTCGAGCTCGTTCCCACACATATCTACAGTGGAAGTCCCCACCCCATCTAAAGTAGGAGATGGCTATCACACAGCTGGACATTCCGCCAGTTCCCGGGGGTGTGTGCGACCGGCCGAGTCTCAGGGGGTAGGGGCTTTGATCTACTGTAATCCCTTTGATGTGGGGTGTTTCCCTTACAGTAGGGGCAATAAACTGCATCCGCAGGGCTAGGTGATGGCCTGGGATCGGTTCGGACAATGGGGCGCAGAGGAAGGGGGGTTATCAAAGAGATGCATGACCATGTATGGGATGTCGGTCAGGCGTGGGATGTGGTTCCATGGCAGGGTCGCGCAGAAAGAGAGGGTTTATGGCCCGTGTATGAGAGAGCGGGGGTGGCCGGCGCGCGGGGGATGCTTGCAGCGCCAGGGGAACGCGCTGGCGATCGACAATGAGCGGGGAGAGAGTGGGGTGCCTAAAATGGCGACCGTGCGTTCGTGGCGCTGGGGAGAGGCAAGATGGCGCAGATAATGTTCAGTTACAAGCTAAATTTCCACATGATGACGCCCTCTTATGATGAAGATCATAAATACCTCTCTTGAACAAGGTATCTTCGCCAAAGATCTGAAGTTTGGTCATGTTCATACCCTGTTGAAAATCTGATGATTCTAATATCCCTGAGAAATCTAAAAAGATCACAAGTCTGCCTTTCCTAGCCAAGCCCCTAAACATGTGTGTTGTCTCGGCTTAAGAATTTTACCTCTGCTAAAAACCTACTAGAACAATTACAATCTGGTTTCAAGTTAGAACATAGTACTGAAATATGAATTTTAAAATTATCAAAGACACTTTCACAATCTTTGATGGAAACTGTTTCATGTTTTTGCTTCTTGGTCTCTCCACACCCTTCATTACCATTGACCATAACATTCTGCTAAGAATTCTAGGTGAGAAGATGTTCTACAAAGACACAGTACTAAGGGCCATATCTACAAAACCTTTTTCGCTGTCCCAAATGGCCGGATTCACAGAATCGGGCCATTTGCAACCTTAAAAAGGTTTTGTAAATGTAAAAAAGCCAAATTGCGAATCGGTATTTGGAAGGGGCATGTTTAGGACATCGCTGCCTAATACCACAAATATGTATGAATGTTTTGTGACCAAGTTATGGTAGCAAAACATTATTTGTTTACCGAAACCACATAGGAGGTGATAATCATTCGCACATGGGGCAGGGTTCCTATGGGACCTTTTCCCCTTTAGTGAATATTGGTACAAATATTTTTTTAAGAGTAGGCAGTGGTCCCATGGATCACTGCCTACTCTTAAAAAAATGATACTTAAATGTTCCATTTTTTTCTTTTTGAACGCATCTCATTTTCCTTTAAGGAAAGTGGCTGCACTTAAAATAAATAAAAAAAAAAAAAAACTTTATTAAAAAGCAATCGCAGACATGGTCATCTGCTGACCCCAGCATGATACCATCTCTGTGATGACTGCAATTCCTAATAAGCCTCAAACTGCGACCTACCTCATTAATATTCATGAGGTAAATCAATTTGCAATCCACTAGTAATCACTAAATGAAACTCAGTGTGTTTCATACATTGGGAATAGCAATTTACTAATTGCGATTTGCAGAAAATCGCATTTAGGTAATCGCTATGCCTAAAATTTGTACATATGGCCTTACATTGTCTCAGAAGCTGCATGACAAACCACTTCCAACATATTAAAGAAGGGAACTTCCTTTGCGTTTCTACAGCTGTGCCTTGTGGTTTACCACATACCTCCATTCTTGCTTCACTAGTCTTTAATCTTTATGTTGAATACCTTGAATTGATCTTCTCTGCTAGTATGCTAATGGTACTCAAATGTATCTCAAAATTAAGACCATTCATTGTAGCCACTCCCTTGACACCTGTCCCTATTACATTAGTTTAAGGCTGGCCCAACTAAAACTCAAGCTCAGATCCCAAAAATTGAATTTCTCCTGCTCTCCTCCAAATACTCAAAAGAAGTCTCAGATTAGAGAGAAACTCAACCATCCTGAAGATGATTACCATGACTAAATCGATTGGTTTCATTCTAGATAGATCTCTCAACCTTTATTTGCACATTGGGAAAATCACCAAAAATGCCAGATATCAATTAAAACTACTTAGCAATGTCAAATCTTTCCTGTCCACCCAAGATCTCAAAACTGATGTTCACTTGCCAGTGATCTCATTTATTAAATATGGAATGCCCTCATTACTGAACCTCCTATGTTTTGCCTTGCACCCCTCAAGAGCCTTTCACTGCTGGGAGACTAATCATAAACAGCAAAAAAGTTCACAGGATGTCCGCTTTTCTTGATTCAATCAGCTGGCTTCTTGTAGAGAAGTGTCCTCTCTACAAAACAAACAGCCTCATTTATAAAGCCTAAAGTCACTGTTCTAATCTCACAGAAACTCGAAAGAGCTGACTGCAAACAAACTTCAGGGCTCCATTTTTCAGGAAAATGACAATGATAAAAAGAACCTTTCTGGGACATGCACCAAAAATTTGGAATGCCCTACCACCCAACCTAAGATTTGCACTCTCCCTCGAGAGATTTAAAACTAAACTAATCACTCACTTACTTTTCCGTGTATAATTTCAAACCTATTGTTCTATTGCAGAGATCCACACTTGTTATTTTTAAGTCAAGCTTTTGTTCGTTATCCAGTGGTGATATTCCTATTATTTCGAAATTGACTGACTGATGTCAAATGTCTTTGCTACAGCCTTCTGACACAGAGTAATCAAATCTTGTTACATCTCTAAAGCTCTCCTCCAAATACTTTTTTCATAGTTTTAGTATCTGGTTCTTAATCTGAAATATGCCTGATTGTGTTTCGTCTCAGATGGTTTCCTGTACATACAGTATTCGTCTTTGTAATTTTGTTTTTATCTTCACATGCAAAGCCCTCTGACACTCTGTGATTAAGTAGCTCTATATAAAAAACTATAAATAATTGGGTAGACGAGCAAGAGATTTGCAATGGAAATTAGTGTGAAGAAAGGGTGATTCTCTTTGCAAGGTAGAAATAAAAGTGAGATAAATGTGCGATGAAAGAAAAAGTTAAAAAAGGAGCGTGAGGCAAATTATGTAGTGGTGAAAGTAAAGGGCAATGTGAGGTGGGAGTGAAGAAAGATGATGAAAGAAAATATGTTGGATGGAGGGTTGCAGATGATGAAACAGGTGTTAGAGGTGAAAGTAGTAACTTTATTGGAAAGCTTGGAAAGAGTGTCGTAAATATCCATAATTATTTACGACTTGATCTGTAGTTATATAAAAATGAAATCCTATTGTGAATGGTTTCTCTTGGTTCATGAGTCTCTTAAATTCCCTGTACACACAAGACATGAATATAAAATTTATCTTATTAATGTTTGAATGGCAACAACAGGGGTATGCAGTTCCTAGAGGAGACAGGGAAAGGATATGCGGAAGGGGGGCAGGCGGGGGCAAGGTGGGGTGATGTGTCAGAAGGAGGAAGGATATAGAGGGGGGGAATAGCCCCTTTTAGGAGCAAGGCCCCTCACACACTCCGAGAGGTATCCTGCCTCATCTTCGGGCAGCTCCTCGTTGAGCCGGCGCTGTAATGCTCAACGAGCCCCGCAAGGAGGATCTTTGCCGGATGCCTTTTCTTTTCTTCTCACTATCCTTCATCCTTCTGACACCTGGCACATCAACCCACCTTGCCCCCCGCATCTCCTTTAGCTGTCTCCTCTAGGAACTGCATACCCCTGTTCTCGCCATTCATACATGGGGGCACATCTGCTGGACGCCTGTTCTCGCCATTCATACATAGGGGCACGTCTGCTGGACCTGTCCAGCCCAGTCCCTCTCCTTGTGATTCACCTTAATAATGTTTGTCATTGCTCTCATTTAACAATAGTATCATATGCACATTCCTTGCACCAAGGTTCCCAATATCCTGTGCAAGTAAACTTCTTACTATGAGGCCTGATGTCTGGTGTCGGAGGTGACCAGGACAATTCTCACATTTCTAGAAAGAAACCATATTAAAAACTGCCTGTTTTAATCCTGAGGGAGACTTTTTAAGTCTAGGGGACACTATGCCAGTCAGCTCAGCACTCTGGACACAAAATCCACGAAGGATGTTCTTACCATCACTTGCCCAAGGAGAGGTTTGAAGGTATTGCAAGATTTACATTTGAAGCAGAGAATTAAAGCCAAGCTTTTATTGGCTCTTAATAATCTTTCCAGTATTTAATATCGCTTTACATTGTAGTGTATGCCTGTGCTAATGTATTACTTATTTTGACAGACTGAAACAAAAAGGTAATGTATGCAATGCTTGAATTAATCTCAATCACTTGTAATAACTTGAGATACATCACAGCCCCTCATGTTTTTTCAACCTGATATGCCATTCTAGATAGAGACTAGCCATCTGCAAATCTGCCTTTCTCCTACTCTAATAGGAACAATCTAGCTCGAATTGCTAGGTCAGACCCCCTCACAATGGAAGCTCTAGCAAGCCCAAACCATTTTTGGCTATTTAGGCAAGAATAGTAGTTTCATTTTTTATGGCACAACAAGCACTTATTTTAATACAATAGCCTTGCATCTTTTATAGTCTATATGAGCATTAAGTAAAAGACGTATAAGATACATTATTGTGGTTCCCTTTGACTTCTGATAACCAATCTGGAAATTCCATTTATCTAAATTTACGCTGAAGTCACTGGAAAGTCTGAGGTTGAGTGCATACTGGTTCATCCTTGTGAACCCTGTCCACTGAGAGTTGATGAGACTCAACAGTTTTACCAGCTATATTTGCCATGGTAAATCGAACCAGTGGGGGTAAGAATCTTTTGGCTTGCGTCAAGAAGGTGAGAGGTTTTGAAAAGGATGAAATGAGGGGATCAGGAAAAGTTTACAAGGACAGGGAGAAGAAATGCGGGAACACAGGCTAGAACAGGGGAGGCAAAGGGGGAATTGGAAACCTGCTCAAACTGATGAGTGCGATGGTATATGTAAATTTATGAAGGCAAATGGATTGGGGTGGGCTTTAGCGTTAGACCTGAGATGCGAAGAGCAAGTAGGAGGTATATGATCTTGGAATTTATACATCATTTAAGTGGGAATAGGCACCCAAGCACTTTTACAGCTCCATGGACTTGTGTTCTGCGCAATTGATCAAGAACGTTTGATGGTGCCTGCGGCATTTCATCAGATATATCTCTGATCCGGTTGCAGATTACTTCTCCTAGAATTGTGAGTGTTATAAACACATCTGAGGATTTGGGATTTAATCATTTTTAGCTGATCTGCGTGTCCCCATATGCACTTTTAACTGTAGCAAAACCTTTAAATCTGAGGGCCCTCCTCTTGCTGGAGGGCTCAGTGCCCAAAGGAGGCTAAGATATGCAAGCAGCATTAGTTCAGTTATTTAGCTCCCTTACTGAAGCCTTTTGAACTCTCTGTAATCTGCTAATTTTGTAATGTATTTAAGACTGAAGGTGTCTCTATAATGGCAAGCAAACCAATTCTGGCTTGTTTCAGAGTCACTATCATCTTCCAGAAAATCTTGAATCTTTCCCAGTAGAAGGCAATCAATGTCATAATTATTCACAACCAGATACATTAAGAATCAAAAACGATTAAGAGATAAGTCTGGGGGAAATAGATTGTATCACAAGAAGAGAATTATGTGAAAGAGGTGCTGAAATCCATCACAGGCACAATGGTTTCAGGGGCGTAACTTGGTCAGTATGATTGGGAGGATGTGAACTGCAAATTTTCCAACAATCACGCTGGCATATAATGCTAAAATACATCATCGGACAAGCAGGATGCAGGAGTGGGGCTTAAGTGGCAGTGGAAAGGGAGAGGAGTAGGAGTACTAAGGAGAGAAAACAATATTTTGTATAATAACCAACATTTATGAGGACTTTCAAAATAGAGAGAGGGAGAGGTTGTGTGTGTTTTTGTCTGTGTGTATGTAGAAATTACTGGTACGATCCGACAGACACCTCGCCATACCGGACTAAAAGCACCTTACCCAACTACTTGTTGGAAAATACATATTAGGGGGGGTTTAACACCCCAAACAACCCCCTGAAGCTACGCTCTTGAATGGTTTACTGTGAGAGCGTGTTAAGCCCTACCAGCCCAAATGTTAGCTAGCGCACATAAATCTTCTTTCGTTTTTTCTCTGGTTTACTGTTGTTTGCAATGTTATGGAAAGTAAATCGTTTCATACTCATTTGTAGAGATGAGAGAAACATTTTTAATATGTTATTTTTGATCATTTTCATCCCTTCAGGCAAATGACTGTGCTGTCAGGCAATCAGCTAGTTGAGTGCCAGGAGTGTCACAATCTGTACCATCAGGACTGCCACAAGCCCCAGGTGACGGATAAGGATGTGAATGATCCGCGTCTTGTTTGGTATTGTGCCCGATGCACCCGACAAATGAAGAGAATGGTAAGAATGAATGGCTTTTTGTGACTAGCAGCCTATCGGCTACATTCTTGCTGTGATAAAATGTCCTGTGGCTGTTTTCTTGCAAGCAGAGTAGTGTTGGTCTGTGTGCCACCACTGCATGGTCTGTTTGCTCTACACAGATGCCTGTTTTTTGTATAATTCACTTCATTGGTAATGACTGATTATGCTATTATTGTATTAAAGCTCTGCTTTGTTAAACTCGCTGCAGCCTTTATCGTGAATGCCCATCTTACTTCAGACCAACCCTCATGGTGAAATTCTGTTGGCTTTGTCTGGTCTTCAATTGCAGTAGCTTACAGTACTGTCTAGGTACAACCCTGTAGCAGTCACCCTGCTGCATAGGTTCTTCTTCCTAGTTTCAGTTCCATTTCCCACAACAGCCTGTTTTGTGCAAAACCATTTTCTCAGCCTTTCGCCTTCTCACATTTGCCAACTGTGAATTATAGGGATGTCTATTACTTGTTCTGCTGTTTTGTTCAGCAGTTTGTTTTTGTGCTGTCAGCCAGTGTTCACAAATATCATTTAACACTAATGCTACAGAATGATCACTTTGAGAGGGATTGTCTTATTGGATAGGATTGCCATAAGTCTAATGTATATTTTGCGTACTTTGTCTAGTAATCTGTGTGAGTTTTACACCACTGTAAACTGAACTGTGGAGAATTTAGCTGCTTTCTCTGCAGTTTATCTATTCAAAGAACTATCTATGCCAACAGCTGAACAGTTTCTATTCTGCTTGTAACTGAATATATATCAACCCCACTTCGGGGTTGAGGGGAGAAGGAGAGCAGAAGTTGATTAGTTTGGAGAGAATTTTCAAAACATTAGAGGGCCAGACATTGGCCAGTTTTCTTTGAATCCGGTTTGGCACTGGGTGTCTCCCAGAGTAGCAAATGTCCAAGTAACTACACAGCATGGAATGTGGCATAGACGTTATACAAGACTGTGTTCACACATATATTGATTGTGCTGTTACTTATATTTGCAATGTTGAATGTTTGCAGGCTCAAAAAAATCAGAAACCATCACAGAAACCAGCCCCTTCTGTAGTTTCTACGGCCCCTATAGTGAAGGATCCTTTGGTCAAGAAACCAGAATTGAAGCCAAAACAAGAATCCACAAGTACCTTTCTAGCATTCAAGAGGACAGAAGTCAAGGTAATGTTTTCAAAAATATTATTTTGATTTGAGTTGCATCGCCTTATGCCACAAGCAGGAGCTTGCACCTATCTTATTCACTTGCTATTGTTGCTAATTCACTGAAATGTACTTCTCAATCATGTTTTGTGTGTGGTGCAGAACTCGAATCTCTGAAACTCTAGACGTGAATGTCTTTTGCTTATTTTTTTAAAAAGATCAATATTGGTTTTAATTTTCTGGTAATACAATAAAACAATTGAATAATGAAACAGTAATAACAAACTCGACCAAGCATCGTCACCCAGCACCAAAAGTTTGCTTATTCAAGCAATAACCATAGAGTTCAGTCTTGTCATGGAACCCTCCTCACAAAGCAAAAGCTATCTCCTACTTTCTTGTATGTGGTAATCCTGGTACGTTAATTGCTACATTTTTGTGCTATGTCACTATAAAGCCCTTATCTACAAAAATGTTTAGTATCTCACTGGGATCTGCTCATTCCAGATTCCTAACAGCATTCATTTAGTTGCCCGGGTCATTCAGCATCCCAAACACCTTTGGCAATCAATTTCCATTCTGCGCCCCAGAAAGCTCCTAACTAAATAATCCCTGATGCCCACTGTTCCTGCAGCATAATGCACAAGGGATTTCTGCCCACTGTAATATTTGCATCCTAGTGTAATACATGCCTTGAGTAACATTTACTGGACCAGTCTAACACAGGATATATTCAGTTGGGCTTATCAGTAACTCTTCCACTTGTGACCCTCATCTTTTAAACACAGCAGCATCTCTTTGCACAGTGTGTTTACTTTTTGAAACATTGTGTACAGTACCTAGTTACCTCTGTTATTAACCCAATTTCCAACATTCTTTGGAAGCCTCTCTCTCATCATAAGTGTAGTATGTTTTTCAACACTGTACTAAGCACTCATAAGGACCACTAAATCAAAGTTTCTGCTGACTATCTCTTGTGGGCACCAAGCCTACCCTGGGAAATTCAGCCCATAGTTGGATACACTCCAGTGTGTGGCATATAGAATAATCTTCAGTTTGCCCAAACATAAACAATGATCCGTGCTACGCCTTGAGTTCGGTCTGACAGGGCAGGAATTTGAATGCAAGGCAACGTTTGTTAAATATTATTACTCCATCTACCATGCAAAAATAGGCACCATAAAGACCCTGCCACTGAGGATTTATTTTAAAACAGACAACCAGGGGTCTTTGGACCTAAACGCTACAATGAAGGATCTCTGCCTGAGATTACCCAACACCACTACCACAACCCCATTCCTCTTCCTAGTGCTTTCTTGTAGCAAGTCAAATGGATAAACTCCTAATGGTACTTAGCAGTTGTGGTATTTGGCCTGGGACACCCTCGACTGGCTATCCTATTTCACTGTATTTCCCCTGGAAACCTGAAGGATAAGGTAATATTTCCCACCATCCTACAATCCCCTATAAGAGTGATCACAGTCCACTATACCCCTTATTAGTTGAGAACTACTTGAAACTTAAGACAGCTTTTCTCACATTTATCAAGGGGAAATTACTTCACTTATTCATCAGTATTAGCAGCAGCGACATATATTGCTTTGTGTTTGGCGCATAAGCCATTCATACTGAGAACCAACAAATAACTTAATTGGTGGTAAGGATTTCAAGCTGAAAGTATTTAGTCAGGTTCGGCATTTATCTGAGCTTAAAAAGTACACCCACCATAAGCTATTCTCTTGTATGGTTGCATTCTCTATGTTGCAATGTATCTATCTATAAGGGAACCTTTCGTACAATTGTGTTTGAGCTGGACATCTTAGTGAACTTTTATACTTCTCTCAAATGTCAGGTCCTCATTTAGACTATAGAATACCTAAACAAATTTAAACAAGCATTTGCAATGCAATAGATCTCGCATTACTAAAAGTTTGAGCTATTGGCGTTGCTAATTATAATGCAACGTCAATCGCTCAATCTTTCAGTAATGCTAGAGCTATTGCTTTGCAAACGTTTTTTTCTATTTATTTATGTTATAAGCAATCGCGGAACCTGCGCTTTAGCTTAAGATGTTTAAAGCTAAAACGGGGGGTGGCACCATTGTAAGAAAAGCAAAGAAATAGACAAAAAAAAAACAGGCAGGAGTAAGTGATTTAAAAAAAGTGCTCCGATGCTGTAATTAAAATATCTAGAGTAACAACACATATAACAGGGGTAGTCTTCATGGAAGGTTACATCAAGAGAAAAGGCGGTACAATGGATGGACTACTAAGCCTATTGACCAATAAAAAGCCACTATTTACAAAGCACAGTAACGAGGCAATTAAAAAGATGGGCAGAAAGTGGGTGGAGCTTCATGTCCATATCTTGAATACAGCATGTCTGGAAGAGACAGCGCAAGCGATGCCTAGGCGAGACCTAAAAATGGATAGACATTGGCGCCAGAACCCCATCAAAACAGTGAACCAAGCCTTCCTGCCCATGGTCCCTCGCTTTTGCTCTTTTTTTTTTTCCTTCTTTTATAGTCTCTTGAGCTTTTCAAGTGGTGCAGGCAGGTGGCACAGTACCTTGGTGGGTTTAAGTCTTTCAGTACCCGTTGGAATTTTGAGTATGAACCTGAAAATTCAAGTAGTCCCTGAAAGAGCTGCTACCACCTCTATCTTGAGGCAAATAACAGTAGGTTCATAAAAGTGAAAAAAGACACCAACTATTTGTGTGGGTGGTAGGTGAAGTTGGTGCAGAGAACGCTCTGCATCAGATCAGTTGTGTGCTGGTGGATTCCCTGTCTTTCTTTCTTTTTTTTTTTTGGTAAATATTCCGTGGTAACAGTTACTGATTCTTCACAGCACCTGCATTCAACCAGTTTACCTGTTTCCATGTTCACTTCGGCTTTGCCCAGTTATAATACTGACCAGCTACCTGCACAGAGCCTTCTCTGAATGTTCCTTATTGTGGCTCCCCATGCCTCTGTTCCTCCTCATTATTCTCAGTCCGTGCCTACCAAGATGGAAGTACTTGCAGTGCATTGTGGTTTCGGCCAGTGTTTAACCTGACTGAAACTGTTTGTTCTTTTGTCCGCCTAGTTTCTTATGTATTATCTGGCCTTCTTTTGTGTCTCTCTCATTCCTTGAGGTGGCCTTCCTGCCTTAATAAAAGAGACCTTGGGGGCCGTGGATCTCACCAGTAATTTCTACATACACACAGACCTACTGAGGCCAATTCAGAACATGTAAATCTCATTCAAGGTATCATGCAGTTCAAATCAGACATTTCTGATGGATACGTCTAACTCCAGATTCCTCACCTATAGAATATCCAATGTGCCAGACTGGATTCAGAAGATTTAAAACAACGTTGCTTCTGCACATCGATAGGTAGCCCAGTGTGGCTCTACATTGACTTAGCTCTGCCTCAGAAGTGACGAACAGAGCCTCATATATGCGAAACCAGTGCACCGATGCCAGTTCTTTCTTTCTACGTCTTCGTATGCAAATCTGGAAGTTGCTCCCGCTCCTTTTTTTTTTTTTTTTTTTTGCTTCACAAATTTTTCTCTGCATTGTTTTCTCAAATCTAGTGTGCAAGGGAACGTGTTCCTTCCACAAAACTACAGGTTTTAAGCCTTGTCGGGAGTGTGGCAAGCAAATGTGTTTGGCTGACCCTCATGAGGTATTCCTTTGGTATTTTGGTTCGGGTCTCCGAGTTGTGTGAAGGTTGTGCCCTCAAGAATCCAAAGGCAATCCGGGAACACGAAGTGAAGCTGTATGTCACCACACACTGTAAGAAATTGTGCAAATCCGGCTCACGCTTGAAGTTGAAGGCGCATATCTACTGTCGCTGTTCCCATTATAGGTCCTGTGAGTAAATGTGGTTTATTATATGGTGTGTTTGTGAGACCACAACATGTGAAAATCAGAAAGAGCCTGAACAGCACACCCTTATGTAGAAAAATCAATCCAACATTAATGTAGGTTGATCACTGTATCCAAAATAACATGTACTAATCAGTACACGTAGGGAAGATCAGTTCCATCAATCAGTTGTCTCCATTGCCAAAGAATCCAAACCCCTTCAGTTTCAGTAGATTGCCATCTTTATTGTTAAAAAAGAAATCCCAGCACACGATCTAGCCGACACGTGTTTTGTCTTTTACTAAGACTTTTTCAAGGCGATTGATTTATAACAAACATCACTGCTGGTACTTGTAGGTGACCGTAGGTAAATCGTCCAGTCAAACCGAAATAACGTTTGACTAAAGAAGACTGTGAATCTTGAAATAGTTTGTAATTTCGAGTAGAAATACAGACCGAATAATAAACAGCAAGCTTCAATCACTCTATATCAGCTCTTAGTACAACTCCCTGATACGAGTGTACACGCTATCCAAGAACGGTAATGAGTGCAACCGGACGTGAAACAGTCCCACAAAAAAATAAAACGCGCAACCCTGCCTTGGGTCCAGTCAGGCTCGTTTGTCAAACGTTAGCACAACTTTGAGTAACTGTGGTTTTGAGCAGTCAGGCTTCAAGAAAGGAACAAGTAGCACCAAAATAATTGGATAAGAAAGAAACCTGGCTCAAGAAATCCAAAACCAGTTTATAAAACTTTATCGACCCCAAAATGAACAAGGTCCACCAGAGCATCCTAGGGATAAAAAAACTTGAAAAAACAGTAAATCACAACTTTCACTCAACCTCGAACAAGCATTGGCAACTTAAATGAGTTTGGCACTTGTAAACGTTTTGAGGAAAACTTTTGTCAAAGTTGAATGCGGTACTTCCAGTTATTTTGGTCGGCCCACTTCAGCATGGAGCACGTTAAGGGGATTGGCAAAGTCCCAAAGAACAGTTTCGTCGAAGTGAAGCAGTCTCTAGTCCACTTCCAGCATTAGTGGCAATTTGCAATTGACTACTATCGAGTGGTCCTGATGCAAGAAATATAGGATGCTGAAGATGCTCAGGATGCTTTGTGGTCAACAGGAGGCTTCCTGGGGCTATTCCTCAGTGCACAGTCTTGGTGGGGTGACTTTGGCCACAGGGGTCGATGCTCCTCAAAGTCCTCTTTGGTTCAGCAACAATCCAGTTGTGACTGTGCTACCAGTCTTTGGTCACCCCTCTTCTGCTAACTGTCCTTCTGGAAGACCAAACTGCACTCCGACAACTCTCCTGGATCCAGCAGACCCAGGTGCTTCTTGTGAGCATTGGGACTTTGTCTCCCAGGCTGCACTTTGGTGGTGAGTGATGATCTGGTGATCTGGCTACCAACACAACAAAGCAGGCTTCTCCAGCTCTTGTGGCCCATGTGCTGGAATAGGAAGCCAGCCAACTGACTCTTTGAGTCTCTGCTTCTGTCTAGACATTGTGGGACGACTTCTCCACAAGCAGGATACCACAGGCACAGTCCTCTTTGCTAGCCCAAGGAGCATCAGCTGCAGTCCAACTTTGATAGGGTCTCTCTTTGCCAGGTCAAAGGTTGGCAGGGCAATCATTCTTTTTTTTAATGAAAATGTATTTTATTTTTCAACAAGTAACTGTCAGTGCCAGTCATATATCCACATTTTATCAGTATTTCGTTACATACATGTGTTGAGGTATCACAGTTCTGTAGCTATTTTGCATCAGTTACATTGCAACAGAGACACAGGTCCTATCTATTGAGTAGATTATATGCTAAATACACCGGTCCCCCTCCTCCTCATTAGTTTAGTCACTAACATCAGAGATTGGTTCTTCTTGCGGGGGCTCGCATATATTGCCGCGGTAAGCGTTCCATTTCCCCCAAATGCGGGCCCATTTTTTGGGGCATCCCCTATGGACGTACACAGCTTTTTCAGTCACCGTTGATGTGTCCATATCGTGGCACCATTTGTGCAGGGTTGGGGCCTGCCTGGATCCCCAGTTAAGTGCAATATTCCTTTTTGCCAGGGCCAGACCAAGGGTTACCCAGTCTTGATCCGAATGATTGAGGTCTGTTGGCTCCCAAATGTTAAGCAGGCAGCATTTCGGTTCTGGATGAACTTCTATCTTTGTGACCTGTGACATGGTGGTCATTATTGATGCCCAATATGACTTGATGGCCGGGCACCCCCAGACAGTGTCCATAAACGAATCCGGGAGGCAGAATTCCCTCCGACAAAGTGGTTTGTCAGTAGTTCCCAATTTATGCAGTAAGGTGCGTGTGTTGTATGACCTATGTAATATCTTCAATTGCAATAGTCGAAGTCTAGAGTGGATTGCTACCTCCCTTGGTGATGCTAGCGCCTCCCGCCAGTCTGCCTCATCCATGGGTCTTAGCTCTGCCTCCCACCGTTCCATAAGGGCTATCATGGGATCTGGCTAGTTGTTTACTATTTTCCGATACACCAAAGATATGGCTTTGTTGTGCAGGTGGTCAGTGAGAAGTCTATCCTCTAGTGGCGAGGCTTATGGTAATGTCGTGTCACGTGGCAATGCGCTTGTTAATGCATGTTTAACCTGTAGATATCTAAAACTTTCCGTGGGTGCCAGGCCATATGTGCTTTGCAGTTGGTCAAAGATGATGACCTCCCCTTTTTTCCAAAGAACCCCTATCCTCGTTATTCCAATTAGATCCCATTGACAGAAACCTTTAGTGTTGCTCAGTTAGCCCAGTCTGTATGTGTCCCATATAGGTGTAGCCTGAGTGAGCACCCCTTCCCAACCCAGTGCTCGCTGTGCTTCAAACCAGATCTTAACTGTGTGGGCCGTTGGACCTGTAAGTGTGGGCCGACGTTTCTTATTGTACAAAGTCCCCATGATACCTTCCTGGTCAAGTAAATGCCTGTCCATGCGGAAAGCTGGCTCCTCCTGTGGTACATGTAGCCATTGATTTATGACCATAAGCTGAGCAACCCAGTAGTAGTGTTTAATATTGGAAAGGGCAATGCCTCCGTCGTACCACCCCCTCATTAGCTTTTGCATAGCTACTTGACTAGTTTTGCCATTCCATAGTAGTTTGGTCCCTTCCGCATTAATCGCTGTAAAGTATGTGGGTGCTACCGGGAACGGTGTATTTTGAAGGGCATATACAAATCGGGGGAGCGCCATCATTTTAAAAAGGGCTGCCCGTCCAAGTAGAGTTAATGAGTGCCAGTGTTTGACATTGTTTTGGAGTTTTGCAAGTGGAGTTGCAAGGCTTTCTGTTATAAAGCGCTGACGTACATGGGTGATGTAAATACCAAGGTATTTGAATCCGGATCTGTTGTGAGTTCACCCGCCTGAGTCTTGATCTCCGCAACCATCTACCCGTCCGCTCTTTTTTGTCAAGCCATGCCAGTAATTTTCCAGCCTTATCTCCCATCTCGTATACGGTGTTTCGAGTGTTTGCATTTTTAGTTTTTGCTTCTTCCCATGCGTATGTTCGGTATGTTTGTTGGGCTAGTTGCAACCTATTTGATGTATGTTCGTCTGCCTCCCCGACATATTCGGCCTCTACTTGCGACACTTCCTGTTCCAGGGACTCAATCTGGTGCGGTTTCTCACATTTGTGATTAGCAATCAGTGACATGGCCTGCCCCCTTATTACCGTCTTGTAGGCTTCCCATAGGGTCACCGGCGACGACACTGTGTGCTCGTTTTCGCTAAAATATTGGTTTGTGGCCTTAATCAGTCCTTTTCCGATTTTCACGTTTTTCAGATAGCCTGGATGAAATGGGAAAATGCGCCGCCTACATTGGGAGTGTGAGCAGAATCGGCGAGTGATCAGAGATGCCTCTCGGGAGGTGTGATCTCCCCCACCCTTTCAACCCCGGTTGCCAGTGTAAATATGTAGTCAATTCTCAAGAGACTGCCGTGCACCCCTGAGAGAAACGTGTATTCCCGCGCTGCCGGATGTCTGGTTCTCCACATATCTAGGAGGCCCGTCACCTCAGTGAAGTCTGACAGTCTGTAGCTCGACCTATCAGTGTCGCTGGGGGGTCGTCTATCTACGGATGCGTCCATCGTGGCGTTAAAATCCCCTCCCAAGATTAGTTCTCCCTCTGGAAGCGAAAGGAGAAATTTGCCCAGGGCTGGGAGGGCTGTGTTGTGTAGTGCTGTGGGAATATAGATCGATACCAGATTGTATGCGCGACCTTCCCATTGGAAGGTCACCGCTGCAAAGCGTCCTTGGTCGTCAGTCCAGGAACCCCGTAGTATTATCGGGAAATGTTTATTGCATAAGATTCCCACTCCCCGCGACCCTGAGGTAAATTCCGAATGAGCAGCCATTTTGTAGCCCCATCTATCTAGCGCCTTGCAAGCGGAGCCCACAAGATGTGTTTCCTGTATAAGAGCTATCGTTGGTCCTTTACGTTTTATATACTGCAGGACCAGGCCTCTTTTTATTCTGTCCCCCAGTCCATTTACATTCCATGAAAGTACAGAAAAGGGTGTATGCGGTGTGTGAAGTGTCGGGTCACCCGTGTTTGAATCTGTCGCCGGTGTCGTAGTCGTTACGTGTGCTGTCATTATCGTGGGGCTAGGCGTGTACCATCTTTGAGCGTAGTGTTCTGTACACATGTATGCTTAAGGTATTGGCTGTTGGCACCGTTGCAACTAAAATAAACAAACCCACGAAACATCCCTGTACCCTCCTCCCTCTCCCTGTCTCCCCCTCCTGCCTCCCTGCCCGGTGGTCCCCCAACTGCCCGCCAGCCCAACTGAGCAGAGTGCTTGATCCCCATAACCAGTACTTACGTAGGGGGTGAGAGTCCGTCTGCAGTCCTCGGGAGCCCCCCCTTCCCAGCGGCATGGCCTCTTCGACAGTTTTCAACCTTCCCAAAGGTTATAATTTGAAATTATACTTGCGGTCCTTCAGATGTTATAGCTATGATCCAAGTTGTCTGCTATATCTTTGAACTGCTCCCTATCCAGAAATAATAAGTCTGCGACTCGGGTCAACATTATCATAGTTCTACAGTGTCGATGGCCCGGTGGCAGTGGGCTGACCGGTAAACGCTTGGAGAGCTCGTTACCATTTCCCTGCACTCCGCCCCCGCTGATTACGAGCGGAGGCGCTATTATGTTTGCACTGCATTTTTAAATTGCCACTAACTTTTTTTCAAAGTTTGTGCAGGTTCTTACCTAATTCTGCTTTCAGAGGTGGGTTGCTAGCTTGGGTTAGCGTGTTTGCGGGCTCCCAGAGGCAGCGTGCGCCATCTTTGGTTGGGCTGACTTTCCATCCCAGCCCTGCCCCTCCACCACCGCTCCGCCCCTATTTAGGAGCGCGATCCTCTCCCCCTTCGTGTTTGCCAGTGGCCCGGTGGCAGTGGGCTGACCGGTAAACGCTTGGAGAGCTCGTTACCATTTCCCTGCACTCCGCCCCCGCTGATTACGAGCGGAGGCGCTATTATGTTTGCACTGCATTTTTAAATCGGCACTAACTTTTTTTCAAAGTTTTTGCAGGTTCTTACCTAATTCTGCTTTCAGAGGTGGGTTGCTAGCTTGGGTTGGCGTGTTTGCGGGCTCCCAGCGGCAGCGTGCGCCATCTTTGGTTGGGCTGACTTTCCATCCCAGCCCTGCCCCTCCACCACCGCTCCGCCCCTATTTAATCGGGCAGTATGTGTCAGCGCAGCGGACGAGCGCAGCGGGCGCGACGAAGGCGCGCCGGAGTTGCGCCTGAGTTAAGCCCGTCTGCGCCCGTCCGCGGCCGGACGGGGCTAGGGGCACGAGACGCTGCCTGTTTAATTATGTATCCGCCAGCCCAACTATGCTCTTATTGGGCCCCGGAGTCATTGACCCCCTAGTAACTACTTACTTGAGACAGCTCGGTCTATTTACCCCCCCTCCTCATCTTCCTCCCACGATCTCTCCACATTTAGTTTTATCACCCACTATGTCTTCTATCACCCTCCCACCCTCATCAGTCCCTCCTGTTCCGCTATGTAGTACCTCAGTCACGCTCCTAAACACTAGGTCTGCGGTCAATCATCAGTACGAGCTATTTGATTACATTGATACCCATGAACCAGACCTCTTATTTCTAACTGAGACCTGGTTCAAGGCTGACTCCCTACCCAACGTGTTAGCTGCATTGCCCCCTCTATATTCCGCCATTCAAGCGGACCGTCCAGAGGGCAAACGGGGTGGTGGAGAGGCCCTAATAGCTCGCACTGATTTCAGCTTTCAGACTCTCCCTTCCCCACCTATCCCTGACGTAGACTATCTCGTAGCCCGCTCGACCCTTCATCAGGCACCCCTCACTTTTGTCCTAATCTACCGCCCTCCTCAACCAACCCCTTCTTTTCACCCAAGTATTCAGGCTCTCCTGGCTACTCTGGTGATTAACAACTCATCAGTACTAGTCTTAGGGGACCTAAATTTCTGGCCCAATGACCCTGCTGAGAGTCTCCAATCTAAAGAGTTCACTGATCTTATGATCACTTTGAATTTTTCATCGCTCATTCAAAGTTCCACCCACATACATGGTCATATGTTGGATCAAATCTGGGCATTAAACATTCCATCTACATCCCCTACAATATCCCCTTGCTCTTGGTCAGATCATTCCATCATTACCTTCTCCCTCACATTGACCCCGATGGCCAAACCCCCGCTCCCCAAAAACACCTGGGTCAGGAAATGGGGCAAAACCGACATGCCCTCTCTCTGTTCAACCTTGGCCAAAACTAGTCCCGACCTTGCAGGCCTTGCAGCTACTTCCCAACTGGCCGCTATCAACAACTGGCTGACCCTGGCGGGTGATGATTTCGCCCCCCTGAGGCGGCTTACAGTCAAGCGGGCCCATGCAGCCAATCGATGGTTTTCTCCAGACCTAAAAGGAAAGAAACTAGCTGCAAGGAGAGCCGAGCGAGCTTGGAGAAGAACCTATAGTCCCGCGCTAAAGACAACCTATTTGCTTGTCTTAAAATCCTATGAAAAGGGCATTCTTGAGGCCAAAACCGAGTTCTATACGAGCAGGATAATGGCAGCAGAGTCCCACTCGAAGGAAATCTTCTCCACGGTCCATGAACTGGCATTATCCAGCAGAGCTACGGCTACTATTCCCCACCCCCTCTCAGTCCCTCTGTAACTCGCTCAACGAGTTCTTTATTGACAAAGTTGCCAAAATCAAATTTAACATCTCCCCGCCTTCCCCTACATTTGTCAATCCCTCCCCGCCCCCCACGGCCCCTAAACTAAATTTCATTCCACTGTTCACCAATGACACACTTCCCCCGCTGCTTCATCGGGTTAAATCGGGCTCCCCCCTGGATTTTGCCCCAGCCCATATTCTTAGGGAAATCTACCTAGCTTGCCCTACCCCACCTTTGACTCTTCTCAATGATTCGCTAAGGAAAGGAATTGTCCCCAGTCTACACAAATCAGCGGTTGTTATACCCATCATAAAAAAACCTGACGCCGATTCATCCTCCCCCTCCAACTACCGCCCCGTCTCCCTTCTGCGTTATCTAGCAAAAGTCCTTGAAACCCACGTCACGACTACCTTAAGCACCCATGTAGAGACTAATCATTGCCTCTCCCCTTGTCAAGCTGGCTTTCGCCCCCTGCACTCCACGGAGAAGGTGGTGATCTCGGTAATGGACGAGCTGCGTGAAGGTATTGACATCAACCTTCCGCAAGCCCTGATCCTATTGGACCTGTCCGCCACCTTTGACACGGTGGACCACTCCATCCTCCTTAACCATGTCAGGGCGGCGGGCATAGAAGGCTTGGCCTTCTCATGGATTGAGTCCTTCCTAGCAGGGAGGGCTCAAGCGGTCCACTTGGCCGATTTCACCGCGGCCCCCTGTATGGTGGAGTGCGGGGTTCCTCAGGGCTCAACACTCTCCCCTCTCTTATTTAACTTATACATTTACCCCCTCATTTTTTCGTTACAATAGCTGGAGGTCACGGTGTTTAATTACGCCGATGACCTCCAGCTAATCTTCAACCTTTCCCATTCTTCCTCATCTGCTCTTAACGTCCAGACAGTTATGACATTTATTCAGGATTGGATGAACTGCAACCACCTCAAACTCAACCCGGACAAGACCGAGTTGGTCTTGACCGGAGGTTGTTGCAGTCCGTGGTCTCCTTCCTGCTGGCCTCTGTCACTTGGTGTCCCCCCTCTTCCCGTACCTAAAGTCAAAACTCTTGGGATTCTCCTGAACTCACAACTTTCTGTCCATTCACAAGTTGGTTCAGTGGTTTCCTCTTGCTTTTTTTCCCTCAGAATAATCAGGAAAGTCTCTTGTTTTTTTTCTTTTTCTGCTTTAAAGATCATTGTGTTGGCCATGGTACTATCGCGCATTGACTATGGCAACATTATCTACAATGGGGCTCCTGCTTATGCGATTCACCGCTTACAGTTGATACAGAATCAGGCTGCCCGCCTGACTCATGGCCTACCTAGATACCATCGGGCCACTCCACTGCTTAAAGCACTGCACTGGCTTCCGGTGAGAGAGCGCGCCCTTTTTAAACTTGGCTGCCTCACCTTTCAGGCTAGGTCGGGCACCGCCCCTGAGTTCATATGCTCCGCTATTAAGCCCTATCTCCCTGGCCGAGAACTTCGCTCCACCCATATGGCTCTCTTGGCCACTCCCCGCTTCAAGAAACAGAAGTCTGGTGGAGCGAAGTTCGCTGTTCTCGCTCCAGCTTTTTGGAATTTCCTTCCTGCTGCCCTTCGCACATCGCTCTCCTATATACAGTTTCGGAAGGACCTTAAAACCTTCCTATTTGTGCGAGCTTAACACTGCCTAGCCTTCCGCTGCTGACGACCACTGCATCACACAAAGCGCCATGAAACCGCATGGTAAAAGTGCGCTTAATAAATGCTTTTAAATTCAAATTCAAATTCGATTCAGTGTCAATCAGTCCCCTTGGACGCTGGTGGTGGGAGACCTGGATCTTTGGGATTTGTGGAGTCGGTTCTGTTGCTGAGTTCTTTGTTTGCCAGACCTTGTCCCTGGGTACCAGCCCTCCAGCCATTCTTGGGCTTCCTAAGGTGTGTCAAAGAACCACGTTTTTCCTTCCGCCTCTACTCTGTGTTTCGCCGGGAAAAGCATTGAATATTTAAGTTCCCGGGCCCGGAGCGCTTTCTTGACCTCTAGGAAGCTCCGCCTTTGCTTGGTTACTGACGCTGTATAATCCGGGTAGAACGTGATGGTGCTGTTCTCTAGACGGATTGGTGGGGCCACCCTCGCTGCCTGTAGAATGGCGTCCCGGTCTCGAATATTGAAAATGCATGCCAGTATTAGTCGGGTGGGGGGGGCACTGGGTCACGGTCTACCCCCGGGTACACGATGAGCTCTTTCCACGGAAAAGAAGCTGGACAAACCCAGTGGTTTTAGATGGTTCTGAACTAGATCCTCCACAAAAAGGTCCAAGGCCAGTCCCCTTGCTTTTTCGGGCACACCAATAATGCGGACATTATTGCGTCTGGAGCGGCCTTCTTGGTCATCGAGTTTGGCCAGGATGAGTTTGTTGTTGGCTTCCAGGCTACGTACTTGTCGCTGTAGTGCAGCCGTATCCGTGGCGAGAGTCGTCGTTGTGGACTCAACCTCAGTGAGTCGGTGCGACAGTTTGGAGAAGTCCACCCTTATTAGTGAAATGTCTGCTGGGATTGTGCCAATAGTAGATTGTACTTGTTGTAGGGCTGCCATTAGATCTACCAGCGTGACTGCGTTGGGATCTTTAGATGCCAGGGCTTCAGCTTGAGCCGTGTCGGTGGGGGTCTTGTCGCCCTAGTCTTTGCTGTATATGAACTTATCCAGTCTGCCAGCCGGTGCGCCCCTCGGTCCACGGCCCCCCGGTCCACGGCCCCCCATTTCCAACCACTCCGCCGGGGACGTTTCACCAGGGTCACAGGGGAAGGCGCTATTCACCGCTGCCTGCCACGTGCGATATTTTCATGCGCGGCCTTTTGGGTTTCACACCCTCCTCACCTGCGGTGCCGAGCCGATACGATTATGTATTGATTGTTTGCTCCTGTTCACACCGCCGGCCAGGGGGTGGGGGCAATGTCGGCGTTTGAATGCACTGTGTGGCGTGCGGCTCTGGTGTAGCAGGTATTGGCGGTATGTTATTAATGTGCTAGTTGCAGCCGTCCCGTTGCGCACTTATAAGCCACCAGAGGCGGGCCCTATCACACTCATGCGCCGTAATGCAGGGTGCCCATGGCCAGGTCTATCCCCTCGACAAATGGTCTTTGTAGTAGGGCGTGCAAGGCTCTTCTGCCCTAAATTCTCGCTTGGGGTGCCTCCACTGTTTCTCACCGCCACTTGAGTGCGCCCACACTGCGCCGTCATCTACACCGTAATGGAAGGTCGGTCTATGCAGTCATCGCAGCCCAGAGGCCGCAGAGCACCACCCCCCAGCTGCGAGGGTGTCTCCAAAGTGCGCTATGGCCCCCGGTAAGGCATGCGTTCTTGTGCGCGGGTGCTGCAGACTTGCCTTCCCCACAGATTGCTCCCGCCTCCGCTCGAGATGTTGGGCCCTCTGCCGGGACCAGACACCGCATCTCACCGTCCGCAGCACTCGTCTGTTCCGTCGCGGGCTTGGCGCGCCGATCCCGTCCACTTTGCGTGTCGTTGTTCTCGGCGCCACTGGTCCTTCATCAGTTGCGGGTCTAGGATGCACGCGAGTCCCCGGCGTCAGTTCACGTCTGTAGGCCGCCGTGCGTCACTCCTCAGAATTCGGCATCTGTCGGTCCCACAGATTTCTGGAAGGTCTCAATCTGATGCACAGATATTCCAATTTCAGCACTACTTTGGGTCGGTTGTCAAATGTCTGGATTTATGAGTGGATTTGCTGGGAAGGCTCCCTCGGTCACGGAGCTCCCTCAGGCTGCGGCCATATTGCTCGGCTGCTAGCCACGCCCCCCCTAGGGCAATCATTCTTGAGTGCTCTTCTTCAGTACATTCAAAGTCTGGTGGCCAGGGGTGCCTCCTCCATGCCCAGGAAGTGCCCTCAGAGGATGTCGTGGTCAATAGCCAAATGCTACTTGGCTCCTGTCTGCCTGATGACAACTTCCTGTGAAGTGTGGCATCTAGCTATCCCAAACTGCTCTATTCTGCCACCTCCCAGGATGAACCCCTCTCTCGATGTGTGGACCTTGGTGCACACCACCTGAGAGGTGTAGCTACCTGAGGGCTACACAACCACAACAAAAAACGATTTTGACCAATGTTTCCCCTCACTATCACTGATTCCCTACTGTCTACCTAAAGAAAGGAGCAGCCCCTCTTCATGTGGGCTTGCCATTTACCCTTCAAAGGCACCTTCCCATTTTAAGCTCACCTTTTGGGCTCACATCTGGTGTGGCTTTTCCTGCCAGGAGGAGATAACACCTTCTCCCCTGGCAGTCCCTTTATAGGCTTTCCGGGGAGTCGTTCACAATCCTCCCCAGGTGTCCTGAAGGCTGCTGGAGGACAGTCCTTTGTGTGCAACTGTCAACGTGCACTAGAAAACCCTAGGCAACAAAGTGGAAACTTACTAAAATTGCACTTTATCCACCACCAGTGATTACATCTGATTTAATGCACTCAATGTTTCTTTTGATAGCTTGAAGTACCAACTTTGGTAGTCCCATTCAGAAGTTAGAAGGGCTGAGAGGTCGGCCTTGTTTTGAATGTGGCTTCTCACCAATAAGCCACACCCAATCCCTGCACTCCCACCTGGGAGGCAAATATACTACTGCACCTTTGAATAATATACACTTTTGAGCATGTCTTACCACCCCTGGCACAGCAAGATTTAAACTCAAAACAAACAGCACCTTTTGAAAAGGGGTTTCATTTAACAAAATGCAAAGACTCTATCACTTTTAGAATAAGTCTTGGGGTTTATTACATAATACTCTCTAAACAAAGGCTATCTCAGATACCAAATGCATAAGATTCAAATATATCTAGCAAACTTATAATCTAAAGGCATGAATCAATAACTGAGCAAACTACAATACTGATTAATAAACAAGCAATACCTGATATAAGGTAAGATACACTGGACGTCCTGCAAGAGATCAGATATATATACCGTAGCAAACAGGTCTCTGCCCTCCGGGCTTCCAGATCAGCATGCCTTTCTGCATCACAAAACATTAAAACGCCCGACGCGTTTCAGGGAAACTTCCCCTTCCTCATGGGCTGCTGTAGAAAGACACTCGATTTTGCACCGTAAACATTTCGACCTTTTATTAAGACAAGCCCCCATGTGGGCGTATACTGAGTGCATTGTCCGACATGGTTTGCTGGGACTTGTGGTCCGATATGGTGCAAGTTAAATGTTCCCTTACAGTAAGGTCGAGTGTTCTTTCACAAATAATGCATTGTCTTTTAGTCTTTTAAATACCTTGAGTAGGCTGTGTAGCAGGCAGGCGCGCTGTATTTAATTTAGAGTCCTGTGCTCCAAAAGTCCCAAGCTGTTTGGAACTTAAAGCCTCGTGCTGCTGATAAAGACATCCTCGTATCAGCAGGTGATGGTGCCTTCTCCACGGCTGGGGCCGCCGTGTAGTAATCTGAATAAACAAAGTGCCCGTAGCATTTGAGAAGCACTCAACAGGTCTCTGCCCTCCGGGCTTCCAGATCAGCATGCCTTTCTGCATCACAAAACATTAAAACGCCCGACGCGTTTCAGGGAAACTTCCCCTTCCTCATGGGCTGCTGTAGAAAGACGCTCTATTTTGCACCATAAACATTTCAACCTTTTATTAAGACAAGCCCCCTTGTGGGCGTATAATGAGTGCATCGTCCGACATGGTTTGCTGGGACTTGTGGTCCGATATGGTGCAAGTTAAATGTTCCCTTACAGTAAGGTCGAGTGTTCTTTCACAAATAATGCCTTGTCTTTTAGTCTTTTAAATACCTTGAGTAGGCTGTGTAGCAGGCAGGCGTGCTGTATTTAATTTAGAGTCCTGTGCTCCAAAAGTCCCAAGCTGTTTGGAACTTAAAGCCTCGTGCTGCTGATAAAGACATCCTCGTATCAGCAGGTGATGGTGCCTTCTCCACGGCTGGGGCCGCCGTGTAGTAATCTGAATAAACAAAGTGCCCGTAGCATTTGAGAAGCACTCAACAGGTCTCTGCCCTCCGGGCTTCCAGATCAGCATGCCTTTCTGCATCACAAAACATTAAAACGCCCGACGCGTTTCAGGGAAACTTCCCCTTCCTCATGGGCTGCTGTAGAAAGACACTCTATTTTGCACCATAAACATTTCGACCTTTTTTAAGACAAGCCCCCTTGTGGGCGTATACTGAGTGCATCGTCCGACATGGTTTGCTGGGACTTGTGGTCCGATATGGTGCAAGTTAAATGTTCCCTTACAGTAAGGTCGAGTGTTCTTTCACAAATAATGCATTGTCTTTTAGTCTTTTAAATACCTTGAGTAGGCTGTGTAGCAGGCAGGCGCGCTGTATTTAATTTAGAGTCCTGTGCTCCAAAAGTCCCAAGCTGTTTGGAACTTAAAGCCTCGTGCTGCTGATAAAGACATCCTTGTATCAGCAGGTGATGGTGCCTTCTCCACGGCTGGGGCCGCCGTGTAGTAATCTGAACAAACAAAGTGCCCGTAGCATTTGAGAAGCACTCAACAGGTCTCTGCCCTCCGGGCTTCCAGATCAGCATGCCTTTCTGCATCACAAAACATTAAAACGCCTGACGCGTTTCAGGGAAACTTCCCCTTCCTCATGGGCTGCTGTAGAAAGAGAAAGAGTGTTCAAACCAGCTGGGAGTGCGTCCTGAAAGCTTGTGGCAATTGTTTGAAAAAATTACTACGCGGATGCCCTTCCGCGCAGGACGGCAACATCTCATAAAATTGGAGAGGCTGCGGCGAGAACTGTTCAGCGCCGAATATGCAGCACAGCTGATTTGGCAGAATTCAACCAGCGCGATTTCTGGACTCCTACTATAGGATAACACTTTGTTGCAAACTGAATGTCACAGAACCCACTCAGGGTACTACTAGCTCTACAAAGGACTACCTTTCCCAGCATGCCCTTGAACAATAATGAAGCACTAAGCAACGCCCGAATGGGCGGGGACATATAAAGCATGCGGAGCCCTCTGTGCACTCACCTGAAACTGCCCAAGAAGAAGAGGCGATCTGCCTCGAAACGCGTCGGCACCCTAATCAAGATCAGAATGAAGCTGCTGGTTGTTGCATTGAATAAACCGGAGTGTTCAAACCAGCTAGGAGTGCGTCCTGAAAGCTTGTGGCAATTGTTTGAAAAAATTACTACGCGGATGCCCTTCCGTGCAGGACGGCAACATCTCATAAAATTGGAGAGGCTGCGGCGAGAACTGTTCAGCGCCGAATATGCAGCACAGCTGATTTGGCAGAATTCAACCAGCGCGATTTCTGGACTCCTACTATAGGATAACACTTTGTTGCAAACTGAATGTCACAGAACCCACTCAGGGTACTACTAGCTCTACAAAGGACTACCTTTCCCAGCATGCCCTTGAACAATAATGAAGCACTAAGCAAAGCCCGAATGGGCGGGGACATATAAAGCATGCGGAGCCCTCTGTGCACTCACCTGAAACTGCCCAAGAAGAAGAGGCGATCTGCCTCGAAACGCGTCGGCACCCTAATCAAGATCAGAATGAAGCTGCTGGTTGTTGCATTGAATAAACCGGAGTGTTCAAACCAGCTGGGAGTGCGTCCTGAAAGCTTGTGGCAATTGTTTGAATATATATATATATATATATATAATCTACTAAACCAATCCAGCACCGCCTGACTGTCAGCCAACAGGCGGGAAGAACGCTGGCTGGGACCTCTACGATATGCTCACGTAGTTAAACAAAGGCCGGGATCCAGAATCGGTGCAAGACTTCTTTTATTCAAGCAAAGGCAAGTGTGAGTCCATTACAATCCATCGGACATAGTGTCCACCATGACGCGTTTCGCTCGCATCCGCGAGCTTGATCACATGACACGCTCGGGAACAATCGTGCATAAATTAACACACAAGCACAAATTCCTGTAAAAATAAACCTTAGTGTGCATCAAACTGAACAACAGACTCCTGATACAAATGATGACAAGTTATGAAACTACCGACAGTTCCAAAACACTGTATTGATAGTTAGTAACAACTAACTGAATTCAATATTATAAAGCTGCTAAATTAATACAGATGATAATGGCAAATATTATGTACACATGATAGAAAGTATTTTAAAAAATACCATTAAAACTCATAGGCTAATTTCATCAGAGATGTAGTCAAATCAGCAAAGTTACTGTTTTGAATGCAAAAAATGCAAGTGCAACGAATCAACAAATATTGTGCAAATATCGCTGAGTCCTTGACCAGTGCCAAAAATCAGAATAAATGTGCAAATACCGCTTAGTCGAAGGCAAGTGCCTAGTGCCAAAGGGACATAAATATGAACATGATGGCAGTAACAATTGACATATAGCAATAAACTTAACAGTAATGATTCTAAAACACAGTGCAAATGAGCAGAATGTTAAAAAGATGACAGATAAAAACTCATATAACATGAGAGAATATCGTGATGGTATACCTATGAACATATCATATACAGTACTAAAGATAAATATTGCCAATCTGAGAAATAGGTATAGAAGCAGCAATACAGAGAAATAATTCTCTCGAAAGAAACTGTCAAGTCTATCAAACTGGCAAAAAAAGGCCATCAAGGAGTCAACAAAAGTGCAATGTGCTACATATAAAAAGCTGATAGCTACTGTAATTAAAAAGAGGCAATAAGCAAAATTTGTTCAGGCCTGAACAAATATACGGAGGTCGATCTTAAGAGCCTAACACACAGTACAAAGGCACAACTCTCAGTAAGATACAAAGGGTAGATAAAAAATGAATAAAATACAGAGGGCGACCTCCCTAACATACAGAAAGCTGATAAACAACCGGCCAGATCCATTCACAGCCCTTAAAGACCGATGGGAGGCCGAGCTGGGGGAATTCGACGAAACGGACTGGCAGGCGGCGCTTTCCTCCCCTAGGGAGGTGGGCATCTCATCTAGACTACGTCTGGTCCAACTTAAAATTCTACACCGCACATACTACACTCGTACACTCCTATTTAAGCTAAACCGAACTGACTCCCCGCTATGCCTGAGGCAGTGTGGTATGGAGGGAACACTTTTCCATACACTTTGGGAATGCCCGGCCATAGCTCTGTACTGGAAGGGAATTTTGCGCACACTCTCCCAGGTGACCAAGATCCCAACACTCCCGGAGCCACGGAGGTGTCTCCTTAATGTCTGGGAACAGACGGATCACAACAGAACCACGCAACTCTGGGTAACACTGGGACTTATGCTGGCAAAACGTAATCTTGCCCAAAAATGGGGCTCCAGCCAAACTCCGACCCTCGCCCAGTGGTCCCGAGACATGGACTCCACAATGGTGGTTGAAAAAACTGTCTACATTCACAGAGGCTGCCCCAAGAAGTGGTCCCGGGTGTGGGGTGGGTGGAATGCTTATAGAGGGAATATATGTGAACCCCCGAGCGATACATCAGACTCAGACCTCAGTGACCCCGAATAGGCGAGATATCACTGGTCGATGCAAAGTGATGTATACTGTCATGCGCAGAAAAAAGGAGCTCTCTGTTTTTCACCATGTCATGTATGTCCCGCGACACTTTCACTGGACCTCTACTCTACTGAACCTGATGCAAATGTGTAATGTTACATGTTTAAACTTCAATAAAAATATTTACAAAAAAAAAAAAATGAATAAAATGAATGACACAGTTAGCACAAGTGAGTTTAAAATGACTACAGCATGGTTACAGCAAGACAGGGCAGAAGTCCAGATAGGGTAGACTAAAGTGAGGCATATTAAAGAAAATTGTGTAAATCCTCACTATTATTAAGGCCATAAGGCATCTTAGTGTCGAGGGACATGATAAAGTGGGTCTCTAATTGGCGGAGTGTTTTCTCACGATTGCCTCCTCTCACCGAATTTGGCACAGCCCCTAACACAGTGTATTCTAGATCCTTAAGTTTGTTGTCGTGGACCAATTTAAAATGTCTCGCCACAGGATAGTTTGGGTCTGAATTGACTATAGCCCTGACATGCTGTAGAATCCGTTTGTGTACAGGGAGCTTCGTGCTTCCAATGTACTCAAGGCCACAAGTACAACGTAGTTTGTAAATCGCAAACTCTGTACGACATGTAAGATAGTCGCGGATAGGTACTTTCTTATTGTCGAATGCAGTAGTGTATTCAATGCTATTAGTGGCAAATGTGCATGCACGACAGGAGTTGCATTTATAAAAACCTTTTTTGGTCAACCAAGTTTTTTTGAGGGAGACTTCAGGGCTGGATTTGACAAGGGCATCCCTCATAGAAGGGGCCCGTCTAAAAGTGATCGCAGGCAACTCTGGCAAAATAGGTTTAAGTGTCATGTCAGTGAGCACAATAGGCCACTGTGTATAAATCATTTTGCGAATTTGTTTGTCTTGCTGACTATAGGTGGTAACAAATCTGATATTGGTTAAGTCAGCCTCACTGTTAGATGGTGAAGAAGGTGTCACTTGTGCTTTTTTAACGGTGAGGAGATCTACCCTAGGTAAGAGATTAGACTTAGTGAGTGCAGAATCCAAAATTGTTTTGGAATAACCACGAGTGAGGAAACGAGCATAGGCTTCTGATTGGCAAGTTTGGCATTCTGATTCCTCACTACAGATTCTGCGAATCCTGAGGAATTCGCTATAGGGAATACTGCGAATAGTGTGGTGGGGATGAGCACTATCCGCATGAAGAATGGAATTCCCTGCGGTGGTTTTCCGATGCAATTTGGTATGAAGTTGGCCATTACTAACGTAAAGAATCATATCCAAAAATTCCACTTTAAAATTGTCAATGGTAGCAGTGAATTTAAGATTTAGGTTATTGACATTGATGAAATCAACAAATTTCAGTGCACTGGTTCTGTCACCCTTCCAAATCATACAAATGTCATCTATGTAACGCCAGAAATACATCACATTTGCAGACCATGTGGCTTGAATGTGCAATCTGAGGACATGCTCCTCCCACCAGCCCACATGTAAACATGAGTAGCTGGGGGAGAAGCAAGCCCCCATAGCCACACCTCGCAGCTGCTGGTACACCTCAGTACCAAACAAAAAGAAATTATTACAGAGGCATAGTTCGATCATCTTTAACAACATTTTGTTATGGTCACACATAATAATGTCCCTTTGTGCAAGAAAATACTGCACTGCTGCTAAACCATCTGCGTGGTTGATACTAGTATATAAGGATTCAATATCCATCACAACTAGCAAGTAATCTGGCTCCCATGAAATATTCTTGATTTTGTTAAGAAAGTCAGGAGTGTCTTTGATAAAAGAAGGAAGGGCAAAAACGAAGGGCTGAAGAAAATAATCCACATACTTGGACATCTTTTCAAGTAGACTTTTCTGCGCTGATATTATAGGTCTCCCGGGCACAGGATCAAGGTTTTTGTGGACTTTAGGCAGAAAATATAAGACAGGAATCACTGGGAAGTCTACTTTTAAATAAGTACATTCATCCTTGGTTAATAAACCTTGTCTTTTCCATTGCGATAGATGTTTGGTAATAGTTTATTGGACAAGTCGCAACTCTTGGCGTGAGGATTTGCGATAGCAGGTAATATCACTTAAATGACACATTGCTTCTGCACAGTATTGATCTTTGTGCCAGAGGACAACATTGCCACCTTTGTCTGCCTTGTTGATTATAATATCACATTTTTGCTTCAATTTGTTGATCAAAGTAAAGTATTGAGCACTCTTGAAATTATGACTTCTAGTTCTAGAATTAATACCTCTATAACTATCTACTGGCGGTCGCCAGTAGATAGTTATAGTTACAACCTAGTTTCCATAGGAAATCTCAAAATTCTATTTTGAATAACTTTGGCGCCGGTTGACGAATCCTCGCGAAATTTTCAAAACTAATGGGGCGCTCTGTTCAGCTCCTACCCTGAAAGTCTCGGGGTGATTCGTCAAGCGGGGGCCGAGAAAAAGGGGGGGGGGCCAAAACGCGTTTTCCCCATGCATTTTTCCATAGGACCTTTAGTCGCAGCTACAGCCCGAACGGCTGAACAGAATTACGTGAAATTTGGCAGAGAGGTAGCCATAAGGTCAAGGAAGTGCCTTTTGCAGGTCTGGTGTCAATCTGTTCAGTAGTTCCTGAGAAAATCAAAAGTAAAATCATATATATATGTGGGCGGAGCCTAACCACACATCTCATCCTGAGATCTGATTGGCTGTCAGCACTTCATCCAAGAAGTGTTGGCAGCCATCTTGGGACCAATATACATGATAGCACCTCATTAAAAAGCATTGCAGTTAATAGAAGGTTTTAAGACTGTAGTTACATTATAAATCATTTGTTGATGGTACCATACTCATTTTAGGAATTGTGGTATGTTCTAAGGTGATTTCACCATGTGAAAAAGCCTTCTGCTGGGATATCATGATTGAGAGAAAAATATTTTCTCATGCCTTTCCCACAGAGCTTTGGAAGGTGATCTATAAGCTAAACTGAGAGCTTATTTTCTGTAAATTCACATTATCTTTCTCAGTCATGTGAGAATGAAGTCTGACATTCTCAGTAAAACATGTACATCCAACAAGGGCAGAGACTGTCAGTTGATTCCTTTGTGTTCTACTGCAGCTTCCCAGAGTGTTCCAAAGAACAACTAGAGCGCTAACAGTCCTACTTATGATAAACGTATGGCACACCTGAAGCCATCTTGCTTGGATTAAAGTGGTAACTCTTAAAACATTTAATTTAAAAAGGAACAAAATGAGGGGGTTCATTTTTTCATAAAAAGTATGATTAGTGCTGCAGAAAGAAAAATTAGGGCACATTTTGAGTGACTTCTCAAATCCTCTTCTATTTCATAAAAAAATTCTGACATGCAGACTGAAACATGCACTTTCAATACCAGCAGCAGTTTTCCCTGGTGAGCAGTAGCTTTACTACAGTGATCTAATGAGCAAAAAGAGTGCTAACATTCTGAATTTATGGCAAATGTGTGACATATCTGAATACCTTCATGATGGAATCAAAGTAAAAAACTGAAAGCATTTCCTACTGAGGAGACTGCAGTACACGAGGAAATTAGGAAACTTCATTACAAATAAATCTCCCAAGATGGCCACCGGAGACAAAAGAGCCCAAATGTAGCCCAAAATCACCCAGATGTAGCCCAAATATAGCCCAATGACAGAAGTGTGCAAAACACTTATTGTTTTGTGTATTTGCAGTTTTATATAGTGCAGACTTGTCAGGTATTGGAGTGCTTTACATGAGCATTGGTTACATCACACAAGATAAAATTCATTTTGGTTGTAGACATGGGGAGATTAGGGGCCAGATGTATCAAAGGGTTTTGCCCATTCTGTGTCTATGGGGAAATGTGTTGATACATATGGCCCTAGGTGATTTGACCAGAATCACAGAACGTTGAGCTGAAGCAAAAACTCCAACCTGGTTCCCCAGTTGCAAAGTCTGCAGTTCTGGGAGTAACACCACATCCTCTCCCCTAAGTGCAACATTTAATCATGTGGTCAACTGGATAAAAAAACATAAAGATAACAAATAATTTAAAAGTGCTTTGTCGCTATTTGAAAACTCAGAAAATATGTCCTTATTTTAGTCTTTTGGAGCACTAACCATAATTTTGATGCCAATAAGACCCTCTCATATATGTAATTTCTAATGGAAATGCTCTAGGTATTACAGTTTTGATTACATTAAGATGACGTCAGGCGTTCCACACTTTTGTAATAAATATAGAATGTTAGCAATCTAGTTGTTCATTAGGATACTGTTGAGAGGCAGAGGTCAGGGGCACAGACTCTGAAAATTGAAGGCAGGTAGGAGGGTGCAAAGGCAACAATTTAACCACACTGAGCAGGCAGGAAGGGCCGTGGCAGCACAACAGACTATGGAGGGCAGTGGAAAGGGGGGCAGGGGCAACAAACCAACAATACAGGACTTGCAAGAGAGGCTGTGGCAATGTAATAGACCATTGTGGGCAGAAGGAAGAGGCAATGGTAGTACAACCATACATGCCAACAGACCGGATTCAGCCAGGAAACGTCCAATGTTTTTAAGCTCAAATGGGCTTTATTTGATCTGTGTCCTGTCTACAATCTCCTCTTATGATGAGTGAGGACATGTATGAGTGACTGTATAGGACTGTTGGTGAATGAGTGGATGTGTATGTGGATCTTAGAATTACTGAAGAGGTTGTTGTAACTGGTATTGGTATGTCCATTGTTTTGAAAATGTTAGTCTCTATTTTTGAATGTGTGTATCAAAGGTTATATTAGGGTGAGAGGAGGTCTGTCACTCTATCACAAGGATGATGTCATCAGTGATGTCATTTGAGATGTCATCAGTGATATCATGAGTGATGTCACTGACCATTTCATGAGTGATGTAATATGTGACGTCATCAGCAGTGCATTGCGGGCGCGCGAGTTATAGTTAGCTGAACTAACTATAGCGGGGGAATTTCAATGGTTTTGTACAAGTGAAAAGTCCAGCTAACTATAACACCCCTGAAACCTATGGTTTTTTTAGTGAATTTCTGAGGTTTTTTAAATGCTAATTCCTAACTATAACGTGCCTGAAACCTATGTTTTTTTCTGTGAATATATATATATATATATATATATATATATATATATATATATATATATATATATATAATATTACACACAAAGAAAACACCTCACTGGCTCACATCACAATGGCAATAACCACAAAACTCAATACATCACCCGATACATACACTGCCCACTTCTGGCCGGGGGAAGTCTTCACACAGCCGGGGTTCAGAGCTCAGCAATCCGGATTCAATCCGAGATTGACGCGTCTGCCCTCGCTCGAAATCCAAACTCCCGCCAGACCAGTGGAGGCTCCACTTTTTAATACAAATCCAAACAAAACGAAGCTTCTAGCAAGCCTTGCCCCCTTGTTCTCATGAGAGCCCGTACCAGTCTGCTCCAAGGCCACGGCATCAGTTGATCAGGCCTTTGCTATGGCTTTGAGACGGACCATGTACATTCCTCTGATAAGAACCGGTTTTCTCTAGTCAGTAAAGTGTGAAAAACAGGAGGAAGAGCAGAACATACCCTCACCACTTTGCCGCTACATGCAAGCACAGAAAATAGCTTCAGTCATGAAAATGGAGTTAGTTAGGCCATGCACACAGAAAGGCCCAAAGCAAGATGGAATTGAAAAGCAAGATGACATGAAAGCATGTCAAAGCTAAGCACTGCCATATGCAAGGTAAAGTCAGAAAACAGAATGACATTAAACCATGCCAAAGCCAATAGTAAGAACTCATAATTCTCACCAATGCACAATAGAATACACATTCCTGCACAACTGCACGCCTTCAAATGCACATCCCACACGCTCTGCTCTTGGTAAGACTGTTCCACTCCGTAACAGCTCTCATTAAAAGGCAGCAAGATTATAGAACAGAAGAGAAGCAGGCATATGCAGGACCATCCTACATTAAGGCTAGGGTAAAATAACACACTAAAATCAATTAAAATGGTGGTAGTTGGAGGTCATCATAGGGTGCCAGACTACAAAAGTGGCTTTCACTACAGGCCTGTAACTCTGTACTCTCCAATGGGGCTACTAGGCTTTCAACGGTAAAAAAACAAGTGTTGGTTATTACTGTTAGTGCCTTAAAACAATGTCACTACAGGTCCATCCTTTTAATATATTGCACCCTGCCTTTAGGGCTTAGCAGGTCTGTCTTAGGGGTCACTTAAAAATATTGGAGGGGTGTGGCCTAGACGGCAAGCTTGGCGGCCGCGCTCCTATTGGCTCTTGTCCCACCTCTCTGCAATCTCGGATTCCTGGGTGCTGGGTGCTTTGAAGGAGTGGCATGGTGCTCCTGATGCCCCCTGAAGGCTCTGGTGAGCGGCTGGTGTCATGCGGAGGACTCGTGATGGGGATATAAGGTCTTGAGGTGGACAGCGGCTGCGTTCAGAATGCTCGTGCTGCTCAGATATTCAGCAGTCCGGGGATTGAACAAGCGGGTCAGCTCCTCCCCCCCCCCCCCCCCCCCATCCCCCCCCTCCCCACAGCTACCTGTGGGGACTGGTGTAGAAGAGATTGGTCTCAGGAGCCAATGCGGGCCCAGGCACAACACCACTTGGGGATTGGTGTACACTGTGCCCAGTGGGGGACAACTCCAGCAAGATAGCCCAGAATAAGGCCCCCAGGCCTAGGCTAAAATGGACAAAAACACTGCCCCGACTGGGAATACACAAGGGCCTGCAGGAGGGAGGGAGCAAAGGCACAGCGACCCCGCTATGGAGAGACACCACAGCTGTGATCCTACAGACCATCCAGGACTTTAAGACGGCGCTGGAAATTAAAATTGGAGAAGTGGGTGTAGAAGTTGCCCTGTGGCACCAGGATGTTCCTCAGACAGTTGATTATGCAACCGAGGCAGAAGGCAGGATCTCTGAGTTGGAAGACACGGTACGCAATCTGTCCGCTGAGGTGTCTCGTCTGTTGCATGATTCCAAGATACTACAAGACCTGACGTAAGATGCAGAGAACAGAGCCCGATGGAATAACTTCCTCTTCATAGGGTTTCTGGAAGGTGCCGAGGGGACGGCACTGGAGACTTTGGATCCGATCGTTGGAAGGGGGCAGAAAACCGCATCCTGATGTTTCGTGCCTACACTAGACAGGTCCAGACAAGCTGTATATCTTATGAACAAGTAAAGCAAAACCTATGGGCAATGCAGATGGCCTATATGCTCCTCTACCCTGTCAGGCTGTGCATAATCCACAGCTCTAAATCCCTCTGTTATGATAGCCTTGAGAAGACTTGGACCTGTCACACCGTTCAGTGCCCCATGACTTTGAACCAAACTCCACAGTGGCTGTCCGCAACCGCATCCAAGGCTGGAAAGCGCAGAATTGATGGAGTAAAAGCAGACTGAAATCATAAACGTTCCCGAAGGGGGTGGGGAGGTGTGTTGGTAGGACCACTGTATCCTTATAGTAGACTTTCACAGACATGAGTCTACCAAGGCGGCTGTTGGACATGCCATCCAGACCACTAGATAATATCACCCGAAGTTAGTTCTGTAAGTTAGGCATGGGCGACAGATGCTCCTTCAGGATGGGAAGTATAGGGTGGGGGTATTTGGGGGGGGGGGGGGGCTATGTGTTTAGTTTTATTGTGTTTCTTATGGTTAATTATTTGTTTTGGTTGCACATTATTGCTTGATACACGGTTCGCCTCTCACCTGCTCCTCTGTGACACTTGACTCCATGGCCTGCATGGGTCCCACAGGGTCCTCCCCCCCGAGGCAGGGCCCTTACTGCATGAGATGATACCTGGCACCACATTCACCCAGTTAACATGAGGGCCCACTCGGTCATATCGTGGAACGTTAATGTGCTGTTGGACCGGATTAAAAAGGGAGCTGTCTTACAAATCATCCAAAGACATAATCCGGCCATCCTTTTATTCCTAGAGGCACATCTGCAGGGTAATAACTGCACATTCCTGGCCTGGAAGGGTTACAACAGAGTATACCTCAGTGTGGGGGTCACGGGGCGGGGGGGCATTCTTTTACAGAAGTCCGTTCCTTTAGTAGTCACAAAGGTCACGAGGGATGCCCTTGGTCGATCCGTAGTTGTTTAAGGCAGTATGGAGGGCATCCCCTACAACTTATTTAGAGTGTACGTTCCGCCAGCCTTGCACCAATCAACATTGTCGGCCCTTAGGAACTTGGTCAGTGCTTTGCCACCCCGGGCGCACTATAATAGGGGTGATTTCAATGATGTTATGAAACCACAAGACTCACAAATTGACGGACGGATCTCTGAGACACCGGAAGGGCCTGGCTGCCTGGGTAGGGGGGCTGGGGATGAGCGACTCATGGTGCATTTGGAATCCTGGGAAAGTGGAATACACCCACACATCCACGGCACATGTCTCAAGAGCCTGCATTGATCATTTGTTTTTGTCAACTTCAAACCTCCTGCACACCCCAGGGTCTCATATTTTACCCTGAGGCATTTCGGATCACACCCCGGTTATAGCTCATTTTGGAACTCCCAACAGCCAAAGATCAACCGGTGTGGAGACTCAGTGCCTGGCTCCTCACTGACTGACAGTTCACTGACCGCCTCCTGGGGGAATTAAAAGCATTCCTTACTCTTAATCGGATCTCAGTGGAGTCTGCTTTAGAGTTGTGGAGGGCATGTAAAGCCTTGATGAGAGGGATTGTGAGAAACAGGTGCGCATTCACGACCTTGAGGTATCTATCTTGAAGAGGTTGGGAAGGCTCTAACGAACCTCAATGCCAGAAAAACAGGAGGCCCAGATGACTACCCAGTGGAATACTACCAGAAGTTGAGACCAGATATCCTCCCTCCCCTCCTGGACGTTTTTAATGAATCTAGCACCAGTGGTCCTTTCCCACATGAAATTGATTAAGCTACCTTGGTGGCCCTGCTTAAACTGGAAAGACCACAGTCCCTCTGTACCTTCTACAGGTCCATATCCCTTATTAAACAGAGATTAAATTGTATGCAAAACTACTGCCTAACTGCCTCTTACAGGTGCTACCCCAGTTAGTCCTCTCAGACCAATGAAGATTTATTTCCCGCTGCAGTACAAGGCATTATATCCATACTGTACGCTTGGCGGGAAGTTGGATTAAATCCGTCAGAGGCTCCACAGTCTTTTTACTAATAGATTTTGAAAAGGCATTTGATACCTTAAGTTGACCACTCCTAGAGAAAACCCTTACCAAAATGGGGCTAGGGTCCAAGTTTCGAAGTTAAGTTAAAGTGCTATATGCCTCCCCGCAGGCGCCTGTCAACTGGGTTCTGTTTTCCAGATTCCCCATCAGACGGGTCACTAGGCAGGGCTGTCCCCTTTCCCCCCTCGCAATTGAACTCTTGACTGCCCAGGTCCAGTGGTCTTAAACCACCTGATGTGATCTTTGAATGCCAAGGCAGACACACTGAGGCATCCTCACCTGGCGGATCAATGAATGGCCCTTATTTTACGAGGTGGCACAAGGCATCTTCCAACACTGAACGGTACCCTGGCTTGATCTTTTCGCTAGTGTCAGGAACGCGAAGTGTTAAAACTTCTGCGCTCTGGAGTTTCCGAAAAGTCTCTCTCTTGGAGAGTCATTCTGGCTAGAGTGGAGCATTGAATTCCTGTACGCCTTTCTCCTGATGCCTCACTTGCCCCGATTTTTGAAGCAGATCTGAAATGGCTGGGCCCAAGTCATCTAGGGGCTCTGGATTGGGCCCGAAGAGTGCAATACCTGGAAATTCTGGGCATGAGTATCTGTAAACCCCCCGGGGGCTTATCTTGCTGCACCAGGGCAGGGTCCTGCACCAGAACATATGCAAACAACACTTCCATGCATGGACTTTGAGTGGTTGCAGTTGACTGCATTTTAAGCTTCCTCCCAAAGTTGTGAATGTTATCTTGGCTACCAGGTACCCTGCTTCAAAGTCCATCTACGCCGGGCGTTGGGTCAAGTTTGTGGCCTGGTGTGGCGCATATATTATGGACCCGTTACAAGCCAACCTGTTGTATATCTTGGTGTTTGTTTTATCTCGAGCCTAGCTAGGACTTGAAGTGGGCGCCATTAAAGGTTATGTGTCGTCCCTTTTGGTCTTTTTGCTTTTGTTGGACCAGCTGTACTTGTTTAAATCACCTGCTGTGCGGAGGTTTTTAAACCTTTGGCACACTTTTCCCACAAACCCTTTATGATGCTACAGTTGGATCTCAATTTGATCCTCACGTATCCTCCCTTCGAGCCACTGCACAGCTGCCCACTACCTCTCCTGACTCCGAAGAAGGGGTATCCCTATTGCAATTGCTTCAGCTCGTCACGTAAGTGAGCGCTAAGCGCTCTTGGGCAGTAGCCTTACACCACTGGGATTATTCAAATGTTTATGGAGATCTTACAATGCCAAACACTTGGTCAACAGGTAAAATAACGAGGAATAGTTAGACAATTCAAAAATAGAACTGAAAGGGGGAGGAACCTCTACAAAGTTCACAACAAAAAGCTACAAAAAATAACCTTTTATTAATGTGTGCTCAGCTTCCTCATATGAGATTAACAATTCGGTCATGTATTTCCCCGACTGACAGTTGAAAGAATGGTTTCTAAATAAGCCATTATTTGCTTCCCATTGTGGCTGAATCTCAAAGACAAGTTGACCGGGGAAAAAGAGACCCATATGTGATACAGTGGGTGAACCAATACAAGCTACACAGTATTCTTTGGAGATTGTGTAGCTGGATATAGGATATCCTTTATGATTATTCCAGTACACGTCATTCTGTGTCAGAAAGAATAGAACTCGTTGGTAGAGGTGTACTTTCTGATTCGCCTTCAAAAATCAATGGTGCCTGAAGCTCCACAGAGGGCTGGCATCCTGGAGATCCCTGATGTTGGTAAGCACAATCTACAGATGTAGATTCTCTTCCCACAAAGTCTTTTTCCCAGCCTGAATGAGAAGTAGACACAGATACCTCGTCACACACTCTTGACTTGTGCACTGCATTCTCCATCAAGAGTATCGCCGGTGGATGGTATTAGATCTTTTCAGGAAGTACAAGTAAGTGCGGCTTCCAAGTTAAATATAACTTTGGAGTCCCCACAGATGAAGGTGTGGGAGATTGTGGAGATGATGCACACAAATAACAGCTACAACTATCCTTTCATTAGTTCTAGGTTTCAAGCAATTAGCTAAGTAAACATTGCACACTCTAGCTACTACTGAGATGGCAGCGCCAACATTACTGAAAATTGTATGGGCTCTAGAACAAGATACAGCCTTCTTAAGAGGAGACTTAAAAGCAAATGTATTTGCCGTGCCGAGTGAGGAAATTCACTGTGCCTTCTTCAGTAACATCTGTATCGCAGGGCAAAGTTGGTTGACTGTTAGATTCTGAACTTTGCCCCTCACCCTACCTCTCTGGGAAGCCTGTGACTACTTTCGACCCCGAAAATCAAGTATGTAAAGGGTTGTACTAGGCCCAGTTCACAAAGCCATAGTAGGATGGACCCCAGGACATCAGTGGCTGATGATTAAGCGACGGTCAAGATATCATTAATGAGGGGTGCATCTGGAATTAAAATGCCTTTTTTTTTTTCTAGACCCAGCTCATCCTCCCTTGGGAATGCTTTGTCTGTACCATGTTTCATATTTCTTCCTCCTAAGTCGGTACACATTTTAAAAGTTTTTTTCATCCAAAAGTAAATTAAAGTATTCCACTATAACTTGACTCTCGTTCAGCTTACCAGCTGGGGGCCCTGAGGTCTTTGCTCACATTTGCATGGAAATCATTCTATATATTTCATAAATAGTAATCGTTAGAATTGGATACTGGTCTGATTCTAAACAGCAATTCCTAGCCACCTCCAGAGATACTGCGGTAAAATCTGTTGTAAGTTATTTAGCTGGCTAGGAGCCCTAACTGAAGAAGGAAAAGCTATGTTTGATGGCATGTTTGGCTGTAGATATATATGTTTAACATAAGTCTGCCATCTAATGTTAATCTCGAAGGGTGCAAGTTGTTTTTCTTCGAAGCAGTCTTTGGGTCCTGAGGTGTAGTGACTCCTCCTCTTGCTTACAATGCGCATGGTCCTCAACTCTGTTGTTAGATTGTTTTTTACCTCCATCGGGTTCAATCGGGGACTCCTGTGCTCCACCTCAACATCGTAGAAAAACTAGCATTTAGGCCTGTACTGTCGGTATTGTTATTAATCGCGGTTATTCATAGTTCACATCAGTAACCCCTTGATGCGTTCCAGCCGACCGAGGCCCGGAGAGCCTATGCCTTTCGGAGCAGATCCTTGTTCTCCAAGTTGCGTTGATGTCATGCCCATCAGGGGATGGAACGGACACCTTTTCGTTTTTGCCCATGCTGCCATGCCAATTTTCCACACACCGATAAACTTTTGGTGCATAACTTGCGCCTAGCTACGGATCATCAAGAATCCTTCTGCAAGGCTTGTAAGTGCTTCAGTTAGAAAAAGATGCTGCACAATCGGTGCACAAGATGCCTCGAAATGTCCAGACGCACTGTGCCGACACTCGACATTTTTTGGATCTGAGGAATAACATCACAAGCTCAGGCCTCGGCAGTTGATGAGGACTCCTCCCTAGCAACAGTAAGGCTCTAAATCGAGGACATTCCACTGGGCCAAGTAGTGTGAGTATTGTGCCCCATCCATCCCGACCACAGTCTCAACAAAACATCCCAAAGGGTCACTAGTCTATATTGGAACGACTGAAGCCCTCACACGGACCACCACTGCCTTCTGGCTATGGTCTGCACTGGACAACTGTACTGGAAACGTCTAGCCCCGGCCCGGCTCATGCCCACCAGCCATTGGCCTCAAGTCGAGATTCAGAATCGAAAACCCCTGCACCGAAGCCTCTGCACCTAAATTGAGTACATTGGACAGGAAAGCCTGGGCACCGAAACCCGCTGCGGGACCAAAATCACATGCTTCGGCCAAAGAAAAGGCCAGGTCTGAAACTGGGGAACCGGTTACAAGAACATCCCGATGCTAGACACCGGTAAAATCATGGCTGCACCTTCACAAGGCAAGGAAAAGCCAGCAAAGAGACAGTTAACCTTGTGAAGAAGCCTTGTAGAGCCCCTGCCCACCAAAGCACAGGAAAAGGGTGCACAAGGCACTTGAGTGCAAATGGAGAAGGGAATACAATACTGTGCCGCTGTAACTAAAGCTAAACAGGCTTATTTTGAGGAGCGTATCGGAAAGGCAGGAAACAGTTCAAAAGAGATCTTTTCCATAGTTAAGAGCTTTACAACCCCATTGGCCTGCGCCTATTCTCAGGCGGTTTTGGTCGAATGGTTTGAAAAGCTTGCAAGCTTTTTTGCTATCAAGATCATAAGCATTCAAGCTAGCCTATGAGAAGGCAGGAGACCGGATGTAAACTCTGGGTCAATACCACAAAGTAGGGAGAATACTAAGGTTAGTATAAAGCTGAGCTCCTTCAAAATTCTCTTTGGACTGCCCCCTGAGGGCTCTAAAGGCTGTCAAACCAGGTTACCCTAAAGATCCATGTCCCCCTAAACTATTGGCTATGGGGGCAGACACCATCAATCCGTTAGCAAACTGGATTCTAAATACATCATTAAGGACAGCTACTGTCCCTAGAGAATGAAAACAGGCAATGATCCTTCCACTTACAAAAAAAATCAACCGCAGATCCTGCTATCCTGGCTAATTATATATAGGCTTATCTCCTTGCTACCAGCCTTATCTAAAATCCTAGAGAAACGGGTGACCAGACAATTGTCTTCCTTCTTGGAAGTAAACAAGTTACTTTACCCAAGTCAATCAGGTTTTAGAGACCGGTACAGTCTAGAAACCTCTCTAGTCGAGCTATCAGAACATATTGGAGGCACCCTGAACATGGGAGAGGGGGGATGGGGAGTAGCCATACTGATCATGTTGGACCTGTGGGCAGCTCTCGACACTGTCCCTCATGCGCTCCTGCTAGATCGCCTTTAGGACATTAAAGTGACAGGGCAAGCATGGGACTGGCTAAAATCATTCTTAGAAAACAGAAGACCAGTCTGGATCCCCTCATGCTCAGCTAGCCTCAGTGGAGCAGATACAGGTGTTCCCCAGGGCTCGGCTTTGAGCCCCACACTTTTCAATACATATCTTACTCCTTTGGCCCAATTAGCATAAGAATTAGGAGAAAAAGTGATCTATACAGATGACATTCAATTGCTCTTATCCCGGAATAAGGGAATTAAGCTGAAGGGTACACACATGAGAACCTGCCTAACCACAGTTTTTCACTGGTTAGCAATGGTGCAATTGAAATGCAATGAGGAAAAAACGAAATCTTTTCTTTGGGATGTTTCCTCCACATTTCTGGCAAACCTTTGGCCAGATGATGCCGCCCCTCCCCCACCCCCCCTTCCAGCCACAAAAAAGACTTGGTAAAAAATCTGGGGATTCCATTTGATAATACTGTCATTCAGCCCCCAAGTAAAAAGGTTGACAGGGATCTGTTTTGGTATTATGAGATCCCTTAAGACATTTCTAAGCTTTTATCATTCCCTGCAAAGAAAACAGTCATTCAGGTACTGATTACATCTCAAATTGACTATGGCAACATCCGGTATTTGGGCCTTCTGGAGCACCTAATGGATAAACTTCAGGTGATCCAGAATGCGGCTGCTTGACTTTTGCTAAATATTCAGAGGCGGACTCATATCAGTTCACAATTGCAGGGTCTCCACTGGTTGCCCATCAGAGAGAAAGTTAAATTCAAAGCTCTGGTATTGGTCCACGATGCTTTGTATCACACAGGACCTACCTACCTTAGAACTATATTCAGCTTCTATAACCCTCTAAGACAGCTAAGATCCACCAACAAATTTTTGGCAAGTATTCCTAGGGTTCCACGAAAGAGAGTAGGAGGTAGATTGCTAGCTTTTCTGGGTGTATTGGCATGGAAACAGATCCCGTTGGAGTTACGGTCCATAAGCGAGACAGGGCAATTAAAAAAAATTTAAAAAATTAAATAAATTAAAACGTCATCCTTTGTGCAGGCATAACTGTTCACCATCGACTTTCTACTAGTTCAGCACCGGGACACTCCTTGGAGTAGCTGTGCACAATATAAATAGCATATCATACCAGTCCACTACCCATTAGCCCACCATCAGAGGCACAAAGGGCAAACTCCCCCACCTTCACCTGCTGCAGATTCACTCTACATTCCCCCCCCCTCCCGGGTTCTATTCATTCCTTTAAGGACCATGGAGATGATGGGGATCAATACTGTATTCTGCCTCAGGATTATCTGTAAGACACACATGACACAGGCCCGCCTGCAGACACAGACCCAGATCTCTGTCCGGCTAAACCTTCCCCTCCAGATGATGCTTACCATGACATCTTCAATAGATCAGCTAGTTATGATAAGGTTCAGCTCCACACAGAGTCATTGGAGGATGATTTTCTATTTGAGACACTTTCATCAACTCAACAATCAGCACAATATCTGTCCATGCTTAAAAGTATGCTAAGACATACAACCGATATTTGTAACGACCCAGTAAAAGCAAGGGTCATTACATCATGAGTGGGTAAAAAATATAAGCTGTCCCCTACAGACACAAAATACATAAAAGGTTTATTACCACCAAACTGTCTGGTTGCCACAGCAAGAAAGAGGGCAAAGTTACAAACATCTGACAAGGCACCCTCACCAGACAGAGGCTAGGAAATAGATGCTGCAGGGATGAGAGTGGCAGCACAGTCAGCGTGGGTTGCCAACTCCTTTGATCTTCTTTCGCACTATAGAATCTACAGTACTACATGCCACAAACAGATTCTTACTGGGTAAGTAACATTTTCTTTACCTGTAGCAATACTTGTTTATTGAGGGCATTCTCCTCCTCTTTCCCAAAGCCCCATGTTATGGTGGACGCGCTGTGAGCAACCGAAGCTACCTTCACCCTAAAAACACAAGTTTTACCATGCCCTCATCGTTTTTGAAAATGCAGCAGGGTGATTAAGATTCAATAATTTCTCCTTCGAAAGAGTTTTTTATAAGGAGGGAAGAGCAAATAGATTAATTTTACTTTAATTTTACTTTTATTTTTAAAAAGTGTTAGTGTTTGTGACATCCATTTTTGCGACTGGGAATTTTTCCAGTGTTCTGAATCTATGGTGGATAGGCCTACTAGACAAATGTTTATTGGCTTAATTTTTGACCATTCAGTTTTGAGAGATCGACACAAAAGCAGCGGGGGAGGGGGATTTGTTGATCTGACTATAATGAGGATTGCATTATGACGTTGAAATGTAAACCAATCGCTTATTATAATTACATCTTGTATCCTATGAAACCTCAATAAAGATCAAAAAAACTAAAAGAAGGTGGTTTTGAAAGTAAGGGCGAGTAAGATCATAAGTGACTCTCATTAGGGAATAGTTGACTGATGCTGTAAGAGTTCTAGGTTATCATTCAACATCTAGGGGTAGTCGGGAGTGGAAATGGGGGAATAGGATGGGAAATCTTTTTGTGGTCTGTTCACAGGACAGAGACTGATGCTAGCACTGAAAGCAATCGTTTTTAATACATCTTTGTTACATTTTGTTTCCAGCGAAGAGTTTATGTCCGATTTGTTTAAACTCATTGCCTCAAATATATTTTATCTTCTGTGTTAATTCTGTCGAGTTTTAAAATACATGGTTTTGATTTGTTTGTGTAAAGCAGACTGTACCTGTTGAAAATGAAGGATTAGATGTAGGCAATTGACCAATGCAAGCTGTATTGATTTAATGGTTTCTGTTTTAAAAAAATACTTAATAAAATGGAATGTAAATAAGGTATGTCAGTTTTGACAAAAGGACATGGAGGGCGCTGCTCCTATGTTGGCCAACTGGAGAGCGTTATCTCATCCATTAGTTTTTAGAAAAAACAGTGACTAGTGTTGCTGCATGCTGTAAGCACAGATTGTAAGGGCAAGATTTGGAGGCTAAATGAATGTGCACGCTTTTGACCTTTACTTCATCTCTCAGGTTTGTAGTGCTCTGCTGACTCTGAAGTAATTAACAGCAAAGCCATCAGTTTAGTAGTAATAACTATTTTTCAGGCATAGAAACTGAAATAATCTGATGAAGGCAGCTGTTTATTCTGTTTTTCAAATCACATGAAATCAATATTGATTGGATTTTTCTCAATTTCCTTAAAGCCTTCGGTGGCAGTTTCAGGATCCTCGTCTAGTGCCAGTCTTTCCTCCTCCTCAACTGCCAGTGGTCTTACGGGATGGGCTGCATTTGGAGCTAAAACCACTTCCACAGGTCCTTCAACAAGCAAACTAAGTGCACCAGCCTCGAGCAACAATGGGAAGCCTGCCACATCCTCTGCTGTCCAGAAACCCATCGGACTGTCAGCGTTGGCTCCCTCAAAACCAACCGCAAGCCCCAAAATAAGTTCCAGTACCAGCAGTGTAAACTCTGTCTCGTCGAAGCCCATGCCACCACTAACTCTGGGTAAAACAAGTCTCAGTCGCTCAGCAAGTAGCGACAGTGTGAGCAAAATGGGCCTACCCAGCCCCAGCGCTGCGGGCCCCAGCAGCAGCCAGGCAAACAGCGGTAACGGAAGTAGCAGCTTGGCTGGAAGCTCCAGCACCACCAGCAAAGTAACCGTAGATCCTGTCAGTCTGTCATCTGGCTTAAAGGTTCCCACGTCACAGGAGTCCCAACTTCACGCCATGAAGCGATTGCAACTGGTAAAGAAGAAAGCTGCCCAAAAAAAGCTAAGGAAGTAGAACTCTGCCTAGAATGGCTTACAGTCTGTCTTTCCAATGTTATTTCGGAGATCCTCAGGCATTATGTTGCTAGTAGCTGTATTCAACCTGCTTAGATTTCACTAACTTTATTTGTGTTCCTTCCCAGAGCTGCTGCTCCTGAAGGGTGTTAATAAAAACATAATTGGCAATTTCTAATTCATTTTTCCAGATTTTTGTGGTTAATTCCCAGTTCTCCGTGATCCAGAAGATGCTTAAAATGTGTTTGTTATTGGCTTTTGTTGCAACTGCTGTATTGGATTTACATCTGTTTTAGCCTCCTAGTATATGAAGAGCTGTGACCTGATTCCCTCTGTTAGAGGCTTTGCTTTTGGCTGAGCCTTGCCCGTCTCTGAGGCTCCTTTTGTCTAACTCATTCTCTCACTCTTCCCAGTTAAGTGCCTACTATTGTATGTCTCCGTCCATGGTCCATCTTGGTCTTTCTTCTATATTGGATTTCTGGTCTGTTCTTTCCCTCTTCTCTAACCCTCTTTTTGCACTCAATGATGTTTTAGGTAACATTGTTTTGCCTTATTTTTTTCAGCCCGTATTAAACCTAATTATTTTTTCAAAATGATCACTTTCAATCTTTTAAAAACTTTATTTAATGCAACAACAATTCATCATTGTTACACAGTATAGAAGCATATGAAAGGCACAAACAAAATAATTAGAGCATCAAGTTGTATCTAATAAACAGCCAACCTTCACCGACAAAAGGGCAGGTGCACACGGCACAGGTAAGAGCCGTGGGGTGGGGTGGGGGGGGGGGGGTCAACAGACGACGGTATAGGTAAAATTAAGTTAAAAAAATTTATACAATAACATACCTTGTGCTCGCTGCCTCGCCGAGTCGGGGATGCGTTGAGCGCAAGTTGGTTTTATTTAATTTTACCTATCCCGCCGTCCGTGGAGTCCCGCCCCCCCATCCATCCCCTCCCCACCGCTCTTACCTGTGCCAGCCCCACCTGCAAAAGGGATCTATAATCAACATCCGTGTTTCTTACCCTGTGGTCCTTGGATCCCTGGAGGTTTGCGTGGCCTACACAGGGGGTCCGCGATTAATTAGAACATTAAATAGTATCGACAGATTAATAAAGTGTATCTATAAATAAATAAGTACAATTGGAAATTTAAAAACATTCTATAAGAATGAAGGAATTTGAGATTGTAGGCTAAAAATTAAGTTGTTAGTCCCAGATGGTTTCTTGGGAGCAGTGCAAGTACATCAAGCAGAATATGGTATGGATGATGGGTAGCCTCGATTGAATTTAGAAAAGTTCCACCCTTCCCATTAAAATAAAAAATTTGATTTGATTTTACATTTGTGAATTACACAAATATTTCATCACTTGAAGAATGCTCATTTCTGTGTATTGTTTTGAGGTTCAAATTACCGAAATTGCTTAGGCCAGAGTCCATTGAATCTTACGTCTTAGTGTGGGGGGGAGGTGGGGGGGGATGGGTCCCCAGATTCCAATAATGATCAGTGGGCGCCCCTGGATTCCATTATATGGGGGTCATACACTTAAAAAGGTTAGTGATTATAGGGAATGGACTTGACCCGGCACTAACTGCTAAACACAGTTGGGCATAACAAAAGATCAACCTAGTTGAGTGGAGTGGCCCATGAGTTGTGCAATGACCTTCCTAGAATTAAATGTAAAGTCCGTAAATAAGTCCCCCAAAAATTAAATCTCTTGCTTACTCAATCCATGATGCTTCTAGCATCATTAATAATGTATGTCTTCTCCATCACGCTGTAGACTATCAGCAGGGAGGTGATTTACTCGTATCTTAGTTTTGTGCTTTAAATTTCTTAATTTCACCATTTAGAGTCCGCTGAGCTGGTCTCCTTTGTTAGGTGTAGCTGGATGATTACTAAACTCATCATGCCATTCTCCCCAAAATTAAACCTTTCAATCACAACATGTAAATTAGGATTAGGCGAGTCAGAAAAACGTACTGCAAGCCGATGCTGGATAGCAAGAAAGTATCACTGATGATCTGCAACCTTGACATTCTCTCCCAAGCGTGCCATGATTTGCCTTAGAAACTGTACTGTCTTAAACATATCTATTAAGCAAAGCCTTGTGCTTGTGAAAGGCATGCAAGATTTAAGCATTTTGAGATCAATTCTAGCAGCAACTGATATAGGTAGCCTAATGCATTATTAACACTATTTTGAAGGTGGACGAGTTCTGTAACAGGTCTGTCAACTTGAGCTCATCCACGTGCCATCACACTCTGGGAGGAGTTTCTTTTCCCTTAGAGCTGCCATGTTAAACTGATCTTTTTTGTTCCTGATGTCACTCACCCCTAAACAAAACTCGTACTTCAGTATTCTGTCTTTACATTCTTTCAATTCAAGGTCACCCTAAGAGATTTCAAGACAACCCCTTTAAAGCGAGCATTCTGACAATTCCAGAACTGCATGATATGTGATTTGTGGGGCTTTGCTCCTATAAAAAGAACTAGTATGTTTCATTGGGATCAAACGGTATGAACACAATATCTATCATCACCTCAGATTTACACCTCCCTGGAGTCGGGCAAGCAATGGGCTAGATCCATACCAGGACTCTGGAGTAAGGTGGTTGGGGTGTGCATGCTGCATTTTGTAGATATTAACTTGAAATTCAGGAAATCTCTCAATGTGATGAAGAGATGTGAATATATGAAAAGGAAAATAGTTTCAGATCTGTGTGTATTCGTTTTCAAACATCCACCATAGTGCGGAACTGTGCGAAGGTCACTGCCCATAAGCCATGCAGGTGCTGAGTACAGTCTCGGCCACCATGTGGGTTACCGAGTACACATTTGGCCTGTTTGTCAGAAGGTCAGCCTACATGTGAAGCTACTGGCCCTACAGAAGTGGGTTGAGTAACCGCAGGAACAAAGAAAGCTGGTACATGACACCATAACGAAACAAGTGCCAGAATAGAAAGTCCCCTAAGGATGCCTAGAACCTGAAAGTCAGGGGTCTCAGAGTACCATACCCTCTTTATCTCTGATGTCCCAGTTGCATGGCTGCCTTAACCCCACTCCCCATATGGGTGCACAGATCCCAAGCCTCTGTTGTACTGTCTCACTTCTTTTGGGCATGCTTCTCCTGATTTATTGTGTAGAAAGGTTGAACGAGTCTCCTTCGTTGCTCCATTTGCCCCTCAACTCAGCCACCAGCAGTTTTGAGGACCAGAAACAACACTGGACCGAGGAGTATGTAACACTGCCCTTCCATTTAAACATTAATATCTTCTGTTGTCACAGTCACCCCAACTCCTCCTCAGACTCAAGTGTTGGATTTTCTTGTATGCTGTCTGCCATTCCCAGCTGACACGCCATGCCCAATGCTGTGAGTGCAGAGCTGATGGCCATAGACGTCGCCCCAATTCTACCTCACTTTTCAGTGCTCCAGTTCAATATCCCAGCAATAAGGGGCCAGCCTCCTTGGGTATCAGCCCACTGCTTCCTCCACTCGTGCTATCTACTAAGGACACACGTCAGGTGCATTAGCAAGCTCATGGAGGATGGGTGAGTTTCCAATTGCTTTATGCCAAGGCTTCCACAAGAAGCTTTGTTTGGCAGGTCCTGACCTCCATGTGGCGATTGGTGCCGGCAATCATTAGGACCTGCGGCCAAATAAATATTACTATGGGATCGTTTCCAAGGATCTCGGGGTGCTGCTCACTGATATTCTGGCACCTTTGGACACAGAACGGCGTTTATGGTCTGGCGGCAAGGTCGACAACTACAAAGAGGTCTAACATGAAAGGACGTCAATTTATTGCCCATTTCATTGTCGTGTGTTTTTGCATACTTTCTGTGACAAATTGTTGTGGCTTGATACAGCCCGTGAGGATATTTAGCAGTACCCCCGAGTCAGCTGCTTAGCAGTTATAGTTTTATGAGCTTTGATATAGAAGCTTAATTGACGCACTTCGACACCTCGTGGGGATAGTAAGCACTATATAAATGCAATTACAATTGCTGTCCAGGTGTGTGGCTATATTTAGTAGGCTTTGTTTGTGATAGTGATATGCAGCAAGTCAACATTTCCGCTGCTGATTCCTGAGCCACCAATAAAACCATGCTCGCTGTGCATCCCAACTCAGTGTGCACGCTAGCGGCACACAGAAGTAAGTCCACTCTAACCCAACAGTGCTAATAAATGTTTGATTGAGGAACCTGAAAGTTTGTGATATCTAGACCAGACAAGATCATTTTACCCTGAGCCCTCTGGTTAATACTAGTTCGGTACCCAACATGAGCTCGGCATATTCTCCCCACTCAATACAGATATGCTAGAACTCCCTGCTGTTGTTTTTTTCTTCGCTAAATAAGGATAATGGTTCAGAAATTGCTCTGGAAATCTCAAAGTCCTATCTCGGGAAGGAAAAGTATGTCTTATATGGTCAAATCTATCCTTTTTTTCACAAAAAGCAACCACTATTGAATTGGCGAAATACCAGATTCAGAGTAGTGGAAAGATGTTGTTCAACTATCTACTTGACAGGTGGAATATCAAAGATATTGAAGTAAAAGCCTCACTCACATAATAGTGACATGCTTCATCATAGGCAATTACTCCACACCCAGAGAAGATGGTACTCTCTGGGCGGACTCAACCAAAGATATACTGGGAGTTCTTAGATAAATGAACCACTGGTTAGGCAGGGAACCAGATCAGATTAAAAATACCTATGAGTGTACCCTATTTAAATTATTTATTATTGGGCACTCATGATATCAGTAAAAACTTATTGTCGGGGTTTTTTTGAACTCGATTTGTTCAATTGTACCCGCTACCGTATGCCAACATGTTTCGGCCCGTCTTGTAGCCCAATCGGGTCTGGGGGCCTTCGTCAGGGCGATATCTTTCTTTTCCTTATGCTATAAGGTCCCTGCGATTAAGCTGTACGGCAGACGGTGTGGTTGACTAGGTGCAACGGCGGTGCAGGGTCCTTGATGAATGTTTGACTACAGGACTGCTCCTAACACACGAGATCTGCATGATGCCAGTAGGCACAGGGCAGTAGAAAAATTCTACTGAAGTCGGAAGGAACATACGGACAGGTGAGTGCATTAGGCCTCACGTACGAATGAGTTGCATGTAAGCACATGTACAGCTTAATCGCAGGGACCTTATAGCATAAGGAAAAGAAAGATATCGCCCTGACGAAGGCCCCCAGACCCGATTGGGCTACAAGACGGGCCGAAACATGTTGGCATACGGTAGCGGGTACAATTGAACAAATCGAGTTCAAAAAAACCCCGACAATAAGTTTTTACTGATATCATGAGTGCCCAATAATAAATAATTTAAATAGGGTACACTCATAGGTATTTTTAATCTGATCTGGTTCCCTGCCTAACCAGTGGTTCATTTATCTAAGAACTCCCAGTATATCTTTGGTTGAGTCCGCCCAGAGAGTACCATCTTCTCTGGGTGTGGAGTAATTGCCTATGATGAAGCATGTCACTATTATGTGAGTGAGGCTTTTACTTCAATATCTTTGATATTCCACCTGTCAAGTAGATAGTTGAACAACATCTTTCCACTACTCTGAATCTGGTATTTCGCCAATTCAATAGTGGTTGCTTTTTGTGAAAAAAAGTTACTCTGGGAGAACGCAACCACGTTGTTTACTCTCTCCCTCTCTGTTTGTGATAAAAAAACAAATCTATCCTTTACCAAGATACTGTTTTACCTGTCCCTTAGCTCGGAGTGAAATCTCAGGAATGGGAATTCATTAGTTAAAATCTCACCTGGCTTTTCTTGCTTCTGTAGGAAGTGTTTCTCCAACCTCGGGGTTCATTACAAGGGTGGGGGAAGAAGTCTCTATGTAGCTCTTTGAGCGGTTTCCCAGTGGCCACACGGTAACCTAAAATCCACTCTGTGTGTTTGGTCTGCTGTTTTAAGTGCTCCAGAGGGTCCATCTACTACTTGTGGGGGGAAAAGAATCTGCCTCTGCAGTTAAAGAAGATTAAACCTCACATGACTAAAAGGAAGCCTAGAAAAACTTTTGTTCCTGTTAATAGTTTCTCTAGAAGGTACATTTGCGTTGCGTTGTTTTGCTACCTGTGTCTCTACTGCAATAAGTCACTATTGGCATGCGTGCTCTCTACAACTATTAAAAAGAAATTATTTTGGTGACGTGCAACCTTACTATTTGTTGTCTGGTGATCGTCTATCAACTCTCAAGCAACTCGCGGGTGCAAAACACTATACCTGTGTCCAATTATTCTGTGTGAGTACATCTGGGAAGGGGCTGATAGATATTACATTGATCCACAGCCTTGGGGACCTTCATTGTGGGAGAGGCTCTGAGATCAACATAAGTTTATCTCCAACCACTGTGTTTCTTAAACAGGGCAACCAAAACACAAAGCTATTTGTGTTACACCCATAAATGGCTGTTTTACCAATACTTGTTAGAATTCACAAAAGGTGAAATTGCACTGATAAATCGATTCTCAGAGAAAGATCTTTCTTCAGATTCCTAACCTTATGAATTCTCCTGCCAGGCTTCAAATCAGTCTGGACAGTTTTTCTGTAGGAACCATGTGACAACATGGTCTCGGCCACCAAGCCTCTGTATAACGCGCCAGGATGCTGGTGTCCGTTCCTGTTTTTTCCCACCTCATTAATGCGAGTCTGGAGCACTTTCTTTGTTTCTCTTGTGAAATTCCTCGACATTCAACAGTGAAGACATCAGTGTCTCCTTCAAAAATGTTAGGATTTAAATATTGTTGCAGATGCTAGAGGATGTCTTAATCAAACCCACATACCATCTTCAAGTGGTGTTTAGGATCAGAATACAACACACAGCCTGCGACTCCTGTGCCTCAATTCACCTGAAAGTGGAGTAGGAGGATAAGTTGTTGAGATGCCAACGCATTCTCACTCACCTAGAGGTAAGGTCCCGGTTAGGGAAAGATCTACTTAAAGATCTTCCCAGAAAAAGAATAAAAATGTTATAGTAAGGAGAAGTCTGCTTCTCCCTTGATGAAACTAAAATGTCCAGGAAGCAGGACAGAGTGTTTCCTTACACAACTCTTTCTCCTTGGTGGATGAGATCCAGACGTGGAAAAAATACGAGACTGGAGTTTCCTGTGCAGGTCTTTGCCTTCCGTCTGGCTAGGCTAGATTTCGTTCAAGATGGCTCCTTTGCCCTCTCCTCTACGGTCCTGCACAATCTGGCAGGTTAGGCAACTGCGAAGGCTCCACCTCTAATGCTACTTCCATGAACTCTGGCACCTGCTCCGAATAAAGATTTGAGTCCAAGCCAGCCAAACTGTTTTCCCAATCAGTCCGAGCCTCCTTCAGCACAGATACAGCCCACAGCTCATACTGGGACACCGCTCGAAGTCTGAGAGAATGTTTTGTGTGGGGAAAGTTAAAGCCAACTTCAATACTGTGCCCTTGGTTTGCCCAGATAGAGACGGGAGTTGGCTCTCACTCAGAGGCCCTAGCAATGCCTGATAAGAAATATGGCCGCACAGAAGATGACAGCTCATAAGCTGATAGCAATTCATCCCATTAAGACACTGGTGCTGGCTTGTATCTGGATTTGCTAATGGCCTGCACATTTCAACAGAAGTTGACATCCCTTACCCTTCAGGCCCCCTTTCATAATTTGCTTTCTAATTTACAATTTTTGTATGGTTAGCAACAGAAGACTTGGACTCACTTTGTTCTCTGTAGAAGCGAATTCTAACATTTTGAATGAGATCTTTCAACCTCTTGTTTTAGAGCCTCCAACCCAGTGGCAGAACCCTTGCTTCTGTATCCTGTTGTGGCTGCATCTGAGAAACTCTTTATCAGTTCCACCAGGTGTTGAGATTTTAATATTTTGCCTTAGGGTAAATACAACTATCATTCTGTTAGGTGATAACAATGCATTCAAGTTGTGCCCATCTATTATGTATAAAGCCTTATGCTTGGGCCATGAAGCGGAGATTTCAGATTAGCTTGATGTTTGACGAGAGTATCCATTTTTAAGTCGAGCCTGGGCAACACGTGCGCTTCTCTGCAAGGCATGCTGTATTCTAGTATGGACTTAAAGCCCAGCCCATATTTTTCATTGGCTTTGGTCATTGTCCTTTGTAAATGCTGGCATCTTATTAATTAATGGTTTGTTAGTCCCGCCTTGTCTTCATTTGTAACCTCCCACGAGGACTGGCCCTTTTACTTTGGTTGTTACACAGTACATCTTTTTTTTTTAGTCTGTAAGCACTGTTTTCTTTAATGAGTTGCTCCTATTGCAGGCACAGCATGCTTTCTTGCAACATTCTGCGTGCCATGCTCGTTTTCACTTTCCAAGAGGCCCGGGACAATGGTGGCCGCTTCTTTGAAGTGAAATAGGTCTCGCATGTACAAGATTTTGAGCTATTGGCATTGTAAATGACAATGCCTTATTTGTGTGTTAATTATCAAAACAGATAAATATAAGGCATTGTCATTTACAATGCCAATAGCTTAAACTCTCGCAAATGCAAGATCTATTGCATTGCAAATGATTGTTGTATCTATTGTAGGGTTGTTTGCATAGTTTCTCATGACTTCAGAATCCTGCATCTGTGTAACTCCTTTGTTTAAGTCTCATCATATGATCTCCATTGGAGCACTATATACGAAAACCTGTCGTCTCTTTTTGAGCTGCTTATGGTCAATTCTGTGGGTAGGGATCCCTTGATCGAACATTTCTGTGTCAGAGATGTATATATATATATATATATATATATATATATATATATATATATATATTTTTTTTTTTTTTGTTAATAAACATTTTAAGACCTCAATTGGCATGATGGCGGTTGTGCTTTAAGCAGGTAGATCAAATGTTTCCATCGGAAACTTCATTACCGAAAGTATGTATTATTATATAGGCTTACCTGATCACATGAAGTCAATCATGCTTCAAAGCAGATCCTGAAGTGTGGTCTGGATTTTGCAGATACCATAGCACGGTGAATGGGCCTGGCTGAATGCACTCCACTGGCTTCTCTGGAGAGGTCCGTGCCACACTTATGGACTTGCCGTTCGACGGCAGACAACTATTTGAAAAGATGAGGAGTACTTCTGGGGCACTTCAAGAACAGCAGGACTGTCACATAAGCACTTGGACTAGCGTCCCTCGTGACTCAATCCCATCTGCAGTGTATAGGACAATTCGAGGCTGCTCAAAGACTACTCAACCCTGTGCTGGCAGAAGAAACCTTCTCAGGCACCCTAGCACCTGTCCTGCTCCATTCAGGACCGATCTGGATATAGTGAACCCCACTAAAAGCAGCCAGTTCCTGCCATTCTCGGCTGCCTTCAAACCTCCACGACTCCTCCCCTTTTCACTTCCGGCTTCCATTAAGGGGATTTGTCATTTTTTCACTTATTGGGACAATCTCATAATGGATCGTTGGAACCGCAAGCTGTGGCCTAACCTTTATAGTTGTTCATTTTACAAAGAGTTGAACTGAAATTCTGGCGTTGATGCAGCTATGTAGTCCATCCTGTTGGGTTTGACTGGTTGTTGAACCAGTAAGATTGTCTTCAGTCGGTTCATCTGATTCTTCGTATGGCTGTTCAATGGCATTCCTGCTAATCTAAAGGCTGTCCCCGAGAAGGACAGAGGCTGCCGCCTACATTCCCCTGGGGGCTCGGGGTTCATGGTCTAGAGACTTGTGGAGACAGTCTCGGTCTCTCCTCCTAGGAATGTTTCCTGCCTGGATGTATATTTGACCAATGTCACTACCTCGCTGGGTCTGTGTTACAAAATATCATATTTTTGCTTATTCTGTTAGATATTGCTACTGTATTGCCCTGTCTCTCATGTCTTTATCTTTAAACAATTCTTTAATCAAAGATTTGTTTTTCGACTAATAATAGTACAGAAGAAAACCTATGGCTATCTCCTGGTGTAATTGAAATGCAGCTATGATCCATGTGTACATTCAGTAGCGAGGAAGAGGACTAGTGTGAACAAAGTTGAATAATAAATAGGCAAAGATCAGTAAATGAAATAGAGACAAAGAAGAGGCTGGAAAGGGAAAATAAAGGCCGTGGTACATAAAAGATGTGGAGATGCATAAGCCATTGATTGATTGAGATACCATGAAGAAAACCTGTCAAATTCATTGAACCAATGGTTTTGACAGGGATAAGAACAAAAGTGAGCAGTTACAATCCACAGTAATAAAGAATGTCAGATTGCAAACCAAAGAACTACGGAGGCCAATCAGAACTAGAAAGTGTAAAATACAATAAGGACCTGTCTCAGAATGGAAAGACACCAGGCTTATCATGCAGCCTATAGAGGAGACTTCCATATGAGGCCATATGTATGGTTTCAGAATACCATGTTTCGGGGCGTCTGCAGATCTCCACTGCCAAAGGATGCAGGTCTTTGCCACGGCCAGGGAAGTGTTTCTGGTACAATGGAGTTAAAGCATTGGTCCTCATGCAGTCGCAAAGTTTGATATTATCAACATACGGGCGTATGATGATAATCTTTGGTCATTGATTTGTTGGATTTATATGGCAGTCCCTTACCATCCCACATAGTGTTTTGGAACCCTTAATTCATGAAGATCATGAGCAGTGCATTGTGGGTGACTGCGTAGGGGTGTTGGGGGAAGACTTGGTACCGCTTAGTGTATCCCATAATGGAAGAAGTGGGAATATCCAGGTTACTTCAGTAATGCTCCCCACACTGAGCATTGCTCACCCTCCCTCCCATGCAGGCTGCCTTTAAACACCGTGGTACTTTTTAGGTCTCGCCTGACCCAGCGCATGCGCTGGTCTGGCGAGACTTATTGAGAGGGCTCCAAAAATTGCTACCAGGCCAGCCTAGAGCTACAGTGCATGTGTGCGCGCGCAGCGCTTTACCGCGATTACTTTCACGGCCACTTTGATGTTTGATCGCGATCACTTTCGCGGCCGCATGTCTGCTTGGCATAGCCAATAGGTCTCACTTTTGGGACCTTATAAGTATTTAGTTATGCAACTGTTGCATGGCTAAACACTTATAAGGTCCCAAAGGCGAGACCTATTGGCTATGCCAATGCATGTTGCAAACGTGACTTCAAGTTGAAGGCACAATATTTATGGTGTTCTAGGATGTGGGAAATGCTACAAATGCGTGGTGCTGAACAAAGAGCCAATCTGGAATCATTTCTGATGGCACTTGAATATTGCCACCTGGTGCCAGTAACTGTGAATTGCTATGACATTTTTCTAGATGCAAAGGGAAGGGGTCAAAGTAAGGAATCTGCAGGCGGTAATATCCATTTCTCTCTAGAGATTACAAATAAATGAGCCGTTGAGTTAATTTAGACATAACAATTATCAGGTTAAGGGAGATTCTTAAAAAACAATATCTGGTTGAAACACCTGAAGAAATCTGTTCCAATTCTACTTTTATCAACGAATGTGTTGAAACAGGAAACCTGAATAGCATGCTACTCTCGCTCAGGAAAGGAGTTTAACATATTTATACAAACGTTCTAGAGGGGTAATTGTTTTGGTACCATTAACCATTTTCTAGGCCATTAGATGTCTAATGCATCGATTTAATCAAATATAAATCAATACACTTTGCAGATTTACTATAAGGGAGATTCAGTTTAATATTTTGTGTCAAAAATCAATGTAGGAATACATAGATAAAATTGGCAGTAGCGGAATCCTGTAGTATGTGTTCATCCCCATCCATATATATTTCGGTGGATAAAGGTGAATGCAAATGTTAGTGAAAAAGAAAGAGGACTGCAGATAGCTAATTTGGTAAAATAGTATTTACTGACAATATTCCTTAAGACTAAGGTAAAGCATTAGTAATGAAAATCTTCTAGGCAAAGTCGTTTCGATCCTCCTTGGTAACAGATGTGAGGGGCCTTCATCAGCACATTTCACAGACCGGAATCCTTTTGCCGTCTTCATATTAATTGCATGCTTGCTCTCCACAGATGGAGGTCGAAACAAAAAGTTAACTACTAACATTCAACTGAGGGACCTGTCAGAACCAGCCTTTAGACACACAAAATGCTGTGGAAGTACTGGAAATGAGATCTTACTTGAAGATATGCAAAGCAACAGGGTCATTTAGGACTGCAAGGAAATCAAAGGTGAACTATGCAGCTTTTGATTGGGCTGGTCCCAGGCCACACGCGGTTCAGGTACAGGACAGCTTGCCTCAAACACTCCATTGACATGGACACACACATCCTTTTTTTTTTTGTCTACAGTTTTATATAGTGCGAACTCGACCCTAAGGTATTACAGCGCTTTACATAGCACCAGTTGCATTACAGACGGACACATTCATTTTTAGGCCCCGGGAGTTTGAGTGATTTGCTCAGAATCGCAGGATGCTTGAGCGTCCAACCAGACTCAAGCCTGGTTCCCCAGCTTCAAAGTTGGCCGCTCTGGCGGGGTGTCTGTGCCTTTAAGAATATTGTCCTAGTTTTGTGCTGTTTGCATGTACTTTTTCTTGTTTCGCAAGATGGTTTAAAGCCCTCCATGCACCAGTGCGTAACTGCATGTATACTTTCCAGTCCATAATAAAACTACCACACTAATATCATGTTTTTTCTACCCCAAGTGACTGAACCACAAAAGCCTGCATGTAGAATCGGAGAAATGAGCATTCAATAAGTTATTGTGTTCTGTGATTTATCCCAGGTTCCCAAAAACCACCGTCTGTCCAAGAAACAGACCATCAGGAGAGGAAAGTTGATGCCTCTATGCAAGAGGGGTGTGTCTGTAGGAGATCAGCAAGGCCTGTGGGTACAGGAAAAGGGTAACATCCCCTGTTCTGGGGCCCTTAAAGCCTGATCAGGAGGGGGAGCCTCGTAGTGTGTGCATTTGTGAGTCCTCTTGAAAGGAAAGTTATGCAAGGCTGTACCACCCCAAAAATACAAACAGAGCTGTGTTCTTGCCTCGTAGACACACTGCCGAGGCAGGGCACATCAGGGGGGCGGGGTGAATTGATTCATATAGCCAAATCCATACATACACAAAAGGGAAGCGTAGTAGAAGCCATTTGATACAAACTGCTTCAGGAATAAGTGTAACGCCAGTGCATCACTACAGCTGAAGCATCCGAGATTGGTTCTCAGCCTCCAGCAGATTCTCTCAGCAGCAATGCATAGGAGTTTGAATGGGACATGAGTTTTTGCCACCTCTTCATTTCCCTCATTATGACTTATGTTTACAGCATGCATACAGTGAGCTATTTTCTGGGCAGGGCTCTAGCCCATTCCAACTGTGGCTTCTTAAAAGAAATGTACAGACGCCAAAGCAAAATGTGAGTTTTAAATCTGTGAACACACCATAAAACTGCTCTCTCTGTTCTTTTCTTCTGAAGCCCCTTCACATACTAATCACTTTGCTGCATCTCCAAAGCATCAAAAAACAGAAAGACCGCCTGGTTACTTGGCTGTCTCAGCAAGAAACATGACTGAAGTGGTCATGCAATAAATATTCTCTGATCAATTTTTAGATAATTTGGAGACTCCGTTGAAGGATGCTATTCCTGCCAGTGCAGGTTATGTTTCTACTCCCAAAGAACCAAAGCCTGCCTCAGAACATAAAACTCTATTAACCATTTCTTCTTTGGGACCTAAAAACTAAAAAGGTGGACCGGAATCCTCAGGTTTGGACAATGACCAGACCACCTTTAAAGCTATTAAAAGTCCCTATTATGTGTGATGCAGGAATGCCCCATTGGCATTTCCAAACCATGTATCATAAGGAACAAAGTACCTCCTGTCGTACATAAGGATATTGCAGATCACTTCGGAGTACTAGAACCTTGTAAAGAAAATCGCACTTCCCTGTCATAGAACACTCTTTTACCCCATATATTATGATATAACCTTGAAGAAATGGGGAATAACTTGCAAGATTTCTTGTTTGGGCAGATTCCTCCATTTTCAGCCCTCTTCTGCCCCTGCATATTTTGGGGCAGATTTACAAGCCCCCTGCGCCACCAGTACGTCACTTTTCGTGACGTACTGGTGGCGCAGGGGGATCCTCCATATTTACAAGGAGAGGAACAGCTACCCTGCGTGACTTTTCCTCCCCTTGTAAATACGGCCCCTTCACACACAACACCCATGGAACGAGACATCTCCAGATTTACGAGAAATCGTAAATCTGGAGATGCGTGGGAATGCTACGCCACCCTAGAGGTGGCGTAGCGAAGTGCAACGAGGAGAAATGTTTTCATTTCTCCTTGTTTTTGCCTCTTTCAATGCGTGCTGCATTCTACAGCACGCATTGAAAGAGGAAAATGCATGTAGTGATTGTTTTTGTGCAAGAAGGTGCCCCTTCCTGCACAAAAACAATCTCCCCACGACGCAGGCATCCTTGCAAGGGGGCCTGCGCCAGCGCATGGCTGCAGTTTGTGCGCCAGCGCAGGGGGAAGCACAGAGATGCAACATATTCTTGTAAATATGTTGCATCCCTTTGCTTCGGAAGTGCCTCAGCGTGGCGCAGCCAAAGGCCTTGCGGTGCCACGCTGCGGCACTTACTCGTAGATCTGCCCCTTTGTGTTGCAGTAGGCAAACTGTCTGGGGTAAAAAAAAATTTAAAAAATCGAGATTCTGTGTTCCTACTTTAATCATAATCAAGAGAATCTGAATTATGGCTACATTCATAATGATGGCCTAAGTGCTTTCGAGATTGGCTTCAGTACAACCATTGTTTGGATTGGAAATTCATCTTGTGGATCAGTTTGTTGCACTACAACTCTACCTCATTCAAAACCATCTAAGTCCAGACCCGTGTTCAAGAAATCTAGCGCACACAAAGACAACCCCTCAGTGGTCATGAGTAATCTTCCTGCACTGTTTGCTGCCCTAGGTACAAGATGAGAGGGTGAGCCGAGGATCTGGACAATCAAGGATTGACTAAACTCTTACCAGAATGCTTGGTTGGAACTGAAGTAAATTCATTTATATTCAGTTATGGCTCTGTATTGCCTGCGGAACTGGGAAAGCCTGGATGAGGAGTACACTTTTTAAAAACCTGAAACTGTGGGCAAAAAGTAAAGGAGTTAAGCTAGAAGATGAATTGGTGATTGGTGAAGGAAACTACAGAGATGGGAATATGGAATAGATGGAAGACAGATGATAACAGAAGGTAGGTTGGATCAAGAGAGCAGAAGAATGATAGAGTGAAGAGAGAAAGAGAGGCAGATAAACAGAGCAGCGGTTGCCCCTATCTACAATTAATTTAATTTAGACATGCTATTCTTTAGCATTCTAGAATTTGTAGTTTAAAATTGCCATTTATAAAGATAGGACTAATATTACTAGAAAACAGAGATAAAAGGATATCGATGAGCAGCTTGCCACCAGCATGATGGAACTTTAAATGCCTGATGTAAGATCAAAAGGAAGGAGACCTGGAGGGGGTTGGAATGTGGGGAAGCGAGAAGGGTGAGGAGAAAAAACAGAGGGATGAAGATGGAAAATGGTAAAAGGGGCTAGGAAGGCAAGAAGATGTGAAAGGAGAGAGATAATATGAAGTTACTATGTTTGCTACCTGGGGTGTGATCATTTAAGATTGCTGTAACCCAAGAGATAGGCCTGCGATCAGAACATATAAGGTAACGATCAATAAGAAGTGGTGCTGTGGAAACCTTCAAAATGTGCCGACGCTGAGGGAAAGTTCTGCTGTCTAAATACTAAGATTGTGAAATGTGTGCAATGTTTTATTTTTCAAAACTGCACTTTTTGTGATTTATAATCTACTTGAAAGATGCAAGATCGGAAAATGGAATAGAATAGTTAAGGAAGACATTTGATCGTTTCTTGACAAATGATAGGGGACTCCCAAACTGCATGTCCATCTTGTTTGAAATGTCTCTAAAACGTATAGCTTTTTAGCCTTTTTTTAATGTCCTACAAATGCACCATTTTGACACTTTTTTCTAAAATGCTTGAATGATACCTATGGGCGGATCAGGCTAAGTTACATTTGGCAGCAGTGCTATAAAATTCTCTGGATGCCCAATTACTTGCAAATATTCATTGGGAGAGTCTTGCTCCAAACCTTTGGAGGGAGGAGGTCACAGGGAAATGACTTTTCTTATTCACCCCCTTTCAGACTGAAATGTAAGCCCCACCAGCTTTAAAATTCACTGCCCGCCAACATACACACTTGATCACCATATTATGTGCTTGTGATATATAGGATTCTGCAATCCCTGTATAAAAACCTGTCTCCAATTTCTTCATAAGAGGCGAGTTGTGACACACCCAGTCATCCATTATATAGAAATGACAGATGCTCAACTGTAATAACTTATTACAGTCGAGTTCTGATGTCACAATGCCTGCTGCCACAGCCAGCAGCAATGGGGAAAGGAAGGTCAGGTCACGGAACATAAATAAAGCAGCTGTTTCAAGAAGTAAAACAAAACCCGGCCTTTTATTCTTCAGCTCTGTTTCTCTGGCCGTATATGAACACGGAGAAGGAAGATATGTATGCCAACATGTTTATTTTTTGCACTTCTTATGTGATTATAGAAAAGTTACAATCTTTCTGTATGTTTCTACACATTTTGAGCTATTGTGCATTTTGTTTTAAAAAACTGACTTGTATTAAATTGATTCTAATATCTTTTTACAACATATCAGCTTTTGAAGTGTTTAATTCTGCACTACCGATTCTATTTGTATTCTTTGTGCTTGCTAACCTGCTCTCTCTTACATATAACGGAGCTACACACCAAGGATTTAAGTGTTTTTTGGGAAAGGTGATGGTGTGGCCATTTATTATAAGGAATAAAGTACTCCCTGCTGATCATGATAAGGATATTGCAAGCCACCTTCGTAATTCCATAACTTTACAAAGGAAGCAGGCCTTCTACCTCGTTCCTCTATATGGTCATGGAACTCCTCAGTGACTTGTAACATCCTTATGTATTGCAGAGGGTACTTAATCCAATATATTCCCCCCATATATTTATTTTTCTTATGTACGCCCACGTACATGCGTGGTATATGATTCTGATATTGGTGTTGCACCTACTCAAACTTTTATGACCCGACACTGCTGATCTGAATGAATCATTACCTTAGGCTGGCATCACAAATTCACCCTCGCTTTTATGAACCAAGCCCTTTACGAAAACAAGTCATATCAAAACTTTTCAAATAGGTATTCTATTACAGTATTATATGGGAACTAATAGAACTCATTTACTATAACCTTATTTTCCAAGCATGAAAAAATAAACAATTAAATATGTTTTTGCAAAAATATACATTTTATTGTAATAATTTAACAGGACTTTTAAAATTTGTAATAGAATTATTATTAAATATTCAATTCACAGATCATTGCTTTGCTTCCTCCTGTCACTTTTCCTGTGTGGATCTCTTTTCACCCATTATGTACATCCTCCTTTTTTTTCCCACAGCTGCAACAATGCTTAATGACATGAACACAATGTTGAAGCAACAAATGACACTGACTTTTGGTTATTAAAGTTGTGACTGGCTGAAATAACATGGGGTATATTTCACAATAAAGCAACTCTTGCTCACCACACTAATACACCATCAGCAAACACAGTGATATAACGTCATCTGGTGTACAGAAAGCACAAAACATTCTCCCGGTTCAAATTCTCTTCATAAAATTGAAGCAAACAGATTCACCCCAAAATTCAGTTTTTTTACTGGGAAACGGAGCTGTGAGGCAGAGGTGCAAAGAATTTCCAATGCCACCAAAATTCTCTTTAGATCCATAAACACATCATAGAGAAACTACACAGACTAATATTTTAGGAGACAGGCATAAGTTTTTGTCGGAAAATTTGGAAATTGTTATATCAGGCAGAAAAATGCACCACGAATTTCCTCACAATTTCTTATTAGAGGTATTCACATGACAGCCCCCTCACTTTTGGCACTACCAAATCGTTAACTAGCACTGGACTGCATACAGGATATCCAGAGTGGCTCACAAGATCAGAGTGTCACTTAAAGTGAAAGGTTCACATAAATGCCCCCCTTCCCCATTTTATGGCACTCATCATCTACCTTCCAGTTCGTGTCATAGATTCACCAAAACGCCACGGCGATCAGAATAGATGACCCCAGCTCAACCATCGCTCCTCTAAAGAAACTGCTGCTACAGAAAGTAGCAGGAATCTTGTATCCCTGTTCAAGGATCCTGGGGTGCCACCTGTACAGCCGGTGCTATGTACTCAGGTATCTGAACCTCTGGGTTACTGCATGTCTTAATCAAAGTTTTAATACTACCCAGGGATTGACTAAAGTTTCAGTGATTAGACCTAGCTACCGTTTAGGCCAGTTGGTGGCGCAGGCCCTTATGTGGCAGTTGTTCACAGCTGAAAAAATGTACTCTTTGGACTCTACCTGGCCACCTTGCCTTAACTCCAGGCCTATTTCACTGTTCATGATACTGGGAATTCTTTGAAGTCTTTGTGGTCTGCACATTCTTACTAAGGAATTCGTATTTTTCAGTATAAGGTCCAATCCAGAGTGAGTAGTTCATTTTAGAGTAAGAGGGCCATTAAAGGTTTGGCAGGGCAAGTGAAACTCCATAGATTGTTTACCTTCCCTGCCAAACTCAAGCAAGATTTTGCACCAGCTCCGCTGATGCAAACCCTTCACCTGGTGGATCATTCCTAGTTAGCCTCGAACCATAAATTGTTTTTCCTGATTATAATGTGAACAAACAACACTCCCACTTTAGAGCTTTGTTTTTACTAAACAAAGCAACAAATGTCAAAACAACATGGCGTTTCCCACTTGTGCCGTAGCACCATTGGGTATCGATGTAAATTCCCTGATCAAGGTTAGGAGGGGGGGGGGGGGGGGTTGCTTGTGGGCATGGGCAGAAGATTAAACCACGGACTACATGCTAACCACAGATCTGTCCATGAATAGAATCTCCTGGTGAGAGGTAGAGCATGTTACAACAGGGCATGAAAGCCTGTAGACGCACCCCTAATTACTTTCCCATCATTTATGAGCTGTCATCAGGACATTGCATGCGTTATGTATGTAAAGGACTTGTATATCGTTAACATGGCTATCAAGCAAAAGACTGGTGCGCAACAGAGCAGGGTCCAAGGGGTTGCAGAGAGACGCAGGACTGTAATCGGGAGCAGTGGGAGAAGGAGAACTTAGTAGCGGAGCAGTATATGGGGGGCTAGCGAAAGAAGGGTTTTGATACATGTTTTGACAATGAATTACCTAAACAATTCTGAAGATTTGTGCATGAGCTTCAAAAGGTGGAGGCTAACATCTGCAGGGGTGTAATGCAGCCCCTGCAGTGCAGGTGTGGGAGCAACTTTCAGGGGTCCCCATTCAGCCCAAGGCCAATGAGTATCTGTGAGATATGGGAGACTCAGGGGCTCCGCATCACATTCTGCAGGGGGGCTCAATGTTACTCCACAGACCACCAGTAGCTTGTAACCAAGCTAGAGTATTGGGTTTCCTGCCGTAAGCTTTGTGCTAAACATTAACTGCTGCCAGTATGTAGTCTGTGAATGTAGAAACCTGACAAAAAAACTGTTTTCTAAGTCCTTAACACGGCAAGTTATCAACATGGCATTTCTCAACTTACACGCTGAAAGGTAAACATACTGAAATTAATACAGAATGGTGACTTCCATCCCCCAACATTCTCGTTTTTGGTGTCCATTCAAACATCCAGCAAACACTCCTCCAGGGTGAAAGCTCTGTACTACTCCAAAGTCCCCCCTTTCATTTAGCTCGCTGAATCCCAATGAATGCCACCCAAACGTAGAAATATTGCAAGACCAATTCAGTTCGGATTGCAGAGCAGAAGGAAGTGCCTTCTAAAGACGACAATGATTCAAAAGTATCTGCAGCAGAAACAAATAAATATCTGTACGCTGGACGCACTCTCCAACGCGTTACACGTCATTGATGTAACTAAGGCCATAAACAGGCACATTCACTTCCCACACAGTGTGTGTGGTCATGGTAAACGCGCCCACTACCCCACACATGCAAACGCGCCAGATTCATGCGGGAGACTCGCGATTTGTAAAGCCAAAATTGGCCTCATTTTAGTTTTCTCCCTCCTAAAATTGCCTTCACCTCAATACATGTCAATAGGACGGGGGGAGGGGCATTCCAAACATACCTCTTTCCTGTATTCAAATGTTGGCATGTATAGTACAACAGCCAAAAGCACACCAAATAAACACAGTGACAATCACCAGAGCAAAGACACATGATCATTGCTTATACATTCTCGAGGCCATGATAATGGCAGAAAGCATACTATGTAATAATAAAAAGGACTAACATAACATTGCATCATAAACAATTCTGTTTTTAAAACATTTCAGCTGTGGTCGGATAGCCACATAATGCTTATGTTAATTCTTCCATAAGTGCAACAGTTCGAAGGGTTAAACACATTTTCAACAGCAGCTTAGGACAATATAGTCTCCAAATAACATACAAGTGATGAAACTCTGCATCTGACAGTAAATTCTGAATAAACCTACCAAGATACTTTCAGGACCTGAAATTAAATATCTAGATACAGGTTTTTATAATCTTTATCCAGAAAATGAACAGGCATCAGATAGTATATCCGTTTTGGCCTAGTTCATTTCTAGCAATACAACAGTGGTTCTGTACCGTTTTTACAAGGAAATTACTACTGGTAGTGGCTATCCCTCCCATTGTGCCCTGCTACTTTGTTTAATTTTTTTACAAAGGGGCAGTAAAAGCCCTTTCGTAAAAGACTGACAAACTCAAAGCCAATACTGTCAAAGGAGCCAACCTTAACTGGTGAAAACATCAGCTTGTGTTTTTTCCATTTCGACTGCTGCACAAACCTGGGCATAGGTCTGTATTTTAGCCAAAGTCTCAAAAATCCCTGAGGAGAAGTTGCTTAAAAAAAACACAGACATCCACATAGGCAGTGCAGCATGGCTGATATTGCCAGCAAGCATACATTTTTTTTGCAATGTTATTTTAATAGTACCATTTCTTTAGAAACTGGATAAAATCTATAAACTTGTATTTATCAGTATAAATCTAAACTTAATTTCTTCTGAATATCTATTTTGCAGGGCACAAATCTATCAAACTGACGGACTGTAAAGCACTGTGCGTTTCCACTAAATAACTGCATGGACATCATAGGCCTGCCCCTGACTTAAGAAGTCTAACTCAGTATAGCCACTCAGCCCACTTAAACAGTTTACATTTCATAAACGGAAATAGATTTGAACTTGTTAAAAAAAAGTACTTACTATTTCCTTCACTGAAGTGCCCGGAATAAAGGCGGAGTTGCTTGCCTGCCCCAGCCCACCCTTCCCCTAGCCTTCTGCCCCATGTGTAAAATGAATCAATAGTCGTTAAAAGGGCGAAGTTCACTAGAGGAAACTGAGACGACCATACCAAACTAGGCAGGTCCTTTCCTTCAGTCTAGAGGCTGTGAAATATGCCCAGATCACACTCACAATTGTGTAACTTCACAATTTTTCTCTCTCGTGATTGACCGCCAGCTGAATATTCTGCAAACAATTACAGAGGCTTATTACCACAGGATCCTAACATTACACTCTCTGCATACAGGTTACGTTCTATGGTGTATCCTTCGCTGAAGTCCCCATAGCCGCATATTTAATGCACCAGATGTGAACAGTAGTCTGATAACGGTGAGCACCAAAGAATCTATCGTATTTTCCAAACTTAAAATTTATTTTTTTATGGTAGTTCTCTCTGAGGACCTCCCAGGACATTTTAGAAGGCTGGGGTTGCAGGAGGTTGCTGGTTTGAGGAGCAAAAAAAAGTCAACTGCATAGCACTGTCAGGCATGTCTCTCAACCTTGAAAAACATTCGCAAGAGAAGGCTTTGAACCAGTCACCGCCTGCGGCTTACTAAAGGGAGCAGACTCGTGGAGATGGAGGTGGGGCTTTCAGTTTGTTATGGTTTTTAGCAGCCTCTAACTTCCCCAAAATACGCAAATACAAAGGCGCCTGAAGCCACTTCCCATTGTCTTCTGGGAAAACCCGTGATATACTTCAAGGGTGTACATCAAACATGAGTTGTAAACCAACTATGTAGGGATTTCGAACTCACTTTGTTAATCTTGCGATTTTGGCTCTCCACTGGGGGCCTGCGCGAAAAGTGCAATTGGCATGGGCCAAACCGTGGCACAGTGTAAGTTGAGAGGTCTCAACTTATCAAAGGCCTTTTGCAACGAGTTTTCCGCCAGAGAGTAGAAATAAAACCGAGAGAGCCTTTGTAGCAGTGGCACACCAAGGGTGCGGTGGGCCTTAATCCAAGTAAAGAAAATGGCCACCACTACCTCCTAGTTGGGAATAAAATGCAGTCATAAATAGGTACACCTGGACACCTGTAGCAATAAACCTTTGGCACTGTTGATAGCTTTGTCTCTGCATCCTACCTCTAGCAGTTCATTGGTAGCTAACATTATATGATAGCTAAATGAATAAGATTATCCCCTAAATGTTTCATCAATTCAGTGCTTAATTTGAGCCGATGGTTTCTCGGCACCAGCACTCAATTGGCAACACTGGCACTTATGACAGTCTGCCACATGGTGGCGATGTTTGTCTAATTTAGATATGAAACACAAAAACCATTATCTAATTATTCCATTTACATTAAAAATGACTAATACCTGCAGTACAAGCCATTCTTTTAGCTTTGGGGGCCTGGAATGGTCTAAATTGTCATACTTATAGGAGTATGATGGTTTGTAGTTGTGTTGGTACTGTCATTGCCAGCGCTAGCAGGGGCAATGGGTGGTGTGAGTAGCAGTTGGCCCCTGATGCGGGCCCTGGCGCTTATTTTTTCAAAAATTAAGCACTGCATAAATTGATGCATTTTCCTCCACAGGTGCCAATTTTGTGACCTGTCATGTTAACAAAGTATGTCCTTCTAAACGGGCTCAACTCTGGTAACCTTCATCAGTAGCTAAAGTGCTCATCAGCGTGAGGCGGTGGGGAAGGCTGAGAGGGAGCCAGGGAGAGCAGGGATACTGCCACACTGACAGTCTTCGGCTTGATGTCTAAAAACATTGCGATATCAGAATATGAATTCAGGTACTTGTTTAGGAAACTGAGGTTAAAGGATATGCTACACATAAAGGTCAGCTGGGAATCATCAGTCTTAAAGCTTCAAGGACATTTTAAAAGCTAAGATGACACCACCCTGGCAAGTAGGTAGCTACAAAAGCCCTAATTTGTTAGTATTTTTCTCTTTTGCTTATAACAACCATAAAAGATAAACACTGACCTGTGCCACCCTGTTACATTTTTTCCATCTCTACTACTGAGACAACAATTACATATATAGTTCTGTCAAATCGAGGCTTACACGCTAACAGACAATTGCCAGCCATAAAGTTCTCTTACAGTTTTCCAAGCATTTATATGTTTGACCGTAGTTGTTTTTAAAATTGTGCGCTAATCTTAATAAAACGTTTTACCTGCGTATTCTAAAAATGTCTCTTGGAATGAGTGAGCTGGTGCTGCAAAAACCCCACCCCACCTAGTTGTGTGATATATCAGGCCAGAGGCAGGCACCAGCCGTCCCTCCCACCACCTGTACTCTCTGGGTCCCTTACTTTGGACTTCCCATGACATTTTGCTTCCAAAGATCACTCTAGATTATTCTAAAGGTCTGAACCCAGTGTCCATCCAGTTAAGAACATCTTGACAATACAAAAATAAAATAGTAAAATAATAAAAACAATAATGTTTCCAGCTGTAGAACAGTGCGTTCCTTTCTTTGGCATCCGAGTCTATGAATCTTAAGGTTGCTTTGTGTCCTTGAATAGATCATTAAATGGTCTGACAACCATTCCTGGACTAGTTAATGGAAGTAGATTTTGCAGGAAACTATGTTAAAACCAGTCCAGGACAATAACGGAGTTGGTCATCTGATAAATCTTCGCTTTGGACATTTGAAGGATAATCCTCAAACAATGTCATCTCACTCTTAGTCTCTGGCAGGTATCCTGTTTTCAGCGTTACGGAGACTGGAGGTACGATGGCTTCAGAGTGACAATGTGCATAACCTACCACACTTTGGTAATGTTGCGCCCAATACCACAGGAAAGAGGAGCTACAGAGCAGGAACCCTTTTGAATTCCTTAGGCATAGGTCATCTTCCCAAGGTAATTAGCTGGCACATATCCTTTCTGACCTTCAGCTTCAGCCAACCACCACTCTTTGTTGCCGCTTAGGTCTGAGAACTTCAGGATGCGAACGCGCTGGTACTCCTGGAGGCTGAGCTCTTGTTGACCTCGTGCTTCAAAGGCATACACTGCATAGAAAATCTAATGGAGAGGAATAATTAATCACTGATTTATGAAGTACTAATCAAGCAACCAACACACCTACAACATGAAGGTAACAATGGGTCAACCTGTGTGCTTCAAATTTCCCTGCTCTTCAGGATAAGCTGATTTCAGGAACTTAGAAGTAGCTACTGCACTGGTCTTTACAGTCTGTTTGTGAAGCATCTGGCCTTTTCTTTGTTAGCATCTTGCTAATGCAACTTAAGCACTACTTTATGTTTTGGGAGGCTTTTGAATCCTTCTGGTAACCTTGTTTTGTTCAGCATAACGTTTTCAGGAGTATTCCTTTCCCAAATTGAAAAGGTACCGCAAGGTTTAGTAAGTTAAGATTTAATGTCATACAAATATCATTAGAACCCCCACACAAATATAAAAAAATCATTCTTTTGAAGCTTAAGAAAAAAGTGTGATTTATTGTTCCGTTGGTGATCATGATCAGCAGATTTGGGCGAATAAAAGACATGTTATTTCTATCCCTTTTTCAAACATGTAACCAAATGGTTTTGGGCAGGGAAGTTGATCCCACCTGAACATGTGTGCAACCTACTCTGGTAGCTATTAAATGGATACAAGGAAGTAGCCAGAAAATTAAAATACCCCCAACTTTGAGCCAAATCTATTATGGCACCAAACAAGTGAAGCTAGTCATTGCGACCCTCCCTAGAAGAGCTCATGTTTCATCCATCCAAACATACATACATACATTCATCCTTCCATCCACCCGTCGAAATTTACCGTTACATTCTGTCATCCATTTCTTCTTTCATCCATCAATGTCTTTCACTATTCCAACCTTCAATCCATATCCAAACCTATCCATTCATCTCCAAAGCAATCCATCAAACTGTGCGATCCATCCATCCTTTTGCTCATCCAGCCACCATTTCACTCCATCTATCCACCATCCTCCCTTTCATTCATCCATCCATCCACCCTTTCTGCCAACCATCCATTTACCCTTTCACTCATCCATCCTTTCACCCACTCATTCGTCAATCCAGTCACCCTTTCACTCATCCATCCTTTCACTTAGCCATCCATTCTTTCACTCATCCATCCTTCCATCCATCTGTTCACTCACCCATCCATCTATCCATCTATCATGTCACTCATCCATTTATCCATCCCGTCCGTCCATCCATCCATCCCCCCATAATCATCCCTTTCACTCACCCATTCACCCACCCTTTCACCGGCCATACATCCATTCATTTACTCTTTCACTCATCCATCTATCCTTTCACTAACTCCCTCAACCATCCTTTCTCTTATCATGCATCAATCCACCCTTCCACTCATTCATCCATCATTTCACTCATCCTTCCTTTAACTCACCCATTCATCCACCCTTTCACTGACATCCATCCATTCTTTCACTCATACATCCATCCATTATTTCACTCATACATCCATCTACTCTCCCTTTCACTCACCTATCCTTACATCCATCCTTTCACTCATCAATACATCAACCCTTTCACCGACACATCCATCTACTCTTTCACTCGTCCATCCATCCTTTTTCCATCATGCATCCATACACCATTTCAGTCATACATACATCCTTTCATCGATCCATCTATGCTTTCATCCATTCACTGATCCATCCATCCACCCTCCCTTTCACTCATCCATTTGTTCTTTCACTCATCCATCCTTACATCTATCTTTTCACTCACCCACCCACCCACCCCCCCCTTTCATATTAATTATGAGCCCTTGCCTGCCAAGTTTGTACTCTATTAGCATGTGGTCAACAATGAAACTGAATCAAAGCTCCTATGTTGACAGATTGAAAACGGTAGGCCACTCTAAATTATTTGCTCGCAAAACTAACACAATTATAATGGGCACAATTCTGTACAGTTGTTTCTTAAGTTTGAATTTTGAGCATCAAGTTGTGTTTAAACCAGGTGCTTTAACTGGTTGTGGAGAATATTTTATTGTAAAAGAAGTTCAGAGAAACTTATATGTTGCAGCTATACTTACATGCTGATCATCCACTTCAATAGAACCATCTGCCTCTGTTCCATTAGCGACGGGTGCTTCTCCCAAGCCATTAGAAGGAGAGGGATAGTCATCGATACAGTCTCCTGGCATCTTTGTGGTTATAGCGCTGGGCGACCGCAACGAGACAAAAAGACTGATGTTGTCAAAATCATCATCATGGAAACCACAGTCTGTCACCACTTTTAGATTTTTTCCTGGATTGTAGGGTTTCAGGAAAGAGGAGTACACATAACCACGGGTAACTGCAAGCAAAAAGAAAGACAACAAGACAGATCTAGTTAACCATAAACACATGGACGATGAAGAACTATCCAAAGCGCAACAACACAAAGACCAAGATTATGAAATGTGGACAATGGCAAAACTACCAGCCTACAGCTACATTGCCTAAGGAACTTGATGTCCCTCCAACAACATTAAGAGAAGTTAGAAACCTAAGAGTAGCCATGATTTAGACTTATTCTTGATACCTCATGCTAACAATGTCGAAAGGAGTCCCTTCTATACAATGAAAACGCTACTTCGCATCGCCCCATACTTTGCATAGCAATACAAACTGCAAGCCATCCTCATGCTAGGAATCTCCAAGCTTGACTACGCTAACACTATCTTGGCACACCCACATTCACTATACGTGAAATACAACTCACCCAAAATGCTGCTGCAAGGCTTCTTTTCTGTTGTCACCCATGAGAACGCATGAACCCAGTCCTGCAGTCTCTCCACTGGCCACCTATAGCTATAAGGGCAATGTTCAAGGCACTCTGCAGTGTCCACAGAGCCTCCCAAGGAAAAGGGCTAAGCAATACAAACCAAACAGAACACTGTGATCCACCAGGCAACAGAGTTCAGAAAACAGTCACACCCTCAAGTGCGATTCTCCGCTTACAACCCACGAATTGCAAACCAGCAAACTCCTTTCATTATGCAGGTCAGCAAGAAAGGGCTGGCCTATGGGTCACCAGAACATTATATAGTTATATGATTTCATATATAACTGCTGTGGTTCACAATTATAGTAATACCACAATACGAAGTAGTCCACAACAAATTGTAACTTATACCTATTAAATTCACATCATACATATCTGCTATGAGGGTTTTCTATCACCAGCACTGTACAGAAAAAAAAAATCAAATATCACCAAATGAACAGGCATGAAATACCTGAAGAGATCTGTCACACATTACTGGACAGTTTTGGAGGACTTTCATACAGTCTATTTACTGCAGGTCAAAAATAGCTATACAATCTGACCGCTTCTTCACATCTCACCTAGACACTCAGATATGGGATCATAATAAAAATGCCCATCCCCACAGATCTCTCCACTACTCTCTCCCTCCAACCATGCCATCTCAGGACCACAACTATACACAACATCTCAAATTGGACAACCCAGGGCAGTAACCAGCTAAGCAGACTATATCATATGAATACCATAAACAGGCCCTGAACACCTGTTCAAAGCGAACAGCATACTGAAAAAACATAACACTGTGTATCTATCTCTTTCGCTTCATCATCCAACACACTGGTATGCGCTGCATCCCATACACGATAACCACACCTCATGGTCATCATGTACAGATGGAAACACTTCCCACATAGGATCAACACAAAAACACTATTCTTTCAACCGTACACTGTGCATGGTGTAGCATGCTACTTATGTAGGCCAGTGCTTCAGCGCCCCAAAGAAGGGTAGTAAGCACTACATAAATGGTGCGATGCAATATAGTAGGTCTACCAGTAGTACTAGCTTACATTTATCTTGTCGAAAATAGTTCACTATTCTGTTCCAGGTGAAGAGGCAACTGTTAAAGTAGCAACAACCTATTTAACATTCGCAGACCAACTTAAAGTGATTAACTCAGTTCTCATCTGCCTTATCACGTGGGAGAATGTTGGTTTCAAATCGGCTTCTTATAAGAACTTCATTAAAGTAGCATATAGCGTATGTGAAAAACTGTAAACTATAAAAAATAGAATAATTTGTTATCATCGGACTTGATAATCAACCCTACTTATATGGTTTTTAACAACAAAACTAGTAGATTGGCAGAAAGCTCCATGCACGCACTCAGTCTGATCTAGATATAATAAATGTTTTAAACACAAACAAACCCATTTAGGGCTCAATATACCTACGGGCAGATCACAGGGAGTGGGAAGAAAACGCACATCAACTTTTTGAAGCTGGATTACAATTTTGTGATGGGACCTGTGGATTAACAGGTCAGACTGCCAAATGGCCATTAGGAGAGGGTCATCACTATTTGCAATCGGCTTCAGACACAAGAATGGTGGCATGCAAGAGGAAGTAAACCTTCGCATGAATTCCCAACCAGGAAACTTTTCTTTTCTTTTTTTTTTTTTAGAATAGTTCATATTCCTAAAAGGGACAGGTTGTGTGTTTAAAAAAACATGTTTTTCATTTGGGTCCCCTTGATCACCATCTGCTCCCTCCGACGACACAGACCCGTTCCCAAAGGGAAAGCCAACCCACAACAAATCCTTTACCACCCTAACATGGTAACTTTCCAAAGGTTTGAGACCTCAATGGCGGTCCCAAACCATAGATACATTTTGTTACCCATGACAAATAGGAGGAGACATCCCTTTCATGCCATTCTTAATTACAATACAAAATGAGTCAAAGAACCCATTATGCAAACTAGAAAGGCTTTTCCGATTCGCAAAAGGAGTGTTAAACATCACTCAAAAAGGTATTTTGTAATCGCAAATCCTGTGGTTTTCCAAATCACAGTCCTTGGGACCACAAAAACCTTTTGTACATGAAGCCATTACTCTCATGTAGGCCTTTTGTGTATGACCTCCATTTTAAAACATCTAGCCAGGCAGTTTGTGATGCGAGTTAACCAGGGCATAAAAGCTGTGGATTCATTCCTCTATACATGTTAGATTACACAGTACATCCACTATACTGAATATTGCAATCCATTAACACGAAATTAGCATTTACATTGTCCGCTCATACGGCTCTAAATAAAATCCACACATCACAACTCTGTAGGTGAATATATTTGTTACAAGAAACCCCAAACATTTTTTCCCAAACAGAAGTTCCCAAACTATGTGGAGATTTACGTTGGTAGGATAATCCATTTTTACAGTAAAACAACTTATCGAAAGCACAATGACTTAGTTTTATCAAACAATGAAAATAGAATGATTCAGTTTTATGATTCCTGTGCGTTTACCGTGCTCAGTCGGCCAATCGTAATTTAGGTTTTTGTGGTTTACTGAACATAGGGTCTCCGTGTGGAGGGTGCAGTTTCACAGCGTGACAATCAATTTTCCACAAAACTGAGAAATTGTGAATCTTGGTGTGTAGAGGAGGGATTTCACTACTCTGGAGCTCTGTAGAGGGAGGCGGATCATCTGAGCTGCAAACCCAACCCATGAGATTGTATAAACTAATGAACTGGGAAAACAATGAAAGGCATAACGCGGTGTGATCCCTCCTATTGTACTGAAAATAGAATAATACGCTTAGTCAAAGAGGACTAGATATTATCTTTGTTGCAAAAGTCATAGTACACCTTCTCCAGTAAGATGTAAATATAGATATTGAGCAGAAGATAGCCATTCTCAATGTTCGAAGGAAAAAGGTAGTTCTGCAACGCATGCTATAAGCTAGGTTGGTAAGTCGTTATCAACAATCATAAGTACATTATGGAAAAGGAGAGTGAGCTAAGCCGTGGGTAATGCAGTGGTCACACCTGACTGTTCCTGGCACCAGGTCAGCTTCTCCAACTATTAAACATAAGGGATGTCTTGTGTGAATATGAGAAGGTGGAAACATTGATTACAAAGGATGTTCGGCTTTTAGATGTTGCTCAGTGTGCAGTGCACACTGCGCGATGTGTGCCTTTGTCTCCGTTGCTACCTACACTGTTTACATATATAAACACAATGGGGGGGAATAGTGGTTCTTCAAAGTGAAGCAGATATTGCTTGGTTGTGACTCCAACGTGACCAGAAAAGAAGAAAAGCAATATTACAGCCCAACAGAAAGTCAATATTTGGAAATGTGAGCAAATACACACCTCCTGTGTCCACAAACCACCGGCTGGTGCTTCCCATGGGATCCTTTTCTTCTACGAGAGCCACAAGCTCGCCTTCGTATAGATCAACATCCAGCTCCTGGGTCGCATTGCACTTGCGCTTCGCCTGGTAAATCTTTTCCGCACTGTAAGTAGACAGTAACGTGGATCTCTGGCTCTCAGTTTGACGTGGGCTTTCAGGCTTTAAATACAATAAGGAAACGTTATTTTGTGCAGTTCCTTGGCAAAGACAATATCTCAGAACAAGATCCTGCTTTTATTATAGGTGTTGGGCAAAGGCACACATATCCTCAGTCACAAGCTCTGAAGCAGCAGTCTGATGCTGAAGTTTAAACTAATGCACTTAATAACCATCAGCAGATTCCAATAACAAAAAAAGAATTTCCTGTGTTTTCTACACAACACAACAATAACCAGTTCGTGCAAAGTGGCAAGAAGTCTGTTTTGTTCTCCGTAGAAGCAATTTGTTCCGAAAAAACATACATAAGAGCATGTGAAGTGAGTCTTGTCTAGGTAAAAGGCATTAAAATGTTAGTGACCGCTAATCAATTTTGACCGGATTAGTAGCATCCTGCACCCTTCAAAGTTGCTAAGTACTGTGACTATCTTCACTGTAAAAAGAAAATGCTGATAAGGCTTGTGACTCTCGGCCTCTGTGGATACGTTTTGTGGCCGCTAATTTGATCATTTCAGATGAATGTGGCATTGCCACCTGTGATACGCTACTGCAAAAATGGAGTCTAATGCCCACTATGAACAGTGGTGCTCAAGGCTAAGCTTCGCAGCTATAACCTGCATCTCTCACCCCTTCATCCCACACATCCTCTCATAACACCTACGCTCTGCCAATCACAAGATCCTAGTTATTTGTTAACCCCTTTCTGCCTTTCCAGATTCTCCTTCTTTGCCTACTGGGACATCTCAACTGGGAAACTGCAGACTGATCTGGGCACGTACGCTACACAGGCCCCTGCGGTGGAGGGGGGGGGGGCACCAACTCTTCATGGGCCCCCCATTCCTTCGGAGGCCCCCATTTATCCCAAGGTCAATGACAATCTGTGAAATATGGGCAAGTCGAGGGCTTTTCATTACGTTTTACAGAGGGGGCCCTGTCATTTTGCATTACACCAATGGATCTGCGAGCAGTCTCTCTCTTCCAATTTTATAAATCACACTTGAGCCCTTGTTCTCAAACTTCAGATCGAACATGGCTGACTATTGCTCCCCTATGCAACACCCCTCTTCCCAGCGCCCCTCTTCCTAATCAGTCTCCATCCCATGTAAATCATTATCATATGCAATATACCCTCTCGCACATTGTCAGTGTTGTTGTTCTTGCATTGCAAGAACTATTCATTCATTCTGCTCATTCAATGATCGTGCCCAAAACTTTACGTCACTGCGCACTGCTCATTGGTTGCACTTGACAGCAAATCTGGTTGCAATGTTCTTGCTACTCCGTGATCACAAATATCAGAAGTGGATTACACACAACAGTGTGTACCGGGCTGGAGTCTGGGTGCAGCAGATACTGGGTGGGACATCATAGACCCTGCTTGCTAGAGCATGCATACTGAATGTGGGAGCAAGGCGGCCAGATCGAGATTCAAGACACATTTTTGGAATACCCCATCTGCGGGCAGTGAATCTAAATGATCTGATTTATGTGGATAGCAGTCCTTCTGAAAACTGAGATGGATGTGGTTTTAATGGACCGAAGGTGAGGAACCTGATTGTAGGATCTACAACACAGAGTGCATAGTCAGGACTTCCATACACAAATATGCACAGCGCCTCATGCTCGATGGAGATCACTAGGCTACCGCGGTTTTCAGGTGGACCGGAGATGGCTGCATTTACCACACGTAGATAATCCTGCTCTGCTACTGAAAGTACTCTTCAAAGCACAATCCACCCGTGCCGGCATGTAACCACTGGCCCACTTGCATGCACACCCTTCCGAGATCACACATGCAGCCATCCAGACCCATAGCTATGCCTAGAGTGCAGATTCTGCGTCACCTATGTGTGTGCGCACACAGTGTGAACTGCACTCACATCTCAGGATTTAAGCAAGCGAAAACACTGACTGTTAATTCGGACCCGAGACCAATGTACCGTTTTTCCATCTTTTAGAAAACGGACAAACGTTGCTTATTTGCAGATTCACAGTTAAAATGTTTTAATGAGGGTTTGAGGACCAAGGAGATTGTCTCTGTGATTTAAAATCGATAGCTCCAATGTAGCAGCGAAAGTAGAGCTATTTCTTCCATTAATCCCATTTTTAAATATTTTTAGATTATTAAGCTTTATCAACCCCTTCCATGCTCATGACGAGCTCAGCTCGTCATGAGTCACAGTGGAGCTGTGCTCATGACGAGCTCAGCTCGTCATAACGGCCGCGGCCCGCCCACGCACGATAAATTCCCCACCTGTGCGGGAGAATTAATCAGTGGGAGGGGTCGTGACGAGCTCAGCTCGTCATGAGCACAGCTCCACTGTGAGTCATGACGAGCTGAGCCCGTCACGTGCACAGCGGCGCCGCGGACCCCCCCCGCACTGTGGGGGAATTACCCCCGCAGGGAAGGGGTTAAAGAGGTTTACATCATGACATCCCTGTTTCTTCCTTTTGACACTACAATTGGAAACGATTACGGGCAAAAGATATTTTAGTGTTTTCTAAGTTGCTTCAAAATACTGACTACTCAATGAAGTAGGGCAAAAACCAAAGGAAATGATGGACGGAGTGTTGAACATTGCAAGCACTCACCCCCAGTCAACTGATCTGGGTTTAATCCATCACCATTCTTTAGCCCACTCTGCCACCCCAGTTCAGACATGGCCATATGCAAATCAGTCTGACCTGACCCTGTGCCTCATGGGAACAGTCCAGCCCGAACTGCCAAGCCATGTCTTCCCTGGACCGGAAACAAGCTTCCTAGGACCGGTTTCTGGCATTTCAGCCGTCTTCAGCCAGGCTTGCTTGAATCCAGTGGCAAAGTGAGCAAGGGACTCACGTCTGAGCATACCCTGCCAACTTATGGCAAACAAAGCAAAAACCAAAGGAAATGATGGACGGAGTGTTGAACATTGCAAGCACTCACCCCCAGTCAACTGATCTGGGTTTAATCCATCACCATTCTTTAGCCCACTCTGCCACCCCAGTTCAGACATGGCCATATGCAAATCAGTCTGACCCTGTGCCTCATGGGAACAGTCCAGCCCGAACTGCCAAGCCATGTCTTCCCTGGACCGGAAACAAGCTTCCTAGGACCGGTTTCTGGCATTTCAGCCGTCTTCAGCCAGGCTTGCTTGAATCCAGTGGCAAAGTGAGCAAGGAACTCACGTCTGAGCATACCCTGCCAACTTATGGCAAAAAAAGCAAAAACCAAAGGAAATGATGGACGGAGTGTTGAACATTGCAAGCACTCACCCCCAGTCAACTGATCTGGGTTTAATCCATCACCATTCTTTAGCCCACTCTGCCACCCCAGTTCAGACATGGCCATATGCAAATCAGTCTGACCCTGTGCCTCATGGGAACAGTCCAGCCCGAACTGCCAAGCCATGTCTTCCCTGGACCGGAAACAAGCTTCCTAGGACCGGTTTCTGGCATTTCAACCGTCTTCAGCCAGGCTTGCTTGAATCCAGTGGCAAAGTGAGCAAGGGACTCACGTCTGAGCATACCCTGCTTTATTCGCCATAAGTTGGCAGGGTATGCTCAGACGCGAGTCCCTTGCTCACTTTGCCACTGGATTCAAGCAAGCCTGGCTGAAGACGGCTGAAATGCCAGAAACCGGTCCTAGGAAGCTTGTTTCCGGTCCAGGAAAGACATGGCTTGGCAGTTCGGGCTGAACTGTTCCCATGAGGCACAGGGTCAGACTGATTTGCATATGGCCATGTCTGAACTGGGGTGGCAGAGTGGGCTAAAGAACGGTGATGGATTAAACCCAGATCAGTTGACTGGGGGTGAGTGCTTGCAATGTTCAACACTCCGTCCATCATTTCCTTTGGTTTTTGCTTTGTTCGCCATAAGTTGGCAGGGTATGCTCAGACGTGAGTCCCTTGCTCACTTTGCCACTGGATTCAAGCAAGCCTGGCTGAAGACGGCTGAAATGCCAGAAACCGCTCCTAGGAAGCTTGTTTCCGGTGCAGGAAAGACATGGCTTGGCAGTTCGGGCTGAACTGTTCCCATGAGGCACAGGGTCAGACTGATTTGCATATGGCCATGTCTGAACTGGGGTGGCAGAGTGGGCTAAAGAACGGTGATGGATTAAACCCAGATCAGTTGACTGGGGGTGAGTGCTTGCAATGTTCAACACTCCGTCCATCATTTCCTTTGGTTTTTGCTTTGTTCGCCATAAGTTGGCAGGGTATGCTCAGACGTGAGTCCCTTGCTCACTTTGCCACTGGATTCAAGCAAGCCTGGCTGAAGACGGCTGAAATGCCAGAAACCGGTCCTAGGAAGCTTGTTTCCGGTCCAGGAAAGACATGGCTTGGCAGTTCGGGCTGAACTGTTCCCATGAGGCACAGGGTCAGACTGATTTGCATATGGCCATGTCTGAACTGGGGTGGCAGAGTGGGCTAAAGAACGGTGATGGATTAAACCCAGATCAGTTGACTGGGGGTGAGTGCTTGCAATGTTCAACACTCCGTCCATCATTTCCTTTGGTTTTTGCTTTGTTCGCCATAAGTTGGCAGGGTATGCTCAGACGTGAGTCGCTTGCTCACTTTGCCACTGGATTCAAGCAAGCCTGGCTGAAGACGGCTGAAATGCCAGAAACCGGTCCTAGGAAGCTTGTTTCCGGTCCAGGAAAGACATGGCTTGGCAGTTCGGGCTGAACTGTTCCCATGAGGCACAGGGTCAGACTGATTTGCATATGGCCATGTCTGAACTGGGGTGGCAGAGTGGGCTAAAGAACGGTGATGGATTAAACCCAGATCAGTTGACTGGGGGTGAGTGCTTGCAATGTTCAACACTCCGTCCATCATTTCCTTTGATTTTTGCTTTGTTCGCCATAAGTTGGCAGGGTATGCTCAGACGTGAGTCCCTTGCTCACTTTGCCACTGGATTCAAGCAAACCTGGCTGAAGACGGCTGAAATGCCAGAAACCGGTCCTAGGAAGCTTGTTTCCGGTCCAGGAAAGACATGGCTTGGCAGTTCGGGCTGAACTGTTCCCATGAGGCACAGGGTCAGACTGATTTGCATATGGCCATGTCTGAACTGGGGTGGCAGAGTGGGCTAAAGAACGGTGATGGATTAAACCCAGATCAGTTGACTGGGGGTGAGTGCTTGCAATGTTCAACACTCCGTCCATCATTTCCTTTGGTTTTTGCTTTGTTCGCCATAAGTTGGCAGGGTATGCTCAGACGTGAGTCCCTTGCTCACTTTGCCACTGGATTCAAGCAAGCCTGGCTGAAGACGGCTGAAATGCCAGAAACCGCTCCTAGGAAGCTTGTTTCCGGTCCAGGAAAGACATGGCTTGGCAGTTCGGGCTGAACTGTTCCCATGAGGCACAGGGTCAGACTGATTTGCATATGGCCATGTCTGAACTGGGGTGGCAGAGTGGGCTAAAGAACGGTGATGGATTAAACCCAGATCAGTTGACTGGGGGTGAGTGCTTGCAATGTTCAACACTCCGTCCATCATTTCCTTTGGTTTTTACTCAATGAAGTAACCACAAAAATTCAAGTGGACTGGAAAAACTTGACATTCACTATGAAGAAAATAATAACGTATGGAAGGTTTATAGTGGCTGGGCGTAGGCAGGATGGATCGGCAAAGCTTTAAATATGAACACATATACTTGACCCTTTGGCCCACCTTAAGGAAATTAACACCTTAGAGTCCTAATCAAAGACACAAGTTTCTCAGCACTGGGGCCGGAGCAGCCTTCTCCACCAAGGACTCGAGTCCCAAAGTTAGTAGCGCAGCCAGGTTCATCTTATTTGCATGAGTAAGTGCATTTGAGAATTATGAGATGTTCCCATTGCAAGGGTGATATGCTCATATGGGATATGCTCATATGGAAATTCTGCCAGTACCGGAAAACATTTTTGGGTGAGCAGATTTGGTTACAAAGGCAGGTTCGAGCGGTTTCCTTAGAACATACTTCTGTAAAAGTTGGTCCAACCCTACAAACAAATTTGTGGGTACTCATAAAACATTTGCACGTGGACTCCAACTCTGAAAAAATCTCTGAATTTACTCCCGTCAATTTAAATATTCTGAAAACATAAGAAAATATACATTCTGATCCCTTATCCACACTTCAGGGAACTTTCAATTGCAAACAAGACAGTCGCTCAATGGGCTGGGGGTGATTGGATTATTGTCAGATCAACACTGGAGTCAATATCTAAGTACTGTAAGCAAAGTTAACACACCCTGCACGGTGAAATGTGACTCATGTGGGGAATCCCTTCCGCACCCCACATAGGGGTAGTAAGAATTATATAAATGGAATAGCACTACACTTTTTTAATAACAGATTCTATGTCAGCACACATCATGCATCTCTTTCTCCATTTTATTTTCTCAGCAGCCCAAAACCTACAATACCATAACACAAAGACTACAACTCCCATGAGTTCTTGAAGCAAACATTAGTCCACCAATCCGTATCTCAGTAATCCATATAAAACAATCTGCAAGAAAATGCACTTGAACTTATCTGACTGCTGAGCAGCAAAGAAAGAGTTTTTTCTTGGTTACGGTTTCATAATGATTTATAACGTGGTAGGAAGGATCGGCAACACTTCGAGTGTTTCAGAGATGTTGAATTAACCTTTGAGATATATATTTTTATTTGGAACATTGGTTCGTTTTATTTTCTGTGCTTTCTACTCTGAAATTGGGGTGGCTCACGCACTGCTGGTGTTCCGACCAAGGTGGTTGGGAGGATTGTAAAACTCCAAGACCTCCTGCCATTCCACTAGATAGAAGCCGAGCAGAGCCCGGCTGGAAAACATGCAGGAGTAATGTGGACTGTTATCGGAGTGTGGTAGAGCTTCAGCTGCGCTACAGGCAATATGCGAACTAAGTACACTCTCTCTCCCACGAGTCTTGTTGATGTCCATTTCTAGAGTAGAAGAGGAGATGAGTTGCCAGTCCCAGTACTCCGAATTTGCAGCGGAAATTTCAATTCTAAATCGGCTTATAAAAATTCAGGGCGTTACAAGAGGTTAAACGTACAGGCGCAATTAGACAGATTGAAGGAGGATGCGTCACATTGGAGGCGACTGCTGGTCTCCCTTATGGGAAGAGCGGTCTTATTCAAAATGATGTCCCTCCCACGCTTGCTATATGTAATACAGAATACCCCGTATCAGATACCAAAGACATTTTTTCCGAGTGATAGAGTCCGAGCAGCGTGCTCGGCTGGGGGGGAGGAGGGGCAACACCAGGCTTGCACTTAGGAAGCTTCAGAAAGGAATATATGAAGGGGGATTGGCTGTTCCGGACATTAGGAAATATTACTGGGCCTCTCAACTTATTAATATTAATGGCTGGGTGTTCGCACCGCTTGAAGAACCAGCATATAGAGTGGACCGATGGGCAATGAGTAATGGTAGTTACCTGACTGAGTTATATCGGAAAGGGTGAGGTAATACACATCTGCCAATACACACACTGACAGTTATCGAAGAATGGTGTAAGGCAACTAAGATGACAGGCTGGGAGACCAACCTTACCAAGCAGACGCCCCTGTGGGAAGCGGATTGCCTAGGAGAAGTGAAGCAGTTGGAGGGCTTCCGGATATGGAGCCTTATAGGAATTGACCGACTGGGCGATGTCTGGAAGGGGGGGAAAATAATCGAATTTGCCACCCTGAGAACAGATTTCCAAATGGGGGCAGGGGAGTTTCTCTGATATCGTCAGCTACGACACGCACTACACTGCCAATACACACACTGACAGTTATCGAAGAATGGTGTAAGGCAACTAAGATGACAGGCTGGGAGACCAACCTTACCAAGCAGACGTCCCTGTGGGAAGCGGATTGCCTAGGAGAAGTGAAGCAGCTGGAGGGCTTCCGGATATGGAGCCTTATAGGAATTGACCGACTGGGCGATGTCTGGAAGGGGGGGAAAATAATCGAATTTGCCACCCTGAGAACAGATTTCCAAATGGGGGCAAGGGAGTTTCTCTGATATCGTCAGCTACGACACGCACTACACTGCCACATGAAGGAAGGGGACCTGGTACCAGAGTATGCACCCCTCGAGGACAGACTCCTCCTAGACCCCATGATCGATAAAGCTATTTGCTGTGCGAGGGGCTGTGGTAAGAAAGGGACATTTTTCTGTAAACTGTGGTCCTGCCCTAAAATCCAACAGTTTTGGGAGGGTCTGTCCCGAGTAATGACAGCATTGGTGGGAGAGATGGTCCCGGCAGAGCCAAGGTGGCACATCCTGGGAGTAACGGGAGAAATGATATGGCCTCAATGGGCTAAGACTTGGCTGGCCCCGGCAGGTGGGGTGGCTAAAAGAAACAGGGAACCCCCATCACTGGAATCATGGAAGAGGGACATGGACTGATGCTACAGGGCAGAACAATCAATCTGCCAGAGTAGGGCCTGCCCATGTAAATGGGACAGGATATGGGGGGCCTGGGCAAAGTACAGATGTTAGTGTTTCGTAATATAAAGAGTGTACATGTCTCCTGCAGAAGCTTTAAGGTGGGTGGTAGTCTGTGCTGTATGGGTCGCAGACCCGGATTGCTAGGAGCACTATATTGTATAATGTATGGTATGGTTGCATATGTTAATCCACCAAATGTACGCTACTATATGCTGCTGATCTGAAGCATGTTTGATGTGTTTAAGAAAAAGAGTTAAAAAATATATTTTTTTAAATTCAGGGCGCATATTGCGTGAACACCAGAGCGATTCGGGAGAATCACGAGGCTCAGGCTGGTCTTTTTCATTACTCTTTACAGCAAGGCTGAAGCGCTTCAATTTGAAGGGGTTTTAGAGGTGCCCTCTATATCCAAGGATGGTTCTTTACAAGGAGTATCCACCTCAAGCTGTATATTACTGGGTAGAAAGTACAGGAATTAAAGCATAAAAGGCCAGTATAAATGATAACTTCTGTGGAACAACATGGCAGGTTGCGGGAGAGGGGAATCGAGGCATTAGAATGTGAGGAACAAACCCTACTCCCCATTGATCAGGAGTTTATGAATGCTATTGACACATTCCTGCAAAAGACCATCTTGCCAGCCCTGTAGCCCCTTAGCAGGCAAATCTTGCTTCCAGTGGCCAGTCGCTGCACATACTCCCTGGCGGGGTAAGGCTTTGGGACTTTTTGATATTCTGAACCTCCGGGAACTCAAAGAATATAATGAAAGGCAAAAGACAAAAGTGTAAGAGCCTCCCCTCCCGCTGATGCCTTTTAATGCCTTAGACAGGCTTTCCTTAAAAGGCATGCAAGCACTGTGGAGAAACGGGTGGATGAAGCTCACGCTGGGAGTGACCTCTCAGAGGAAGGTCTGGAACCCCAACCAGGAGACCTTGATGACAGGAAAGAAATAGGATCAGGAGGACAACTCCGGTGAGTCCCAGCAGATCATAGTGTGCAGAAGGTGGCACAAAGTGTCCAGCGTGAACATTAACCCTGTAGAAGTGGTTTTGGGAATTAGGAAACCTCTGGGCATGCTGGATCCAGAAGATATCCATCACTAGCAGTCCTCAGAATGGACTATGGCGGCCAAGGTTGCCTAGTGTGTGTGAGCAGCAGAATTAGAAAACCCCTAGACAAGGTGGTCAGGGGATGTCCTAAAGCAGAATGCCCAAGATGGTCCCTAGAGGGCAAACTAACTAACCACAGGGATTTTGAAAGATCCAAAGCAAGGGATCAACTGGTCCTTGAGAGAATGTAAGGATAAACTGCCCAATATAGTTTGGCCTTTTACTAAAATCTTGATTTGGCTGAGAAGACTGGAGAAACTGGCAATCTGATATCACTGGCGACTGTTTCTTCAGAAACGTAAACAGGCCTAACCATGTGAAGGAGACGTTTTTGCTAGATAAAGATTGACCTCAAATTGAACGAGCTGGCTACCACAGAAACAGGCCCATACTGGAAAGCGGTCCCTTCACAGACTTCTGTATTAAGGAACCTAGCAAGTTGGTCACCACATTCTGGTCACTGGATATGGCTCAACAATCCACGAGTCATGTATTTGGTCAAAAGGTTTTCAAACTGACCTTTAAAGGTAGGGGGCATCCAGGTGACAGCCCCTACCCTCCAGCTTGCCAGAAATAGTCTCTGTGACATCTGACACGGCCTTGACTTAGGCATTCTGTGATATAGAATACAGACCACGAGAGCCAGATTCCAGCGCACTAAACGTACAATCTCCTGCCTTGGCAAAGACAGTTACCGCAAAACACGTGTTGGCTCTATGGTGTTTGATCAAGACGTTTATTGATTGATTGGATCATATGGTTGTGACTTGATTCTGAGAAAACGCTTTTCGGTAAAACATTATTTAACTTTGGAACTGACATTGCAATATATTCATAACCAACTTGCTACTTTGCCACAAAATAAAACTATGCACCACTGGGGTTTTGGGGCTGGAGGTGCAGGTGCCGGGCCTATCATTCACATACCACGACCAACAGTGAAAGGGTTTCAGGGCTTATTATGGCTCTAGGCAATCTCCAGCTTGTTGGCAATCTGGAAAATGTAAAGGTTTTCCTGAGAATCATGTGGACAGTTGCATTTTTGATTGGAAATTATTTCAGGGGAAGCCGCCTAAAAAAAAGTGATGCCTTACTTGCTCAAGTGATGCTCATGAAGTGAGAGACTGAAAAGGATGACATGTATCAGTCAAGAGGGCGTGCCCAATCAATCTATTCTCAATGCGAATAAAGGTCTTTTTGGGACCAGTGCAACCTGAACCTTAAGTAGGCCAGTTAATGAATGACACTCACACAGCAATGTAACGTGTAATCTATAAAGTAAGATACCCCGTACAGAACACATCAACAAAGCAGATTTTCTCAACGATCGACACCCACTCCAGGGAAGTTCAGAAAGATACAAGCAAAAGCCTTATAACAGGTGCTAAGAACATTGACAGGGTATTTTTTCATATGAGTATAACACACCATCATACTCCCCTCACAATCATCCATGCAGATACAAGCACACGCAGATAAACACATGCATACGCATTCTCACTCATATCACAGAACAAAACCTAGATACCACATATCTCCCTGCTTTCCAAAAAATGAAAATAGTGAACACAAACTACAACTACAAACTTCCAATTACAAGCCTAACAGCTGTTCAACTAGTAGCAGCATAATGTGCGGAGTCCCAACCTGCCATAAAACCACCCTTTCATCACACAAAAAACACAGCCCTCATCCTTCTCTTTCCTCCCCACTTCGCCCAGGTTCTTGTCTCGGTTTAAATTAGGAGTGGAAGAGACCGTGAAAATGCAACTGGCTCTATAACTCCCAATGAAAAGATTAATCTGCTCCCTCTCCATGGTGTATTTTGGTCCTAGAGATAAAAAAGTGTGTGTGAGTAAAGGTGAGACGGCACTTGGAGGAACTATCACAAGACAGATTTTGGACTTCGTCACTTTATATTTGAAGAAAAGTGAGCAGATTATTCCTGCTCGGTCTGATAAAAATAGATAGGAGATAAAGAGAACTGAGGACTAAATAGCCCCAAAAACACTGGAGTACTGGATTTCACACCCAATTAGGAGATAGTGTGGTCGCCAGTTGGGGTCTATAGATGAAGGAAAGGCAAGAAACATGAAAATCTCAACTAGCAATCATATGAGAGCTTTTAACTCTAGTTTATACACAGAAACAGTTCTCAGAAACTAAGAGGATCTTCACCAGGAGCCAGTACGTTGGAATTCACCTAGAGCTCTAGAATTTATCAGTATGACTGGAACGGCGTTGACTCGTTCTAGAACATGTACAAGCTAGAAGCTTCCGTCAGTCCCTACAAGCGTTTTTGTTAACAAAACCAGAGATCAAAGAAAAACCAACATCAAAACCAGTTTTGTTACCCAAAGCATATCCATTTTTAAAGCTGCCAACAAAATCTCTAAGGCTAATAAAAATTAAGTCCCAGAAACATTTCCATGCAAAGACACTCCCCTGTTTGTACCATCAATGAGATGATCTTGATGAAGATCCTTATCCCAATTAATATTGTGATTTTCAAAAATCAAAAGCAGTGGTGAAAGGCATCCAGACTAATGACTTCTTAAAGACTAGACACTGCTTCATTATTTTCATGATGCCCACTTTTGATAATCCTAAACAGAGGATAGTGTTTCACAAAACAATTCCAGTTTACTAAGCAACAAGGCCGTGCCTAGCTCGATGATATATGAAAATTGAAGAGTGGGTATCACAGGGATGAGGCGGTATTGTGATTATTGGTTGTGGAGACAGGAGTCCTTAAGGAGGAACCAAGTATTGGGAGAAAACAATTGCTTTGAGTAATGGATAGTTTGTGAAGTTTTGTCCTTTCATACTTTTCTCTGTATGGTGAAGATAGAAAAGTGCCCTTTTCAACATGGCCACCCCCCAGTTTTTTAGGTCTCGCCTGACCCAGCGCATGCGCTGGTCTGGCGAGACTTATTGAGAGGGCTCCAAAAAGTGCTACCAGGCCAGCCTAGAGCTACAGTGCATGTGCGCGGGCGCGTGCGCCGCGCTTTACCGCGATTACTTTCACTTTTGCGGCCGCACGGCCACTTTGCATAGCCAGTAGGTCTCGATTTTGGGACCTTATGAGTATTTAGTTATGCTACTGTTGCATGGCTAAACACTTATAAGGTCCCAAAGCGAGACCTATTGGCTATGCCAATGCTTGTTTTTACTGTATTTGATGTGATTTCGACTGGAAGAGCACTGGATTCCTGCTATCCAGGTCCCCAGTGCCAGATCTTTCCCAAAACTGTGCGATTGTTCTTTCAATTGGCAATACTTATAGTTCCGTCTGAAAGTACCCAGTAAAGGGAACCACTGGTACCCTAGGGCCTGAGGTACTAAAGAGGGTACCAAGGGCTGCAGCACGAATTGTGCCACCTTAAGGGACCCCTCACCAAGCTCAAACCATCTGCTGCAGGCTGCGTGTATTGGTGCAGATAAAAGTGAAAACACAACATGGTACACAGCCTATGTGCCATGCTGGCTAACGCTGCATGAAGTACAAGTAATTCACCCCTAAGGCAGGCCTTACAGCCCTACGGCAGGGTGCGCTACACTACACATGAGGGCATCCCCATATGAGCATGTATGCCCCGTCTAGTCAGTTCTATTGCTGCCAGTACAAGTGAACAGGGAAGCCATTTTTAAAAGCATGTGCTGGGCACTGATGAAAAAGGCATGATGGCTTCACTGACAATAGGGATGTTTGATATCAAACTTCTCATAGTAATAAACCCACACTGATGTCAATGGTGGATTTATTAATAAATGCACACAGACGGAACCTTGGAGGTGCCCCTGAAAAATTACCAGCTACTGGTGTGCTGACTGACTGGTTTTAACTAGCCTGCGACGGAAGACGAGTTTCTGAGCCTCAAAGGTGAGAGCCTTTGCTCTCAGAGGGCCTTAAACCAAGCCTGCTAGGGCAGGGGGTATGGTACACCGCATCCCATAGAACGATCTGCAGATTAATATTCCAAGGCAAGGGAGCTTCAAAGGGCCTAATGCCTTTGGTATGAAAATCCGGTTTCTCTCACTGGAGAAGAAGCGGACTCCCCTTTGTCCAGAGTAATTTGGCACCTGTACAGGTGGGAAAATTAGTTAGTCAGACAGGCGTGTCCACCCTCAGGCAAGTGCCACCCCTAAGGTGGGCTACTTGAAGTGGCGGTGACTTTTCAAATTTAGCCATCTAGTTGATTGCAAAATCAGGAATTCTGGGACAGGTTTAGGACCACCTCCCCCAGGAAGTGGTCTTATAGGGGGCTTAGTGACCCCAAGGGTATGTAGCCTATTGGTTACTACCGCACACTCCCCCAAGACCCCTAAATGAAGCATTTGGGGAGCCCCTGGCACCAGAGAATCTGATCCTGGTGACCAAACGCAGAAGAAGGTCTGAAGAGCAGCAAAGGCAAGAACTGCAGAAGAAGCAACCGACTTGGCACCACTTATTTGACAATTGCGCCAAAGTCATCTCGCCCTGCAAGCTGCTGATCCTCCAAATCCTGAGAGGGCTGCCAGTCCTTCTCTAAAGACACAGGAACTCCTGTGGAGCAGCGGTGCTGTTTCCTCGCATCTTGCAGGTACCAAAGACTGAGCTGTGAGGCTCCAAGACTTCGAAAGACCAACACTACCAAAGCACTACTGCACCGGAGCCCCCTAGCCCGAGTTGAAGGGGGAAAGGGGGTCCCCAGACACTCCAGACTCTATGCCCACCTGGGGTCTCCCCGCTGTGGACTTACCGATGCCACCTGCAACATCTGTTTGCAGGCCTCATCTATCACGACCACTCCCAGTGACAAAAACCCGACACCTAAGGACAGCTCTGCAATCATCGCCCCTGGCCCGTGGGGAAGAAAACCAAAGTTGTCCCCCATCTCCGAGCATTGTGAGATCTGAGCCCCCCCCCGTTGGTTCAGCCTGACTGAGCTCCCAGTCCGACACTTCAGCATCTGTTCACAAAGACTGACCCCCATTGACTTGCTTTGGGTACCTGACGCTGTTTTGACCCACTGCACCCAGCCGTCCTCGTGCCGCCGGAAGTGATCTGCTGGTGCTGGCTTGCACCTTTCCCCATACTCACCTCAAGTCACAGAGTTTGGTCTCTTAAGTTGCTGCAAAGAACGTGTAAGAGGTATTTGTTTTTCCTTTTATAGGACAACATTGCAGACCCTGAAAAATACACTGTCGACTGTTTAAATGCAAAAGTATTTCTCTTTTATGAATTGGTGTGGATCTCCTTATTAAGTCATGTGCATCATATATTGACTACTGTGTGTATTTGCAGGTGTGTTACACTCTTCTTTGATAAGCCTAAGGCTGCTCGACCACACTACCGCTGAAAGAGCACCTTGGGATTTCGAGAGCAAGCCTTGTCCACTCGTAAGGGAATACCTGGACTCTTTGCACATTCTCTCTCGTTTTCATATACTACATAAAGACCCGGCTTCCTCGAGTGAGTTTTCAACCAACTGTACACCAGGAATCCCCTCCGATTCATCTCTTTTTTGATCCAAAAAACATTAAGTGTCTGACCTTTGGATTAGATTGGATTAACCGACAGGCTGGTAATAGCACACATGCACAATAAACATGTTTGTGCCTGAGCCCCAATTCCTTGCTGTGTGCATTAATTTATCGCACAAAAGTCAAACATACCGTTTACCGAGCCCACCTCACTTTACCCAGACTCATATCATCCTTGCAGTAGTTTTTAGCTGGTAATCAGTGCCTTCTGTGATGCTTTTAAATACATACTCACGTACACGACATGCACAAAGCTGCAAAATATTTCATGAAAAACTTGAAATACTTAATAAAATGAAAAATTGAACCAAGTTTGGGTTGTAAATCTCAAATCTGAGAATTACAACATGTTCGCGATTTACCAACCTCTTGCCCAAACCACTTCTTCCTTTCCGGCCATCTAATTTTAGCATCCCTCTCAAAACTTACTTAAGAAATAAAATAAATCTATAATACATGGAAAATAAGCACAACACACGACTTCCCAAATATAGGCTTGCACAACACCAGTGGCATCCATAGAAGAGCTCTCATAGCTGTTGCCATTTCAGTGTATCCGAGTGTATTCTTTATCCTGTACAAGACAGTGATACAGGCCCATCTAAGCTATTTCTGTACCAGCCAATCAGATAGCTTCTGCTACCAATTATAGAGTTGCCCTTCAATTCGAAGTGAAGGTTTGTGAGCCCCTGAGACACTCTTTTCACTGCATGTCACTGCTAAAGCACACAGGCACTGCTGCCCTGAGACAGTGCATGCCCTGGCACTGAGACGATGCTTGAATGCGCCCAAATGCCACAACTGGTAGTTGCAATGTAGTGCACAATGTTGATGCCACAGATACTTTGATATATTTCGGCATATTCGCAGCAGTGCCAGAAATTCCCCTGCCACATTTGATTCATCATAGGGCTCACCTATGTTGGCAAGGTAACAACTAATGAGGGGAGACGTCTATGAGGCATCGATTGGACCACTGATTTGAGAATGCTCTGCACAAGCAATACTACCACAACAAGACACACAAACACAAAGTAATTCTTCCCCAGAGAGCTCCCATAAAATGAAATGTTTGCACCATCTTAGAAGCTAAGGACGAGCCCTGTAAGAATCTACCACGGCTGTGCTTATGCACCTCAGTATAGCGAAGCACTGCCTCAAAGAAGTACTATCCAGCAGTTTCTTGACCTGTTACTAACCAAATCCTGGCTGTTTCTGATGATGCAACAGCAATCTTGGGAAAAGGGGGGGACACGTTTGGGGGTGAAGTAAAGGTTCCTTATTATCAGTGAAAGGATGGAGTCCAGAAATAGGATATTTCCTAAATGTAGATAATATGGTACAGGGCACCATTAAAAGCAAAGCAGCTTTCGCCAAGCTCCCGAATAACCAATTGTCGCTCAAGGAAGCATCAGAATGCAGCAAAGTAATAATAAAATACTGCAGATTTTCATACGTAGCATTTTAAAGCTACCACAAACAAAGTGCACACACATCACCGTCACTCATGCCTCACCCTCACAGATCACACCCCATGATACCACAAGAGACATTCTCGCTTTATGCTTTTGATGTGTTCACACAACAGATTGCTGATTATAAGCATGCAGCGTCACTGCACAAACTAAAGTTTGCACTACAACCACAAATAGCACTATTACATGAACATTACCTGAAACCCTTATCACGGACTACCAGTACATTATCCTGAGCAATGGCTCTCAGACCAAACTGACTACAACTGGAGACAGATTTGTAAATTCGCCCAGATTATGCAGATAGAAAAGCGAAGGCAACAATTTTCCTTTTTTTAAATAACTTCTAGAAAGTTAAAAGACAGACTAAGCAACAAAATAAAACTTTCCAAGAATCTACCAACTTACCGTGATGGGGGTGAGCTTCTTCTTTTCGAAGCTCAGCTTTCGCTCTATGAAGGTTGCACTGCTGTTGTCTTTGAAAAAGTTCAGATTGTGAAGCTCTTCCATCACCTGAGCCTGGACCTCGTTGATATTGGTGGGCAGAGGCTGAAATATACACAAGATCATGATTGGCGTATAGGCCAACTGGTCATTCAAAGTAAATCTACTCCTCAGTTGCTTTTTGCATTTGAATTTAATGTTGTGCAGAAAAATATAGATAACTCAGAGGGCAATGCATAGCATCAATTAATCACGTCTAGTGGTCAATAGATGGATTTCGACCAGCAACTAACCTGGAAGAAATGCTTACCAGCATTGGCACCTTGTGACGCGAGGTGGACTGCAGTGCTGTGAGCATGAGGTCCCTCAAGAGGGAAACGAAGCAGTGCAGGCAGTTATGTAAAATGGTCCTGGCAGCTGTATTGAACACCTGAAGCTCCTCCACCAGTTGTGTATTGAGAGCCTCAAAATCTTTCCTAGACAAATCCAACGCCTCTCCAGAAGACTTCTGTGGGTGGCTTTTGTAGTCCAGCAGTTTGTCGTAGCGTTTCTGAATGAGCTTCTGTGGGCCTGGAAACATGGCCTGTAGCGTGGTGAGTGGCGTCCAGACCATCCTGTCCATCTGGAGCCTCTGGTGGGTTACAAGTCAGAAGAAATTATCAATTAGCACAACTGCATAGGATACATATCCCACAGTAGTGACAGACAAAGTTTAAGTATAAAAAGATATTTACAGGGGCAACTCTCTATACAAGGTGGTCCCAGACGGTTACATGTAACAAAGATTTTTTTTCTCACTTCACTAGTCACAACCCCTACTCGGACAATGATCAGTTTTCCAAATTATTTTTTTATACAGCTGAATTAACATCTGGCTGGGTATTCTAAACCTTTACAAATTATTGTTAAAGTGGATACTTAGCATTCACTTAACACATTTGTTCTCAGAAACTGCTGAGAGTCAACAGGGAACACAAAGAGATCTGTCCCTTTCACCATTGTTCCTAAAGGACCATGTCGAATGTATATTACGCAGAGTTAGTATTCTGTTCCATGTTAAAGTTAAATAATTAGTGCAAAATTAATTTACTTATTGGTTGCGAAAAACCAGAACACAATCATATACAATCCATAAGGTGCCCACCCGCGTGCCACTACCGGCTTCTCTCTTTACAAAGACACAGTCCTGTATCTTTACACAAAATGTACATGACCATCCTTGGAACGCACTACTGTCGTCAACAGCTCAACGAACTCAATGAGCTTCACAAATTTTGACAAGATTTTTTAGACCATTCGTGGAAAGCGTCTTCTGTTTTCTCGACAATACGTTTCCTTTCACTTCTTCATTATCTACACTCAGTCTTCTTGCTCTACCAGACAGCACAACCTGAGCTTTAAGCTTGACTATCACGTAGAAGTTCATAATGGCCTTCACCTGCAGTAGCGGAAGTTCCAGCCTAGAAGCTCACACTTTCATGAACCTTCTCTTTCACTTTTCTTCCCATCATTGACATCTATTGACATTGACAGCCTACGACTGAAGGCTTCTGAAAGTCCATTTGTTTTCAGAAGATAATATTTTTTTGTTCAGACACACTTTTCCCCTCACACCTTCGTGGTGGTGGGGCTTTCTTGCCGACCACTATTCCTCAGTCTTACATCAGGAATGCCCTTTCTTCTGAATATATTTTAATTAAAACAATCACTTCAATTCTGGTAACCTCTACACTCTTGGTCCCCAACAACTTCAAGAAGAGGTCAACTAACAACAAAGCAAATCGCGGAAACCCTCTTCGAACCATAAAAGACCCATTTGTCCACTCTACACATAAATCTCAAACTGCCTTATTCCACATATTTTTCCATTGCCTTTCAGCAGTAACCTACTCTCAATTTTTGTGATTAATTTTGGCGATTCCTAGATAATATTGGTAGACTCTGTAGAATAACTTCAATCTCAATGAATTTCCTGCATTAGAAAGATCACATCCATACACAACTCATTCTTCACCATCTAAGAGTTGTCTTACAAACGTCTCTTCAACCATCTAAGCATAAAACATTTTTCCACATCCTGCTGTAATGGATATCTTCCCCAGTGTTTGCCTGTCACTGCTGCACCCGGGACAGTGCACCCCTGCACCAGGTCTTGCTCACCCTCCTCCTTTCTTCATCCCAGTTCTGATATATTTACAACTATTCCTCCCTGCGATTTTAAACTCTGGGTACATGCTCCACTGTAAAGTCTGGCGGCCATTGTATGACCCATCAGCCAAATCATAATTGGGCTCCTTGAGAGGCTGATCTCCAGTTCCAGCATTAAACTTGACACACAGAATGTCAGTCATAAACGTGTTACAGCACGTCAATACCGGATCCTCCTTTTTAGTATATGAATGTTTTAGTCAGACCCCATCAAGGAGCTGGAAGCAAAAGCAATGTTGGTGTTTTTAGCTTCAAGGGTTGTTCCTAACAGGAAACCCCCAACAAGTAGTAGCTCCCATAATTGGACCTGTTGCATGTAAATCCAGGGTAATACCATTACAAACTGGGAACCTAGTATATACTCTCTTTCACCTTCCACCGCCCCTCTACACAACCCTCATTCCATGTTAATAACTTTCTGGAACAGGTGTTTTCCTCTGGTGCGCATCGGATCTTTCTTTAGGTCTCACACCCTTTAACTCACAATATGATGAACTCCTTTCGTAACCTAGCATTTTGTTTATCATTTCTCCCAAGCACTAGTACCTCCGCTTGAAGGAGTGTAAGTATTTGAAAATACAGATCAACTATAGACTACAAAAATGTTTAAAAAAAACTTCTGGAAAAATATGACCATATAAAAATAAGCTACCTCCATAAAATTAGACCCGCACCTAATCCCACTATAAAGCTCTTCCCCCTCTTTCCCCTCAAACAAACTAGAAATGAAGTCATAATATAAATTTAAGAAAGTACTACAAAAGCTGGGAAGTGAGTGGAGCTGGATTTTTTATTTTTTTTTATTTTAACGGGTTGGGAATTATGTGGGTAAATGGCTTTATGTGGTCTTTATTTTCGTAGTTAACATGTTTGAGCTTTTATTTTTGCAAATTTTTTAAATTTATGTTTTCATATGGAACAAACAGCACAAACCTTCCCCATCAGCTATCACCCCAAGGTTATGCAGAACTCATTAGAAAACCAATTTGCGTACTTGGTAAGCATTAAGGCAGTTCTGAACTTTTGATTCAGGTTCATTTGACAACGGATGTAGCCAATTTGTGTGGTGGTAAAAACACTGGCCACTCCCCACTTGGCACATTAGCTTTTTTTTTTACCACTGCCATTTGAACAAAGAGTCTATAGTCTTGATAGATTGCATCCACCCGTCCTTCTACCCTCCCCGCAATCTCTTTAACTTCTCAATTTAATTTTTAAAAAATTATGTCCCGCGCAGTGCTTGCAAAATGCATTTTGCAAATTAAATACAAGCATGGATTTAGCTCTTAATCTCATCTTAGGCACCTAGCCTTCGAGACGTCCTGCTGATTCTTTGCAATATCTTTTGGAACGTCCTCCTCAATTCCTACTTCCTGCAGACTCTCCACGTCTGGACATATGGATTACTGTTGGGATCTAGCTTAATCCATAGTCCTCTTAATGGATCCAGCAAGGAGATCATTACCTGACTTATACATGTCTTTCCTCTGTATAGAATTCCTTTAACTATATGCATACCTCATAATGACCCCTAAAGACTATGGTCATGATTTAGAGGAGATTGGTAAAGGAAAATTCATTAAAATGAAGGTGGATACAGGAATTCTGTTGGGAATAGAAATAGTGCTTATTTAAAGTTGAGCAAATCAGGTGCATTTCTACATAGCAAATCCACTAGGTTTGTGTTAGACCGAACAGCCTTAGGGTGGTCTTTTCCCCAACGTTTTACCTACCTCCTCCATTTTTGTGACATTGTTTCTGCTGGCTTTAGGACTCTGTGCACTTTACCACTACTAACCAGTGCTTGTGCGCTCTCCTCTAAACATGGTAATATTTGTTTATTCACAATTGGCATATTTAAAATTTACTTATAACTCCCTAAGTGGTACCCCCTGTACCCAGGGCCGGTGAAGTAAATGCTATTAGTGGGCCAGCACGGATTCTGCCACCCACTGAAGTAGCCCTTTAACCATGTCTCAGGGCTGCCACTGCAGAGCCTGTCAGCGCAGTTTTACATTACCATGTCGACCTGGCAAAATAAACCTTTTGCCAGGCACAAACCTTCCCTTTTTTACATGTAAGTCCCCTCTAAAATAGGCCCTGAACAACCCAGAGGGCAGGGTGCACTGCATTTAAAAGGCAGGGCATGTACGTTTACGTTTTACATGCTCTGGTAGTAAAACATTCCCAATGTCGTTTTTCCCTACTGCAAGCCCTATCTCTCCCATAGGATAACATTGGGATTACCTTATTAATTTATAACAGTTTATATGTGTAGTTTTCAAATTGGGAAGATAAGACCCCCAAGTCTCATGTCTCTGGAATCCTAATTTAAAATCCTAAATTATGTTGAAATTTAGGATTTAAATTTAAATTTCATTACAAGACTGGAGGCTACCATTATGCATTAATCCTTTAATACCTCTCCAAGCAGCACATGAAAGAACATAACATCGTAAAACCAAAGGCAATCTAGAATAGAACATTAACATCATATAAATGGCCCATGCACAGAATGATCCTCCACTTTTGAATGCTGTTCCTTGCTCAGATAAGTAGCACTTTGCTCTCTTGAACCTTTATACCGCTTTCAAAATTATACCCTTTATTTCAGTATTGCTTATAGTGTCTGTTTGATGTCATTTTCGTTTCCTGGTTTCCAATTTACGGAAACGTTTGCTGTTTATGGTGTAGTCTTACCTGTAATCTAATCTGTGACTACTGTGATGCCATCCCCTTAGTTACACTTGCACCCAAGCGGCTTGCTCCTGACTCTGCTTCCTGCCTGCCTATACCCATTTGGGCTTCCCGGCGAGGTCTTTCTCGTGCTGCGGGCCCCTTCGGGCCTGTGTGCGGCCCCTCCGGCTTATGGGAGTTTTCCCGTTGCTACACAGAGCTGCAACTTTCTGCTGGGCAGAGATGGTGTACTCCTCCATAGGCCCGTCGCACGCGTCTCCAATTACACGGACACGTGCGGAAGGGATTGCAAGGAAGGTGTTGGGCAATGGCGTTTCGCCATCCCCTCATGTAATTTGCCGCTATTTTGGGTTGAGCTGAGGCCCATTGGTTTATACAGGATTACTCTACTGCCCAGATATACTATAACGCGTCATGCCGGCAGTTGAAAGTTACATATCTCTTGGGACAGCTGATCGCCGGCAACTACTTGGAACAGCTTCCCATGTCTGTGCCTTTTTTGCAAAGCTTGATTCCCGTATTTTGTCCTGTTTACTACAGAATTTGGCTTGCAATACCCCAGTCTATTTCTAAGGGCATTTTGTGAATTTAATATTTTAGAGCCTTGCTTACGAGCTTGCTATTTTTCATTTAGGCTCTATATATACACCTCTCTTGCACAATGCCTGAGAAGGAGAGAGAATTTCTTGTGACCCCAAAGGGTACAATTAATGAAGAACTCATAAAAAAATGTAAATCAATGTTAAACGTGTAATTGTGTACACAAGACAACTGACCAGGTAATGAATAAGAAAAGACAACAGGGGCTCGGATAATGAGAATTGGTCTATTTAAGAGGGAGACTCCGATACTCGGGATAAAGGAGATAAGAAAAGGAGGAAGACCAAACACATTGAGAAAGGGTCTGTGTGCCCTCAAAGATGATGGGAGGTTGAAGCACTTCAAAAAGGATGCAAGGTCTAAGCACCTCAAAAAGGATTAGTGTCCTATGCGGCATGAAAGAGAGATATGACCGATACGGCACAATGGATTTAGGCAGCCATAACGGCATACATGTCTTGGACACTCAAGATATTGAGTTTGTGGAGGAGGACCTCCAGAATGTTGATGGGGAAGTATATGATGAGCATGTCCTCGATCTCCATTAAGGAGATAATAATGGGGATGACCTCTTAACTGAGGATGCGACTCCCTCCTCAGACGTGATTAAGAACACTCTAGGAGAGGAGATGTTTTTGCCCCACATTCTTTTTTTTTTTAGGAAATGTGTTTTTATTTTATACAAATCAAAACAATCGGTACTTGGGCATAAAATCCCATTAGTTATGCATTTCGTTACACACATGTATACAGTTACAGCAGTTCTTGAATTGTTCTATGTCTTTTGCAATTCACCAAAGAATGTTTAAGGCGTAACCTAAAATGAGCTTCATACGTAGCACACAGTCTCCAACTGAACCACCGCTCAGTCGCTAATGTCAGATATTGTGTCTTCTTGAGGGGGCTCGCATATATTGCCGCAGTAGGTGTTCCATTTCCCACAGATACGGGCCCATTTTTTGGGGCATCCCCTGTGTACATACACTGCTTTTTCGGTCACCATTGATGTGTCCATATCACGGCACCATTGTTGTAGGGTCGAGTTCTGTTTGGATCCCCAGTGAAGAGCTATATTCCTTTTTGCGAGTGTCAGACCAAGTGTCACCCAGTCCTGGTCCGAGTGATTGAGGACTGTTGGCTCCCAAACATTAAGCAAGCAGCATTTTGGTTCCGGGAGGGCTACTATCCCTGTGACCCGTGACATGGTAGTCATAATTGATGCCCAATATGGCCGGATGATTGGACAGTCCCAGATAGTGTGTATGAACGTACCCGGGAGGCCGCACTGCCGCAGGCAGAGCGGTGTGTCGGTAGTTCCCAGTTTATGTAATAATGTACCTGTATAGTATGTCCTATGTAAGATTTTCAATTGTAATAACCGGAGCCTCGAGGGATTGCTATCTCCCTTGGTGATGCATGTGTTTCCTGCCATTCCGCCTCATCCATGGGGCCCAGCTCCGTCTCCCACCGTTCCTTAAGGGGCAACGTGGGATCCGGTTGGTTGTTCACTATTTTCCGATATACAAGGGATATCGCTTTCTTGTGTAGGTGATCTGTGAGAAGTTTGCCCTCTAGTGATGAGGCTTCTGGCAATGGGGTGTCTCGCGGCAATGCCTTTTGTAGTGCATGTTTTACCTGCAGATATCTAAACCTCTCCGTCTGTGCAAGACCATATGCGCCCTGTAGCTGGTCAAAGGAGATGATCTCCCCTTTTTTCCAAAGATCCCCAACTCTAGATATACCTATTAGATCCCGTTGACGGAATCCTTTTGTATTGCTCAGTTTGCCCAGCCGTCGCGTGTCCCAGATAGGTGTGGCCTGAGTGATGACCCCTTCCCAGCCCAGCGCTCTCTGTGTCTCAAACCAGTTCTTAACCATGTGGGCCGTTGGGCCTGTAAGTGTGGGCCTTCGTTTCTTATTATATGATGTCCCCATGATACCTTCCTGGTCAAGTAAGTGCCTATCCATTTGAAATGCTGGCATGCAACCATTGATTTATGACTGTAAGTTGAGCAGCCCAATAATATTGCTTGATATTAGGAAGGACAATGCCCCCGTCGAACCATCCCCTCGTTAGTTTTTGTATTGCTATCCGACTCGTTTTTCCATCCCATAGTAGTTTGCTCACTTCAGCATGAATTGCTGCGAAATACGTTGGCGCTACCGGGAATGGTGTATTTTGTCGCCGGTGCGTGGACCAGAACTGGTGTGTTACCTCTGCTGCGTGGATCGGCCCTCAGCATCACCTTCAGAACCACCATTGCATGACGCTCTGCCCGGTGCAAGGTCTTCGTATCTCCGTCGACAGCATCCTTGACGAGGATGACAAATCTCTGCATTGCAGCTCTTCGCTTATTGGAGCGGACGCATCATCGCTGCGTACACATTGCCTCAAGTTAAGCCTGACTGCTCTGTGCCAAGCTAACCTGACTAGGACTGTGGCTGCTGCTTGTCTAGGGCTCATGCCCCAGCCAAACTACAACCCAATTTTCTAACAGTTTGCTTCTGTTTCCACGAATAGGAATTTGGAAAACCACAGAAAAAGACCATGGTAAATCTGCCATATCCAGAGTTGAAAAATTACCTCTGTATTGCCCTCTGGAAACCTCTGACATGGAAACAGGACCGAAATGGTGGAAAAAGGTCAAAGGTCTTTCCTATTCAGACACACTCCAACAGCAGGTCCAAGGGACAGGAAATGTGGGCACTCAATGGTGGGGGTCCACAGTATATGTATATTTACAAGGCCTGCACATATTGATGGACATTCTTTCACCACGTATGGACGTTTGAAAATGAGGCAGTGAAGTCTACTTACAAATGTTCCTATTTTAGTGAAAACGCTGCTGCAGATTTATTTTGATTGTTTTTTTTTAACAAATGAAGCGTTTGTGTGATCACCAAAGATGGCCGCCAACGGTAACCTTTTCAAATAAGTCAACATTTCACACGATCACCATCAATGTGTCCTAACCTTCGTTAATGAATTGCAAGTCTAACGGCTTCAAACATTTTTCAAATTCTTTCCAGGTCTTCTGCTTGTTCATGTGTTTGTGAGAGGCAGTTTTAAACATTGTTCTCCTCCACTTCCAAGCAACGATGCAATCTTCCTCTTATTGCCAACATTTTGGCATGCAGTGCTGTTACACAGTGCCATAATGCGTTTCTCCACTGGGCACAACTTTGTACTAGCACTTCAGGTATCATGAGGAAGTAAGCATTGACAGAGAGAACAGACCTTGGCTCTAAAAGGCTGAGCTACTGTCTTTGCCAATTCTTATTACCAGTTGTATGTTTGCGCATGCCTCATGATACATGCATAGCTGGCAATACTGAAATGATCATTCTTTAAAGAAAAGAGATTCCAATGTGGTGGGTAAGGGCCACGCATGGACCATGACTCCTGGCGACCATTTTTAATTTATCATTCTAACATGGTGAGTTTGTCATGTTAAAACCAAGTTAAAATGAAAAAAAGACAAAAAGTAAAAGGAAAATGTAAAATAAAAACATAACACCAAATGGAACAGGCAGCAAGAAGCATCAGGGAGAGGGAAAGTGAAAACAGACTGCGAAAGGGAAGGGCGACAAAGAGAAAGCAGGAAAAAGGGTATGTAAAGGGGGAGCGAACTACAAAAAAAAATGCACTCTCATGGAATGCTCTAGTGCAAATAAAAAAAAAGTCACCTCAAGTAGGCAGTGGCAGGATACCACTTATCCAATCAGGACAGCATGAGCACGAAATGCCAGCTATGGGTGGGTAAGCTCACAGGGTAAGATTGGCCGCGCTTAAATTGGAATGGGATATGGGTAGGATGGAGGTACCTGACCTCGATATGTACTATCTAGAGTCTCACCTGCAGCACGCTGTCCACTGGTTTGATGAGCCAAATTGGATGACATTCCTATTGGTGGGTATGCTGATCTGTGGTCTTTACTGTTACGTGGTAACAAAATGCCTGGGTCCTTGCAGCATATGATTAGACTGGTGTCTAGATTCTGGGAACGGGCAGTATGGGGGCTGCTTCATAGGACGCCTTACGCGCCAGAGCTGGAGATCCGGACATTTGCGCAAATAGCACAGATGATGGCCATCGGCAGCTGGCGGGACTGGGATTGTATCACCTTAGACGCTTTATTACCTTGCAGGACACAACAGAAACGTTTAACCCGGGGAGAGGGCCATTCCTTCAGTAGGCCAAGATAGCGGCTACAGCGTTGGAGATATGGCTGTGGATCTCTGAGGCTCCTGCACCCAACAGACACTTGATGCACTGCTGACACTGGCGGGGGTCGGCAACTCATCACACATGTATATACCGAGCCCTTCGATCAGTTAGGCTTAGGCCTCCCCTCAAGACCAAGGAAACATGGCAACAAGTGAGCGAATTCCCCACTACAGCTGAGGAGTGGACTAGGATACATAGGGGTGCAGGAAGTCACAGTTAAGGCAAGATTTGAACTTACCCAATATAATGTTGTACACATTGCATACCTTTCCCATAACCTCCTACATGCAATCTACCCTGCTAGAGAACCTGGATGCGTACGCTGTGGGAACACACTGGCCGACTTCTTTCATGTGGTATGGAGCTGTCCTCTTATAGTGCACTACTAGCATAGGTCCATGGGCTGGGTGGTCCCTAGAGAGCTAAAACATTGCCTTCTAGGGCCGATGACTACTAAGAAAAATAGGAAACTCAGGAGAAAATGTGCGATCCTTGTGTTGACGCTGACCAAATGCTGCATAGCCATTTGATGGCTAAGCCCAAGATCCTTTATTAAGCACAAATAAAAGGAGGCAGGGGGTCCGAGGAGAGTTAAAGACCTACAAGGGTTAGTTCCTCATCCTAAACATATATCACAAATAAGAAACCCCTGGGTCAAAGGAACTGTCAAAGGGAGCGACCTAGCCACCCAGGGGTATCCTTTTAAAAGGACGAAATCCCTCACCCACCAAAGGTGGCATGCTTCATCATTGGGATTCTCCGATGTGATGCCTAGTCAGGTCACAGGCTCAACCACCTCTCTGAGAGGGAGGAGCTCAGGGATGTTTTGTGTTGAGGAAGCTATACTAAATACCACAGTGATGAGCTGACGGTCGTGAGGATAGCAGAGCAAAGGAAAAAGATGTGAGAGTAAAACCAGCTCCAAGGTACTTAATATCCCTTTATTTGTGCTTCCCTCAGCCAGGATTAACAACAGAGCACTTGCGGAGGAGCATATACCCGCAGTTAGTGTCAGAATGTGGTCAACATGTTTCAACCTAGTCACCCTCATGAAGTGGTGTAGCAGCTTGCTTCAGGAACAACTAGTGCTGCTGCTCAAAAATGTGTAACTAATAAATTGTTAAATGTGAAAATATATTAAATATACAAAACCGTCCAGTGATTCTATAAGTTTGTCCTAATTTGGTGGATTCACTGGTGGTCCCCGCTAATGTCAGAGATGTCGTCTTCACCTCAACCTGACCTAAAACTATGACGGTGGCACATTCAACATGACCCGAAAACTTAATCGGAGTGCCACTAGTCAAATACACAAAACTCTTCACACAACAAACTTAAAGTCTCTAACAACACAAACATATGAAAAATACTTGGTACCCGGGCCTACAGCTTAAGGGAGTATGATGTGGTAGGTCTGCAGGAAACCTGGGAGGCCGATAACACCTTCTGGGTGGACGGTTACTCGACCTATTTTGAACCTGCACATTCTTCCCCTGCGGGTAGAGCTAAGGGAGGCTTACTGACCTTAATTTCCTCAAATAAATTAGGTACACATTGTAAGCTTGACACTGGTTCCTGTAACTGTTTAGTGATTCAAATAACACCTGTAAATGCGCCAAAATTATTAATTGTGAACTTTGATAATTCTTTCAATAGAAACTCTTTCAATGAACATTTGTTGAGCCCGAAATGCTTTTTAGAGTCATATAGAGAGAAGCAAAACACTTTTTATTCGGTGTTAATTTTAGGGGATTTCAATACACATTTGTGCCCTTAGGTTTGTCATGTCACTGATATTCTTGGCCCAGAGAATTTGCATTTTGTGCATATGAAGCAAGGAGGGTTGCTAGAGGATATCTTGGCTGATTTTGGCTTTATAAAGCTGAGTTCGAATGAGGGTGAGGAAAATATTCCCTCCTTTAAGGGAAGAGGTGTGAATTCTACATCGATTATATTTTTATTACTACATGCTTGTTTCCTCAGGTTGTATCTTGTGCAGTCAAATGGTCCTCTTTCAGCGATCACAATCCTATATATTTAAGGCTGGGTTGAGGCACTGAGGAAATTACATTGTCAGGAATGGGCACCACGAGAGACAATATAAAGTTAAAAGTTCAGGGACATAGGCTCAAGTGGAGCAACGTAATCCCGGAACAGTTCCTCAATGATTTATTAGAAATTTCCAGGGATGATATTAATTCTTGCCTAGATAGTACGAACAAGGAGGAGGCAGTCCTAAAAGCTTATGACCGGATCTGCCAACAAGTGTCCAATGCTCTGACAAAGCCCACCAGGAAAGATAAGAAGGGGAGTGAGAGGTGGTTGGATCATAATTGTACAGATGTACAGTAAAAGTTGTTTCTTGCATTGAAGCAAGCTCCCCAAGATAAGGCCCAAATAGCTATACTCAGGAAAAAGTATAGGCAAACATAAAAAAAAACGTAAAACACATTAAAATCGAAGCCTGGAATGATTGGCAGTCTATCAAAAATAGTGGAGTGGAGGAGGGTAGAGTGGAGCAAGTGGTGTGCAAGGGCATGGAATGGCATGTTGTGTCGTGGAGTGAGTGGCGTAGATTGGAGGGGCAAGGAGTCAAGTTCCGTGTCACTGAATGTCTTAGAGTGGAGGGGTGTAGAGTGGAGTGTTGTAAAATGAAATGGCGTGGCACGGAGTGGAAGGGCATTGAGTTTAGTGGAGTGTCACAATGTGTGGAGTATGCATGGTGTGGTAGTGCACCGCAATTAAAGACAACACATTTTGAGTTGAAATGACCATTACATTGGCACCGAAATACAGTTTTACTGCACACACAGAATAATGCATGCAAATGTCCTCACCTAGTGTATTAATGAGTTTTGATCTTATTCAAATATTTGTTTCCACCACACTTATTAGTGAAAAAAAATTGCTTCATTTGTACTAATTATGATATATTCTGAACCATCAGCACAGTTCATTTTCTTTTTGCTGTGTGCTAGAAAAAATACCCTACACCCTTTCCACTTACATGGGTACTCAGCAGGATTGTCACATAAATTCTCTCACTTTGAAGTCAGAGAAAGAAAAGTAAACAACAAGCTCCCTCAGAAGTCAGCCTGACATTTGATCTTTGTATTTGAATGCACAGCAAACGTGAAAAGATAAGAACAAGATTTGAAGGCCTGTTTACAGAAAGCGAGTTCATGGAAGAATACAGTGAACAAGGTATGGGCAAAGAGAGTGACGAACTCAAGCTGGACAGCTTACAATAAATAAAGCCAGCAAATAGAAAGACAGAACATGTGAGTTACAAACCAAAAAGCCAATGGTAAGCAACATGTGGAATGTAGTCCTAGGTCAGCGTTTTGAATGTCCCCAAGATGTCTTTAGCAAACAAGACAGCAGTACTGTCTGGGAGGCTTCGACCTAAAAATTAACCACTGAAGAGGATCGTCCACCAAATGATGACACATCAGAATGAGACCCTACTCAATGATAAACCACTCAGAAGGCATCCTGTTTAGTAGCATCTAGAAAGTAAAGAAGCTATGAAGGAACACCCGCTTCCTAGCTGTCTTCAGGCATGTAACCTACAGGATCCAGAGAAAGAAGCAGACTGCAACTGGTAAACAGACATAATAACGAGTTGCAAATATCAACTAACACTAATATCGAGTCCAAGATATCGACATCCAAAAATATCTACAGTCAGTATATCGTTCTCAAGAATATCGAATAAAAGGTAAGTAACATCGTTTTCCCAAATATCGAATTAATATCGTTTGCAAAAATATCGATGTTAAAAATATCGTTGTTTTATTTAGGGTTATGTATTTTAGTGTGTATTTTTAATGTGTGTGTTCTATTTTTTTGTGGAAGTATTGCATTTGTTTTTCAATATATGTGTTACATTTTTTAGAAGTTACTCATTTTTTTATAGTAAATTTTGCGTTATAGTGCCGTAGTGGGATGTGGGTTTATAGAGGAATAGGTTGGGAAGTAATTTAATTATAATAAATATATTAATAAAGTTATTAATTTTTTTATTACATTTTGTGGTTTTGCTCTGTAGCGGGATGTGGGTTTATAGGGGAATTGGGTGGGAAGTCATTTAATTAATAATTTTTAATAATTAATATGTAGGTATTTATTATTTTATATTATTGTGTTAATTAATTCATTGGTAATTAGTTAATTGGCTGTTAATAAATATTTGGTAAATATCTTAATTGTGTTATTTTTAGGAGCAGGTTGTGGGTTTATAGGGGAATATGGTGGGAAGTAATTTCATTATAATGAATTCAAATTTTAATGTTAATAAATATTTAAGATTTTATATTGTTAATTGAGGTAATTACGTTATTAGTTAATTGGTTGTTAATTAATAATAATTAATTGGTATATATGTTAATTGTGTAATTTTTTTAGGAGTGGGTTGTGGGTTTATAGGGGAGTAGGGTGGGAAGTATTTTAAGAATAATTAATTCATATTTTTTAATATGTAATATTTTTGTATTTAATATTGTTAATTGTGGTAAAGAATTTTATTTTATTTATTAATTGGGTATTAATTCATAATTAATTAATTGTTATTTGTGTTATTTTTTTAAGAGCAGGTTGTGGGTTGATAGGCGAGTAGGCAGGGAACGAATTAGTAAATTTGACCCCTATGCTAGCCAACACTTTCCCTACTGTTGCAATCCCTGGAATGGGAATAAAAACATTATTCCCCTCCACTATCCAACATTTTCCCTACTGTTTTATCTGCTGGAGTGGGAATAGTAAATTATTCCCCTCCGCTATCCAATACTTTCCCTTATGTTGCACTTGCTGGAGTGGGAATAGTAATTTTATCCCCACCACTATCCAACACTTTTTCTACTGTTGCACTCTCTGGAGTGGGAATTGTAATTTTAACCCTTCCGCTATAATATTAAACTTTCCCTACTGTTTTACCTGCTGGAGTGGGAATAGTGTAAGAGACTGGCTCTATATATACTGCACCAAATTGAGGTACAGGGTGTATAGAGTACAAGGGTCTCCAGAGGTTTGGCAGAGGTTAAAGTTAGATAGAACCTTACTCTCTAAAGTGGTAGCTTGATCGAGCAGTAAGGCAGTTTCAGAGGACAGTGTTAAGCATGTGATGTACACACTCAGTCAGCAAATGAATTCACACACTCAAGAACTGAACTCTAGGCCAATTGTTTTTGTATACAAAATATACTGTTGTTTTATTTCTAGAACCAAGCAAGCCTGGTACAGGTAAGCATATAAATACTTAACAGTAGTAAATTACTTGTATGATCACAGTTCAAAATTGCAGTATAACTTGTACTGATTTTGGTTACAGTTTAAATAAGCAGTTTGCAACACTTAGGGGGCCGATTCCGATCCGGGTCAGAAAGCGCGCCGACCGAGCCGGATGCGGGGTGTTTTCTGACCGATCCGGACTCCTGCAGTCCGACCGAGCGAGTACGATGCGGCCGTATGCTGTCGGACTCGGTTCGGTCGGAATCCCATAGAAGTCAATGGGAGCCAGTCGTACGACGCGTACATGGGCTCCCATTGACTGAATGGGTACGTCGCGGACAAGGGCGCCCCCTACAGTGGGTACACGTCGGTGCCATCCGCACCGTACATGCCTTTGTTGGGGAGACCCATGGGTCTCCCCCTGTGTCTGAGTCGTAAGGCTGCGGGTGGCGGGGGGTCCGACGTGGACACCCGAAGTCCGACTCCGGGAGCTTTTGCGAGCCGGACGCTCCAACTCGATCCGGCTGTCCGATTCGAGCATCGTACTAGCTCGGTTGTGAAACGTCTCCATTGTGCGCCACGGTTTGCTTGCGACCGAGTCGTACGGAACGGTTCAGAGCCGGAAACGATTCGGACGGAGATTTCGCGCTTGTTCGCATCGTACTTCGACGTCCGGACCCGTGTACGACTCGGACGGAAAATCAGCCTCCGAATCGGATCCGCTAATGCCGAACCCGATTCGGTGCCCTACTGACCGAAATCGGAATCGGCCCCTTAGCAGGTATAGTACATTCAAATGAATGGGCTTTTTAAGAAAAATGCAATTAATTACTTTTCAGATTACTTTTGCTAACACAGGGCTGGATCCTAGATTCAGCACTGGGACATTTCCTGTAAACAGTTGGGTAAATTCGTTTTAGTTAGAGGTACGATTTTTAAAGATTATTGTATTTCAAAAGTTGACCCTTAGAAACTTTTTCACATAGAATCACCAATGTTATCCTATGGGAGGAAATTCACTTAGCAGGTAAGTTACTTTTGCGTTACTTTTGTAATCCAGTGCTGGACTCCTAGATTCAGCACTGGGACATCTACTTAACACAGGTAAGTTTTTTTAGTTTGTACGATTTTTACAGAATATTCTTGCATTTCAAAAGTTGGCACTTAGAAACTTTTTCACAAAGAACCCCCAATGTTATCCATGGAAGGAAATTCAATTCACAGGTAAGTTACTTTTTAGTTACTTTTCTTACTCAGTGCTGGACACCTGGGTTCAACACTGGGACCTTTCCTGCAAACAGTTGAGAAAATTTGGTTAGGTTATTTGTGCGATTTTTAAGGAATATTCTTAGTTTTCAAAAGTCGACACAAACTTTTTGGAAGAAAAAGTGTCAATGTTATCCTATGAGGAAAAACAAGTCATCGGTTTCGAGGTAAGTATTCGGTCTTTGAAGTTAGGGTTCTGGGACAAGATTCAGGGGTCTCCCAAGGTCAGTGAGGCACTGTTGTTGCACACCCAGTGGCACTAGGGCGGCCGGGTGCAGAGTGTTGAGGCCCAATCTTATCCTATAGAGGATAGGGGGACTCTGGTTGGTGGCTGCTGGCAAGCAGGCCACAAGGTTGAGGGAGCAAAGCTCCTAGGGTTAAGCTCAGGGCAAGGGCATTTTTCATTAAATCCCACACAGTGTAGGTTTAATGGGCCGAGAAGTTTGATACCAAACTTCTCAGTTTTCAGGGTAGCCATTATGGTGCTGTGGAGTTCGTAATGACAAGCTCCCAGCACCATATACTCTTAATGGCAGCACTGCACTTACAATGCCTAAGAATTGGCTTAGACACTGTAGTGGTACAGGGCTCATGCACCTGTACCCTCACCACTGGAATAGGGCACCCAGCTAGAGGGTGACTGATCTATGCCAGGGCAGTGGGTTGTAGGCATGGCACACAGGGATGTGTGCCATGCCGACTCTTTACTTTGTTCTGCACCAAAACATGCAGCCTGCAAAGGCAGTATGTGTGAGTAAAAGTACAGTGCCTCTAAGGGTGGCACAATAAGTGCTGCAGCCCTTAGAGGTCTTCCCTGGTCACAGTGCCCTGGGTAACTGTGGTACCATTTACCAGGAGCTGACCTGTGGCCAGAGATGCCAATTGGGTTAGTTTTGGGGAAAGAACACAGGCCCTGGGAACCTGCTTGGCAGGGACCCAGGGCACACCAAGAAAAAGTGCATCAGTAGTCTGGCAAAAAGTGGGGAGTTACTGCAACAGAAACCCACTTTCCTACAAATAGTAAATTATTTCCCTCCACTATCCAACACTTTCCCTACTGTTGCACTCGCTGGAGTGGGAATAGTAAATTTTACCGCTACGCAATTCAACACTTTCCCTACTGTTGCACTCGCTGGAGTGGGAATAGTAATTTTATCCTCTCCACTAGCCAACACTTTCCCTACTGTTGAACTCGCTGGAGTGGGAATATTAATTTTATCCCCTCCGCTATCCAAAACTTTCCCTACTGTTGCACTCACTGGAGTGGGAATAGTAATTGTTACCCCTCCGCTATCCAACAATTCCCCTACTGTTGCACGCCCTGGAGTGGGAATAGTAAATTATTTCCCTCCGCTATCCAACACTTTCCCTACTTTTGCACTCCCTGGAGTGGGAATAGTAATTTTTACCTCTACGTTATCCAACACTTTCCTTACTTTTGCACTCCCTGTTTTGGGAATAGTCAATTATTCCCCTCCGCTATCCAACACTTTCCCTACTGTTGCACTTCTTTGAGTGGGAAAAGTAATTTTATCCCCTCGGCTATCCAACATTTCACTACTGTTACCGTTAATGAAGTGTCAAATGAAATTGTAAAAAAAGATACACATTTTAATATTTTAATGTATTATATTATATATATTTTAATTTTATTTTTCCGGTGTATGTATATATCTGTATTTATAATTTTTAATATGTGTTTAATAATTTTTAATGTATTAAAATCATTTATTAGTTATATTAGGTTAATATACATTATATTTTATATATATATATGTAGGTTTTATTTATTTTTACATTATATTTATTACTTATCATTTTAAACATTTTCTAATAATTCTATTTTTTTTAATATGTATTTTTTGCCATATTTTACACAATTTTTTTTAACATTTATTTAAAAAAACTATATTTTAAACAACAATATTTTTGACTGCGATATTTTTTATCGAAATTTTTGTATTTACCATTATGAAAATAGGACTTCGATATTTTGGACAACAATATATTTGTCCTGATAGTTTTGAAGCTCGACATTTTTGCTGTCGATATTCTGTCAGTGATCCACTGCAACTAGAATGAGAACTCTGCACATATTTACAGATCTGAATGGAAATTGATGTGTAGGGTTGTTGAACACACACCTAAATAGACTTCATAAGCATAATCTCCTATTCAGAGATTTGCTAGGGAAAAAAACTCACAAGCGTAATCAAATCAGGTCAGTCCAAGAGTTGATTGTATAATAAGACTGAAGACACGGGGGGGGGGGTGGGGAGGGAGAAGAGGTCGTCTGTTGCCTCCATTTTTGAAATCTGGGATGAAATGAAGTTTGAAGGAAAAGAATATCACTTCTGAAATTCCATCTACCTTTGCACAAACTGACTGAAAAGGAGAACCAGAAGCAGTTAGAAAATTACCAGAGACGCGTAACCTGGAGAACTCAGCAGTAAATGTATAGGATCATCCATAGACTAAAGCGAATGCAGTTACAGAAAGGTTTGTTGTTTATTCACACAACTCCATCGTCGTAGTTAAGTCAAAGACTAATCCATTCAAATTTATGCACAAAGTAACATGAGAAGCTTTTTTTTTCTTCACATCCCACCATCAATGGGTTCACCCGACGAATTCAGATTAAAAGCACATTTAATGCACAGGTGACTAATGCCACTGTGAACATGTTGGAATCAATGACAGTAATTGCCTTACAAAAGCGTTCATACAGAGTCACTATCAAAACAATGATTTTGATATCATGTTGATTATCAATGCCATTCAACGTATCTAAAAGATCAAATACTTTTTCATTTTCAGAGTATGTGCCGAAAGTGTTATATAAAATCAAGTACATTGAAATAGATGTATGCAACCCCTTTGCAATATCTTTCGATGTTAGTTATTTCAACATTTATGTATTAGAAAATGAAATGACGACAAAATAGGATTAATTTAGATAGTAAAACGCGGTTGGCACGCGTTAGCAACTTTGCCACTTTGATATTTCCTTAGTGCAATTCAAAATACACTTACAAAATCTTCATAAGCATGTCCAGAAGTGTTGACTGTGAAGGGCGCACCATTCTTCTCACCATCTTTATTCTGAATTAGGCCTTGAAGTTCACTTATATTTTGAGAAGACAGTGGCATGGCATCCTAGAAAAATAAAAGTAACCCACTACTGTGTGAAAATATAAAACTCAAACAACTATGGAGAAAGTCACTTTGGACATTTGTTTTCCCACAACAGATGTTCATTAACTTTCAAAATCAAGAACATGGTAAATGCATTGCACCACAATTAAAACGTCAGCAATTCTCCAGTTTTCCCCAAAAAATGAATGTGTCCTTAACTGGAGCTCTTGAAAAGTGCTCTAATACCTTGGGGTTGAGTTGGAGCTAAAGGCACCAATGATGACGATTACCACCAGCTCAAATTAAGCAACGATCTACAGACTGTCCGAGTACCTGCTCCCACTTTTTCAAATGTGGCAATTCAGTAGAGTTTTGGGAAGAGGGGATTTAAGGTTGTACATAAATAGATAATAAGTCTTGCACAACTTCTTTTTTTTTTTAAATAGAGTCAAGTCCCTTGCACCCGAGAGATGATGAAATCTTTTGGACTCATCTAGGGTAAAGTCTTTTTTTTTTTTTAAACGTGCCAGAGGATTTCATTTTCAATTAATGGAAGAAGTCCTCCAGAAATCTTCAATCTTCTTCTCTTTCCCTTTCCCTTTCCCTTTATAAGATGGTCTCCCAGGAGGGCAGATGTAAAATCTGGATTGCAGTGTATAGGATTAGATCTTTGCACAGTTTTAAGACTTAACTAAGATTTATAATCTCCCTAATAGGAGTGCAACAGTCTTCAGTAGAATAGTTTAAGAGGATGGAGTTATTTGCTACAAACATAGGGCATGCATCACATATATGAGTTGTTGGTGCCTGCGTGTGCATGCACACACCAAATGCCCCCATTACAACAACATAGCAATTTGCTGCACCTAAGTGGTCACTGGGTTCACCTACATGGTAGAGCGTTCACCACAGGACACGCTGTGAAGGTTTGGTTTGCTGGAGGCCTGCCCACTCTTTTTTGGGTAGATGAAATGCTAGCCTCCACAAGTGTGAGTACATTACTTGAACACAAGCATCCTTGCGGAGGCTGGCAGGTTCATCTCAAGGGGCTTGTGCTAGTTGTGTATGAGAAAATGACTTTTGTGTTGCTCCATCTGCAGAATTTACACTTGTACACCTCAAGCTGACTTTAAAGAGTTCCAGGATCCTTTTACCGTGAGGTCCATGACTGAACCTTTATGGGTAGATATCAAGCGCCACCTCAAAGTCACATACCCATTCACGGAGGTGCTTGCAACTCGTTCGCCAAGCATTGTGTTGCAGGTATTTAGTCCACCCTCTGTGGCCAGAATTTTGTAGCACATCCTTCTATAACACAAGCATGTACTGGGCTTAAGAGTATTCCCTCACTGGCAGAGGACAAATTAAGGGCAAATTAGGTCTCACCCCTGTTTGAACACTTTCTGTAATACAGATGCATCTGTGTGCACAAGTGGAGCGCTTGGGTACTGCCAATCTCCACTCCCTGCAATGATGTGATATTCTGAATTATGTCAAACTGAATCATTGAAGAACTGATACATGATTACTCCAACAAGTGAGAGAAGAGATCTGGTCAATCAGCCCGACTTCCTACAATCACAGCAAGCATAACAAAACTATATCATCACACCTAAACGTTAAAGCACATTTCAGCACTGGCATATTAGCTGATATTAGGCTGAACTCCCATTAATGACAGACAGTCTCCAGTCATACTTTAAAAAAAATGTATGCATGTACCCACCTTCATATGTTGAATGGTATAGGAAATATTCTTCACGCAAAGTCTCACAGCCTTTTCCAAGCTTCTAAACATTTTTTCTTCTTTGTCAAATGTTTTGTCCTTTACCTAAAATACAGGTTTGTATATATATTAAAAACAATTACTGGCACAAATAGAAAATGTACGAAAATAAAAGCACTATAAAGCATCCATGTCCCTTGACAGCATGTGTTTCATACTCAAATGAAGATTAAAGGACTCGCTATTGTTAGCACAATATGTGGCTGAATAGCCCCCAGTTTGCCCTCAGCTTAAGCCCCAGTAGCTGTGGCACTGAGCAGCAAGGCGTACGCAGAGGAACAAGTGTTAAGCATTTGAACAGCATCAAAAAGAAGTGGGAAGGATGTGCCCACACGCGGGTCCCGTGCACACTGTGCCACTGGATTTAAGCTAGCGTGGCTGATGATGGGTGATATTCCGAAACCCGCCCTAGGATGCTTATTTCTGGTCCAGGAAGGGCCGGCCTGGCAGTTCAGGCTGCACTGTTCCTATGGGGAGCAGGGTCAAGCCTGATTTGCGTATGGCTGGTTCCAAATTGAGTTGGCATGGTGAGCAAAAAATTATGGATTAAACCCAGATCTGTGACTGGAATGAATGTTTGATTTGCTCAGCATTCCGTCCTTCATGTGTTTTTTTTTCTTTTACCTCAACAATAGGGCAGCCCTCCCCCGATGCTAGTCTTCGGCCCTTCAAAGTAGGCTTCACCATAGAAGCCTGCCTTTTGAGGCTAACATCCAAGTGGCTTCCTACAGGAGGAAGGTGACACCTCCCTGGCCTCCAATCCCTCATTGTTCTCCTTCCTGAGAGTCATTAGCAAGTCTCTCCAAGAGGGCAGAAAGCGGTCTCATGGAGCAGGTTCCGTGTGTGCCCTAGAAGGCAAAGGAGTTTTAAAGGCAATAAAGGGGCAGTTCTGCTAAAGCTGCACACTGTGAACAAGTTACATTAATTTTGACTTGAGATACAACTTGAACTTAATGTAAAGGGTTTTTTGATACTTTCGAGTGCCCACTTTAGTCGCATCGTTCACAAGTTAGCACAAATGAGGGGTCAGCATGCAACGCTGTACTCACCAATTGGGTGGCCAAGTGTTTCCACAGTAAAAACTGTTGTTTCAGCTGTTATACTGTCAGGACATGTAAAGTACATGTCCTGCCTATGTCATATGGTGCACCTTGCCTTTAGGGATCTGTAGGCCTGCCAGAGGGGTGACTTGCACACAGGTATAGGGGAAGCAGTGGCTTTGCCATTGCTTTTAATGGCAAAGTTGGCCTAGAAGTGCAGGAGTGCTCTACCAGTCTGCGGTGGCAGACTGGGTGGGGGGACTTGTTTTACTTATGGAACCTCCTGGGTGGCACAATCAGTGCTGCAAGCCCTGGGTATTCCTCTAACGTACATGCCCTGGTACCATTTACTAGGGACTTACAAGTAAGTTAGCCATTTCCAGTTGGGTACAGTAAATTCGACATACATTTTAGGGTCCGGGCACTTGCACGGAGGTCACTTCACTCTCAGAGCTGAAAAACCATCAGCATCAATCAAAAAACTTGGGAGTGACCATGCAAAAAGAGGCATTTTCTTACAATACTGCAACATACTATGAACATATATCATTTAGTATTGAACAAACACTCCAGTTCAAGGCTAATAATAATGAGAAAGCATAAAGGCAATATGAATTAATATGTAAGATTAGGCATGCATGTTGATAAAAGCCAGGTAGGTAAACAAATAACATGGTCAGTGAAATAAAATGAGAAGTACAGCTTTTTAACATCATAAACCTTAAATAGCCCAGGTACAATAATTCAGGTCAACTAATTGGGAATTCCATAGTATGGGTAGCATGTCACTTCCTGTGATATTTGCAGCATTCTTTTAACATTGATAAAAAATAGAACATTGAAGTGAAAGAGGTAATGGTTAAATTGGGGCATCTAAGAAATTAAATTATCCATGAAAAAATAGTCCTAGCCTGGCAAAATATCAATGAAACCTTCTCTCCCCTCCTCCTTTCACTGGGTAAAATAACTGAAGGAGATACTGAAGATACATGTTTAAATTACTCACTACAAATAAACCTGAAACTTTACTCATTTGTTTCCAAAGGGTTTCCTCATATGTCCATCAAAAGTGATTTGTTGTCCCCTCAAATGCACATGCTCTTCGGTCAGTAGGGCAAAAATTATTTTTAATGGATTGTTGGTCGACCCTTGCAAAGATGCCATCACAGACGATAGACAAGAAAATGATCGGGATAACTGTATAAGAAGGATCAGTCATGGGGTAGGGTTGGGGTTTTAAAGGTATTCCTTTGATCTGAACATGAAAGCCTCCTTGATGATAAAGAGGAAACGTTCTTCATGAGTGTAAGGAGTAATTGTAAATCTGGGGAAGGTTAGTTAGTCAGTATAAAGAAAAGGGCCGTTAAATACAGTCTTACAGCCTGCTGCCGAGGGCTGTACCAGAGTCAAAGGCCCTGAACCAGAGTTATAGGCTTGAGCTGCAGGAGAGAGCCTATAACGAGAGATCACATCTTATTTCACAATGTTCATTCAATGAAAAAAAACCTAAGTGCTGATGTTTGCATAGTACTCAGTAAAACTGTCCTCTAGACATTCCTGATACATACCTGAGGGTCTCCCCCAGTCAAGATCTTCAGATGGCTTGTCACTCGCTTTGACTTTTTACTGATGGAATGGATATTCAATTTGGAGAGCTTGTCCTTGAGGGATTCCTCTTCATCACTCCTCCTATACTTCAGCACTTAAAGGCAGAGATAAATTAGCGCCCAGAAATCAGGATCAAAGGGCTTCAAACAAGACAACCATCTCTTATTACGGTATGGAATATTTCACATTACGGAGGTGACAAACACCAGCTTTCAACGTATTTTGTTTATTTACATTGTCATGCGAGTGGAAAATACAGATCAGAAAAAAGAAAATGCCCCTTAAAATGAACATATACATGGAGATATATATGTGCAAAAAAGAAGCAGAGAACTCTGGGTAGTTCTCACGTTTAGGTGGAAAGGTTGAGGTGAGCAGATCTAGATTGTCGCTGGTGTTGAGAGTGCTCTATACAGGAGCTGCTTTCCACCTAAACTTGAGAACTACCCAGAGTTCTCTGCTTCTTATTTGCATAATGTATTCGTCTCTCTATGCCTGAAAGGTTATTTCTTTTACTTATACTGGGTGCTCCCTTGTGTGTGGACAAAGCTATACCTCTCTGAAGAGCTCTAATTAGAGCGTAACACTGTGTCAGGGGTTGCTTTTACTCATTTCAGGTTGGCTTGGTTGGTATTTTACCAATTCAAAGCTGTAATACTGTGCCTGGAGAGGTAAATGTATTTTTTCATTTTACAGCTAGGCAAGGACAGCACTGTGCTAGTCCTATGCTTAAAGACTTTGTTGTAGAAATGGCAAAAGACTTTGGGGCATATTATCAACAGGCAGCGATAATTATCGCTAAGCGCGGGTTTAAATATCGCCGGCTATCGCTGGATTACATCGCCGAGTTAGCGCGTTATCATCAACGCTTAACTTCAAGGCGATAAAAAAATCCAGCGATAGCGGTGAAATGCCAGAATATCGCTGGAAATCCAGCGATAACACCGCAGCAATAGGGAAATCATTGATAATATGCCATGGTGGACTTATCCTGACAATCCACCTCCCATTGACAAGATGGCTAAGTCAGGTTTAAATCAGGCGTTCACATACCAGCGATAATCGCGGTTAGCGCGACTTTTGTTATCGCTACGGAGATCCGAGGCCGGATTGAGAATAGAGGGAAGTTGCGTTAGCGACAGTATTCATGTTATTTTAGTGTGGAATGCCCACGTTGCATGTCATTAGCGATAAATATCGCTGACATGCAAAGTGGAGAAAAGACGGCTGCTACCGCAAGGAAACCCGCGTTAGCGTGTCCTTGATAATAGAGCAATATTTAAAATTGCGGCTTTTTGGCCGAAAACGGACGCTAAAGCAGCAAACTTGAGGTTGATAATATGCCCCCTTTGTCCTTTTCTGTGTCGGCGTGGATGGAAATGTGCTAATCCTATGCTTAAAGACTTTGATAGAAAATCAGACATTTGAGGTGAGCAGATCTAGAGTGTCGCTGGTGTTGAGAGTGCTCTATACAGGAGCTGCTTTCCACCTAAACTTGAGAACTACCCAGAGTTCTCTGCTTCTTTTTTGCATAATTTATTCATCACTCTATGCCTGAAAGGGTCTTTTATATATATATATATATATATATATATATATATATATATATATATATATATATTCACTTAAAAAACCATAGGTTTCACACATGTTATAGTTAGCTGTACATTTCACTCGTAAAAAACCAATGAAATTCCACGTTATAGTTAGATCAGGTAACTATAACTTGCGCGCCCACAATAAACTGCTGATGACGTCACATATTACATCACTCATGACATGGTCAGTGACATCACTCATGACATCAATGATGACATCTGAAATTACACATTGTGGATTGCGGTCGCGCAAGTTATAGTTACCTGATCTAACTATAACGTGGAATTTCATTGGTTTTTTACAAGTGAAATGTACAGCTAACTATAACATGTGTGAAACCTATGGTTTTTAAAGTGAATTTGCAAGGTTTTGTAAATGATAATTCCTAACTATAACGTGTGTGAAACCTATGTTTTTTTTCAGTGAATTTGTACGGTTTTTTTAAATGCTAAGTTATGTATTTATTTTTTATTTTTTTTTCTGGTTTTTCACTGTGCGCACACCCTGCGCGCACGGTGCGCTTCGCGCACGGTGCGCGCGCTGTGGGCGCTCGGTGCACTTCGCGCACCGAGTGCCCACGTTGCGCAGTCCATGCCGTGCGCGCCTCCCCTTTTTTTACACAGTAACATTTGTTTTTTTCTCCCTTGTGGGTCCTTTAATTTATTTAATAAATGTGATTGTTACTTCTTTATTTTTTTTTTATTTTTTTTCCCGTGCGCGTACGGTAAGCTTACCGTACGCGCACTCCGCGATTTTTTTTTAAAATTATTAAATGTATTTTTCGTACTTTTGGGTCCTTCTTGGACCCCCTGACAAACACTAGGGGGTCTGCAACTCTCTTCGTTGCCCCCTTTTCACGTTCCCCACCTTTGTTTGTCAGTGCGAGAGACAGAAAATGGCGGCCGACACTTCCTGATTTCGACCGATTCGAATGTTTACAGTCATGTAACCACCAATCAGAATTGAGCTCGCGTACGGTAAGCTTACGGTAAGCGCACGGAGCGCGCTTACAGATATATATATTGATTTAAATGCTATTTTCTCAGGACCTACTGAACAGATTTACACCAGACCTACAAAAGGCACATCCTTGACCTGAGGACTACCTCTCTGCCAAATTTCAAGTAATTATGTTCAGCCGTTCGGGCTGTAGCTCGGACTAAAGGTCCTATGGGAAAATGCATGGGGAAAACGCGTTTTGGGACCCCCCTTTTTTCTCAGCCCCCGCTTGACGAATCCCCCCGAGACTTTCAGGGTAGGAGCGGAGCGTAGCGCCCCATTAGTTTTGAAAATTTTGCGAGGATTCGTCGACCGGCGCCAAAGTTATTCCAAATAGAATGTTGCGGATTTCCTATAGAAACACGGTCCTAACTATAACTATCTACTGGCGACCGCCAGTAGATTATATATATATATATATATATATATATATATATATATACATACATATACATACATACATACATACAAACACATGGATATAGATATAGGTATATAGATATATATTATTTACTGGCGGTCGCCAGTAGATAGTTAGAGTTAGGACCTATTTTCCATAGGAAATCCGCAACATTCTATTCCCAATAAGTCTGGCGGCGATTGACGAATCTTCGCGAAATTTTCCAAACTTTTAGCCAGCTATGCTCCGCTCCTACCCTGAAGGTTTCGTGGTGATTCGTCAAGCGGGGGCCGAGAAAAATAGGGGGGTCCCAAAACGCGTTTTCCTCATGCAATTTCCCCATAGGATCTGTTGTCGCAGCTACAGCCCGAACTGCTGAACGGAATTACACCAAATTTGGCAAAGAGGTAGTCCTCAGTTCAGACTCGTGCCTTTTGCTTAAATGGTGTAAATCCGTTCAGTAGTTCCTGAGAAAATTAGGGTAAAAAAGTTAGTGATATCTATGGCCGGGGAGGATCCGCGCACCCTCCCCGAACCCTCCCGAGCACGAGCTGAATGCTAATTGGATGCCAACACTCTGAATCAGGAAACCGAAAAAAGGCGCAAAACGCGACAAGGATGCAGGGTAGAAACACCCTGACCCCCTAGGCCTGCTCAGGGGGTCCCACAAGGACCCCCAAGGCCAAACTTTTTTTTTAAAAAAATTCAAAAATCGTGGGATGCGCGTAGGGTCTGCGCATCCCGCTGACGGAAAAAAAAAACGAAGTGCGGGCTCTCGCGCTTCGTTTTTATTTAGCCCCGTGGGGGCAATATCTCTATCATAATGGGAGGCCCAGAGGGGCCCCCCAGCCCCGGGGACCGCCATCCCCGGGGCTTTAATTTAATGTATGCATGGGGGCTCATGCCCCCCCACACGTCCCGGGGACCGCCACCTCCCCGGGGCACTAAATATTTAAAATAGGGGGTCCGTTACGGACCCCCAAGCCCCGGGGACCACCACCCCCGGGGCTTAAAATTAAGTGGGAGGGGGGCCGCACGGCCCCCCTCCTGGAGCCAAAGATGGCCCTGGGGACCGCCACCCCCCAGGGCCGGCTCCTGCAGTGTCCCGGGGTGCCCACCCCCGGGACACTGCTGTTTGCAATGGCAGGGCGGGAGCCTCGCGGCTCCCATCCTGCCATTGCAAACTGCTTTGCTTCATTGAAGCGAGAGCAGGGAAACCTGCTCCTGCTTCAATGAAGCAAAGCAGATTGCTTTTCCATATGGGGAGCAGCATGTTACCTGCTTGCCATGTGGAAAAGTAATGCCGGCTCCCGCAGGAAGCGGGAGCCGGCTGGGACCGTGGGGGGATTGGGACCCCCCCCATGGTCCCCAACGAGGTGGCCAGGCCCCGGGGGATGGGCCAGTAGTGGCCCGGGAGGGGGGCCACGCGGCCCCTCTTCTAAAAATCTAAAAAATTTATAAATAAAAAAAACTGCCCCGGGGGATGGGGTCCCCGGGGCAAATTATGGCCTCTGTAGGGGGGCCACGCGTCCCCCTTCCCGATTGTTTTTTTATAAAAAAATACAAATTGGGGGCAGGCCCTGGGGGATGGGGTCCCCAGGGCCAAAAAATAAGAAAAAGAAGGGGGGCTACACAGCCCCACTTCTTAAAAAGATTTTTTTTTTTTTTAAACGGGATCTGGGAGGAGGCCACGCCCCCTCCTTTCAGGGGGCGCGTTTGCAGAGGGGGAACGAATTCCCCTTCAATACTGGGGTCCCTGGGGGCCAACTAGCCCACCAGGAACCTCCAGTATGCGCCAGGGGGCTGCGTTGCAGAGAGGTGTAATGAGGCCACGCCCCTTTTTACACCTCTCTGCAACGCAGCTCCTTGGCGCTTACTGGAGGTACCTGGTGGGCTAGTTGGCCGCCAGGGGACCTCAGGATTCAAGGGGACTTAATCTCCCAACTTAAAACGTGCCACGGGGCGCGTTTGCAAAGTGGTGAAGGTAGGGGGCGGGGCCTGAGGTGAGATCTGTGCAAACACGCACTGTGGTGCTTTTTAGGTTGGGGAATTAATTCCTCTTCAATCCTGAGGGTCCCTGGGGACCAACTAGCCCACCAGGTACCTCCAGTAAGCGCCACGGAGCGGTGTTGCAGAGTGTTGTAAAAAGGGGCGTGGCCTCTGAATACCTCTCTGCAATGCAGCTCCCTGGCGCATACTGGAGGTACCTGGTGGGCTAGTTGGCCCCCAGGGGACCTCAGGATTGAAGAGGAATTAATTCCCCAACTTAAAACGCGCCACAGGGCGTGTTTGCACACGTCACCTCAGGCCCCTCCCCCTTCCTTCACCATTGTACAAATATTCCTCTAAAATCAGCCAAACTACGAATTCCGATTTACTCACCTGTAATCAGGAGAGAACCCAGTGCTGCATCTTTTAGCCCAGCACTGACCCAGAAAAGTCATTCTAAGCGTACTTACCAGTAACTTGTATTTCCTTCCATAGGAATCCATTGTGTGGTTTTCACCAGAAAATGTTCAAAGTGTCCATTTTTGAAACGTACAAATATTCCTCTAAAAATCAGCCGAACTACGAATTCCGATTTACTCACCTGTTATCAGGAGAGAACCCAGGGCTGCATCTTTTAGCCCAGCACTGACCCTGAAAAGTAATTCTAAGCGTACTTACCAGTAACTTGTATTTCCTTCCATAGGAATCCATTGTGTGGTTTTCACCAGAAAAGTTTCTAAGTGTCTATTTTCACAAAATAAAAATATTCCTAAAAAATCGTCTGTATGACTTAAACACATTCTTTCAACTGTTTACAGGAGGTTGGCCAGTGCTGGATCCAGGATCCACCACTGAGTAAGAAAAAGTAACGATAACACTACTTACCTGCTAAGTGAATTTTCTGCCATAGGATAGGTCAGTTAAAACCTTTGCCATCAACTACAGAACACATGAACAACAGGACAATAACTGGCCAGACAAGGGGGAACTACTGATTGCAGTGAGGGTGCAATACCTGGCTTTTCTGCCAAGCTTGTCTTTCTTCCTAAATTCCTTCCAGCATTACTTGCTTTCACAGGTCTAGTGCTAAGAAACCAATAGTCATCACGTGATTTATGAATTTATTTAACAAAACACAACATAACATGACATTGTGGTGCCGACAAAATCAAAAGGCATTATATTTTGTGTTTGGGAGCTACTATTATTAGTGTTGTAATTGTGACCACATCAGACAAGCATTGGCAAAGCCAATAGGTCTCGCCTATGCAAGATCTATTGGCTTTGCCAATGTGTGTTAGCCATGTTGTACGCCAGCATGGCAGCTGCTCAGCCTGGCTAAAGGTTAGTAACTTAGAGGAGAGTGGCGTGGAGTGGAGTGAAGTGGAATGGCGAAGAGTGGAGTAGAGTGTTGTGTATTGGAGTGGCATAGAGTAGAGTCACCTAGAGTGGCGTACAGTAGAGTGGTGTAGCGTAGAATGGGCTGGTGTGGTGTATTGAGGTAGAATGTTGCAGAATACAGTGGTGTAGAATGTAGTGACATAGTATTCAGCGGTAACCCTTTAGCAGACTTGCTCCTTTCATAGCGCAGCTCTGTCTGGTAGCTGTGGCTGCCCTTGCTGCTGTTGCTACTGACCCAGAGGTCAGGAGTTCAAGGCCCTCCTCCACCAGCAGGCTCCTGTCTGCGCCTCATCCCTGGTGATCCAGTGGTAGTGTGTCACTGCTCTGCGTGCTTTACTGCCCTTTGGTCTCCCTCTTTCTGCTCGTTCCTTCTCTTGACTGCCTCTGCCCTTTTGGGCTTTGCTGCCCTCTTTTCACTTTCTTTTCATTTGCTCGCTCTGCTTTTTTTTCATTTTTTCCCCCTGCTTATGTCCCCCTGCAGCTGCGACCCCTCCGCGGCTCTGCCCCCTCCAGTGTCCCTTTCCATGTTTTCCCACCTTCCAGCTGTTAAGCCCCTCCGCAGCACTACTTAATGGCGGCCTCTGCACAGCCACGTGCAGCGTACATGCCAAAGGCAAGCCCATCTGTGACCGTCTGCGCCTGGACCGCATCCAGCACCAGGATCCCAATTATCGCTCCTTCCACCGCTTTGATGCCAGCACCCTCCTCTCCCTCAACCCCGGACACCACACTGTCTGCCACCTTGCGTCACTGAAGATGTAGGGACACTTTGCCTGCCGGAACTGCAACCACACCTTCACCCATGCTAAAACGCAAGCTCCTCTCGCCGCTCAGCCGACCAACAGTGCTCCCGACCGAATCAACTGCATACTCCTCAACGTGCGAACCCTCCACAAACACGCCATGGAAATCTGGGATCTCCTCGATGCCACCTCTCCTGACATCACTTTCTTCATGGAAACCTGGACCAACCCATCCTCCGGACCGGACATCGACATCACCATCCCCAGCGGCTACAAAATCAGCCGCAAAGACTGCCCAACCAGCCAGGAGGAGGCATCACCATCGTTCACAAGAACAACCACCGACTAACCACGCACTCCAACGACAACCATGGAACACCTCCATTTCCAGATCCAGTACAACTCAAACACCACCCTCCACGGACCCTCATCTACAGGCCCCCCTGGACCCCGATCGCCCTTCACAGACACCATCGTAGACCTCATCGCACCCCAGGTTCTTGCATCCACGACTACAACCTACTCAGAGACCTCAACTTCCACATGGACAACCCCAGCGCCTCCATACTGGAGAACCTCGCCAACATCGGTCTCAAGCAGCTGGTCACCGCACCGACCCACACAGCCGGACATACGCTAGACCCAGTTTTCTCCGCCAGTGGGAACATCAGCTACAGCCACACCACCAAACTCTCCTGCGTGCACCTTGCCTTCACCATACCCACCAACCTCATTGCCCCCCTGTCGCAGCTGGGGAAAGGACACGGAAGAACTTCTTAATGACTCCCTCAGAACAAAATATATTTGTAAATTCAGCCATTGTTCTCCAAACATCAGTAAATGAGTTTTGAAAATACGCACATTTTCATCTGAAATCCACACTTTTTAATTTTGGTTTACATATAGTTAATTCAAACAAGCAAAAGCTTCAAAGTTAGTAGCTTGGGCTGCACATAGGAGAGCTGCTTACATGTAGCTGGGGAGCTGCCAGTAGCTCACGAGCTACTCATTGGAAAAATCTGGTTTAGGTCTTTGTGATGGAGCCTGAAAATGATTGTGTAAGTTAGTTATAAGTGACATATCATTTGATATATTTTGCTTGTAAGGAAAGAAGAGGAGCGTGTGGTTTGACGACAGTTGTGTAGAGAGATTTGATCATTCTAATGACAGAAGCCCTCATTTAAGAAATCGTAAATTGCGACAAATAATTCACGATTTGTGATTTTTTAAATGGAAATTTACAAAAATGGCTTTGGAAAAGTCATCTCAATTTGCACAACGACATCTACTGAATCCACTGGTATTTTACTAACCAACCTCTGTAGTAATAGGTAGGTTGATTCACAAAATACCAAGTCATAGTGGGTGAGATAGGTGACAAACTGCGACCCACTACGATTGGCTACATTCACAGGCATAGCGGCCTGCTGGGGTCAGCAGAACCCCATGTCCGTGATTGCATTTAAATAAAGCTATTTATATTTAAATGCAGCCGATTTTCCATGAAGGAAAACGGGATGTGTTTAAAAACAAAAAATAAATAAAAATAAAACTTTTTTAGGAGCAGGCAGTGGCCTGTGGAAGCACTATCTACTCCTAAAAAATTTGCAAATGGTTTACAAACTCCTTTGAGGAGTTGGTAAAATATTAATACACCCCTCAACGAATCAGAATCCGGAAAGGAGTCCCTTACATACTCTTCCCAAATATGGATTCTGTATCCGTTCCCAAACTCATCTCAGTTTGGGTTTTGTGAATAGAAAAATTGTCATTTTGCAGTCGCAAATGCTCCAGTTTATGAATCAGAGCCTTTCTGGCTGCAAAATAGTTTTTCACATGCGGGTCAATGTTTTTAAAAGAAAGTCATTGCAGTTATAGTTAAGTACAAAGACTGCTCTGGAGCGTAAACATAAGTTGTAGCAGACAATATAATGACCTGTTGTGAGCCTAGTTTGCGGAATATATACATCAGTTTCGCAGTCGCCTCGCTTTATTGTACTGTTCCTTCCTCTTTCTAAGCCTCCATGCTAAACTGAGCACTGTTATTGGAGAAGAAAAGTCCACATAGATAAACAATTCCTTCCTTTTTCCAATGCTTTATGATAAACAGAGCAGTCTTTGTGGTAGAGGAACAGATTACATAGAAAACAAGCATAGGGTAAACAAGTCGGCCTGTGCTATTTTACATAACTGTGCTCTTTGTTGTAATAGCTGGGTGGAAGAGAGGTTGCTATATATTGCAATGCAGATCACAGGAGTCGTCAAATCCTCACTGGTGTATAGGATGAGCAACAAAGAAACAGAACTGCAAAAATCCTGGTTTTCACAAAGACTAGTTTCAGATGAGAGACAGGCATGGCACAGTAAAAGACTAAGGCTCTGATCAGGACTTGAAATATTTCACCAAGAGTGATAACGCAGGTAAAATTCCATCTCTAGGAATATCAAGTGTCTCCAGGTGTGGATTAATTGGGTCCACAAACTCAGGGCCTGATAATTCTGGACCTCACTTTGCTGCTGCAGGAGCTACGCACGGGCTGAAGACCTCAGCAGAGCCACGACCTGCAGCAGAATGGAGCGCAGACAATGTTCTTGCCAGAGATAGCAGCACTGAGTCCCTGACACCCAGCCACCAGCATCGCGTGGCCCTCCTGCTGACATCTTATGCCTGCTCAGAGCTGGCAGGCAATGTCATCAGTATTCACTGCAGAATTGGGGTGGGGGATAAATGCATAGTAAAGGACAAGATATTTCAGGGTCCCTGCAGTTATTCCCCATTTGGGTAAAAGAACTTTAAATAACAGTTTTTTGGTGCAGGGATACCTCTGGAATCAGGGATTTTGTCCCTCAGTATCCCTGTAGCAAACATCTGGAACACTTGTAATCAGGACCTAAGAGTCACCACATGCTATAATAGGTAGGAAAACGAACAAAATATATGAACATGGTGAACTTCCACTGCTGCGTTAGTCTATAAATCTATGAACAAGAACACAAAAAGGGGAGAGAAATTATTTTGTTACAGAGGCATAATATGCGCCCTTCCTTTGTTTAATTTGCCTATGCCTGAATGATGGAAGGTAACTCCGTTTTTCTATTTTGTAAACAAGGGGTGCAGATATAATTTTGTTGTATGACCCACTTTTACATTATTTTACAGTCCATCTAGGTGGGTATCCAATGAAAGGATTAGGAAGCAGCTGCATTTGCCAAGAACAGCATATATAACTAATATTGAGATGACTTCATTACCGGGGGAAGGCTCCATATAACTTAAATCAGAAGCAAATCAACCCAGTTTGGACAGTGAAATGCATTCTGTGCCTTTTTCACATTCTTTTATTCTCTTCCTCTCAAAGGAGGGAAACCGAGTCACCCACCTGTGCCCCAACTCCAGAAGTAGTTGGGGTGTCCCAATCAATTTCTAATGTTTAAGTGCCTTTACTATGGGCAATACTGTTGGTTAGATAAACAACCTATATCATTCTTATACAGTTTGTAGCCCCAACTACAGTTGTGGGAGACTACAAGTTGGAAATATAAAACTTTGGGACCCTTCACCCAATTAATTTTAACTAGGGAAACCTGTTTTTGTGTTAAGTATAAATCTACGAACAAGAGAGAATTGGTTAAGCCTAGAGATTTAGGTGCATGCAAGCCAAATTCACCAAATTATTGGTGGAACCCAGGCCCACACATGGGCTTTTCTAAATCCACAAGCTATTCTGAAGCACAGCCTGCAGGATTCCCGGACCCACGGGCCAGATTTCCAAATGAAAAGACCCATGGATGACCACATTCTCCAGTTCCCTGAACCATGGATAAACCACTCGTGTAACTTTGTTTAGCACCAAGCAATTAGTCCTGGGCCCCCACAGGTTCTTCTACGTTGAATCTGGACAACCAGTAAAAATCACTCAACATAGACGGGGGACTATTTATCCTATGCAGTGTGCAACCATACTGGATTACTACAGGAAGCAATGTCACTATTTTATCTACCCTTCGCTTGGGTGGGAATGGGTCTACATCCCAGTCAAAGCTGAAGTAATCCTTGCATACCATTGTATTATGTATGCATGTAAATATATGTATAGTATGCAAAATGCCTGTTTATATATAAAACATTCCTGTCTATCGATTGTTGGCTCATCGCTGAAAAGCAACAGTAAAACTGAGGCAATGCATGAGCATACACATAAAAAATGTATGCATTTATAAATACTCAACACTACTTGTCATGCAATAAAACATACATTCGGGAATGATAAGCAGTCTTACGCTGTCATTATAAGAAAATTCATTCAATTGACGATTTATCATGTCAATACATCTGAAAGCTAGAGAGCCACGCAGCGTGAGAGCATTTTGTTTCATCCATGTTCTCAGAGGTGGTCAATCTTGCTTTTTAAGTGAGTGCTCTGAAGAGGCCTCTTGATTGTATGATCAGTGTAGAAAAGCAAGTCTAGTCACCTGTAACTTTTCCACATTCTGCGGTAGTTCAGTCTTTTCTTTAGATCTACTAAATGAAAACATATTAAAACAAAGGGAAGGTAGGCCTGGCTGATCTCTTTCAAAGGAGTAAAAGATGGGTTTTTGTTTTGACCCGACTTGACTAAAGTGATAATGTTAAGGTGCTGATAAGTCAATGGACAGGGCATTTAAATGAGGACATGTCTGACTCCCCTACAGTCTATAGAAGTGTTACTGCATCAAAACATTTCCAAGTTCTTTTGTGAGCTTCCCTTTCTTGGTTTCCTGTTCTTTGGTTAACAACACAGATGGACAACTTCACCCCAGATTTAACAAATCTTAACAAAAAGATTGCTGGGTCTAGGTCTCCATGGGCCACAATAAACCGGCACCTAAGATAGCATTTAGGCAGTTGTTGAGCAATGAAGTGGATGGTTCGCCATTCATGCATTGCAATGGAAGCAGCGACTGGGGTACCTCGAAATCGACCGTAAATGCAACTCTTACTTGGACGTGCATTCGGTATAAACTTTCAAAACCACCATAATAATGGAACCGATACTATACAAGAGTACATCTGGGTTTGTCCAATGAAAAATAACTTATAACAAATAATTCCAAAACTACAGCAGAGTTAACAAGTTGTTACATATCAAGTGCTCCACCCTAGAATATGAAAAGGGATGTGAACAGAAGGGGGGAAGTTATGGTAAGTGTTAGGGAATGAGCCAAGGAGGGGGAGGGGCAGCTCAGAATGGCTGAAGGAATCCCGTAAGAGGTCTTCCTCAGTCATCTCTTCCAGGCCCACAATAGCTGAACCTTCTAGCTCTGATTTGAGCATTTCATAAAGCACTAAAAGCGTTTCTTGTAAGGTATCCTAGATGATGCCATCCAAATCTGCTCCTCCAGAAATGGGGAGGTTTTAAAGTAACTAAATGTTGCCGCGTAGAGTATTTTTGCCAGGGTGCTTCAAACACCTGATGCAGTTATACCAACTGGCTCTTCCATCTCTCCATTATTTGGAGGGAATCTGTTAAGAAATAAATGAGTCTATCTCCCATTTCAAATCTGCCTCTGACCACCACTAATAGTGAGTCATTTGTGTCTTCATCTCTTAGATAGCGGCAGTCCAGCTCCTCCTTTCGCACCTATCAATCTAGAAAACTAAAGGTAGACAGTGGAATAACACAAAATGATGGGCTCGTCTGCAAAATTTGAGCAAGGGCCTCCGAGTCTCTCATACCTTACAGATATTCATTGGCCTTGGGCTGAATGGGCCCCATCCAGTGCTTAATTTGAGCCAGTGGTTTCCGGTGCCCGGGGCCGGCACTTCATTGTCAACACCTGCACCTATGACAACCAGCCGAAGGCATTTTTGAGTGTGTAAAAGTACTCCTGCACACTCTTTTACATACTCTTACATACCTTTATCAATTGGCCCAAAACATATATAATGTGAATATTCAGGGAATATTCATTTACATGCTGTGCTGTGCCCTCTTTGCACTTTTCTTAATGGGGAGTTCGATGTTTCCGGGCTGAATCACCAAGGCTTGCAAGAGCACATAAAAGAGCACTCTTGTAGTACTACTTATGATACTCAAAATGTTATCAATCGGCCCCTTAGTGATCAATAACACTGAATTTAAATCCAAATTCCAAATCCTCAAAAAGGGCCCATAAAATAGAACGCCTCTGCTGTCCAATGTGCCATTGCATGTCAAATCTTGCAGATACAACAGCATCTTGGTCAATTAGTCCCTGGACAAGGAAAAACTCACAATACAGCAACAAGACAGAGTGCTTTTCCTTACCCAAGTCTTTCCTCCTTTTCAATTCATTGATATTCACGTTAATCTCCTTCGCTGCGGCAAAGGCCTCCTTCAGGGCTTTGTAATCCGGGTGGGTGGCAGGCGTAGAATTCATCATCTCGCATAAAAGCAGGGGGTATTTCATGATGCGCTGAATTGGCTTGATCATCAGAGAGCCAATATCCAGGAGATTCGACTTCCCTCTGAAAGGCAAAAACAACAAGTGATGCTAATGGACACCTAGATGGCTAAACATCATAAAATGGCGTCCATTACAGAGCACTCAGCGGGGTGCCGCCTCTTGCAAATAATTTGGGTTGGACTATGCAACTCGCGCATCTCCCAATAATCACATGTACTCAAAGGAGATGTTGGCTGACTCATTTCCCTGCCTTCATGGCCTGCATTTATTTATTTACAGTTTTATAAACTGTGAAGTGGGCTTCATGGGCGTCAGAGCAGTGCACGGCAATGGTGCTTCAAAACAGGAAGGGATTAAGCAGTTCAGAGTATACATTCCTATAGTGCTGCAAAGGAGAAAGAGCACAGAACTCAATCAGAACACAATTTATCAAAAAACTTAGAGCTCAAGGTCCTTTGTGTAGCAGTGCAGGGCATAAGGTACAACGCAAGGATTGTCTTATACTATTCATTGTAGTTTACCACTAGAGTAAATAGCACAATTTACAAATGGCAGCCATTCTTGAATGTTATGTGGTGTAATAAATTGCCAATAATGGGCGACACGTAAGGACCCTTCTAAAGGAGGTGGGAAGAAGATGTGGTGCAGCCGTGGTATAGGTGGGCACGTGGGAACAAGTGGAAAAAAATGAAATGGAAAGTTATTCAGGAAGTTCACCCTTCGTGAGAAGGGAGGTTTTGGGTACAACCTTGAAGATGCTGCATTGTAGGCACCTTCCTAATTGGGGGGGGGGAGGGGGGGGGCAGGGAGTCCAGCGTTTTGGGGCAGCGCCAGAGGATCTTCAGGGCCCTGTGTTTCGTAAACCCTGGAACTCCAGCCGCAGTCTTCCTTTGCGTTTGAGCATGCACGCGCCTCTGGAGATGAGTATTCCATAGATAGGAATGAAGAAATGGAGGCGTGTGCTATTTGTAGGCAATACAATATCTCAAGAAAGGCTCGTTAGCATCTTGAGCAGAGATGAGAGTGTGTAGGGTACCCATATAACAATGGCGTTTCACTGCTTTGCATTATTCATTTCTACAAGATATACTCTGCAGGCCCAATCAGGTGCAAAGGCAGTAACTGGAGTGAAAGTATCCGATGAAAACAGTACATGAGTCACTAAAAGGACTGGAAAAGAGAGACGAACAACAGAACAGAGTACACAAGGGCAAAGATGGAGTCCTTGGGGGTCGGTACTTTATGAGCTGTTATGGCAGACTGGTCGACTCCGCTGCTTCTCAAGAAGTATTTTCAAGTTTAAAATTATTTTCTATATTTCGTGACAGCATTCTTTTTGCACAAGTCAGTGAAACAGATGCTCCCCTGCCTACTAGGGCAATGGAAAAGCTCCAAATAAACAAAGGATTGACATGTACAGCTTAAAAGCACGCAACAGGGACAATTATATATTTTATTAATTTTTTTAGAATGCAGCATTCCATGATTTTAGGTGTTGACTACAGACTGCAATTCTAAGATGGCTTGCCTCTCCTGACCATCTATGAACGCATGACCACGAGGCCACCAGGATGTTACGTGTGTATCCAGTTACAGGCATCATGAGGGGGGGCTGGGGGAGGAGGGGAGAAGATTAAATCAGTGAGGCCCTATAATTTTTTGCAGGGGGCAGCCCTGGCAGTGTCATAATGGGCAGAAACATTCCAAAAAGTGATGATTGACTGCCCAAATTAACCTCAGCCACTGGTCACTTGGGGCCACATCCCATTCCATCGGTGTTTTGCACACCATTAGTTTGGACCCAGCCATATGCAAATCCGTTATGACCCTGCTCCAATGGGAACAGTCCAGCTTCAACATCAAGACCAGGCCCTCCCTGAACCAAACACAAGCAGCCCAGGACAGATTTCACCCTTATTAGGGCTCATCCGTGGGGTGTAACTTGGTCCCAGTGGCACAGTGTGCACCCAGTTCTGGGCATACCTGTCCCACTTAGGGCGGCAGCAAAAGGGCCTCATTGAAGAGGCTTGTTTTCTCATTCTCGTTTCAGTACATTCCAGAACTGTTCTCCTAGCACCAATATTGACCTGGATAAATGCAACTAATGACTGAATAGGACCCGAGTGATCAGGCTTGGGTTTTGGGTCTTTCTGTTTGACCGTTGCATAGTTCAGGAGAAGTTTCTGGCGGCAGAGAGAATTTTGAACGTTAATCTTGGACCATCAGAAGCCGGTGTGGGGTTTTGAGAGCTGACGTGCTTCGATTTCTTAAGGTTTAAACAGAAACTAGATGGCTAGTTTTGTAATCTCTGTAAGCTCTTTCACTTCTTCATAAGATAAATTCCCGAAATATTGTGGTTGGGACCTGTTGGACTTGGCCCTTTTTGCAGGGTCATCCCTGAACTTTTTGCCTTCCTCCTAGCCTTTTTTCTGACATGGTGTTGGTGATTCTAGGACTCTGGGCACTTTAGTACTGCTGTTCAGTGTAAAGTGCGTGTGCGCTCTGTGGTAAACATGGTGAGATTGGTCTACACCTGTTTGGCATATATCATTTACCTGTCAGTCCCTTGTAAAGTGGTATCTCAGATACCCGGGGCCGGTAAATTAAATGCTACTGGTGGGGTTGCAGCGCTGATTGCGCCACCCACCAAAGTAGCCTTTCAAACCGGTCTCAGGCCTCTGCCAGTTGTGGCTGGATTTCCCCAAGCCCTGGGCCTGGGCAGACAAAGCAAAAGTGGTGTATAAATATTGGGGCTCCGAGAGCGACCCGGAAGCCAGGCGGCCATGCCTGGTTGTGGGCGGGGCAAAGCTAAAGACCGGCCAATTGCAACGTGGCCAAAGAAGAAGCCTGGGCTGAGGAAGGCGGGGCCCCCGAGTACCGGAGGGAGCCCCACTTGTGGCCCCAAGCGTTGGAGCCTGGCGAGCTCCAATCCCGCGTCTGGTGGACAGAGAGAGGCAGGATCACCGAGACGCTGCCGGACCTCCTCTGCATCCAGAGGAAGAGCCCGGTAAGTGGGGGCTAATCAGAGCAGCGTCGGCATACCAGGAGGCACCGTGGTACCACAGCTGATCCCTGCAGGCTGCTGAGTGGGACCGGAGGAGTCCAGAAGAAGAGCCCCGGAGAGTGGGGCTTCAATTTGCGCAGTGTTGGTGCCAATCGAGGACACCAGGAGGAGTCCCAGAGGGGAGCTCCCATGGCACAGTGTTGCCGAAGCAAATTTCCTCAGCTGCACCGCAGTTGCGGGCAGCTGCACCATGTAGGCAAGTTTTTCCTTAAGAATCCCGAAGTGGGGCTCAAAAGGCACAGTGGTGCCAAGGCCTAATTTCCAGCTGCACCGCGAGACAGAACGGGCAGCTGCAATGATGGGGGCATTTTTCTTTTCTTGAGATAAAGGAGTGAGATGCACTCCTCCGCCCCAGCGCTTTGCGCACTTTGCTTTCGCTGCAGTGGCAGCCGAAGGGGCCAGTGGAAGGCCCCAGTTACAAGCTCTGGCATTTGGGACAGAGGGCATTTGAGCCCCACAGAAAGGCCAGTTGGTCAGGGGATCAGTGGTAGGTTGGTAGGGCGCAATGCCCTAAAGTGATTTATGCACCATGACTATGACATAATGTGTTTATGCTTAGGATGATTTATGCATAATGTGCTGATGCCTACAGAGATTGCATAATGTGTTTATGCTGATGATTATGCCTAATGCTATTGTGCTAATGCTGAGTACAGTATTCTGCCAGTAGTTACTGGTTGTGTTTTACATTTGCTACTTGTGCTTTGTGATGGTTCTGACAGTGGCCCGATTGGCCCTGTCCTGTATATAATCCCCTGTGAATATTGCCCAGTGCCAGTTGGCACAGTGTATATTGTGTGATTATGATTCTAATGTGTTTTGGATAATACAAAGGCCATTTTTTATATAACCTTGTGTGGAGTTTCTTTTGTAGTGTGCAGTGTGTGTTGCTGCTGTGTGTGTGTGTGTTGCGCAAACGCTTTACACATTGCCTCTGGGATAAGCCTGATTGCTCGTGCCAAGCTACCAAGGGGGTGAGCAGGGGTTATCTTCGGTGTATAACTCCCTTGCCCTGACTAGAGTGGTGGTTTCTGCCTGGCTTTGGCGCATGCCCTAGCTAACCCGAAATCCCATTTCTAACAGGACCCAATACCAATCACTATTTGGTTTATGTCTAGATTCACTTTTGATGCAGCAAATTCACAATTAATCTGTTGCGTATTGATCATGATCAAAGATTCTTGATCTATCGATCTTATTGGGCAGTGGAATTTCTGAACCCTCTCCTATAATTAATACACTCAGTTTTCATTGGAGAAACCCTTTTGTACATCAAAATTCTTTTTAGGTGTGCAGTGAAGCAGAACTGCCCCTCGTGCCATGCTGTAATGGTGATTTCCTGCCTTGCCCAAGTAACAAGAGTTTTTCTTTCCATGGCCAGGGGCTAGCAGTGCTTAATTCGTAAACAAATAACTGCCAGAGCCCTTGCACCATCTATTGCCCTTGCCAGCGCTGCCAACAGCAGTACCTACACAACTGCTAACCATCACACTCCTACAAGTGTGACAATTCAGACTATTTCGGGCCCCAAAGCTATACGAATGGTTTGGGTGGCAGGTATTAGTCGTTTTTAATGTATAGTGAATTAAGAAACAACTTACACGAACAACGCCACCATGTAGCAAACTGTAATAACTGCCAGTATTGACAATTAAGTGCTGGTGCCAATTACCGGAAACCACAAGCTTAAATTAAGCACTAGGGTCTGGTGCAATAAATGTGACAGTAAGAAAGTTAGCACTTGACAGATGGTTCAACTCTGGATTGAATCTAAACAATCACAGTATATTGTCCCGGTTTACTATATCATGAGGGGCCTCATAGGTATAGCGTGGTGTCGATGTAATCTTTGAATGCTCATATGCGTTTCCAATTACCTTATTGAGAATATGTACAGGCTAATTAACATATGTGGCTACATTAAATATAGCCAGAATCGAGCTATGTTACATTTGGTTGTACATGTGATAGCTGGATTAGATCAGTTTCTAGACTGGAAGAAATAAACTTAGACATGGTTACAAATAGTTAGGTTGGACTCTTTGGTGCTGAGAATGTGACTGGACTCTTTGGTGCTGAGAATGTGACTGCTATGTCCTCAGCACTAACTTTACAGTTTAGAGGATACATCCTCACAATCATGATAGGAGTTTACCCCATTCTACCCTCTCCAGTGGGCCACATACGTCCAATAGACAACAGGGAGTAGGTAAATAAAAATAAATGGGGTTGGGTAGTCCAGTCATTGGGTTGCATCCACCAACCCTGAGACCAGTACACTTTTATGCCTCTGGCCAGGGTGGGGGTTCATATTGGGATGATTACTACTAATCTGCCCCCCTGGGGGTGAGTAGGTGTAGAGAGAGCCCACTAGACACCAAGGATTATATATGCAAAAAAGAAAATTACAATCAAAGGGGAGGGTGGCCACCCATCCGGTCATGGTGCCACTCACCGTACCCCCAGGGCCTAGCAGAGAGTTGAGATGGTTTGTATTCAATGTGCACATCCCAGGGAGATGAAAACTCCCAGGTACATTTTTTCTTTTGGAATCTTTTTATTAAGAATTTTCCACAAATCACATAGCGGTTCAAGCATATGACTGCTCACGCATAACATCCATCTCGTTACAGCCAAGGAAACAAAAGAGAGTAGATCACTATAGTAAGCAGAGAACGCATATAGTGACAACATTTTTTTAAGGAATGGAATGGGTGGGTCACCACCTCCACCCATGACGGTCTTTCTGCCTCCCTGGGTGGACAGAAAACCCACTAGATCCAAGGGAAAAAAACATTATTTAAAAAAAGTATAGGTTTGGGGTCAGCCCATCCTGGCATCCCTTTTAATTCCCCAGCCCAATACAGTTTTTCTGCCCCCTTTGCCTTAACCTGCTTGTCACAGAGGGAACGCTCATAAGACACCCTGTACTTTAAATTAAAAAAAAAAAGGAGAGAAATGGGGTCAAGGGCCAGCCCATCAGGCATTTGGTAGCCCCCATATCCTTGGACCCTTGACAGGCTTTCTGCAACTCTGGTGGGTCAGATTCGGGGTGGGGGAGGGCTGCTCCCACATCTGCCCCAACAAAAAGCATCACTGACCACCAAGGAAAAAATGCAAATAAAGAATGTGGTCGTGGTTGACCTGTACTAGCATTGCCCCCAAACCTCCCAAGCCTTAGATAGGCTTTCTGTATAATTCGAGGGATAGCCCTTATATGCCCACCATAGGGGGGCACAAAGTCCCCCAGACCACCATGAAATAAAGTGAGGTGAGGGCCAGGGTGCTGGCCCTCACCTCTGGCTACATCTCTCAACTGCAGTGCCCCAGACAATCTTTCTCCATCTGTGGGCCACATTTGTGGATTCACTCCAGTCTGAATTAGGGGGAATGGGCAAAGAAAATATACCAGACACCAAGCATTTTGTGGTCAGCTGAGTGGAAGTCTGGCCCATCTTAGTATCTGGCTAAATCCAGTGCCCTCAGGCTCTAGTCACTCTGCCCCTCTGGAGTGGCAGAATGTGTGATCTATCCACTCTCTGTTATCATATATGTCACAACTACAATAACAAAAATCCAAATTTCAATTTTCCTTTATAGGATCTTACATTTTCTCCTATTCTACAATGATCAATTTCCCCATCTTTTTATGCATTTCCCCATCAAATACCAAGAAATTAACTATGAAGCGTGCTTCCTACCTCTTAACTCAAATGGAGACACATTAGTCTCCACATTGGGAGTTGTCCTGTAAGAATAGCCTGTAAAGATTACAACTATTAAATTCATCCTCTATCTGTTAACTGCAGGACTCCTTACCTTTGTTTACTATTCCCATCTGTGCATTGGATTAAGGATGGAAAACAGAAATGATCCTGTGTCTGATCCCACACCTGGTGAAAAAACTCCTATTCTTGGCACTTGTCAAAAACCATTTCATCTTGGAAACCTTCCCGCAAGAATATTTTCTCCATAAACTTAATGGTGTGAGCAGTAACGTTTCCAACGTTTTTGATCTCAGGCTACCTTGAAAAGTAAGCAATATGTAAGGTATTGGATGCTTTCTGTCTGGAAATTACAAAAAAAAGTCCAATAACGTCTCATTTTTCTGCATAGACTTTCTGAAAGTTCCACCGGCTGCACTTTCACAACACAATCTTTTGCCAATTCTTCACTCTCATGTTCAATTCACACACTCAAACTTATCTATCTGTCATGGTGCCCACCACTGGGCACTAAAAATATCCATGTGCTCTTTTTCTAGTGCAAGACATTCCTGCATGTCCTTCATGACACAGATCAAACAAATTATTCCTCAATCCAATTGGCTGGACAATCTTGTCACCACACCAAACACTGTCAAAAAATAAGTTCCCTAAAGATCCCCCAACATGTTATGTTCCTCCGGATACCCAAAGTTGATATATTATACTGCAGAAATTAACACAGCGTCCACTTCCATCGCCTTCATCCAGGCCCCCTCAGGGGTTAATTCCACCCCTCTAGGTTTAATCTCACAGCAAAACACTTACATCATCTAATATCAAGACAGCCTACCACTCCTTTACTTCTTCATCTATTTGGTCAGTTGTTCTCAATGGCAGTCTAGATATACAGTCTGCATGAACTTTCCTTTCCTAGAACATGTTCCATTTTGTATTGGAATGACTGTAATTTGGCTGCATGTCTACCCATGGTTACAGTCATAGATCTATCTTCTCCTGGCAAAACCCTATTCACCAAAAGTTTAGTTTGTCCATAAAGGGATTCCCCCCCCCCCCCCCCAACAAAAACTTTGTGTAGTGTTCTGCTGTCCACACAATTGCCAGCAAATCCCTTTCTATCAAAGGAGTAGTTCCTCTCGGATAAACACAATGTTCTTGGTCGATAAAATACCAATCAATCTTTCTCACTTTCATGTTGCAGTAAACTACAAAAAATATTGCAAACATGGTAACCCCCCACAATCTCCTTCTTAAGTTTGCTAAATACTTCTTCCTGCAACATCGCCCAACTAAGTTTTCAACACTTCTTGAGTAATACTCTCAGAGGTTCACCTTTAGATGCATACCTTAGAGCAAAATTCGGCAAAGCATAAAAAAGTGATTGGTTCTTGCTTTATTTCTGACAGGGCTTCCACTAAAGCCTTCAACAGATTGATTGGTCTGATTCCCATGCTTCTAATACCATGGCCCAAGTATTTAACTTCTTGGTGATATCATTTCCACTGGTCCAACTTCAAAGATTTTCCTATTTCGAAACGTATGTCGAATACATGACCATGTTCTTCGATGTGCTTCTCATGAACTAAGAGATCCTGCTGGAAAGCTATGGCACTTGAAAAGCCGTACAGCTTTTCCTTCACGAGACATTGAAAAACTGGGATTGCACTGGCGACTCCAAAAGGCATTTTCAGGACAAAAAGTGCTTGGAGTGGTCTTCTGGCACCACCTGATGATAGTCATTAACTAAGTCCAATGTGGAAAAGTCGGATGCCCCAGCTCACCTGAACATCATCTTTTACAGATTTGGTAGCGAATGGCAGCCTAACAAGATGGATTCATTTAAACTCCATAGGTCAATACATAAACCCAAGTCCCTGACCTCCTATGTGAAATTACCCAAATAGAGAATTCTATTGGTTCAATTATTTTCTTATTGCCCAAATCATTTAAATACGCTTTCAAATTTTTGCAATATGCGGGAGGAATTTTTCTCACACAATTTTCCACAGCTATGCAAGTGAACATGAAAAAAATGCGATGCTTGAACATTTTCTATTCTTCGAAGTCCTCACTAAATACCACTTTAAACTTGTCCTTCGGCTCTTCACAAACTCATCCCCTCCATTTTCCCTATGTTCCATTGTTTCTGAGATACAAACATCTTTATTCACCACATATACAAGTGGATTCGCCCTAGGATGTAGTTTGATTCCCGTCTCTTGTTGATGTGGCCATCTTAGAAGAGATGGATCTTTCTCAGCAGCATTCACTTTCCCCTTAATATATCTATCCCGAAAATTCTGATCTGTCTAAAAATAACCTACAAGATCTATCTTGTGCCCAATATACCTTCCTGGACTTACATCAGATGGCGGTGTTTTCAGCCTCCAACCATTTTAATAACCTTCTCCTCCATGGGAGATGCATGTGGGGACTTCTAAGTCATAGTGATATGCCTTTTGAATACCATGAGGGCCAGATCTATAACTTTACACTCTAGCTTCCTTCTCGAATATCTGGGCATCAGGCTGAGCATGCAGGTTTGAGGTCTTTGAATGTTGGCTTTGCCAGTGACCAGGTCTGTGATTACTGCCGATAGTGAAGCATGTCCAAAACATGCTATTAATAATAAGAACAATTAAATTAAATTAGAAAAAAGGAAATCGCTGCCTGGAGTGCTGAAAACATGTGATGCGGGTGCTTGCAGTGTTGAGTGCGTTTGGTGCAGTATGCTTTCTCCTGGAACAATCTGGTGTGGAATTCAATTGCTAATTGCCATTCTACATCGGTCAGTTCTCCACCCTAGTCTTCTCTTAATTTGCCTTGTGGCGTTATTTGTATTATTTTATTAATTTCCCGTGGCCCACAACAATTGTGTAATTGCTGCTCTATGCCCTCCCATTGAAAACAACAGTTTACAAACTCCATGCACTTGGGCTCAGTTCATTCATAACTCTAGGTGAGATGGATTACTCTGATAAGAGAGCAGAGTGTTATGAACAGGTTAGTGATGGTTGAGTGTTATTGCCTAAAAGGGTTGAATGTATGACGTGTACAGCTTCGAACAGATTACCAAGTCTATAGACACCTGCCTGGTCTATAACTTTATATTTGTGGTTAGTGCTGCTTTTCTATATCTGGGTAGCACCACAGTCCTTATTTAGTGTTAGAATCTGTACATATAAATGTCTAAAACACAGTTTCCAGAAATGTTTATGTGTAGGAGTAATACTTGTTGTCATTGTAGCAAACATTACCAACTGCAAGCCTCGCATAACTAGGTTTGTCTGCTTTTTGGTTTGAGAACCATGTATCCACACATTGCAGTTCTGGGGATAAATAAGATCCAAAGTGAGGGGCTCCAAGGCCATCTTTCGTCACTGGCGGGTCAATCTTCTGTAGCACCTCCCTACGTCCACTCTCAGCCGAGACCAGTTCCACCAATGAAGAGTTGAGGGTGTTAAAGAAATACTGGCAAAATATACAAAAGATGTGGTGCACCACAATTTTTTAAATGTCTTCCATAATGTGATTGATTTCTGGTTGCAGTTAACTTATGGATGACATTTACATCTATGACCTTAGATCTGGATCCCCGGCTACTTAAAGGTTGTCCTTTCCCATTTAATGGATGAACCAACCGGTTGGCAGAAATAATAAATTTAATGTAGTGAGAGCGCACCACTACAATTAATCATCTGCTGATGCCCAACTTCTCGTGCGAGTTTTATAGGTTTATAAAACAAGAAATTCAAATGGTGTAGTTCTTGCTGTGCATTACAGGCTTGATTGATTATGACCCTGATGCCGATAAACTGTGCTGGGCCGCTGCTGTATCGGGATCCCTCTAGTTTTTGTGGCACATAGCTTTGGGTTCCTCTTTATTCATCACCGTATATAAAGGTCCTGGTCTCACAGAACAAGGTGGAGGAACTTGGTATATTAAATGATTTGGGGCAACTTCATTGAGCCTCACATGAACATGGACTCAGGTATGTTAACCGACTCCGGTTATGAAAAACATTGTTCATCACCAACACAGATTTACGAGATATGCAGCATACAAGAAGGGGTGCCAGGTGTGCAGGAAAAAAGGGGGCACAAGTATGAAATAGGCATACTAAATGAAGCAAGGTGTAGAAGGCGCTTCGAGGGATACTAGTGTAAATCATCTCGGTCAGAGATTCTTCTTGTCAGGAGTTGGTGTGTAGAGGATTGTAAACTCAAACATTATCAAGCATTTTAAAGCCAATAAGCCATGCTATTTTTAAAGAAGCAGTGGCATTCACATTTTCATGCATTTTAAAAGCTGCTATCAATACACTCCTGATGCAGGCTGCAGTACCTTGGGCTGTTCGCAGATGTGCCTAGAGTTAAACATAAATGAATTCTGTAGTAGATAGCTATAACTTATGCTTTACTACGGAGCCCAAAGCCATAATTTGCCACTTTTACACAAAACAACCATCCTAGGGCAGGAGTATGATATATACACTGCAGAGCTAGGTTAGATATGGGAGGTAGGTAGAAACAAGTTACGGTAGGTTAAGTATTGTACTCATGGTATATAAGTATGTATGGCAGTTAGGTAAGTGGGTATGGTAGGTCATTTTGATATGCAGGTCAGGTATATAGGCTAGATCAAATATGTTGAGTAATATTAGGTAGCCTGGGTAGAATAGGTTGGGTATGGAAAGTCTAGTAGGTATTTTAGGTTAGATAGGTGTGGCATTTGAAGCATGGGATAGGTTTATATGTGCGATAGGCATGCGTGATAGGTTAAATATGGTACATGGGTATGGTGAGTTAGCTAAAGTAGGGTAAGTCAGTTAGGTATGGTAGGTAGGTATGATTTGGGTACTTTGTGTGCAAAAAAAGGTGTAAATCCAACATTATCGTGGTAGCAAAATGAGGAGTAGGCATCCAAAGAGCAAGCAGTAAAGGCATAAATCAGCAAAGTAATAACATCAACCCCAGCCCTGCTCAAATCAAGGAAAAAGCTGAGATACGTCTCTTTAAAGAACACTACATAACAATGCAGTTAATAGTGCACTTCCGCTCCCAGAAGCCAGCTACCTCTCCACTGCCTTTCGGACCAAGTTTCCACTCTACAAACAATATGCATACCTAAAGGAACACAAGCGGAGTCAATTCAAGGTATATGTCAAGTTGCAACACAAGTTTTAAAAAAGGACTACTTGATCCAATCACCAAACTCTCCGCACAAACACAAGGGGAATATGTAATCCTCCTCAAAATGCCCCGGCTTTGACGGTCTATCCAAGCAAGGGCCAAGCACAAAAACCCATGAAAGCTAGCGCCTCATGAGGCTGCTCGAGGCCAAGGCCGGACGGGCCAGCCGATCCAGCGGTCAATTCCCCAGGAGGCCGGATTTGACACTTGGAGGCAGGGGTTCAGCATCCAGGAACGGTGGTGCATGTTATCGATCCAAGCTGCAACTTGAAAGAGTTACTCTGGTTACAGCGTGCATTGGCAGGTCTGCCCGAGGGGCTAAATTTATCATTTTTGCCAGGGCTGTTTGAAGTTTCCAGTCCGGCCTTGCTCAAAGCCTACTCTCTCCATACTACTTTATACTTCTTTTTAATGTACTGATGAAAAAACCTCTTGCAAAACCCAGCCAAAGCTATCACTGCAAGCCCTCAATAATGTGTACTCATTCTGAAACCCTCTCCTACTCACTGCACAACCTTATTAGCACAGCTGCTCTGTCAGCTAGGATGGGTTACTACCTTCAGTAATGATGAGTAGGCCAGCAGAGCACTTGTTTTCCAGCTCCACTGGCATGCAAAGTAGCCCAGCGCACCCAAACTGATTTGAATGTGTCAGAAAGACGTCAGTGAATTCACACAAAAGGATTGATAAAACCCCGCTATCAGCACCATAAAGCGTCCTTGCGATTTAAACAGAAAAATGTGATATTACAGAACATATCCATAGCTTTAAAAACTTACAACCCAAAATGTGCTGGCAGAGTGGCATTTATTGCCACAGCGTTTTGTAGTAAAAGGCCCGCTGGCTGGTCTCATTCACTTATAGGAAAATAAGGAACATTTCAGAGCTTAGCTACAATTAAATGAAGCACGGAGTGAGTGACTGTGGAGAAGCTGCTAGCGAAGTGTTACTTTTATTTCAATCTTTATTTACGTGCAAGATTGCAGACAGCAGAGACCCAGGGATAAAGACTATTAGCTGGCCCCGAGGAGAGGTCAACCTTGAACACCACTAATACATGATGTAACATATATTTTATTCACTCTGCCCTGCAAAGCTATGTACCTCAATCGTTTTTGTGAACCAATACAGGTTTTCAACAGAAAAAACTCCCCATAGGAATTTATTTTTTAAAGATTTTCATCTGGACACTTTTTCGAATCGTTTTGCATTTGGTAGCAGGTATTTCAAATTTGGGAGATAAGGTGTGGTGGACAAGCATGAAAACGAGCAGAGGAAAAACTAAAGAGAAAAGGCAGATAAAGAGGCTGTGTGGTATTGTGAGAGGAGATGAGAGAGAGAAATGAAGAAATGCTGAGAGAAACACAAATAGAGAGATGGTAGAAAAGAGAAAAGTACTAAATCCTTTGCCTGATAGGCAGACTGGAACAGGTTATCTTTCTGCTCTGGTTAGCAGGAGAACATTCCGCACAGGTCCCAAAGAAAATCCATTGGGGTGCATTTTGCAAAGTACCACAAGTGACTGAATTCTCACAGGTCCCCTCAAGTATGATCCACCAGTCCACTCCATACCTAAAGCTTTTCATCTCCCTACTTGTTGAACACTCTCCCTCTGCCTGCTGTTATCTCACCATTCCCTGTGATAGTGCTCTAAAGCAGGTGAAATGCAAAGTTTGACAAATTGCCATAAATACTGCAGTAAAATAGAATAAAACCAACGAGACAGTGGCGTGGGGAAAACAATGAAAAGAACAGAAAACAAACCATTTTAATTGCAGAACGGAGAACGTGTTAGACACCTTTTCTGCAACCTGAGGTCCTGCTCCATTTCCACCTACCTTTCTCTGCCCTTACCAAGTTTGATATATCCGCTACAAATCATACAAACACCACCTCTGTCATTACCTCCTCAATCACTACCTTGTCCTTTAGAACACGTCTACCATTACCTCAGCAGTATATAGTTAACATTCAAAACATCATTATCTCGGCATCATCCCCACGTCTTAACATTGTACCTCAACATGGACCCCTAAACCTAACGCTCACCCTAACCAATGGAACTATTAAATTACATTATTATTAATTTTATTTAATTACACTGAAATAAACAAGGAACACAGAATACTAGCTGCACCGTGGGCAATGCTAAATATATTTCTCAATTAATATTCAATTTAATAATAGAAAGTCCAGGCCCATCCGTAACCCAAGTCAAGGTTACTTTATTGAAATACTTTAATTTAAATAAAACAAATAAGGAACACCCGCCCACTCCTGCTAATCCTAACCAACTATTCAATTACATTGTAAATATGTTTCTCCACTGTACTAGCACCAATCTCAAGAAAGCATTTAAAATCTAGTAAGAAAGTATTCAGATTCCTTCAGTTCGATTGCATTTAGAGAGGATTACTTCCATTTTGAAGCTATGGCATGTGATTTGTTTAAGCCACTAAAGATAATGTGACATAAATATATTATATTTCAGCAAATATGCCTATTCATGCGGAATATGTCAGCAAGTGCACCTAGTATTATGGGGATAACAATGTTTATAGATTGAAACATGGCCGATTTAAAACATGTAATGTAAGAAAACAACTGTATAATAAAAACAGCGTTTACCAAATTATTAGAAATGACTAATTTGCTACGAAATAAGGAAAAATACTTACTGCTCGGCATATATGTTCCTGTGGAATTGAAAACAAAGGAAAGGCAAGGTTTAGTCAATGTCCAAAAAGAATTGAAATACACTATATTTTCTTTCATCGCCATTAAAATGCCAGCCATATTATACCCTTAGTGATTCAACACTGAAATACCTTGATAAGGTTGAACCAGAGCATCATAAATGGTAAAGCAGGTGACCCTGACGTTACATTCTTACAGAAGCGCATAGGGTCTGTAACTTCAGGTCACAACACCTTTCAGCTCTTTGGAACATGCAAAATTACCCCAAAATGTGGTCTGATAAAGACATTTATCAAATAAAACGTTTTTGTAAATCATTTATTCACAAACATGAAAATGCTCTAAATTTTTGCACACTAAGATAATGAGAAAGACTAAAGATGAATTAAAAGGGGATTAATTTGGTGGCAAGATGTTAGCTTAAAAGAGCACTCTGAAGATACAAAAGGTACATCATTTTTCAAAAAGTGTTTAGATGCATTTATTGACCCAGGAATTTGTGAAGTGGAACATCCAGACTTGTGATTGGTTCAGGGGATGCTCTGCTTGGCAAGCCCCAACAGAGCGGCTCGGCAGGGTCAGAACATTCTTCTGTGCTGGTTGGTTGGAAATGGGGGAGATAAGGATGGTGAGTGGTTGCGCTATGCCACTGAGCTCGCCCATTCCCATAAGTTGAACTTCCTCACAAGCAAAATCCACAATCTTCCCCTCTCAACAGTGATCCCCTTTACCTCATAGCTGCCGTTAATATGGTCACCCTCACAATATAATCTTGACACCATGGAAAAGGCATCCTATTTTTGCCCCATATCTAATGAGGGCTAATGAGGGCTGCAACTTCCTGTCATTGTGGTCCTCTAGCTCTGTATCCACCCTTTTAGTTGTGAGCATTGCCCAAGACATTATTATTGCCACCCCCCACCCCCCCCCCCCCGCCCTCGGCCGTTAGCCTCTACAGTACTACTGGTATCAGCATTACTGAGGTACTCCAAGGTTAGAAAATGTCTCTGCAGACAGAAAATGACTAAGCCTCACCCAGTACCTAGTGCGTAAACAGGATGCAAATGATAAAACAGAATAGAGACGACTTAAGTATTTTCAGCACCATGCTGCAGCTTTATGGCACAATCCGCAACATTGAACCTGGCAGAAAAACACAAAGGCCCTGACAAAGCCAGGACTCCCTGGTTCATTACTTTGTGCAGCTCACCAAACATTTGGACACGCATGGTGTGTGGACTGTGACCTGACCCAAACACCAACAACTGCTTTCTTTTTATAACCCAATACCCCCTTTTCGGAAAGTAGTCACATCCAATTTCTCTATTAATTTTGACCTTATCCCTAGGTCAATGATGGCACAGAATGACATAGCTGTAGAGTATTCAAACATAGAGCCTTCAAAATGGGCACAAATGCTCTTTTAGGTCTCGGCTCGAAGGCTGCGCTTGCGCAGTCTCGATCCGAGATTTAATGACTTGGAGAAGAGGGGCTTGAACCCGCCCCTCTTCTCCCCTGTTCTCCATTGGCTGGCCTCTTCAATGCTGGCCAGCCATTGGAGAAGAGGTCCCGTCACTCCGATCAGGCCCCGTCCTTTTCGGATCGGGGGGCGTGTTTTTTGCAGAAAGTCTAATTATCTCCTCCAGACAATGGCAGGAGGAGATAACAGCAAAACACGCCCCCGAATCCGAAAAGGACACTGTGTTTCTCCGAGGCATTTCTGCTCTGCCTCGGAGAAAGGCAGTGGTGTGTTGTTTAGGCCCATGGCAGTTTTCGGGTTACTCTTCTGTTGCGAAACCTACATCCCGGTAGAAACCCAGAATGTCAGCATTATGATTGTTCAGCGTCGAGGACTTTTCACAATTTTGCAGATTTTGTTAACAATACAGGGTCCTGCCGCAGCTCTTTGATGTGGCAGCCTGCTCGCGATGACCCTGCGGGATCTTGAAATATTGCCACTCGGCGAAACTTCGCAGTACTTAAGCATTTTTGGAAAGAAAAAAAAACGCATTTTCAGAAAATCCAACCTGGCTCCTGTTCGCCTGTACCATGTGCACTTCTACCTGAGAACCAGCAATGTTGACGGTTCTCACAGAAAGCTGGACATGTTTGGGCAGAGTGAGCCATGATGCCTTTGTCAGAGCAAGTTTCACTACACTGCAGTGAAACTCTACAGTGCAGCTGCGCAGGCGGGTGGTAACATCTCCGGGATTTAAAAGAAAATAATGGGCGTAAGTGGCGTATCAAGGAAAAAAAACACGGATTCACAGTAAGTGAGTATTTTGCTCGGTTTGCTGTTTTATCAAAATTTCAAAATGTAGTGCTCGAGGTGGGTGTGCGAGCACTCGCTGCTCTACCTTGATGTAATTGGCAGACTCAGTGGTTCTGTTGATGTTCAAATACAATCGCACATGAATAAGTAGGCTGTTTGCCAATTGGATGCGTTCAACGTGGCACGTTAGTTTAAAAAACAAGTCCTTTCTCAGATTGGATAAAACCAGACCGAGTACACCCTCAGCTAGCAAGTTACACTGAAGCCACAGGCACTAGGCGCTACCCTTTTACCTGCGATAACGTTAAAGGGGCCATGATGTCACAATGCACTCAAAGCCCAAGCAGACACCATAAAACAAAGGAACGTTCCAGATGTCTGCTGCTGGTAATGGTTAGCGATGCATTACCGGGTAAAGAGAACTGTGTTTTCTCTGTTTTGGCTGGCCCCTTTAAACAAGCATTTACAATGCAACGGTCTCGGCATTGTTAAAGTTAGAGCTATTGGCATTGCTCATGACATTATTTTTGGGGTTTTTTGTTTTTAAAACATGTAGAGAAACGGCATTGTTATTTACAATGTCAATAGCTTAATCAGTGTGTGTGTAGGTGGCTCTGTGTGTGGGTGCAAATGCAATAGGTCTCGCATTTGAGAGTGATTAAGCTATTGACATTGTAAATAACAATGCCGTTTCTTTAAATGTTTTAAAAACCAAAACAAACAAAAATAATGTCATGAGCAATGCCAATAGCTCTAACTTTACCAATGCCGAGACCATTGCATTGTAAATGCTTGTTTGACATTGAAGTAAGGAGTTCTCCTGGAACAAAGAGCTAGTGAGTTTTGGAAGCTCATGGTGAAAACGGTTGCTATTTTATAAGGCATCCTGCAGCAGGACAAGCTCAAACCTCTGCTCTTCCAATTCACAGTTAAGAGACTGTGAGCATCTTTAATCAAAGATTCAGAAGAGGCCAGGAGCTGGGGGAGGGGAATAATTTATAGATGATAACAGCATTTACGACTGGCAAGACTGCTCTATAGTCACATGATTCACTGCCTTGTGGCACCAGTTTTTCATAGAAGAACACCCTGGGTTGCTATCGTTATGAACAACAAGCTGGCCACCAATGCAGTAGAAGGGGTGGTGAACTTGCCCTCCATAGCCAAGACCATCTCCCGGACTTTGCCCACCTGGACACAGATATCCCTTAACAGCGTGCTTAGCGATGCAACAGCAGCATGGATGGAGGAATTAGTTTACGCTAATAAACATATCATTCTTCAAAAGATTCAACTCAGATTTTACACTGGCCAGAATGTGTTGTAAAGAATAGGCAATCCTTTTTAGCTCAGTGGGGGGACTGCAATTGTCATATAATTTGAGGGAAGACCAAAGGCAAGACTCCTCTGCTTGCCAAAGTCTATGGAGGCTGGCCATGGAATTCCTCACGCTTAGGATGGTTGGTCATTATACTAGGACCAAATGGAAATGGGAGCAAAGCTTGTGGACAAGGGTTAGTCTTCTCTATGCGTCCATTGTGGACTCTTTTTGTGGTTGTGGGATTCAGTTTTGACTCCCTTTGCCGTGATTGGGGAGCTGAGCTATCTGGTGTGGCGTTAGCGGCGTCAGAGCCAAGTATTCCATTGCCAACACTGTTGAAGATTGTCCCTGATTCAATGTCATCTTACCAGGCCGAGGGATTAGGAGTTCAAGACATTTTTGCAAGGCTAACAGCAACACAGAATATATAGTTGTCCAGAGTGTAGTAGCAGTTTGTGGGGTGAGTAATACCAGGGAGTACATTAAAGTTGAATACTCCCTAATCAGAGGTGTCTTCCGGGGAAGATGCCCCTTCGGGACATACTAGACGGACTTGATAAATCACTGGGCAATAGGAATAATTTAAACCCTCGCCTCAAGTTAGATCAGGGCTTTGGCCTAAAAATGCTTCATCTAATGGAGGTGGGAAATCCCTCCACCGTACAGGTGATCTCTTTGAGAAACTTGCAACCTTGGCATAGGCAAGCAACAGTCAATTTGAATCGGCGTTTTCTCTTTTTTACATTAAGCAAAACAAAATCCTCAGTTAATTTAATGGGAGTCTGGGAATAGCCTTCTACCATCCTTAGCCGCCCTCGGATAGCCTTCAGCTATCCCTATTTCTCTTTTGACGACACCCCTGATTTTCTGACTAAATCAATAAATCAAAATTCAAAAGCGATGAAAGCAAATCCCCCCATTTTAATCCACAATCTCTTCATCCAGGAAATGGGTCTACATAATGACTAACCTTCACATGTGCTCCTGTATCTTTTGAAAGGGATTGTGTAGAAATACTTGGGAGAGTTTCGCTTTCTACGTGTTTGACTTTACAATCCTCCATTGCAAATAACTGCACGGTTCTGTATGGAAATGGCAGTAGCGTTTCTGTTTGCCCCTGTCCAAAAAGTACACTGAGACTCAAAATACAAGCCAAAAGAATTCAGTCTGTTACCATGAGGAGAGAGCGAGAAGACAGATCATGTTAGCCAGGTTCTCCAAACTATTGGTGGAGCCCAGATCATAAGGGGGGTTGCTGGGCCTGGTCTGCGTTATGTCGCGATATCCGGTCCCATGTGCTGATGCTCCACGGAACATCTGCCAAATGACTACCCAAGCCCCCTAAAACATACATACGTCACTAGTTTATTATTTTGTTTACATTCAACCCACCAGAGTCAGACATATAAACGAACCGCCCCTGAAGTTGAAAAAACAGCGAACATCCTAAATACAATAGATGGACAGAGGGGCTCATTAAAATGTACACAATTATATCACTACGTCACCGAAAGTGATGTCTTAGGGAGTCATGTCCCAACCCTATACTTCAATGTAATGCGCACATTTTACAGTCAAAACTGCGGTATAAACAGGTGTGCATATTTGATCTATGCATACAATGCATTTGTTCATGTATAAAAACATTCATGTCTGTTTGGCATTGCGAAGCATTGACTGTGGAATACATGAGCCAATATTTAAAAGAGAGTATGTACACGTTTAGAAATACTCATTAATATCTGCCACATAATAAAATACAAAATACGGAATGCGAAGATTGCTTTAAGAATCTTTCCAATCTTAAATTATTAAGCTACATCTATCAGGATACCATACGACTTCAATTTCATTTCAATGCAAGGGACTGCTATGGTAACGTATGCTTTTTGGAGATCCAAAAATAGTTTTGCTTTTAGCCACGGGTTTTTGTTTTGGGATTGACGAGGGCCTGGAAGCATACCCAACAATAACGTCGCAAAAACTATGACAAAATACAACAAGCATTATACAAAGCCAAAGGCTGGCATCCAAGGCCAGTCCTACTGGCTCCGTTTTCATTATTTTTTTGTTGACCTCCGGAATGCTGTTTAAAACATCAAATGACCTAGATATGATCTTACAGAGAAATGAAGAAAAGAACAGTTAAAAATAACTTAACGGATAACATCCATCTTTTCTATGATAAAGGAGGAAACTGAGCGTGCAAAACAAATGGGGGGGGGGTTAAAAATGGCCTATTTAAATGTTTTTTTGAAAGTAAATTAAACGTTCTTAGATTATCAAGGACAGTCTCTGCAGGTGAGCTATCCTTCCTGTTTTTAGTTGTCCCTGCAGGTGTGCCTGCCTCTCTGTCACGTGATCTCAAGATACAGCTGAAAATGCAGTCTGCAGCTCCTCAGGACCACTCTTAGTGTACACTGAGAGGTAAGAACAGCAATACATCTCCCCAGTTTGTAGTCTCCCGACAATTCCACCACTAAACAAGCAGGGCTGGACTGGCCGTAGCAGGCATCGGGCGTTTCCCCGGGAGGTTGGAAGGGTGGGGACCGGTTTTGGAGTGGTAGGGGCCAGTGTTGTTACTAGGGGTCGGTTTTGCAGTGGTAGTGTTGCAGGGATTCTGCTCATGCACCGAACTATGCGCAGAAAACCAGGACCTCAGTGAATTGTGGTGTACCAAAAAACTCACCTCAGTACCCAGAACCCCTATCCGACTAGCATCAGTGTCTCATTCGTTCTCCGTATCATCTCGAAGCTACCAATGATTAGACAACCCAGAACAAGCGACTTAGAGTACTCTCAGGAATGGTGGGAATTAGAAACACCTTTTCATTATTATTCTCATATCAGTCCACAACAAGAGTAATCAGAGACACAATATAGTTTTAAATGTTTGTTTTTAACTACGTGCCCTAAGATGCAGTACATTGGCGAACATAAGCAGACAAATGATTAAAAATAAAACCATCAGCATTGTTACAATACCATATAAAATGAAGGGAGAAATCATGTTATAAATGATAGTGTATTATAGTCACCCTCCCTTCATAAGAAAGCTAGTATTATTAAACTATTAGAAGGTCTCTAGGTTTGAATGGGGAACCCCATACCATAAAGATCAGCTTAGGTGAATCACATCACAGGATCAGCTCTGCTCAATGTCTGGAAAAGGTCTTCTCCAAAGTGTCTGAATCATGCATGCAAAATGCAATATTAAAGGCACTCGAGTTCCAGATATTTGCAGCTGTGTGCGTGTTATGGCTAGAGCGTGGGCCGATCAACATGAATTCAAAAGCATACATTGTTATTTGTCCCTGACTGCTTCTGCACACAGTGTTCAGATCAAGGTTGCGGTGCACGTCTAGGGATGTGAACAACAGACCGTTCTCATGTGAAGAAAAGCAAGCAAGCAGTTTTTCTTATAACAACAACTACCTGCAGTGTCGTGTGCAAAAGCAGCAAAAGTGGCAAGATGGAGTTTTAATTGAAAGACGCTTATGCTAACATAGCAATGTGTGTACCTGGAGCTCCCTCTCCACTACATTAGGGGCCGGTTTTGTTACTAGAGGTTGGTTTTGCAGCAATGCTGCAAGGTCGGCCCCAGTAAGAAAAGCAGCGATCGTTTCCATCCTCCGGGAGCCAGGCAGTGCTTCCCCAGGGGCTGGTCTGAGAAAACTGCCAGGGCTGCTTTGGGTTCCCAGTCCGGCCCTGTATACAAGCCCAGTCTGGCCCCTAATATTTATTAGAACATTGGAATGTTGGGAGCTCCATTGAGGACAATGGAGTGCTCCCTGCTTCTACGGGCCGGTAAAGGCCTGCAGAGCAACATTCCAATGTTTTACAAAGGCCTTTCGGAGCTCGAGGGGATTTAAATCCCCTCGAGCTTCGAGAAGCCTTTGTTTTATTTGTTAGAACATTTTGCCCTCTAGTGGCAGAATGTTCTAATAGCCTTTTAGCCCTTCGTAGCAGGGCTATACCGGCTATTAAACTCCCGGTCCCTTGTTAAAGTCCCTCGCCTTCGGCTCGGGCCTTTAACGCGGGAGCGGGCCTTTAATAGCCGGGGCTAAATTATTTGTGTGTGCTTGAGATGCTCATGAACATTATAAACACTACATATTGCACAATGTATTGTGATCTTTGGAACTTGTATTCACAGCAAATTCTATGAGAACAGCTGGACTACGGACATACACGTTGGAGCTTCCCTTCTGTTTGTGGAATACCTTTTATACCTGGCCTAAGGTGTACCCTGCAGCTGTTGGTGTTTCCAGGCATGAAGCTCAATGCTGCTTGCTTCGGCATGTCTAGGATGAAGCCTCTGCTGAAGTTCAGCAAGCATGCCATGCTGCTGACCTTGCCAGCATGGACGCATCAAGCAAATCCAAGCACGCCAGAGACCAGACACAGCTACCTGCAAACCTCCCCAACCTGTAGGAGAGACTGAGGAGGGCTGCCCAAGAAAGCGACCTGTCTGGCAAAATGCACCCCCACTTTGCATAAACTTTTATTACTTTCAGGTCTTAATTCATAATACTATTGTTGAGCGGGTCCAGACTCCGGTTGGCTTGCCAACAAGCAGGATCCTAAGAGGAATATTTGCCCTCAGAGGATCCTTTGGTGCCTTTATGCTCCATTCCATTATCTGTGGTTCAGACTGTGGTCTTCCCCTTTCCCATCACTATTTGTTTCGACCCTCTCTTCCCTGCACCCGCAAAGAACCAATGACCCAGAGCCTCTAAGCTCCTAGGTAGAGAGAGAGTGATCCCTATGTTGGGGACCAACACCACTAGGCCTAATCTCAGAATGGAGGTATTTTGCAGTGCACTGATTGCAGCCAGCAATCTCAATTTTGTATTGTGAGCAACCTGTGCTTAGGCCTTTTGATGGTTGTGTAGCTGTATTGTTGTGGTATTGTACTTCTCAATTCAGGATTATGCTGGTGGCTGTGCTAATCTAGTATATATAGTGTGCACAGTCAGATTTATTGTTTTACTACTTTAGTGTGCACTTTCCATCATTTGACTCTTAATACTCTGAATATATTAATGTAATCTGGGTTATGCTCAGATAAGAGGGAGAGATGGCCTTTAATTATAGCCACAAACAAAGTCTCTGTAGCAATCCCCATAGGAGGCAACACATTAACAGTACTTGAAAGCACCCAAAAATAGGGTTTTGAGCCCTCGGGCCCATACAAGTTGCCAGATATGAGTCAGATTCAGTCTCAGTCACGTGGTCTTTCCTCATTTGATTGCCCCTGAGACCAAGTTATGATTTTCAGTTTTTTTGTTATTTACTCTGTTATCAGTAATGATATGAACAATCAGGGAACGGTATGATATACAGTTGCTCTCAATTCCATTTCACATCCTACGCTCCACAAGCCAAGCACACAGTAGTAAAACGCATCTCCGCTGGCTGTTACTAAAGACAAAGTAGTCCTTTAAAAACATGAATCGGCCCTTCTCTAGACGTAACCACACAGGCTTTTATGACTGGATTCAGTTATTTTAATTCTCTGGAACTGTGCAGCGTATTTTGAGTTTCCTCAAAGAAGGGAACCATTACATAACAGATTTAGCTTCCTGGTACCTGTTAGATTTCCTAAATCAACTCTTCTCTTCATACCTGGGACCTTCAAGAGCCTTGTTCTGAAAGGTCACCTAAGGTCTACTTGTTTGACAGTGTCAGGCAGCATCGCAATGCTCTCAGGCAGGCCTGTTGGTCTCATACTGAACAACGATCAACAACTCACCATCAACTATTTATTCCTCAACTAATTCACCTAATTCCCCAAGTCTGAAGTTGGCAAATTGAGTTGGCATGGACTGAATTCACAATTATTTTTGAGCAAGTAGTTTTGTCTTACTCCAGGCCGCCTTGCGATTTACTATTTAGCCAGGTCTGGTGACTTATTGGACTAATGGATCCACTGCAAGGGCCTGTGTTTGATCTCATGGTCACAGGTTCAAATCCTGGCGGGTCCACTCAGCCTTTAATCCATCTGAGGTCGATAAAATGAGTGCCACTGAGTTGGGTGATAAGTGCACTTTACCGTTACACGTGTTATGCTGTTAAGTACACACGTGTATGTTATTTATGTCCCCGGAGCACCACACAGTTTCTAATTTACAAACAATTGGTGAATTAGTCCAATATCATTACGATTTCTCATATTTCCAAAGCCACCCTAACTTTCAAAGCTTTTTCTGCAGGGCCTTTTGTTGTTTATCACCAATCAGAATAACTCCAGGTGTATGATACAGAAGTAGACCACGTGGGACAGATCATTATCAGCTTGGCTCCTGGTCTGCCATGACATATGAAGTAATGTCTATGGCTTTGTTAGTTTCCTGATGCGTCATCATTGGTGTGCCTATGAAGTTGCCAATCACTTCAACCAGAGGAGGTGTTTTTTTCACATCGCTACCTGCAAGAGTGGAGGTCTTTTGCATCCAAACCTTGCCTCTTGAAACACACAAATTTAACATTTTAATAAGTAAGAGTTCAAATGTTTGGAAAGAAAGTGCAAGTTTTTTTTTGTCCAAGTATCCTTTGCGAAGGGCGCCGCGCGCATCAGTAGCCAAAAATGCGTGCGCCTTCCAGGAAGCGGCGCGCGGCCAATCACGCAGTCAATAGATGCTCTTGGTCCTGAGCTCTGGAGTGTTGCCTGATCCCTGCCTTGCATTTAGTCACCAACTGCTGTTATGGGAACGTCTGGGTGCCGTAAATTTGCAGCGGCCGCACAGGAGAGCATTTGCAAACCACTAAATAACGAGCAAGCTTGTTTAAATTCAAGTAAAGGGGCACGAGCGCAAATCAGGCAGGCAGCTCGGTGCCGAAGGTCGCCTTAAATCATGGCGCCACAGCGCCGGAGATACTGCAGTCTCTCGATTCATTCAAAAGAGCGTTCACCTTCAGCTCGAAGAATTCACGAGGGTGTGTACAGACAGGCTCTGCTTCGGGATCCACAGACTTTAAAGACTGCAAGCCAATGCTTATTTCATAAAACGCCTATATCGGTCTACAGACGAAAAAGTGCAGAGAAAGGAACACAATGAATGTTATTTAAGAACCTAATTCACAGAAGCCCAGCTTTAAGAACTTGAGACCAGCTCTCAGAACTTGACAATTTACTATCAGAGACCTTCTATTGTGGCCATTATTACATTTTTGTGTATTTACAATTAGCCGCATGGTTAAATTTGATATATGTCCATATTCTATTTACTGAAACATTCCAGTGAGCAAGACAGGTGAAAATGTGTGTATGCGGATTCAACCTTTTTTTTTTTTCTTGACACAAAATATTTTCTTTATGGGGAAACTCCTTATTTATACACCATGACAGTTGAGGGTGTTCCTCGTCCATTACCTTAAATTGTTACACCCATTTAGAGGCCACAGAGCAGACAGGATCTACAGGGGCACAACTGGGGTAGTTGGTATTTTGCCTCTGCTTTCCTTGGTTCATCCTATTATGACTCTGCAAACTGGGCCAAGAACACGCCTTTTGTACTGCACTTGACTCTCAGGATAGAGAGCTTGAGCAGACTAAAGCTTCTTGGGGAGGCAGTGGGGGAGACAAAAACTCACAACCCATCAGTCAACCAACAGGCACAATAATATACTGTCCAGGCCAGTGCTTCCCATGTAAAAAGAGAAGTACTTCAATAACATGACAAAGATTACTACTACACATAGGAGTGAGTTCAGCTACTTTGATCTTCCAACTCTATAGGTTACAACCAAAGGTATATCTCCTCACCCACCCTGAGTTCTAGACTAGGGGCATTAATCCCCACACTACTACCGCAATCTAGAAATTTGGCTGTAGCTCTCACTCATCTAAGGGGACTGGCTACTGTGGGTACACTCGACTCAGATGCAAATACATTATTTGATTAAGCAGGAGATCGCTCAATGCAGGAAATCTGTGGATCTGATCAAATTGTATCTTGACTTGAGAGTTTGTGGCAGCACTCATACTGAATTTAAGTACACAGTTCTGGGGCTAGAAACACTCTCCGTCTTTCCAACATGGCACTGTGTTACCTGACCTTACGGAGCACTGTTTGGTATTGCTGTGTCTAATGCGGTCAAACAGATTGCTGCAGCAGCATGTTCAGAATTTCAGCATGGAGTCCAAGGTTGCCTTTTCCTTGGGATTTGTGGCCTCCAGGCCACTGGGGAAGTATTTGGCTGCAGCTCTGATGACGTCTGGATCCATAAATCTTAAGCGGAAGCAGACTGACCATCAGGTCATGGCATAGATGTCAGATGGCTTGCTGATACTTAAAGTTGGTACTTAAAGGTGGTGGTGCTTCTCGTAGTTCATCAAATGAATCTTGAATTGAGGACAGGTGATGCAGCATCAGTCAACAACATGTGCACTCAATGCAAGTCATCTTTGTCTGGGTATTTCATGCATCAGGAACATGCCTTGGCTTCTCCACCTGGACAGACTCCTTTTGAAGAGCCAAGCATCCCCCTTTCCTTTATGAGCAGGCAGGGTCATAGGTTCTAGCCAGAACACGAGCTTCTCCAGAAGGTTGCACATACTTTATGTGATGTGCCCTCACCTCAGGGAGACTAGCTATCCTGCAGACACCTGCCTGATATCACAACAGCTCTTTAGGTACTCTGCGGAGCACTCCTTTCCCTGGACACTGGAAGTGGAAAGTGGGTGGTTTGGGTCCCACTTATATTCATTTTCCAGACAGGGGATGTGGATCCACTGTCTAATAGAAGAGGTGCAGCAATGGTACTGTGAACCTTGTGCAATTAAGGAAAATGAGCCCCTTACCCCGATCCCTTACGCTGTGATTAATGAAAGATGGCTGTATAAAGGTTGCAGTGGACCACTTATAGCCCTGATCACTGGCGCCACTGCACTAATGACAGCTACCTTACTGCTTCACAAGGAGGAAAAACCTAACAGGGCCAACTGAAAGAGGCAACAGTTATTAATGCCTTTGATTCTGAACAAATACCTGCATAAGTTAGTAAATAAGTCACACATAGATCATAAGGAGTGAGACCTACAAGGGGGTTCAAATCCCAGCATTCTATACACTAGTTCTTTTAATTTTTCTCTCATGGGAACACAAAGTCTTTGTGCATAAGTGACTCAGACTATAAACAGATTGTTAAACACCCTGACAACAGGCACTTTCAGGAGGAGAAGCATTGATCTGTATTGAATATGTTGCAGCAAGTTGGCGTTTGAGGGGTTGTGACACAATCACTTATATAGTCATTGTAGGAGAGTAGGGTCTGCTATCCTATGGTCACCCCAAATTTTTGCTTTTTGCTTCACTGGTTTTTGACATATTGAGGCTGTGGGCCTGCCAATCAGACCCCCAGCCTGCTGTTCTCTCTACTAAATTAAAACTATGCACCCTAGGTGCATAACCAATTGGAAGTGGATCACCCTGTCAGCCCCTGTACCAGTGTACACTAGGTACCCAGGGCATTGGTGTACCCAAGGCCTGCCAGGGGCTGAAGCATGTATTATGCCACCCCAGGCTTGGCCTAACAATTTGACACAACTGGCTGATCACTCAGCTGGGGTAAGTTGGTGTAATCACCTCTTACTTAGGTGTAGTATACCTATACCTAACCTTAAATGGGACACCTGGTAACCTATAAGTCACTCCTATGGCAGGCCTTAACAATCCTGAAGGCAGAGTGCTTGGTTCCATGTGAGATGGTGCTCTGGCATGAGCTGAGCCTGTCTGCAGTGGTCGGAACAACTTCCTTCTACTGTTTCCAGATATCGTCATACCATATACTCTTAAGTGCATTATGAACCTCGCGGTTAAATGCTATCTTTGGTTTGGCTTTATCAAAACATGTCGAGTAAGGTGTCATACGAATTGGAATACTAACCCCTCGCCAATTCTGGCGACGGGGTTAGCATTCCACCCTTCTAGAGGGACACGACATGTACAGTACCTGAAACCCGGGTAAAATCAGACATAGCCTCAGCTCCACAAAATGGATGCTGCCACCACAGACACAAGTCTGCCCTCCTGCTGCTGGGAGTCCTTCCAGCTTGGGAGGTGTGGACAAAGGGTTTCCTGCCAGGGGAGGTGCGTGCACCACCCCAGACAGGATTTTGTGTATTGGTCAGGTAGGGCTTGAAAGAAACCAGACATGCCTGTGGCTCACAAGGAGCCTCGGTGCATATGCCAGTTCAAACCGGTCCTGGGGCACACCAGTCCCGGGCCTGGGGCGAGCTGGACAAAGGATTGGGGGTGTAACCACCCCCCTTCCTGGTCCCACCCATAGGGAGGGACCTAGCAGGTAGTCCGGCCCCTAGAATCCGCTTAAAGGTAGGAGCTGTGTCCTAAGACTTCAGACATCCTGGAATCAACTTAACACTAAGAAGAAGACGGGAACTTCGACGCTCTGCTGCACAGAGGACTGAAGCCAATCTCCCCTGTGGTCAGGGAGTGACCACCTTGCTAACGCAAGCACCATCCAGCGAATCAACGTCTGCTTTGCCGCCGCCTCCCGCTGGAGCCCGAGCCCAGAGACTGACAAGACCTGGACCTCCAGACCTCTCACCGCCCGATCCACAGTCCCTGAAAAGAGGAGACCCGTGGAGGCACCGAGACACGTGGAGCCAGCCATCTTGAAACGACCACGACAAGCTGACAAGTGCAACAACCGAGGCTCCCTCCAAGTTGTGCTTTGGGATCTGAGAAGCCCAACACCCGAGCAGCATCTGCACCAAAGGTGAGCCCTCCAGCATCTCCACGATCTGCGTGGGGCCCTTCTGCATTTTGCCACTCAACGCGCCTAACCGGTTGCTGGCCCGCTGGCTAGTAGCCATCTTGGCGACGAACTTCACAAAATACACCGCTGGTCTGGTTGCTCCAGACTGGCCCTTGCTCCCCTCCAAAGGAGCAGTCCTTCTGACCTTGCTGGTCAGAACCATCAGCTTATTTCATCTCCTACAACAATTGCTTTTGCCAAGGCTTGGTTTGCTTCGATCAAGTCGCCGACACCGCCGACAGCGAGAGCCTGCGTGGGACAGCTCGTGAATCGACTCCTGGACGTCGTTGACCTCCAGGGACCACGTGGCTGCAGAGACAAGCTACATCTTTCTTCCTGTTTGCACCCGACATTGCGTGGTACCCACCTGGTGCCACGCCGGTCACTGGCTAGTGACTGTGAACACTGTCCCCTCTGCTTACAGGTCTTCAACATCTCTGATCCACTCTTGGATCCACTGCATCTCTCCCGGACCGACCGCCTGCAGCATCTTTGTCTTCAGGCTCCAAGGAACAGATAGAAGAAACCCGACGCACTTCGAGGCCTATGCACCCGCTTCCTGTGGGTGAGGTAAAGCTGGCACACCTGTGCCCAAGTGTAGTATTACATCTCTAGTGCCTGTGTTCCAAATCTTGAGTTCCTAGTCCATCCGGAAGATCCTCTTTGCAGTAACTTTGTACTTTTTACGCACCCATTGAAACCTATGGGAGCACGCGTGTGACTATTTGCTCTGCACACGCCACCCGTGGACCTCCTGGTCACTAACTGACGTTAGCTCCTTGTAGGCCCAGCGATTCTAGAGGCCCTAGGCCTTTTCCCTTTTCTGTTTGTGGTACTTATACCACTATTTTAGTATATGGTTCGAGTGGCCACCAGGGCCTATCCATATAAAGTGCAACTTCTGTGTATTCTACTGTAATCTTGTTTGACGATTTGTGCTCCTGTGCTCATAAAGAGACTAGGGGTTACTTTGAGAAATAAATACATATATATTTTGAATATATATCTGTGTGGTGTCCTTTCATTGGTATAAAAGGGGGTTGCATTTGGTAAAACAGCTGGCTTAACACGCTTCACGAGTTTAGCCTCAAAGACTGCTTAGCCTACGCTACCACTAGGGCAGCTAGTCCGAAAAGGTTGACTTACAACCACACCATAAGGGTTGCTTGGCATGGTACAAGGTGGTCACTTTAACTAGTGAACATCATATACCAGGCCAACTTCTCACAGTCATGAACAACAGTTGGTCCTTCAAACATTCAAAATTCAGAAATAATAAATATAGACCAGAATCAGCACTATATTGAGTCTACGATGTCCAGCCGGACAACTGATTTAATAAATCAAGGAGATTGGTTGTGGTAAAGAACAATTTAATAGAGTGGGACACAGTCCTGTATCCTTTAAGAGCAAACATGAAAATCACAATTGAACAAACATTTTTCAGGCAAAACAGAAACCAAAGCTTATTGCCAATATGAAATAGTGTGGGCAAGCTTTTTGGAAGAAAACAGTGTGTTTAACATGCATGCTGTTTAAAGAGTCAACAACATTTCGATCCGTTACTAGATATCTACATGGAACCCCAACTCATTCACGCAATTAGCTTAAACAATTTTCTTCCTTAAAACCTCGGACTCTTCCCGCACTTGCGATACAGGCAGCGTAATTTCAGGCTTGTGTAAAACTCTCGGCCTGATGATGATCCTTGTATCTAGTAACGGATCGAAACGTCGTCGATTCTTTAAACAGCATGCAAGTTAAACACATTTGTTAAAAGTAGTGCATTACTGTTTTCTTCCAAAACGCTTGCCCACGCTATTTCATATTGGCAATAAGCTTTGGTTTCTGTTTTGCCTGAAAAATGTTTGATCAATTGTGATTGTTTTCATGTTTGCTCTTGAAGGATACAGGACTGTGTCCCACTCTATTACTTTGTTCTTTACCACAACCAATCTCCTTGATTTATTAAATCAGTTGTCTGGCTGGACATCGTAGACACAATATAGTACTGATTCTGGTCTATATTTATTATTTCTGAATTTTGAATGTTTGAAGGACCAACTGTTGTTCATGACTAGCTGATACCCAAGGTCCTTCTTGTGAGAAGTTGGCCTGATATGTAGTGCTCACTATTCTAGTGATCACTGTGTATCATTCCAAACGACCCTTATTGATGATTGGTTGTAAGTCAACCTTTTAGACCAGCTATCCTAGTAGCGTGGATACGAGCAGTCTTAGGCTAAACTCTAGAGGGCGTGTTAAGCCAGCTGTTTACCATCACATATACCCCTTGAACACCAAGTGAAAGGACACCACACAAGTTGTTATGAAAATAAAAGGATATTTATTTATAACAAGACTACCCTGGCTCTTTATGAGTCAGGGAGCTAAGCACACTACAAAACTCTTAGGAAAATACTTCAGTTGCACAATTTACACAAATGCCCGAGGGGCACGAGAAACCACCTACACTAACAGTGAAATGCGAATGGTTAGAGTCTGGAGGTACTGATTCCGGAGTGATCCGATCAGTGGGACTAAACGAAAAAGGAACTGGACACTTGTAGAGCGAACCTGCGATGGAGCACCGAGATGCTCGAGTTACCTAGCCTGGAGGCTGCGGCTGCGGGAAGTTCGCCAAGATGTCGGGAGTCCTCGTGTAGTCTCAGGAGCCTGAAAGAAGAAGTTGCTGGCAGGCGACCAGTGACGATGTTCAGAGCGATCCAAGCCTGGATCGGTGATGAAGAAAACCTGAAAGCAGAGGGGACTCAGTTCTCAACCGCTAGCCAGCGATCGTGCGGGTACCAGGAGGGTACCGGCTGAAGTCACCTCGACCAGGTGAGTGGGTGACGTCGGACTCGGCTGTTCCTCGGACCAGGAGGCGCGGCGGCGACCAGGATGGAGGGCGAGCTGTCCCACGAAGGTGTCTGCTGTCGATGATGCTGGGCCCAGGAAGGGGCCGCGGATCTTGGCAGTGGCAACCCAAGCGGGGGAGTCAAGATGGCGTCGGGAGTGGACCAGGAGGGTCCGGGGTACTCCTCTGTTGAAGGGGAGCAAGAGCCAGTCTGGAGCAACCAGACTAGTGATGAAACCAAACGTGGTGCGTCGTGAAGAGGGCCACAAGCCGGTCGGCAAGTGGTCGGACAACGCGGTGAACAGCAAGGAGCGGAAGGGCCCCCACGCAGATCTCGTGGATGCTGGGGAGACAGACTTCGATGCTGGAGCTGCTCAGGGTTTAGGGCTTCTCAAACCCTAGGTGCACTCACTCGAGGGTCCCTCGGTGGGCGTGCTAGATAAGCGTCGTGCAGGTTCTGAAGATAGCCGGTCCCGCAGGTCTCGTCACACCTACGACTCTCAGCTGAGCTGATGAGGGAGGTAAAAGGTCAGAGATGGCAGGGAACTCGGGTCTCGTCGAGCTGGGCAGTCTTGATCCGTAGGAGAGACTTACAGAAAACCGCAAGCGCTTAGGTGGTGCCTGCTGGTGCAGGGTGGCTACTCCTTAGCCACAAGGGAGAGTCTTCAGAAATAGTCAAGAGTTCCTTTCGTGGAAAGTGGTTCGTGATTCGGAGGTATCCGATTATCTGATTATCCAATTTGGGAAGGGGACTCGCTCCTACCTTTATTCTAAGAAAAGGGGCTGGCCCGTGACTAGGTTCTACCTATGGGTGGAGCCAGGAGGGGGGTGGTTACACCCCTATCCTTTGTCCGGCTTCGCGCCAGCTCAGGGGCTGGTGTGCCCCCGAAACTGGTTTGAGCCGGGCTATGCACAGTGAGCACCGGGGTGCCACTTGCAATCACCTTCCTTTCAGCCCTGCCTACCTGGGATACACAAACCCTGTCTGGGACGGTGCTGACACCGCCCTCGACAGGAAACCCTTTGTCCAAGCTCCCCTCGCTGGAAGGTCCCCCAGCAGCGGGAGGTCAGACTTGTGTCTGGTGGCAGCATCCATTTTGTGATGCTGAGGCTTGAGTCAACTTTAACCGGGGTTCAAGGTTACTTCCATGTCGTGTCCCTCTAAAAGGGGGGAATGCCAACCCCGTCACCAGGACTGGCGAGGGGTTCGTATTCCCATTCGTATGACACCTTACTCGACATGTGTAGGTGATGCGAGGCCAAAGTTAGCAGATAACCGCAAGGATTATAAGGCATTAAAAGTAGTTGGCCCGCGTCACCATGGAACGGCTATTAGGACTTGGTTCCGCAAGCCGTCGACGGGCTCAGCTCGCGCCAGAGCACCGTCCCACATGATCCCCTGCACTCTGCCTTCAGGATTGATAAGGCCTGCTATAGGAGTGACTGATAGGAATCCATGTGTCCATTTTAGGGTTTAGGTGTAGGAATACTACACCTACAGCAACGGGTGATTACACCACGTGGCCCCAGCTGTCGTGCAGCCAGTTGTGTCAGATTTGGGCGGCCATTCCAGGGGTGGCATAATACATGCTTCAGCCCCTGGTAGGCCCTGGGTACACCGATGCCCTGGATACCTGTGGTATGCTGAGACAGGGACTGACAAGGCGGCCCAGTTCCAATTAGTGGATGCACCTAACGTACATGTGTGTTAATTTCGAGAGAGAACAGCTAGGCTGTGGGTCTGATTGGCAGGCCCACAGCCGGAGAAAGTCGTAAACCAATGAAGCAAAAGCAAAAAATCTGGGTGATCATAGGATTGCAGACCCTACTCTCCTACATGACCCCCCCCCAAACTTTGGGACAATAAGCTAACCTTGACCAGGTGAGTCTTCTTGCTCTAAGTGGAAATACCTGGAGAGCCCATCTGCATTGCCATGATCAGTGCCAGGTCTATGCTCCACTGTGAAGTCCATCCCCTGTAGGGAAATGGACCACCTAAGTAGTTTGGGGTTTTCACCCTTCATTTGATTTAGCCACAAGAGGGGCTTATGGTCGGTCTGAATCTTGAAGTGAGTGCCAAACAAGTATGGCCTCAACTTCTTCAGGGCCCAAACCACAGCAAAGGCCTCCCTCTCAATAGCTGACCAATTCTTCTCTCTGGGGGTCAGCCTCCTGCTAATAAAAGCTATGGGCTGGTCATGACCATCAAAATTCAGTTGCGATAGAACAGCTCCCACACCCAGCTCCGAAGCGTCTGTTTGGACAATGAATGGTTTGGAGTAGTCTGGACTCTTTAGGATAGGTGCTGTGCACATGGCCTGCTTTAGGTCATCGAATGCCTTCTGACAGCTTGCTGTCCACTGAACTTTTTTTGGCATCTTTTTACTTGTCAGGTCGTTTAGCGGGGTCACAATGGATCCATAATTTCTGACAAATTTCCGGTAATAACCAGTCAGGCCCAAGAAAGCTCGAACCTGAGTCTGGGTGGTTGGAGGAGCCCAGTCCTGGATGGCCTGTATTTTGCTCTCCAATGGTTGAACCTGGCCTCCACCTACAAGGTGGCCCAGGTATACAACCTGTGTCTGCCCTATCTGGCACTTGGTGGCCTTGATAGTGAGGCCTGCCTTCTGCAGGGCCTCTAACACTTTCCTCAGGTGGACCAGGTGATCCTCCCAGGTGGAGCTAAAGACAGCGATATCGTCCAGATACGCCGCACAGAAGTCGTCCAACCCAGTGAGAACTCGATTCACCAGCCTTTGGAAGGTGGCAGGTGCATTTTTCAAACCAAAGGGCATTACCACGAACTGATAATGCCCACCCGGGGTAGAAAATGCTGTTTTGGGCTTGGCCTCCTCAGCTAACCTGATTTGCCAATACCCAGCTGTCAGGTCAAACGTACTTAAGTAGCTGGCCGAGGCCAACCGGTCGATAAGTTCGTCTGCTCTTGGTATCGGGTGGGCGTCAGTCTTAGTGACCGCATTGAGACCTCTGTAGTCCACGCAGAACCTCATCTCTTTCTTACCGCCCTGGGTGTGAGGTTTCGGCATGAGCACTACGGGACTAGCCCAGGGGCTGTCCGAGGGTTCAATGACTCCCAGCTCCAACATTTTCTGCACCTCTGTCTTGATGCAGTCTCTGACATGATCAGGTTGCCGATAGATTTTACTCTTTACGGGCAGACTGTCCCCAGTGTCGACCTCATGGGTACACCACTTGGTCTGACTGGGTGTCAGAGAGAACATATGTCGAAAGGATTGAAGAACCTGTTTACAATCCTCTTGTTGATGTCCAGAGAGGCTGCCACAAAAGACAACACCATCTACTGACCCATCGTCAGGGTTCTGAGAGAGCAGGTCTGGGAGAGGGTCACTCTCCTCCTCCTGTCCCTCATCTGTGGCCATGAGCAAGCCCATGCCCTCCCTGTCGACATATGCCTTGAGCCTGTTTACATGGAGCACCCTGTGGGGGCTCCGAGGAGTTCCCAGGTCTACCAAGTAGGTGACCTCTCCCTTTTGCTCAATGATCGTGTGGGGCCCAGACCATTTGTCTTTGAGTGCTGCTGGGGCCACTGGCTCCAGCACCCACACCTTCTGTCCAGGCTGGTACACAGTCAGGACAGCCTTTTGGTCGTGCCAAGCTTTCTGTAATTCTTGGCTCGCCTCCAGGTTTTTAGACGCCTTTTCCATGTACTCCGCCATCCGCGAGCGGAGACCGAGCACATAGTCCACAATGTTTGATGCCGGCTTTCTGAGAGGTCTCTCCCATCCTTCCTTTACCAAACAAAGGGGTCCCCTTACAGGATGTCCGAACAGAAGCTCGAAAGGGCTGTAGCCAACCCCCTTCTGCGGGACCTCTCTGTAGGCGAACAAGAGGCAGGGTATCAGGACATCCCATCTCCGCCGAAGCTTTTCAGGTAGTCCGTGAATCATCCCTTTTAGGGTCCGGTTGAATCTCTCAACCAGCCCATTGCATTGTGGGTGATAGTGTGTGGTGAACTTGTAGTTGACACCACATTCCTTCCACATAGCAGTCAGATATCCCGACATGAAGTTTGCACCTCTGTCTGAGACGACCTCCTTAGGGAAGCCCACTCTGGAGAACACTCCAAGTAGGGCCCGTGCCACCACAGGTGCCGTAGTGGTCCTAAGGGGAATAGCTTCAGGATACCTGGTGGCGTGGTCCACCACCACCAGTATGAACTTGTGCCCTGATGCTGTCTGGGGTTCCATTGGTCCGACAATGTCGATCCCCACTCGTTCAAAGGGTACCCCCACCACTGGCAGTGGTATGAGGGGGGCCTTTGTCGTGCCACCTGACTTACCACTGGCTTGGCAAGTGACACAGGAGCGGCAAAACTCCTTCGTATCTTCGGACATGTGGGGCCAGTGAAAGTGTGGAACAATTCTGTCCCAAGTCTTATTCTGGCCTAAGTGACCTGCAAGGGGAATCTCGTGGGCCAAGGTGAGAAGGAAACCTCTCAGAGACAAGGGGATGACCAACCTCCTGGTCGCACCAGGTTTGGGGTCTCTTGCCTCGGAGTACAGGAGTCCATCGTCCCAGTACACTTTGTGGGTACCTGTGGCGTTCCCTGCAGCCTCAGCAGCGGCCTGCTGTCTGAGGGGTTCAAGTGAGGGGCAGTCTAACTGTGCCTTCCCCAGGTCTTCCCTGGAGGGTCCCCCTGAGCCCAGAAACTCAACCTGACTAGGTTCAAGCTCTTGCGGCTCAGTTTCCCTCAGTTCTTTAAGGTCAGCCTCCTCGGAGACTTGATCCACGACCTGGGGCAAGGGGGAAGGCGAAGCCTTACCCTTACTGCTCCTTTTCTTGGAAGGTGCCTGGTCCGTTCTTCCAGGATCCAGCACCTGTTCAGTGGGGCATCTTTTGGCCTGTGACCTGGTCACAGCAAGGACATGTGCTGGCAAGCCTAACATCTCCATGTGAGTCCTCTGCTCCACTTCTGACCATTGTGACGTTTCCAAATCATTGCCCAACAGACATTCTACGGGGAGGTCTGAACTAACCACAACCTTTTTCGGGCCACTTACCCCTCCCCAGGAGAAATCAACAACTGCCATACTGTGATTGGTAGTGACGTTGCTGGCATTGGTCACTAGGTAACTGGTACCTAGCATGATCTGTCCAGGGTCCACGAAGTTAGGCGTCACCATGGTGACACTGGCACACGTGTCCCTGTAGGCCTGAGCCACTCTTCCATTTATCAAAGGTGTCTGTCTGTATTTGCCCAAAGTATTGGGACTGGCGTCAGGGGACATATCCATATCCCCTGTACAGACAAGGACGGCCTGAGTGAGCGTGCCGACTAAGTCGTCACTCCCCTCGGTTCCCAAGGTTAACCCAACTAATGCCTTGGGAGGCGCACTACCACTGCTGACTGTACTAGGGGGTGCAGGTGCCTTAGGGGCTGCAGTGGCAGGAGTTTGCCCTCCTTTCTTGGTGCACTCACTAAACCAGTGAGTCTTACTTTTACAGTATTGGCACCACCTTTTTGACTGGCCTTCTTGAGTCTTCTTCTTCTGTGAAGCCTGACCCCCACCCTCTTTGGTTTGTTGGGGACCTGTCGAAGACTTCTGGTCATTTTGTTCGTTCTTGTTACCCTTTTGGTCTGCTTTCTTCTGACCACCCTGGTTCTGATTCTGGTTCTGCTTGACCCTTGTTCTGACCCATCTGTCCGCCTTCTTTCCCAATTCTTGGGGAGAGGTCAGATCCGAGTCGACAAGGTGCTGATGCAACAATTGGTTCTGACAGTTGTTTAAAATCTGTTCTCGCATGATAAGATTGTACAATCCTGTGTAATCAGTAACCTTGCTACCCAGCAACCAGCCTTCCAAAGCCTTAGTGGCACAATCGACAAAGTCAGCCCAATCCTGAGACTGAATTTTCTGGGTGTCCCGGAACAGCACCCGGTACTGTTCCGTGGTTAAGCCGAACCCATCAATCAGTGTGTTCTTCAGGACCTGGTAGTTGTTAGCATCCTCAGCTCTTGTAGTGAGGAGCTTGTCCCTTCCTTTACCTTCAAAGGAAAGCCACAGTATAGCTGCCCACTGACTTGGGGGGACGCACTGGACAGTGCAGGCCCTCTCCAAGGCAGTTATCCACTTGTGGATGTCGTCCCCTTGTTTAAAGGGGGGCACGATTTTACTCAGGTGTCTAGTGTCTATACCCCTGTCTTTCTCTCTATTGAGACTGCTGCCACCAGTGGGATCTAACCCACTTAATTTCTGTTCTCGGGCCAAGGCAAGTCTTTCTTTGGCGAGGGCAAGTTCTTCCCGCTCGATCCTCAGATTGACCTCCCGCATCTTCGCTTCATGCTCCCTCCTCTGAGGGGAAGTCATTCCTCTCTGAGAAGATGCCTGAGAGACATGTGTATGAACCGATCTGCCAGAGCCTCTGGAGAGAGACCTAGCTCGTCCGTTCCCAAGGTTAAGCCTGCTTGAGCGTGGGCCCGGGGCTCCCCCAGTTCCATTCTCATGCCTGCTTAAGTTGGTCCTTGTAAGCCTGCCGACTACCACTGGACCTTTGTCTGCCTCGTCTCCCGATAACTCGTCCTCGTCCTCCTCCTCTGTGTGAGGGTCGAGGTCCGGGTCACCGAGGGTTCCCTCCAAGGGCGGCATGTTCCCATCTGCACTGGGGGGACCTGTGTTAGAGGACCTCCTAGCATCGTACGCCTCTAAGAGACCTATCAGTATTGCGATGGTAGGGTTAGAACCCTGGTTTAGCTTCCTGGAGGCACACAGTTGTCGCATCTCCTTGAAGCTAAGAGTTGCATATCGTGACACGACCTGTGGAGGGTCACTGACCACTAAGGGAGTCTGCGAAGACTCTCCGTGGATCGACATGCTTTTCTAGTGAGGTGTAAGTGTTGCACCTACCTACACTATGGGTTTACCTACTGATCCCTTGCTAGGAGTTGTAGTCAGGGTGTGCTAAGCCCTGTTACACTACAACAGCCGGTTCAGTAGAACTCGGAGTATTCTAAGTTAAGTTATATGTACCTGGGTACTTATGTGATCTTTCACTGCGATATTCTTAGGATACGTGTGTGGTAAAACAACAGCAAGCTCAAATCCCAACCGCTGCTCACCAATGTGAGAAGTTGGCCTGATATGTAGTGCTCACTATTCTAGTGATCACTGTGTATCATTCCAAACGACCCTTATTGATGATTGGTTGTAAGTCAACCTTTTAGACCAGCTATCCTAGTAGCGTGGATACGAGCAGTCTTAGGCTAAACTCTAGAGGGCGTGTTAAGCCAGCTGTTTACCATCACATATACCCCTTGAACACCAAGTGAAAGGACACCACACAAGTTGTTATGAAAATAAAAGGATATTTATTTATAACAAGACTACCCTGGCTCTTTATGAGTCAGGGAGCTAAGCACACTACAAAACTCTTAGGAAAATACTTCAGTTGCACAATTTACACAAATGCCCGAGGGGCACGAGAAACCACCTACACTAACAGTGAAATGCGAATGGTTAGAGTCTGGAGGTACTGATTCCGGAGTGATCCGATCAGTGGGACTAAACGAAAAAGGAACTGGACACTTGTAGAGCGAACCTGCGATGGAGCACCGAGATGCTCGAGTTACCTAGCCCGGAGGCTGCGGCTGCGGGAAGTTCGCCAAGATGTCGGGAGTCCTCGTGTAGTCTCAGGAGCCTGAAAGAAGAAGTTGCTGGCAGGCGACCAGTGACGATGTTCAGAGCGATCCAAGCCTGGATCGGTGATGAAGAAAACCTGAAAGCAGAGGGGACTCAGTTCTCAACCGCTAGCCAGCGATCGTGCGGGTACCAGGAGGGTACCGGCTGAAGTCACCTCGACCAGGTGAGTGGGTGACGTCGGACTCGGCTGTTCCTCGGACCAGGAGGCGCGGCGGCGACCAGGATGGAGGGCGAGCTGTCCCACGAAGGTGTCTGCTGTCGATGATGCTGGGCCCAGGAAGGGGCCGCGGATCTTGGCAGTGGCAACCCAAGCGGGGGAGTCAAGATGGCGTCGGGAGTGGACCAGGAGGGTCCGGGGTACTCCTCTGTTGAAGGGGAGCAAGAGCCAGTCTGGAGCAACCAGACTAGTGATGAAACCAAACGTGGTGCGTCGTGAAGAGGGCCACAAGCCGGTCGGCAAGTGGTCGGACAACGCGGTGAACAGCAAGGAGCGGAAGGGCCCCCACGCAGATCTCGTGGATGCTGGGGAGACAGACTTCGATGCTGGAGCTGCTCAGGGTTTAGGGCTTCTCAAACCCTAGGTGCACTCACTCGAGGGTCCCTCGGTGGGCGTGCTAGATAAGCGTCGTGCAGGTTCTGAAGATAGCCGGTCCCGCAGGTCTCGTCACACCTACGACTCTCAGCTGAGCTGATGAGGGAGGTAAAAGGTCAGAGATGGCAGGGAACTCGGGTCTCGTCGAGCTGGGCAGTCTTGATCCGTAGGAGAGACTTACAGCAAACCGCAAGCGCTTAGGTGGTGCCTGCTGGTGCAGGGTGGCTACTCCTTAGCCACAAGGGAGAGTCTTCAGAAATAGTCAAGAGTTCCTTTCGTGGAAAGTGGTTCGTGATTCGGAGGTATCCGATTATCTGATTATCCAATTTGGGAAGGGGACTCGCTCCTACCTTTATTCTAAGAAAAGGGGCTGGCCCGTGACTAGGTTCTACCTATGGGTGGAGCCAGGAGGGGGGTGGTTACACCCCTATCCTTTGTCCGGCTTCGCGCCAGCTCAGGGGCTGGTGTGCCCCCGAAACTGGTTTGAGCCGGGCTATGCACAGTGAGCACCGGGGTGCCACTTGCAATCACCTTCCTTTCAGCCCTGCCTACCTGGGATACACAAACCCTGTCTGGGACGGTGCTGACACCGCCCTCGACAGGAAACCCTTTGTCCAAGCTCCCCTCGCTGGAAGGTCCCCCAGCAGCGGGAGGTCAGACTTGTGTCTGGTGGCAGCATCCATTTTGTGATGCTGAGGCTTGAGTCAACTTTAACCGGGGTTCAAGGTTACTTCCATGTCGTGTCCCTCTAAAAGGGGGGAATGCCAACCCCGTCACCAGGACTGGCGAGGGGTTCGTATTCCCATTCGTATGACACCTTAGTCGACATGTGTAGGTGATGCGAGGCCAAAGTTAGCAGATAACCGCAAGGATTATAAGGCATTAAAAGTAGTTGGCCCGCGTCACCATGGAACGGCTATTAGGACTTGGTTCCGCAAGCCGTCGACGGGCTCAGCTCGCGCCAGAGCACCGTCCCACATGATCCCCTGCACTCTGCCTTCAGGATTGATAAGGCCTGCTATAGGAGTGACTGATAGGAATCCATGTGTCCATTTTAGGGTTTAGGTGTAGGAATACTACACCTACAGCAACGGGTGATTACACCACGTGGCCCCAGCTGTCGTGCAGCCAGTTGTGTCAGATTTGGGCGGCCATTCCAGGGGTGGCATAATACATGCTTCAGCCCCTGGTAGGCCCTGGGTACACCGATGCCCTGGATACCTGTGGTATGCTGAGACAGGGACTGACAAGGCGGCCCAGTTCCAATTAGTGGATGCACCTAACGTACATGTGTGTTAATTTCGAGAGAGAACAGCTAGGCTGTGGGTCTGATTGGCAGGCCCACAGCCGGAGAAAGTCGTAAACCAATGAAGCAAAAGCAAAAAATCTGGGTGATCATAGGATTGCAGACCCTACTCTCCTACACTTCTTACCTTGCGGCTTCCCTTGTTTATAACTAAAATACAATCACTTGTATATCAGGCTCGGACTGACTAGTGTCTGACCCAAATGCCAAACAAACGATTGCTTATGAAAATCTGACCTGGATGCGGCACAAACAAGTATGATAGGCACAGCATGATATGTGACCGAAGTCTCCCAATTGTCTACTATCAAGCTAGTGTCTATGCAATGCCAATTAATGAAACGGAATCTGGATAATAAAAATTATTCTGAGTTCTGAAAAGATAGGTGTGGGGCCAGCAGGAGCGGCTCCAGCACTCTCTGGTTTCAACCCCTCATCCCATAGTCCAAAGTTCAAGTATGGTAACCAGTCACTGTGGATTCAGGTGGCCTACACCATCATCAATTTTAAAAATCGTATACTATTTTGGGGAAGATAGTGTGTGGAAATGTAAGCGATAAACCCATATAGAAAATAATATGTCTAAAGGCACCTCTCAGGCTAAATGTCTGGGTTCCCTTTAGAAGGCTACCAGGAGAAGACATTTTCCACTTTTAATGGAGGTCCTTTGTGCTAAATTCTTGCCTCCTTGTTGTATGCTACAGAACTGATTGATGTATTGAAATGGGGATTATTAAACACAGTGGAAGGTCTAATTCTTAGAAGCATAGGCTCAGTTAATCCGTCATTCTCTGTGGTCGCCCTTAGGCTAGAATTTGGATTGGGAAGCACCTGTGCACAGGGGTCGTGCAATGGGTGGTTAGTCTGGCCAAGGGTGACCACAGTACACTCGGGTTCTGGTTGCAAAAAGAAATTTTAGATGGTCTAAAAGAAAATTCATTAATCTATAGAAATGTTATAATTGAGATCGATTTGTTGCGATTAGACCGAACTTAGATTTTTACTTTGATACCACACCAATTAAAAGCTACTTTGAAACAAGCCAGTTGGTCCTTACGTTTCCATATGGACAGGGAAGCCTACACTTTAAAGAAGGGGAATCATTGGCTATTGATTCCTGTTTGATCAAATACAGGCTTATATTTCCTCGATTCTGCCCCATGGAGTGCACCGTTTTTGGTTACTGTTGAGGCAGGGCATACTCTCTTTAAGTCCCCTCCTGGCTGAATGGTACGGTTTATCAGCGATCTGTAATCTGTTTTAAAATGGTCCTCTTAATGAAATATTTTGTCACAGAATTTGTAATTTTGAAGTGCTTTCTATAATTATATTAAGGTGCATCAGTGTGTAAGGTGTAGAGGCTGATATTTTCTTATGTGGGAGATTTTTTATCTTTTATGTATTAGCCATTTGTATTGTTTGATTGCATTTTTGTGGTATATAAATTATTCTTTTCTATACATATTTTTTAAACCCTTGCACTAATGGCACGAAAGTCACTTTATATTTTGCTCTGCATAGCATGCTGCTGTTTGTTAGAATCCTGTCAAATGAAAGTTTTTTGAACCGTGGATATTGTTTATGATTCTTTGATCTCTTAATGGGGTGGGATATTTTATCATGTGTAATTAATTGTAAATTAAAATGCTATCTTATGTACATGTTGGTAATTTTGGAATTTTATGTGGACCTCTTTGGAGTTCCGTAATCATAAATAAAATAAACTTGAAACTACTGGTGTTCCACAGTTTGGCTCCATGCTTCTTGCATTTCTTCTTTCACTTGTTCTTGAACTCTGTGACTAGTTCACAAATATAGCGACAAAATGCAATGTAATTTTCAGTGGGAACAATGTATCTTGAAAGATAAATCCCTTAAATCGAGTCCTTCTGGACTTCATCCTCTACTACGCAGAAAGTGACCAAGTGCGTGATCTCAAATCCATGTCAAACTAGTGGGCATAGCGGTTAGAATTCTGGGCACAATAGAAATAAACTGGCATTTAAATGCCAAGCATATGGATGATCCGAAAGGTATTAAACATGTCTGACTGGAAAAGCTACAGGAACTACGCTTTTCCTGGTTACAAGTCCTGTTTTGAGTGCAAACAAGCGGCAGTTGTAAATGAAAACAAACAAATGACCTGTGAGCAAACCTTATATTATAAATGAAGCCATTCGTTGGCAGAGAAAAGATTATTTACACAAGAAAAAAAAGGAATCACTAAATTGAGATTTATTTTTCTTGTGATTATACTTGAAGTCAGGGGCAAAGCGGATTCCATTTGTCTCGTCTACAAAGAAGCTAGTAGCGAACAGAGCGACCTGCAAGGAATCGTTGGAGAATGGTCAGGTATCCCCGCAATTACAGGTCGGGCGCCATTACTTGCACCATAAGCAAGCCTGCCCGAGGAGCCTGTCTTTTGTTTCAGTACTGGGGACGTGACGTCATTCAAGTGTGCGGCGGGCCATGGAGCATTTATGGTGGCGTGCACCAGAAGCAGCCCTCTTTCCTCTTCACCGCACCCTGGAGTCACCTAAATTGGTCTTCGCTGGATTCTCTGATTGTCAGTGTTGGGAAGGTGAGTTCGGTAGAGGATGGGTGCAGGATGTGGTGGAGAGGATGGGGGCTGGATGTGGTGGAGGGGACCTCCAGTTTGGTAGTTATTTGTAGTTGCATGTTTTATGTGTAGTTTTGTGCATGCTTTCTATCATTTCTCATGCGCTATTTTGTTGTGCGCACAACCGGGAGCTGGGGAGTCTCGCTGGCTGCAGCATGTTTTGTATGGTATTGGTTTACATATGCATGTTTTGAAGTTTTGAATTGTATTTGTCTTGCATGCTCTGGCTTTTGCATTGGATGCTGTCTGCGACAACCGGGAGCTGGTAAGTCTCATCAGGTTGCGGCTGCAGCATTTTGCAAGGGGCCGGCGGCAACAGCGGAAAGGTGAAGAGCCGTCACATCCTGCTCCAGCACGGGAGTACGTGGCTCAATTGTAGTGTCGCGATATTCATCCCTGACGTGACACGCGATGGTGTGCACGTCAGGGCACGTTAGTTGTACGTTCCTGAATAAATACGACGTCACGCAGACACGTAGGCAGAAACGCCACGGCTGCGGAGACGGCGAACAAGCAACACAAGTGTCCCGTGTAATTATTGGGCCCCACGTGCTAGGCTTACACCACGGGCCTATCTGCTTAGGCCCCCAGCGACACCACAAGTTGGCGACGAGGGTGCGATCGTGCCCCCGCTCCTGATCGGCGCGTCCGGTTGGTGTGGCGGCCGTTAGCGCTCCTCGCTTGCGGTGCTCGTGCCCCGCCGGAGCGCGCTGCGGTCCCCGCGCTGACAGTCCGCCCAGGACGTGCGCGGAAGCGCCGGAGTGCTCCGTTGTGGTTGGCTGCTCGCGCTGGGGCCGTCTCTGCCATCGGCGCCCCAGCGCGTTTCAAGGACCTCACGTGCCCTGCCCTCCTGACCTGGGGAGCGCGCAGCATCTGCCGTGCCCTGCCTCCACACGACGGAAGCAAGACAGAAGAGACACACAGCGTCGTCTTGCTCACCGGATGCCCAGGAAGGTAGGGTCAAGTGCCCCTGAGCTTGCATAAGCCCTCAATATCGTGGGACAAGGGAGTGGCTGGCCCACACACACCCCCCCTGCTGTCTCGGAGGCCCCCCCTCCTGGGGAATCTGAACTGCCCAAGGGAGAAGAGGTCTCGCCTAGCGCCAGAGCGCATGTGAGCAGGAGGTCTAGCCCAGCGCCAGCCACACACGTGCCAGAAGGTCTCGCCCAGCGTGAGGGCACACGAGAGAGGGAGGTCCAACCCTGCGCAAGCCACGCACGCGCAACATGGCGACGATCCCGCCAATAGAGCCGTTCTCCGTCGAGGGGTCCCCATCGACGGTAGCAGCCCGGTGGAGAGACTGGGAGGACAGAGTGCGCATCTTCTTCGAGGCCACGAAGGTCCACAGAGATCAAAAGCGCGCAATGATAATTCACCTAGGTGGGAAAGAAATTCACAACATAGTGAAGACGCTCGCGGAAGCCACCCCCAAGACGCACACGACGCTCATAGCAGCTCTCAACGAATACTTTGAGCCAATGGCAAATCGCGACTATGAACGCTTCATATTTCGCCAGGCGCGCCAATCGCCGGAGGAGTCGCTCGACAAATTCTACGCTCGTCTAAAGAACTTAGCGGCCACCTGTGGGTTTCGAGACGAGACGGAGGAGATAAGAGGCCAGATAATACAAGGGTGTGCGTCCGCCAAGCTCAGGGAGAGAATCTTGGAGGAATCCGGTAAGCCCCTAGCTGATATCCTGACGATGGGCCGAACGAAGGAACTGTCCAAGGCGCGCGCTGCACACATGGAGGCGGCACTGCAAGTGCCAGTGAAGGCCGAGCCGGTCAATGCCGTGGCAGTCAAGCCCAACAGAGGTGGCCCCGACGAAAGCCAGCCCCGGCTGCTCAAGAACAGCAAAAGTCCTGTGGATACTGTGGTGGCTCACCCCACGCCCCGTCGGAGTGCCCAGCAAGAGGGACCAAATGCAGAGGGTGTGGACGCTTCAACCATTTTGAGAAAGTGTGCCGATCGAAGGGTTTCCGAAAGCCCCGCCAAGCCGTGCACACGGTCGAGGAAGGAGGTCCGGGAGCCAGCGACATGGACGACGATGAAGAGGAGGAAAAAGTCATACACCGGGTGCACATGATAGGCACGGCGGCCCGCCGGACTAGGAGACTGCCGCAATGCAGCATCCGAGTAGGGTCACAGGAAGTCACAACAGTGGTAGACACAGGAGCCAGCATCAACATCATGGCTGCCGCGATGCACAAGTCCATGCGTCCACAGCCCCCACTACAGCCCTCGACTATCACGGTATTCGCCTATGGACAGGAAGAACCGTTAAAGGTACGAGGGAAATTCAGAACGGTGATATCCCATGGGACAAGGTCCATCACGTCGAACGTCTACGTCACCGAAGACGGGCAAGGCATGCTCCTGGGCTGTCGAGCGGCGGAAGATCTAGGAGTGGTAACCTTCGCGTTTGGGGTACACCAAGAGTCAGTACACCACACTCTGGAGGAGTTCGACGAAATCTTTCAAGGGATAGGCAAGTTCCGGGGGAAAGAAGTTCACCTGCATATCGATCCCACGGTCCAGCCGATAGCCCTCCGGCATCGCCGCATAGCATTCCACCTTAGGCCACTGGTGGAAGCGGAATTGAAGAAGCTTGAGGCAGCGGGGATCATTGAGAAAGTATCCGGACCGACCCCGTGGGTGTCGCCAATTGTCGTGGCGAAGAAACCCAAGCAGCCAGGCGCTGTCCGAATATGTGTGGACATGAGGCTCCCTAACGTTGCCATCAAAAGGGAGCGACACATCACCCCGACTATCGATGACATCGTTGGGGAGATGGCCGGCGCCAAGTGGTTCTCAAAGCTGGACCTACGCTCGGGATATCACCAATTAGTTCTGGACGAAGCGTTCCGGAACATAACAACGTTCTCCACCCATGTAGGTCTGAGGCGATACACGAGGCTGAGCTTCGGGGTATCGAGCGCTGCGGAGGTGTTCCAGAATGTAATACAGGAGCTGATCACTGGAATACCCGGGGCGCTCAACGTCAGCGATGACATCATGATACATGCCACGACGGTAGCGGAACACAACGAGAGGCTGGTGCAGGTGCTACGACGCATACGAGACGCAGGCCTCACACTACATCGGGAGAAGTGCGAATTCCTGTGCCGGAAGATCCAGTTCTTCGGCTACATCTTCTCAGCTGACGGCGTCAACCCCGATCCGGACAAGGTCAAGGACATCAAGGAGGCAGCCGCTCCTGCAAATGTCACGGAGGTGAGGAGTTTTCTAGGAATGGTGAATTACTGTGGCAGGTTCATCAAGGATCTAGCGAACCTCACAGCGCCACTGAGAGAACTCACAAAGGAGTCAACCCCCTGGACATGGAACAATGACCAGAGTAGAGCATTTGAGGAAGTCAAACACGCACTCTCAGAAGCCACGACGCTGGCCTTCTTCGACCCGGCCAAGCTGACACAGATTGCCGTCGATGCCGGTCCAGTCGGGCTGGGCGCAGTCCTGCTGCAACGGAAGACGAATGCCGAGGAGTGGGCCCCAGTGGCCTTCGCCAGCCAGTCACTCACTGAGACGGAGCAGAGATACTCTCAAATAGAAAAGGAGGCGATCGCCATTCATTGGGGGTGTCGTCACTTCCACCTGTATGTCTACGGCAAACCCTTTGTTGTGACCACCGACCATAAGCCACTGGTTTCCCTGTTTGCGGGCACCTCCACGAAGCCGCCGCCAAGGATAGAGAAGTGGATGTTGCAACTGCAGGACTACAACTGCAAGATTGAGTACCAGCCGGGTGCGCGAAACCCGGCGGACTACCTATCTCGCCACCCCCGCACAGCAACTCCAAGAGAAATAAAAGAGGCGGCAGAAACAGAAGAGTACGTCCGGTGCGTCACGGCGCGGTCATGCCCCCGGCCAGTGTCCATGGCTAGCCTGTCCCAGGCCACCAGTGAAGACGAGTGCCTACAAAGAGCGAGAGTAGCAGTCCGAGACAACAGCTGGACCCGCGCCCGAGAGGAGTGGAAGAGCCTGACGCCTCAGGCGAAGCAGATAATGGAGAGCTTGTACCATGTGAGGACAGAACTGACGGAAGACGAGACTGGGTGCCTGCTGAGAGGCCACCGGCTGGTCATACCGATGTCCCTCACCCAGAGAGTGGTGGATCTAGCCCATATCGGTCACCAGGGCATGGTCAAGACTAAGTCACGGCTCCGAACCAAAGTATGGTTCCCTCTCATGGACGAAATTGTGGAGGCTACCGTTCGAGAGTGCCAGGCGTGTCAGCTAACCGGTCAAGTGCCCCGGCCGGCCCCTGTGGTGATGGAGCCTCGCCCGAGGAGGCCCTGGTCAAAGATCAGCGTCGACTTCGGCAGCCTGCCAGACGGACGGCACACCTTGGTGGCCATAGATGATCACTCCAAATATCCGGAGGTTGAGATACTGACTGTTCTGAGTGCTCAGGAAGTAATCCCGAAGCTCGAGAAAATCATGGCAACCCATGGCATTGTTAAAGAGATCCGAACCGATAATGGATCACCGTTTCAGAGCCAAGACTTCGCGGTGTACCTACAAGCTCTCGGGATTCACCACCGGCGAATCACCCCCCGATGGCCTCAAGCGAACGGAGAAGCAGAACGCTTCATGAGGACCCTCAACAAAGTGATACGGATCGCCCACGAAAAGAGCCAGTCTGTAGAACTTGCCATTTTCACATTCCTCCGCAGCTATCGCCAAACGCCCCACTCAATCACGGGAGTGGCACCCGCGCACTTGCTAATGGGGCGGGTTGTCACCGATTCAATACCGCATCACCCAGAATGGCAGCCCGAAACTCCCAATGACAGTGCCATTGATGCGCATCGACGTGGAGCATTTGCCCAAGCCGACGCCCGCCGGAGGGCTGTGTCCTCACCAATAGCCCCAGGTGACCATGTACTGATTCGCAATCGGGTGCCAGGGGGCAAATTTTGTTTGAACTTCGAACCTCAGCCCTGGATGGTGGAGAAAGTCCGAGGCACGTGCGTGACCGCCCGGAAGGGTGCTGAAAGGATAACGAGGAATGTCTCATTCTTCAAGAAAGTTCCCGTGCCCTCCGGAGTGGATGAACGACGCCAGGACAGGGTTATGAGGGACATGCCGCGAGAGGAAAGACTCTTAGAACCCGAGGGCCAGGCGGGTGAGAGAGCAGAGCCCACAGGTCAAGGACATGACACTACGCAGCACCAGCCAGAGACCTTGCCGCCTGAAGTAGCTGGTGTGCCCGAGGCCGGAGAGAACGGCGCAGAGGGTGACTCTGGGAGCGGAGGTCCGGATGCTGCAGTGGAACGTGGCGGAGTGCGATACGACCTGAGGCCGCACCCCGCGCCCTCTTGCCGGTTACGAGACTACGTAAAGTAAGACTGTTTAAGTTTTATTGTTGGGACTTCAAGCTGCAGAGTGAGGGACACTGTGAAACCTGTTGTCCATACCTGGGGGTGTAATCACGAACCCGGGGTTGTATTGTATTTTTGTTTTGTGTGTTGGGGAGGAATGTAGTGTCGCGATATTCATCCCTGACGTGACACGCAATGGTGTGCACGTCAGGGCACGTTAGTTGTACGTTCCTGAATAAATACGACGTCACGCAGACACGTAGGCAGAAACGCCACGGCTGCTGAGACGGCGAACAAGCAACACAAGTGTCCCGTGTAATTATTGGGCCCCACGTGCTAGGCTTACACCACGGGCCTATCTGCTTAGGCCCCCAGCGACACCACACTCAATGCCGGTTGATTTTGGGCAAATCACTTAATCTTCAGTAAATAGCTGGTATTCTTTAAACGTGCTTCCATACCTTTGAGTCGCGCTCACCCCTATTTTCAGCGACTGCTTTGCTCAAAGGTTTGGGGCTACCCCAGTACAAGGGTTTCAACCCTGTGGGTTGATGCAAACATTGCCAATGTCTGTGTCTGAAAACCCTAAGTCAAAGGTTTGAATCCTAGTTGGTGCAATGAGTAAAAGCAGCATGTGCTATTTATCACCTTTCTTTGTTTCTACTAATGAGATTCAATGTGTTAACAATCTTTCCTACTGGCACATTTATGAATTAAAACACTGAGTTTAGCACACAATATCCGTATTACACTGCTTTATTTGAGAGAGAATTTTGATCTTATGTACATTAATCTGGCACTCAGGTGAAGCGCTCCAACTCTTTTGTATGTCATCTACCCACTTTGGTTGTTGTGGGTCCACCTAGGTGCACAGCGCTGCAGTATCCTTTGGGGATGGGCGATTATATGTTTAGCCTCCTGGTGTTCGCACAGAGAATATCAGGATTTGGGTATTGGTTAAAAAAAATATATATAGTCAGGCTAACTTTCTAAGGTTCAGCCCATATTGCAGCCTGAGGTTAAGTTCTGGGGGTGGCCAGCACATATTTGGCACCGGGCATCCAAGGAACTGGTGGGTAATTTTGGGTTTGTTCCAGTCAAGTGATGCTGCTTTTATTATATTCGTGAATCTTTCACCTACTCTAACCTGGTTCTATTTCTATCCCTTGTATAGGAATCACGCGGGCTTGTCTGACCATTGGCAGGATACAAGTTTTGTGTTCCACACAGTAGCCCTAGGTTCTGTGGATTGGGAGGTAAGAGCTTGGGGCTCAACATCAGGATGGGGGTGGGGGGCACTCCCTGGGTAATCTTCATGGGTGGGGGGCAGTCATGCTGAGATGTTCAGCTTAGCGGCGTAGGACGCAATGTAATAGGGAGCTGGTCCTTTTGTGTGGTTGGCCATAGTTGCATCCCGCCTCACATGCCTTTTTCCCTTTCTTTCGATTAGCATGGCACTGAAATGCGGACACCTGGCCACTGAGGTCCCCGTTACAGAGGCAGAGCTTTGTTCCTGCAGTGAGCGCTGGAAAGGTGCGAAAACCCATGGTATCGAATGGGTCCTCAAGATAGTGTCTGATGGACCGGGAAAAGATCAGCAGCGGTCTACGGCTCTCCCCAAGTGACAGAGGAAAGTGCCAGCATGCCACATGGACACCCTCCCTACACCAAGGAGCAAGGCCAGTCCTCAGTCTCAGGTCCCGCTCACAGAGGAGATAGAGTCAGCTGGACTATTGTCTGCGTTCCACCTGTGAGGGCAGGTTTCCATTGGGCCAAACTATAGCGCTAATGTGGGAGTGGTGGGTCAGAGTAATGTGGTCATTTTCCCAGCATCCCAGGGCAATGGTCTCCCTCCGGCCTGCTCGGCCCCAACTCTTGTGCAGGTGGCAGAAGTGGTCCCATCCGCGCAGCCCTCAACTTCAACTGCAGTCGCTGCAACTCGCCCTCCCTTAATCTCAGTTGCACGGATAGTGGGGCTTGAGGCAGCTTCCACACCTACTGAGGTAGTTTCGGGGTTGGGCACAGCACTCAGGTCACAACCAGCCGCTCCCATTATTGTTAGCGCAGGGCATCCAGCACTCTCCACCAGTCCCATGCTCTTTGGCACAACACTGCCCGCTTTGCCCCCTCCTTCGTAAATCGAGTGGCATGTGCCAGCTGAAACCAGGGAAAAGATTCACAAAGGAGAATTCTGTGATGCATTTGACTTGATAAATGGAGGAGCGGTTCCGCAGAAGACCAGGGCCGGGAAGGAGGGGGAGCACAAAACCAAAGAAGGTTTGAGTTAAGAGGTCTCAGAAGAATTGGGCAACAGGTTATTCCATTTACTCAGCTAACCTGACAGTAAAGATCCCTGATTAGGTTCCCCCAGTTGTTTCGGATTTATGTCTCTAATGCACAGTGCAGTGTTCGAATTCCAGGGCTCAGCTTGGTTACAATTTGACACAAATTTTAAGCAGTTGAATGCGATCAGGCCCTAGGTAGCATGGGATCAAAGGGAGATTAACATTTGGCACTCCAAATTCAACATGGCTCCTTCCTCGTCGAAATATTCTCAGTCCTTTTGGACGGAAAAAGGATTTGGGGACCGAAAGTAAGCATGCTGGCAGTAAAACAAGAAAGAATATCACAAGCGGCTTGCAAGTTGAATCACCTCTGCTGCTTCTGCAGAGTGCATGGGCATCCAGAGATCAAGGGCTTCAAAAACATGGGAAACCAAAGGAGCAGCCTGTCCCCAAAAATCATTGACCCTCTCCCGTTGTCTACCAAGCTCCCGTCACACCTCATCAGTAAATACATAAATTGTCACGATGCTCATCTTCTGTATTATGGTTTAAGGGATGGCTTTCGCATCCCCTCTAACGCCGCTCTAACCTCAGCCCCACATAGGGATCAAGGGTCTGCTGTGCGCCAACCTGAGATTGCTAGGGAGAAGATGCAGAAGAAAGTGTGGGCCGGGAGGGTGACAGGTCCTTTTGAATTCCCTCCATGTGCAGCTCTGGACTGCGCGCCTTTAGGGCTGGTCCCAAAGAAAGAGCCAGGCAAATTCCTGCTGATCCACAACTTTCCCCCCAACTTTCCCCCCGGGTTGTGCGTCAATGATGGTCTGGAACAGGACCTATGCGTAGTGCGTTACACTACCTTTGATGAGGCGATCTCCAAGCTGCAGAAGCTGGGGCAGGGGGCGTTGATATAGAGGCTGCTTTTTGCCTCTTGCTGGTACACCCGGACGACACCTGCTTTCTGGGTTTACTTTTGAGGTGCAATTCTATATTGCCTTGTACATGCCCATGGCGTGTGCCACTGCATGGTCCTTATTTATGACCTTTAGTAGGTTCTTAGAGTGGGCGGTCAGGGACCTGGTGGCCTCCGTTGACAAAGTGCATTACCTAGACAACTTTTTCTTCATGGGGCCACCGGGCTCTCCGGCATAAGGGAAGGTCCTGCTGGGCTTCCGCGAACTTACGCAGACACTGGCTAAGGAGAAAACGGAGGGCCCAATGACTGAAATTTCATTCCTTGGCATAGAAATAGACTCAGTAGCAGGGGTGCGTAGGCTACCTCAGAGCAACGGGTCCACCTTCAGGGCCTCCATTGAGTCATGTCTGTCGGTCAAAAAAGTCACGCTTCATCAATTGCAGGTTTTGGTGGGTCAGCTAAACTTTCCACTCAACATGAGCCCCATGGAAGGGTGTTCTCAAGGAATATTGCCAGGGCCATGTCCGGCCTCCGGTCCAAACACCACCACACTAGGCTATCACATGAGGTCAGGGATGATCTGTACATATGGAGAGACTTCCTTTCAAATGTTAATGGAACACTCTTGTGGCGCCAACCAGCGCAGTCCAGCGCAGACTTGTCTCTCTACACAGACGCTGCAGGCAGCGTGGGCTTAGGGGCAGTGTTTGGCACTAACTGGGCAATACAGCATTGGCCAGTTGAGTGGGTATCAACTGGACTCACTCACATCATTACATTCTGGGAATTGTTCCCAACTGTAGTGGCCCTGCAGATTTAGGGTGTTTTCCTAGCAAATAGAAGTATCATCTTCTGGTCCGACAGTTTGTCTGCGGTGGTGGCAATTAACAATCAGAGCGCTAGATGTCCTCTCGTGTTGAGGCTGCTCAAGGCCCTCAACCGCAGTTGCCTAGTGTCAAAAGTACATTTCTCTGCCAAGCATGTCCCTGGTGTAAGTAATACACCAGCTGATTCCTTTCCCATTTTAAGTTTGTAGAGTTCAGAGCACTGTCCCCGCAGACGGACAAGATGATGACGGACTCTCCTAAGGAATTGTGGAGGCTTGGTGCCCCATTGTCCCAGAATTAATTGCAGAATCCTTGTCCCCGGGCAAAATGTGTGTATGAGGTAGCATGGCAAGCGTATGTTGCATCTTTTAGTTCACCTGGCATTTATGAAATTTTTTTCCCCAGAGGATGTGTTCCATTTCTTGGCTATGCAGAAGGCTTGTGGTATGTCCCTACACTTAGTAAGGAGAAGGATGCCTGCAATTACCTTCTTCGCAGGTCGAGGAGTGTTAGGGATTTGACCAAGGACATTAGAGTGCGGAGGGCCATCAAGGGATGGGAGCACCTGGTCCCAGTGGCACAGGACAGCAGGAGATCTATTGATGTAACTAGGCTGTCACTGTGTAAATTGTTTTTATGTGCAATTAGAAAGTACCCCCAAGCCTGTTTAAAAACAACGTCACTTTTAGTCATTTGTAAGCCCAATCACCCATTTATACTAGAAAACCTACAGGATGCACAAAAATGAAAAATTATAATCAAAATCATTCTTCCCGTTTCTGTAGGATTACATGATTTGTTGTTTTTGTAAAGATAAGTGGTGCCAGGAGGCTGCTTCACTGGATGTTGATATACATTACACTTAGAAGTGAAGACATCAGTCTCAAAGGCAACCACAAGTGTCCAGGGATCAGTTATCAGCTTAATATAGGACCCTCTATTCTAACACTGCTCACTCCAGCAGGTAGCAACAAAGCAACCCAATCTTTAGTAGCCACAGATCAGTGGTGGGCAAGTCAGCAAATATATAGAGTGATAAAAAATAAGGCAAAAGATCGGTATATATATATATATTCACTGAAAAAACCATAGGTTTCACACATGTTATAGTTAGCGGAAATTTTACTGATAAAAAACCAATGAAATTGCCCCGTTATAGTTAGTGCTGGCAACTATAACTCACGCGACCGCAATCCTCTGCTGATGCTAATACTGTATTTAGACACTTATTTGCCCATGTCTTCTTCCATACATTTTTAGCTATACATATATTACAAATATTTTTTTTTATAAAGACACATATGTCATCAGCAGAAGATTGCGGTCGCGTGAGTTATAGTTGCCAGCACTAACTATAACGGGGCAATTTCATTGGTTTTTTATCAGTAAAATTTCCGCTAACTATAACATGTGTGAAACCTATGGTTTTTTCAGTGAATTTGCAAGGTTTTTTAAATGCTAATTCCTAACTATAACGTGTGTGAAACCTATGGTTTTTTCAGTGAATTTGTACGGTTTTTTAAATGCTAAGTTACTTTACGCCATTCGAGGCGTGCGCGCCCACTTAACGCAGTGCGTTCCGTGCACGGTTTTTATCAACTTTAATAAGCCCTGTACATTTGGTGGCCTTCGGCCACCAAAAGCACAGGGGGTGGGGTCAATGTGGATAGTGTTTTTTTTATTTCGATTTTATAATTTCATGTTGCCAAAATATAGTTTTTTTACTGATGTAATAAGCCCTGTACATTTGGTGGCCTACGGCCACCAAAAGCACTGGGGGTGGGGTAAGTGTGGATAGTGTTTTTTTTATTTCTATTTTTTACCGTACGCTTACGGTAAGCGTACGGTAAGCGTACTCGGCGAAATTGCCGAAAAAAAAATAAAACCGTTTTTGCTCTTGGGGGATGTTTGGGGACTCCCTCAACATGACTATGTGGGAGGGAGTTGTCAAAACAGCCCCGTAACATGTTTTTGGGCATCATGTTTGATAAATAACACTCAGTGCGAGAGACAAAATGGCGGACGCCGCTTCCTGGTTTCGGCCGATTCGAATGTTTACTAAGATCTAAGAGCCAATCAGAATCGCGCTCGCGCACGCCACCGTACGCGTACGGTAAGCGTACGGTAAGCGTACCGTAAGCGTACCGTAAGCGGGCTCAGATATATATATTGATTTAAAGGCTATTTTCTCAGAATCTACAGAACAGATTTACACCAAACCTACAAAAGGCACTTCCTTGACATAGGGACTACCTCTCTGCCAAATTTCTAGTAATTCTGTTCAGCTGTTCGGGCTGTAGCTCGTTCTAAAGGTCCTATGGAAAAATGCATGGGAAAAACGCGTTTTGGGACCCCCCTTTTATCTCAGCCCCCGCTTGACGAATCCCCCCGAGACTTTCAGGGTAGGAGCGGAGCGTAGCGCCCCACCTATTTTGAGAAATTTGCGAGGATTCATCGACCGGCGCCAAAGTTATTCAAAATAGAATGTTGCGGATTTCCTATGGAAAAGGGGTCCTAACTATAACTACCTACTGGCGACCGCCAGTAGGAGATATATATATATATATATATATATATATATATATCCGATTGGCCGCACTCTGCTCGTCCTACCAGCATGTTGCCCCAAGGAACTGTGGTCCATGTAGTAGCGACGGCGATTACGCCTGTGTCAAAGTGTTCGTTGAAAGTAAGTGTCGCATTAGCCATCCCTGGACACGTGTTTCGAGGTAGTTGCCGCTCGTCAGCAGGGAGTAGGTGAGTGTGTGGGGTTGCCGCGTAGACTGCCAGAAAAGTATTATCGGGTAAAGTACCACTCATGGCGCGCAGGTGCTGGTCCAGGGCTCGTCAGCCCAATGGCTCAAGGGAGCCTTAATACAAAACATCCGATTGGCCGCACTCTGCTCGTCCTACCAGCATGTTGCCCCAAGGAACTGTGGTCCATGTAGTAGCGACGGCGATTACGCCTGTGCCAAAGTGTTCGATTTTTTTGTATTAAGGCTCCCTTGAGCCATTGGGCTGACGAGCCCCGGACCAGCACCTGCGCGCCATGAGTGGTACTTTACCTGATAATACTTTTTTGGCAGTCTACGCGGCAACCCCACATACTCACCTACTCCCTGCTGACGAGAGGCAACTACCTCGAAACACGTGTCCAGGGATGGCTAATGCGACACTTACTTTCTTCGAATACTTTTGGCACAGGCGTAATCGCCGTCGCCACTACATGGACCACAGTTCCTTGGGGTAACATGCTGGTAGGATGAGCAGAGTGCGGCCAATTGCATTTTTTGTATTAAGGCTCCCTTGAGCCATTGGGCTGACGAGCCCCGGACCAGCACCTGCGCGCCATGAGTGGTACTTTACCTGATAATACTTTTTTGGCAGTCTACGCGGCAACCCCACACACTCACCTACTCCCTTGCTGACGAGAGGCAACTACCTCGAAACACGTGTCCAGGGATGGCTAATGCGACACTTACTTTCTTCGAATACTTTTGGCACAGGCGTAATCGCCGTCGCCACTACATGGACCACAGTTCCTTGGGGTAACATGCTGGTAGGATGAGCAGAGTGCGGCCAATTGGATTTTTTGTATTAAGGCTCCCTTGAGCCATTGGGCTGACGAGCCCCGGACCAGCACTTGCGCGCCATGAGTGGTACTTTACCTGATAATACTTTTTTGGCATTCTACGCGGCAACCCCACACACTCACCTACTCCCTGCTGACGAGAGGCAACTACCTCGAAACACGTGTCCATGGATGGCTAATACGACACTTACTTTCTTCGAATACTTTTGGCACAGGCGTAATCGTCGTCGCCACTACATGGACCACAGTTCCTTGGGGTAACATGCTGGTAGGATGAGCAGAGTGCGGCCAATTGGATTTTTTGTATTAAGGCTCCCTTGAGCCATTGGGCTGACGAGCCCCGGACCAGCACCTGCGCGCCATGAGTGGTTCTTTACCTGATAATACTTTTTTGGCAGTCTAAGCGGCAACCCCACACACTCACCTACTCCCTGCTGACGAGAGGCAACTACCTCGAAACACGTGTCCAGGGATGGCTAATGCGACACTTACTTTCTTCGAATACTTTTGGTACAGGCGTAAGCGCCGTCGCCACTACATGGACCACAGTTCTTTGCGGTAACATGCTGGTAGGATGAGCAGAGTGCGGATATATATCTATATATATATATATATCTATATATATATATATATATATATATATATCTATATATCTATATATATCTATATCTATATATATCTATATCTATATATATCTATATATATATCTATTCACTGAAAAAACCATAGGTTTCACACATGTTATAGTTAGCGGAAATTTTACTGATAAAAAACCAGTGAAATTGCCCCGTTATAGTTAGTGCTGGCAACTATAACTCACGCGACCGCAATCCTCTGCTGATGCTAATACTGTATTTAGACACTTATTTGCCCATGTCTTCTTCCATACATTTTTAGCTATACATATATTACAAATATTTTTTTTTCATAAAGACACATATGTCATCAGCAGAAGATTGCGGTCGCGTGAGTTATAGTTGCCAGCACTAACTATAACGGGGCAATTTCACTGGTTTTTTATCAGTAAAATTTCCGCTAACTATAACATGTGTGAAACCTATGGTTTTTTCAGTGAATTTGCAAGGTTTTTTAAATGCTAATTCCTAACTATAACGTGTGTGAAACCTATGGTTTTTTCAGTGAATTTGTACGTTTTTTTAAATGCTAAGTTACTTTACGCCATTCGAGGCGTGCGCGCCCACTTAACGCAGTTCGTTCCGTGCACGGTTTTTATCAACTTTAATAAGCCCTGTACATTTGGTGGCCTTCGGCCACCAAAAGCACAGGGGGTGGGGTCAATGTGGATAGTGTTTTTTTTATTTCGATTTTATAATTTCATGTTGCCAAAATTTAGTTTTTTTAACCTATTAATAATCCCTGTACATTTGGTGGCCTACGGCCACCAAAAGCACAGGGGGTGGGGTAAGTGTGGATAGTGTTTTTTTTTTTTTTTTTTTTACCGTACGCTTACGGTAAGCGTACGGTAAGCGTACTCGGCGAAATTGCCGAAAAAAAAATAAAACCGTTTTTGCTCTTGGGGGATGTTTGGGGACTCCCTCAACATGACTATGTGGGAGGGAGTTGTCAAAACAGCCCCGTAACATGTTTTTGGCCATCTTGTTTGATAAACAACACTCAGTGCGAGAGACAAAATGGCAGCCGCCGCTTCCTGGTTTCGGCCGATTCGAATGTTTACTAAGATCTAAGAGCCAATCAGAATCGCGCTCGCGCACGCCACCGTACGCTTACGGTAAGCGTACGGTAAGCGTACCGTAAGCGGGCTCAGATATATATATTAATTTAAAGGCTATTTTCTCAGAATCTACTGAACAGATTTACACCAAACCTACAAAAGGCACTTCCTTGACCTAGGGACTACCTCTCTGCCAAATTTCTAGTAATTCTGTTCAGCCGTTCGGGCTGTAGCTCGTTCTAAAGGTCCTATGGAAAAATGCATGGGAAAAACGCGTTTTGGGACCCCCCTTTTATCTCAGCCCCCGCTTGACGAATCCCCCCGAGACTTTCAGGGTAGGAGCGGAGCGTAGCGCCCCACCTATTTTGAGAAATTCGCGAGGATTCATCGACCGGCGCCAAAGTTATTCAAAATAGAATGTTGAGGTTTTCCTATGGAAAAGGGGTCCTAACTATAACTACCTACTGGCGACCGCCAGTAGGTAATATATATATCTATATATCTATATATATCTATATCTATATCTATATCTATATCTATATCTATATCTATATATATATATATATATATATATATCTCCAAAAGTTGTCCACCTTTAAGTAGCACTCGACCAGCAGCTTGGTTTATGTGTAGGTAGGGACGGGGATCCGCTTGTAGGAGCCGCTCCGTAGTGGATTTGCCTGACGCGTTTCGAAGCTCCATATGCTTCTCTTCAGAGGCTTTAACGGAAGCGGTGTGCGCAACCACTGACCCACTTCACCATTTTCCATATGACACACCCACCAATGGGAGGCTCACATGAGACTGTGCATTATGGGAAGTGTAGTGCGGAGAGCACACAATCAAGTCCTGTATGGACCCTGCAAGTGGGCCCGTCCTCGATCCTGTATACGGCTGCTGTTTCACTTTCGTGACCCCCAAAAATTACGGGGTGGTGCATACTCCGCGGCTGGACGGCCGCGTGTTATATACTGCTCCAAAAGTTGTCCACCTTTAAGTAGCACTCGACCAGCAGCTTGGTTTATGTGTAGGTAGGGACGGGGATCCGCTTGTAGGAGCCGCTCCGTAGTGGATTTGCCTGACGCGTTTCGAAGCTCCATATGCTTCTCTTCAGAGGCTTTAACGGAAGCGGTGTGCGCAACCACTGACCCACTTCACCATTTTCCATATGACACACCCACCAATGGGAGGCTCACATGAGACTGTGCATTATGGGAAGTGTAGTGCGGAGAGCACACAATCAAGTCCTGTATGGACCCTGCAAGTGGGCCCGTCCTCGATCCTGTATACGGCTGCTGTTTCACTTTCGTGACCCCCAAAAATTACGGGGTGGTGCATACTCCGCGGCTGGACGGCCGCGTGTTATATACTGCTCCAAAAGTTGTCCACCTTTAAGTAGCACTCGACCAGCAGCTTGGTTTATGTGTAGGTAGGGACGGGGATCCGCTTGTAGGAGCCGCTCCGTAGTGGATTTGCCTGACGCGTTTCGAAGCTCCATATGCTTCTCTTCAGAGGCTTTAACGGAAGCGGTGTGCGCAACCACTGACCCACTTCACCATTTTCCATATGACACACCCACCAATGGGAGGCTCACATGAGACTGTGCATTATGGGAAGTGTAGTGCGGAGAGCACACAATCAAGTCCTGTATGGACCCTGCAAGTGGGCCCGTCCTCGATCCTGTATACGGCTGCTGTTTCACTTTCGTGACCCCCAAAAATTACGGGGAGGTGCATACTCCGCGGCTGGACGGTCGCGTGTTATATACTGCTCCAAAAGTTGTCCACCTTTAAGTAGCACTCGACCAGCAGCTTGGTTTATGTGTAGGTAGGGACGGGGATCCGCTTGTAGGAGCCGCTCCGTAGTGGATTTGCCGGACGCGTTTCGAAGCTCCATATGCTTCTCTTCAGAGGCTTTAACGGAAGCGGTGTGCGCAACCACTGACCCACTTCACCATTTTCCATATGACACACCCACCAATGGGAGGCTCACATGAGACTGTGCATTATGGGAAGTGTAGTGCGGAGAGCACACAATCAAGTCCTGTATTGTCCCTGCAAGTGGGCCCGTCCTCGATCCTGTATACGGCTGCTGTTTCACTTTCGTGACCCCAAAAAATTACGGGGTGGTGCATACTATACTATATATATATAAAAATCTCCCTCAAAACATCCACGGTCTGGCATAGCTCGAAGACCCAAAATACAAGCAGAGCTTTGGAAAGTATTGGCACGTAAATAACAAACATCTATTTGTTTAACATTTGGAAGTGTTTCTATGTCTTGCATAGATTACATTACTACATCCAACATTTATTGAAATTAATTTCTAACAGTAAACTTACAAAGATTCAAGAACCAACAATCCCCGCCATATGCCCAGAGGAGAATGCCATGAGTGGGCCATGAGGCAATTCAGTGCATGATGAGCACTATGTAAATGGTTAATTTTATTATAATAAATTGGATTCTGAAATTACTGTATATAAACCGGTCTTTAATTTCTTTATAATAGGCGACTTGTGATGCACCCAGTTGCTTATTATAAAGAAGTGAGTAGTTGCTCAACTGTAATAACTTATTACAGTTCAGTGCTGCAAGAGCCAGCAGCTGAGGAGAAAGGCAGGTTAGATCATGGAGAATAATTAAACTTACATATGCCTACTACCCTTCCTGAGGATATAGGCCATCAACCATGACTCTACAGCCAACTCTGTCCTAGGCTTTTCTTTCAATCTGACTCCAGGTGTAACCCATCTCCTTGCAGTCAGCCTCGAGGCCTTGACACCAGATGTTTCTTGGCCTTCCGCTTTTCCTTTTCCCTTGAGGGTTCCGGGTAAGGGCTTGCCTGGTAGTGTTTGATGTGGGTTTAAGGAGGGTGTGACTTATCCAGCCCCAGCATCTTTTCGTGATTTCTTACTGAGCCAGGAGTTGGAACGTCTGCTGCTGTAGGTCATTGTTGCTAATGGTGTTAGGCCAGCGGATTTGGAGGATTTTCCTCAGACTGGTGTTGGTAAAAGTATAGACTTTATTGGTGGTGGTGGTAACTGTTGCCCTCCACGTTTCTCTTCCATATAGAATGACAGATTTTATGTTGGTGTTAAAAAGCCTGATCTTGGTTTGCAGCGTTAGGTCCTTGATCCAGATAATCTTTAGCTGATAAAGGCAGCCCTTGTTTGAACAATTCTTGCCTCAAAGTCAGCGTCTGTGCCGCCATGCTTGCCTATGACACTGTTCAGTTAGGTGAAGCCTCAACCTCTTTCAGTGGATCGCCTGCAAGAGTGACTGCAGTTGTGCTGGCCGTGTTAGCCTTCAGGATCTTGGTTTTTCACCTGTGGATGTTACGGTCAAATTGTGCTGATGTGGCTGCCATTTTGCCGGTCTTCTTTTGGATCTGCAGATGGATATTACAGAGTAGGACCGGGTCATCAAGCTGCATCCAAGGTGTCCCATGGATCCAATTCCTTCTCCTTGCTGTCAATGTCTTCATGATCCAGTCGAAGGTCAGCAGGAAGAGAAAAGGGGAGAGCAAACAACCCTGGCGGTTGTCGGTCCTTACTTTGAAAGCTTCCGTGAGTTGTCCTCCATTGACTATCTTGCAGGTCACTCCCTTGTAAGAGTTCCGGATGATTCTTATGAATTTATCTGGCGCGTCGTAGTGAGAGAGAAATCTCCAAAGGAACTCTCTATCCATGCTGTTGAATGCCTTCGCATAGTCAAGTTGACAGAGGGGGAATTTCCATGCCATTGACTGTTCAATGATGATGCGCAATGTTGCAATCTGGTCTGTGCAAGATCTATCTTTTTGGAAGCCAGCTTGCTGGTCTCACGATTGAATGCCAATTTGTTCCTTCAATGAAGCATAATTAAAGCAGCTTTAAAGAAAGAAAATGAAAGTTGGCTTTTCTTTATTCCACTCGGTTTTTACAGCTGTACAGTGACAAACAGAAAGAAGATCGTTATGGCAACAACTTTATTTTTTAGCTCTCCCTAGGTAATTATTGAAAAGTTAGAATCTTTCTGAATGTTTCTCTGCATTCCGACTACTGCACCTTCTTATTAAAAAACTGACTTATTAAACTGGTTCTAAAATCTTTCTGCAACAAATATCTAACTGCGTTTTGATGTGTTTAATTTTACACACTTTTATTCTTCAGGTTTGCAAACATGCTCACTCTTTCATATGAAAGAGCTGCATACCAAGTATGTAGGTGGCTTGTGAGAAAGGTGATGGTGTGACCATGTATTATAAGGAATAAAGTTCTTCCTGCCGTACATAAGGATATTGCACGTCACCTCAGAGTTTCATACCCTAAAAAGGAATGGTTTGTCTCAGATCTCACAGTTTGGTCAATTAGGGAAGTCAAGGTTTGAACCTCTGTTTCCCTGTTTGCTACTCAGCCACTGGACAGTAGCTCCAGTTTTAGACAAAAGAACAGATTTTTGTGCTTTTGTGTCTTTCAAGACCTGAATTAAGGTATAGTAGCAAGTGAAATTTGCATACAACACACAACAAATCAATCTGACATGATACAGTCTTCTAGACACAACTTTTAGGCAAACTTCTAATATTCACTCTAAAAGTTGAGAGGCATTAAAGTATAAAACTGAAAGAACATGATAAGCAATCTAGCAAACCACACATATTAAAAATACATTTGTGTTATCTTCCCTAATACTAAAATGAGGCACAACATTTGCACGTTCATATCAATGGCTCCTCTGTTTCATTCCAGGAGAAGCTCAACATATTAATGGAGACAATTAAATAAAACAACAAACTAATGAGGTCAAAGATCCCATTCAGTTTGAGCACATCTGCGAAATGCATCTTCGGTCTGTAGACACAATCACCCTCTTGCCCTGGCTTCAAATTGGAATTTTAATGGAATAAGTTAAAGGAAAAACACACACTCTGAACCAGATATACGCCTTTGTATAGCATACTTGTCAGCGGTCCTTAGTTTAGCTAGGTGCCAAAATCCTTTCTTTCCAAAACTAAATTAGGGAGAGATAGTGTCCAAGATACTGGGCTCTGCTCTAAAATGGCTCGGCAGACCCACCGGGAAAGGGCCAAACCAGAGGCAGGCGTCAGAGCTGAGCCAGGCTTGACCCTACGGTTGTTGGTCCACCTACACCCCACACACTAAGTAACCTAAGCCTGATCTAGGAGGAGCAGTTATGCCCCTACTAAACTCTGGATCCCGAGAGATGCATTCTGGGGCAAAAGTGTGGTCACCTACCAAGAGAACATGGCTGTGTGTGAAAAGTGACACATGGACTTGAGAGGGAAAAAAAAGCTGCCACCAATTTTTCCTCTTGAAAGGCTTCGAAAGGAAATGCATGCAAGCAGTAAAAAAGTTGCTATAAGGTATATTGTTCTATTTAGCTGGCATACAATACAGCAATCAAAGTATATATAAGTTTTAACTTTGTAATTTTGAATACGCATTTATTTTCGAATATTTAACTTCCTCTTTATGCTCAGCGTTTGTCCAAATACTTTATAGACAAAAAAAGCCGCAAACTATGTTACAAAAAATCCAGTTCCGAAAATAAAAGGCCTTAGGCCAGCATCCTCGCTCTGCTGTAAATGTCAAGCGTGCCTCCCATCGAAATAACTGGTCTGCGCAGCTGGAGGAAGCGCAGCCGCGGGGAGGCCGTCAGGTCAGCCTAATTGCAATTTACACTACAAGGCGGCCAGGCTGCTAGAACTAGTCTAATTGCTCTGCGTCCTGGTCATTTGGGCCCCGAGGAAGCAGCGGAGGCGGGCGCAAAGGCCGCACAGTCCCATTATCCCCGACTAGGCCCCGAGCTTCAATATGGCGGATTGATATTCCACGCACAGGCCAGCAGGAGCCGCGCGCGCGAGCGGACCTTTTGTTTACCCCCAGCTAGGCTCGTTACCTTTTCTACTTCGGGCTGTCATTTTTCTCCCCCCTGTTTGACGGTAATGAACGTGAAGCCTCTCATGCCATTTTCGCCTTTACCAGACTCCATCCCTTCCCAACACGCACGTACGCTAATTATGACCCCTGGCTCGTCGCAGTCGTTGTGAGCTCCCCCTCCTACACAAAAAGGAAGCGTGGGTTGAGGCAGCCAAGAAGCCTGCTGTCACAAATCTGAACTAAAAGAGCCGCTTCGTTTCACATCTGCGAAAAAAGAAGTTAGGTTTGCCACCTGCCTATTGAAGAGGCATACATTTTGAAAAAACAAATGTGCATTTGCATAGATCTTACTTTAAGGACAAGACGCAGTTCCTCAAGTGCTGCTTCAGCTCCTGGTCCTTTTCGTAGGACTCCAAGACAGAGTGTGCGACGTCATGGTGGTAACAGTAGATTTTATATACGTCCTCCAGCGGGCCTTTGATGCGCAGGAACAGGTCTCCTGGTAAAAGCCAAGGATAATGGTTGAATGAGTGCGCCAGTGTACAGAACAGCCATTTTTAGCATTCACAATGTCAATCAAATGAACAGTGGCACGCTACAATGCGAGCTTATACAAGAGAACTCAAGTGTACTTTAAAACTGCAATGAAGCACATTCAGTGGAGGCAGACATAGGTAGTTCTTTTGCTGCAGTTAATTCTAAGTCTTGCCTTTTGATAAGACTCCACAGTGCTTGCCGAGGACAGAGGTTAGCACCTGCTGCTCAAACAAAGATGACCTCTTCAGTTAGAGAACTATTTTTTTCGTTTCTGAGAAGCAAGTGCCTGTTGTATAAAAATGGAGTTGACGCATGCCTGCTGTGGAAAAATGAGAGTTAAGGTAATCTGAGGCAGGAGGAATGGATGCCGGTGCCTCATATGGGGCGCACAGAAGTGGGTACTGCATTGGGTAGAACAGTGACAGGGTACTGTGAATTTGAACTAGGGTGAAGAGCTGCCAAGATGAGAAAGAAGACTTGAAAAAACAAGCACTGGCAAAGCCAATAGGTTTCGCTTATGTCAAAGTCTATTTCCACCTATACACCATAAATCTGGATTCTTCAGATCTGTGGCACATACCTTAGGCGGTGATCCGCACTGGTGTTGACTCTGCTTTAAGTCTACGGTCAACAAGAACCGACTCTGGTGCAGCCATTTAGATTCATTCTTCTAATAGGAGATTCCAGTTTTTGGATGTCCCTGTGGCTCTTGGCGGACCAGAACCATTTATGGCAAAGTGTACCCTGTATTGAGCCAACCTTTTTACAAGTTTGTTACACAATGCTTAGATCCCAGAGATTAATACTCATGACTGATTTGGAACAACATTTCATACTTTACAGAAGTGACCCTATATAATAAATCCTCTTGGTTCAGTGGCATAGCATGCAAGTCACAGGCCCTCATGCAAGCAAAGGAAAATGCTCCCTTGGACTGCTGTTGGTGGAGGGGGGGGAAGGAAAAATACAGCAATCATCAGGGTTCAATGGGGCCCTCAGAGCTCTGGGCCCCGGTGCATTGTACCTGGTGCACCAATGGTAGCTAAGCCTCTGTCTGGGTTGGAAGGTCCCGTCCAGAGTCCGAGTAAGCCACTAATTGCTGACATGCAGAGGATCTGCATGTGATGAAAGCTGGATTTAGGTAGAGTCGGTACACAAACAGAATCATTAGGATTTTTGACCTTCCGAACTTAAGTACGACTATTGCGTATGGTTGGTCTAAAACATTTCCTAATTTTTGTTATACACGCTTATTTGAGGAGAGTGACTAGAGAATTGGTCCGGACGACATTTATTTGTCATCTAGGGCAGAAACATGTTGACCTAAACAGGGTAGATATCTATAACCCTGTCTCACGTTGCTATTTTTAATCTTCCCAGTAGGATGTGAAGATGAAAAATTGGTTAATTCTACTGAGGAAGTCTTAATTCCCACACGTTTTTTCTTGTTTTGCACTCTGCCCCTCACTATCACTCCTTGAGGTCAATACAAAAACGTGCTTTTTTGAGAACACTCCCGTTCATTCCCGGCTGGGAAGTTGTAGCCCACATTGGGTACCTTGCGGTCCCTTTGTGTTGGAGGAACCCTATGATGAAGCATGTCACCCTCGGGTGAGTGAGGGTTTACGTCCATATAATGGTCATGCCCACCTACACGCTTTTTCTTTTCTTCACATTTAGTTATGCTGTTCTACACATAGTGTGAGTTACATGGGTTGGAAGGGCCTCATGAATCTGCAAGAACTTTATACAAGCAGCAAAACGTCTACTTTCATATAAAGTACAAGTATGGTTGATGCCAATAGGACAGGCTTATAAATGGGAGACACAAGGCAATGTGTGGTATAGAGCAAAGCCAAGTAGTAGTAGGGGAGGTCAACATTAGGGAACAAAGTAAATCAGGGGTACTACACACTTCAGTCAGTACTTTAGGAACACAAACTAAATACAGGAAGTACAATTGATATATTATGTATTTGGCCTTAAGTTCAAAGTCACTTCCTCAATATACTTGCCCAGCACTAATTCCTAGAGCTGGGCGAACCACTGAAAGCTTGAGTTAGGCTCAAGCCTAAAGCCTGGCTCTGTTTGAGGTCCTTTTGGAACCTCAAGCCCCTAACAAGCCGAGCTTTCATGTGGCTTCTGCCTGACTCCTTCCTTGTACCCTTTCCCTGTACTGTGGATGTGGCGTTATGGCCAGAGCGGTCAACTTTGTAACTGGGGAATCCTATTTGAGTCTTGGTGTTAGCTCAAAATCATGTGATTCTGGGCATATCACTTAATCTCCCCACTGCTATAAACAATGAATGGTGACCTGGTGTAATGTAACTGGTGCTCAAGTAAAACGCTCCAATACATTTGGATTGAGTTTACACTATTTAAATACATGCAGAAAAGTACATACCAAGGTAAAAACAAAGCCTTAACATAAGGAAAGACAAATAGATAGCCATTTTCCGGCTGATTTGTACAAAGTGACACCAGAAAACATGGATAAATTGCAGCTTCCCTGCTTAAATTGTGTGATCTTAGGCAAATATTTTAGTGCAGCAAAACTCTCTTTTCTTCGTTATCGCGTATGAAAGCTCTTTCAAATATGTGAGTTCAGAATACCAGTTGTACAAAGACTTATTGTGTTTTATTTAGTAGACGTATGTTTCTCTAGAACAAATTGGCTGGCCCATGTACAGGGTTTATATGACAATTGTGTTGGCTCTTAATTCACTAACAGTTCATTTTTTTAAACTATCACTTTTAATAAAGAACTTCTCAGTGTATTGTTGATGCGTTAATGTCAAGGCTTCCACATTTTGAAGAAATAAACTCTCTAGAAATTCAAAAAAGTTTATCATATTTTAAGTGATATTTGGTGTATTATTTACATGACAATCATTTTTAGGGCTCGGCTTGTGTACGAGCTCTAAGAGCCGAGACAGAGGCTCTCACTGTTAATTTGGTGGCTCGCCCATCTTTACTAATTCCCACTACAGAAATGTAAAAAAAAAGGAGTCTGCAGATTTTCCCATTGTTTCTATGGTTTCTCAAGCACCTTTTTCTCAATAAAACCAAGTACTGCATACCACTTTTCCTTTCATGTTTGTTGCTTCAGAGTACAGTCCATTAAATATATGTAGTCCCCCACGATTGCAAAATCAAGCAACCATTCCGAGTCGGAAAACAATCGTTGTGCAGTATCCCAACACTTAAAAGAACAACAGGACTTACCATTTGTGCAAAAATATGTTTGATACTCGTGTGTGAATATGCAATGGACGAAGCCCTAAATGCTTTCAGAATCTGTTATATCCTACATAACTGAAAGTTGAGACCAAGCAAAGCACACCCAATCCCACAAGATTACCCATACAACTAAAAGGCAATCCACTTCGGTCACGACTGCCCTCCTCTGGATGTCATTGCACATACACGAGAATCCAGCAAAATGCAAGAGCCAGCACCAGTTTGAAAACATTTCTTTTACTGAGGATTTTCAGCAGTGCTTTAAATGGGCTGGTTTAATTTTGAGAGGGAGAGTACCGGCACTTCTCAAGAGAAATGCTATACTTTTAATTGGAGAGTACCAGCACTTCTCAAAACAGGTACTCTGCTACAGAGTACCTACACTTCTATTTTTCCATTTCAAGCACTGATTTTCAGTACTGACAGCATCGAGGAGTGAAGCGCCGCACTCCAAATACATCCTATCCTTCTGTGAAGAACAGCTATTGGATGCAGAGGGCGTCCCTCTGTCTCTTTTAGCCCTCATCTCACCAGGGAGGGGCTGTTTGGAGATGCAGTCTGTAGCCCTCTTAGCACAATCACTTATAAAATATACATTTATGTCAGTATGGTTATAGCCCAACATTAAATTAAGATGAACCTAAAAACAGCTAACATACTGGTGCGAAAAACAGACATGACATTGAGGGCTTGGATAGCATGTTATTCTCTTGCTGAGACAGGCACAAGATATGCTATAGTTTAGATGTGTAGTGTCTGTCACATTGGCATGGAGACTGTTGCCTTTCGAAGAGTGCGCTTGTTTAAACAGCCACTGGGGCTGAGAGAAGTTTGGAGCTGCTGGCTGCCTTCGTCATGTGGTATGCATCAGATGAGATGCCAGCCGCCTTCCATCTGGCTGCCAGTGATTCTGGTGTGGTAATGGGGCGGGCGGGAAGGGGCATTGATTTCTTCAAGAAACTGAGTCAGTCACAGGTCACCACTTCACCCTCCGAGTGATCCTGAGATTTTCAGTAATTTGATGGTTTGGTAGATTATATTTTCTGAGAAAGTTGAAGCCCGCAGCCAGCTGCCTCATGTGTCTTACTCCTGCTGGGAAATACCACTCAAATAAAAAGAAGGAAGGAATGGACTAGTGCACTGTTTCAATTGTAAAAGTTAGCGGTATTCAGGGTTGAATGGGCCTGCCCACGCCTCTGGCCCCTGTGCCACTGTACCTGCTGCACCAATGGACAATAAGCTCCTGGTTTTATATAAATACCATCCCTTTTTTCAATGTCTGGAGACAAACTTTTCATGGCTGTATGATATGGCATCATAGCCTTCTCCGTAGTGCAAAATATTTGCACTTTTAAGAATATTGTGTGTGTGCTCGTTATGACTGGAAAGTCAAACAAGGACCCAGAGGTTCATCCATTATAGTTCCCTGCACACCAAATGCACAAGAGATAGAGAGAGGGCTAAAAACTCAGCAGCCGTTTTTGCAATTCCCTGCTCCCTGTGGCGGTGTGTTTTTGGGGAAATATGGTCCGTTAACCAGTCAAGTTGCTTTGTGGCATAAGTTGTGACTGATCTAATATTTCCATAATTGGATACTTGCAGACAGGAGTTCTTTGCTCTGTAACAGGAGGCATTAACAAGAAACAACAGGGTCAGGCCTTTCAAAAACAAAAAAAAAACAGGCGGTTTTCTTTATTATTATTACATTTGTAGAGCGCGACAGCTACTTCCAACGGAAGTGTCCCGGCGCTAATGTCCAACAGGCGCAAGAGATTGAGAGGAGAGCAGCCAGAGCCGATCTCTAAGGTAGTCTGAATAGCCAGGTTTTCAAGGCCTTTCTGAACGGGAGTTCCTTATCAATGAGTCTGAGATCATTAGGTAGATTGTTCCATAACATGGCCGTTTTCACTGAAAACGCACGACCCCCTGTCCTCGACTTTCTGAACCTAGGGATAATCAAGAGATTTTGTTTGCTGGATCTGAGCGTTCTAGGTGGAAAATATTTTTGCAGTCTTTGTTTCAGATACCGAGGGCCTACACCTCTAAAGACTTTATGAGCCAGCACGATAGCTTTAAACTGCACTCTTTTCGCTACTGGCAGCCAGTGGAGGCTTTCCAGATGCGGAGAAATGTGATATCGTAAAGGCACATTCCTCAAAAGTCTGGCCGCAGCGTTTTGGATACGCTGCAGCCTTTTCATTAGGAAATCTGGGAGGCCAATGTACAGACTGTTGGCATAATCAAGTTGGGAAGTTATGAGGGCATGTACCACTGCCTTCCTACAGTCCATAGGAAGGCCGCTTCATGAGCACAGGAAGAGAAACCACATAGCTCAACCTAAATCGGGTTCAATAGAGATACAATTAAATGCTCCCAATATCTAGGGCACATTTGGAATGCATGCCCGAGTTGCAAATATTTTACCAGGATAACAGTGAGGAATTGTTTAATCACGCAACTACTGCCAATACGTGCGAGTGGTCATGTGCTGCTTAGGCAGGCACCAAGTCTTCAACGAGCACAGTAGAAATGGTGCTGACAGGACAGCATTATATTAATCAAGCACCTCTTCAATTAGTGCAGCCAGAGAAAGCAAAGTAAAATTGAACAGTAAATGCTGTGCAGCCTTGACCCAATAAAAGGAGTTCCACCCTCCAAAGGAGCAGATGGAAATGAGTACTTGGGCCACGGGAGACTGATAAGAGAAACACACAAGGAATAACAGGAAATATAATGCTACAACCAATAGAAACAAAGAAAAAATTAAGTGGCAAGCACACTGACAAATAAGAAGTAAAGGTAGAATCTAAGTCCCTTTTAAGATATATCAAATACACTAGAATTTTGTGCAGGCGAAACTTAAACATGGACGATCAAATAAATAGGCACATGAAAAAAAGAATCATACATTTTTACAATTAAATAGAGTATTGAAAACAGCAGAGAAAGATCAATTTGCAGCTCTGTCTCTGCCAACTTCACCAAACTCTTGTTCAGTTACACAGAATCATTCTTATGTGAATGTAGTCTTCAAAATTTTCCCCCTGATCCGAGATGTACGTTAAGAAAAAGAAAAGTAGGAAACAGGTCGCCATCGGCCAAAAATTGAAACTTCATTGACTAACAGAAGGAATCTCATATCAAATACTAAAAGCACTCAATATATGATTTTGTATTTTGTTTACAGTTTCAGTCTTGTGAATTGATGAATGCCAAAGCATCAACTTTCTCGCAGTATAATTACATGGAGGGTGCGGTGAGGGAACTGTGGTTCCTCCCCATGGACAGTATGCTACACTACCTCACACCAGGTTGAGAGGTGGGAGACAAGGAAAATCAGGATACTCATGAGTTTTAGGTGACCCGGGTAATCAATCTAGGGCTACATTCCTTCCCTGTGTTCAGAAACAGCAGTGCAAACAACGATGCACCACACTTCAGGAATCAGAGCATTTATGGGACCCATCTGTAAACCATAAAATAATTGTATTCCTAGATTTCAATTTGGAGGAAAAAACTATGTATATCAGGTTACATATACGAAAAAGTGTAGTAACGGAATTGACAGTTTTAAAAAGAAAACTAAGTCTTACTCTCTCCCTTAAGGAAAGTGTGTAGTTCGCTATAATATATCACAATATAGTTAATAAATGTGGACCTTGTAGGACAGGAAGTGTTGTAACTGGGTAAACATCTCACTCCATCATCTTTCAGGGTTCATCCCTCTCTATATTGACTGCAGGGATTTGAGGCCTCACACAGAAGGCCAGTACACAGGCCATCTCCTACAGGAGAGGTGGATTTACTCCAATTTTGGGACCCAGGTTGTGCACACGAGGCAGGCATTCCACTGGTACAGGTAGAAGATGTGCAGCTCAACTTCTTCTCCAGGACAGTTCAATTTCCCAGACCAAGGACAGTCAACTTCTTCATTGAAGTTAGTCATAGAAAATCTACAACCAATGGGATACTTTTGTAAATGATATTTATGCCTCGAAATGTCAAATGATATTACTGTTCGCTATATTCTGACATACACCATCCCTGTTCGCCAGTTCCTTGCACATTTCTCTGTTACTTTCAAGCTACAGTCTGGTCTATGAAGTCTATTGGCACAAACAAAGTTAACTTATGGGGATAAACAGATTTCAGAGGTTTCTCTTAACACCTAAAGTAGCTCACTCTAGTTTCCCTGCATTCTCACTTGAAACTCATTCTATGCACTCTAATGGTCTGGAAGCCTCTGAAAAGCTAATCATGACACATTTGAAGTTGGCAACTCTTTGAAGCTCGCCTTGCACACGCATTGTTAAGAATTGCGTGCCCCAGCTGCCCTCAGACCAGCCCAGGTGCAAGCATGGGTTGCAGCCAGCAAATCCCTTCAAGTCCTTACTCCTTTGAAACAGCCAGAGATTTCCAGTAAGTAGCCAAATATGTGTCCTTTGACACTCATTTCTATGTACCCGATAGCCAGGGATGAGGACATTATTTTTACCATGTCCACAATCCCCGATAAAAACAACTGGTAGGGAGTCTTCCATCAAGGGACATGAGGGGACGAAGGCCCGCAGCAGTATTCCAATAAAAGGTATGGCTAACCTATTGCAAAAAGATGCCTCTGTACACTGCCAACTTTATAAATTCTCCTACTTGACCTGACCAGGGAATGAAAAACTGGGAGGAAAAGCATTGTGGCCAGCAAGCTGTACATGGTGGAAGAGGTCTGAGGTGGCGCCTCCTTGAAGAGGCAATGTCACAGATTTTCATACCCCATGGTCCTATATGTGTTTTAGAAAGAATTGTCCTACATTCCACACCTATACACCAGCCATATCTGTGCAGGTGATGGGCACCGGTACAAATTTTTTGGGGACCGAGGCTTACTTTACATCAGACCAAGAACTAGATAAAGGAGAACGATGGAGAATAACAATTATAGGAAAACTGTGTCGAAGGGAGAAGATAGGGATGAAAAGATTGAGATTAAAAGGAAGTATAGAGTGAGGAAAAAAAATATTCATGAGGTGGAAACAGGATTATAAAAACTACTTTTTGAATTCTGCTATTCTGATATGTTTATAGAGTTTTAAAAATAATTATTTAGAACTTCTTAACCCATCTATCATATTTCTAACACCACCAGGTAAAGGTTGATATAAAGATCAGCAAAAGTAACTGTGACCCAAAGCCCCCTCAGTATCTATGCCCCTTGTGTAAGGGACACATTTCTTAAATAAACTGTGTTCACACATTAGACCCCTTCAAAAAACGTTTTTAATTTTCATATCTAAATTAGTTGCCTTTCTGTTCAACCCTGTACTTATTCGTTTTTCAACTCAATTATTTATGATATTAGTGTATTCAGCGCACTTCGGAGATCACAGTCTCTTTCTTGAGGGTAAAATCACAATGTTTTGGTTAATTATATTTTCTTAAATAACATCATTTTGTTGTAAATGCAAATGTGCCTTTTAATAAGTTTTTGCTTTATTCAATTCATTGTTTTCTGCTTCCTTTAATGCTGTTCATGCCACAGTCGTCATGCACATCCATCTGCTAAGGAATCAAGAATAGGCAGCCTTGGTATTTGGCAAACCCTGTATTTGGTCACTACTTGAAGGCTCCTGTTGGGTCGTAAAAGTCCCTTGCATCGTGATGGACGTGCATCCCTGCTCGGAGTGCCACAACTGTAATGATATCTGGCTCCCTTATGCAGAATTTTGTTGTTATGGGTGAACAGGGATCCTGTGTGTGCCCCATGACGTAGGCCTATCTCACGTACTGCGGCCTTTTGGGCTGAGAGAGGCACCCAAAATGCTACCTTGAAATTCTTTCTTTATTTCAAAATCCATATTTGCTCATTAAAACGCTCACAGCACCACGGAAAGTTTTGTCACGTATTAAGGTGTCAAGTTTTGACCTTTGGAGCTCATCTCGACTATAAGAAAAAAAGCTATTTTAAAATATGTCCTCACGGCGCTATTGATTGCCGTTTTAAAAGCCCTGATGAAGTTCCAATTTGAGAATGAAAAGTGTTGGCTGTTTTTATGAGCAAATATGGATTTTGAACATAAAAAAAGAATTTGAAGAAACCATAATGGACTAGATTTGCTTTCTTTGGTGCACCTCCTTTTGTCTAATTTGCATTATAATCTGTAACCAGTGGCAACAAAGGGTGACAGGTGCCAGAGTATTGTGCACAATTGTTATAAATACGTTTGCAGTATTACAGTGAAGTGCTAGCTAACAGGTCCATCACCCTGTATATTTTTTGGTCCAAAATGCTGCTTGGTGGTGGTGAAAGGCTACTGCCTTTACCAGAAGTTAAGCAGCATGAACGCCATGCTGGCAATGTACTGTGAACAGGTCCATTTCACCTGTGCCACTGGGGTGAGGCCTATAGCTTCACTAATTTAAAGTTTGGCTGCTGTGTGCTTAACTCACTCTTGGCCTACATTAGTTTGGTGTGGAGTGTTGCGCAGTGCATGTGGGGTACACATGTATACCTGTGAATGGTGCACTAGAGGTATAATGAAGTGCTATGCAGTGCGTGTATATTATATCCCTGCGCTAAGTGTGTGTGTGTGTGTCTGTGAATGGTACAATACCTGAAGGATGTAGTGCTGAGCAGTGCATGTATGTCATATGCATGTGCTGGGTGTATGCGTGCTTGTGAAGGGCACAATACATGGAAGACTTGGAATTCCATTTTTGGAGACCCATAGCTGACTGGAGGGAGGAGAGGAGAGGATATTGAGGAATCCACCCGAGGCAGATTTGTGAATTTCTGCATTCCTGTAAGCTGGGTAGGACACACTGGAGTAAGGGAGAGCTATGTTCTTTAGAACACTCCAAAGGGTGCACTTTGATTCCGAGAGGGGTAAATGGGTAGGGGCCTGGGCACATGTCAAGAAGGAGATGGAGCCAATAAAAGAATCATAAAGAGTAGGGCTAAGGCCCTGGTATAATCCTTTGGTACACATATCATGAACTCTGACACTACGGCTGACACAATGACCTATGTTGTGGGGCTATCAGATTTGAAGTTGCTCCTGCTGTGACAGACTGCTTTCTGGAAGATGGCACTTCAAAAGGAAGCAGACCCCCAACATAAACTTCTCAGACTCTAAATCACATTTGGTGTCGGGTAATGGACTATAAGAAAGGAAGCTAGACACCTCCAACATTGTCAAATGTCAAGCAGCCTATCAGGTTGTGCAAGGAGGCGAAGCTGTGCAAGACTTCTGCCGGAGACCAGGGCTGGGGGCCAATGCCTGCTAGTCTCTCAGCTATGTGAGGAGTCATCACCAAGGCAAATCCAAGACCACCTGCCCTTTGAGCCTGGAACACCAGCGCCTGCCTGCTTGCCAAGACCAGTGTGCCCTATGAGGGAGAGGAAAGCGTTGGAGGCAGTGAGGTCCAGTGGGGGATCCCAGTGATTGGATCCCCATAGCAAGGTGCGAGTAGATAGCACCTGCAATGATCGGTTCATTGCCTGTGTGCAGGGAAAGGTCGATGACCCCCATATCGTATGTCAGAGAAGGGCCGCAGTGAAGGGATTTGTTACCATTGCTGCACATGTGCAGGGATCAAGTAGGTGACACTGTATGCCAGGTGGGGCCAACATAAAAATTGCTGCTGTGGCGAATGGGCTATAGCCCCTGCACAGAGGAGGAATGGTGACCTTGTAAGCTGAAGGGGAGGGGACCACAGGAACAGGGCAAGGAACGCGGTCTGGTATAGTCCATCATCAGATAAGGAGGCCGCCGCAGTGATCTGAGCAAGCCCAAACCATGACTGAGGACCAGCGCCAGGGGCGTTGCACCCCCCCCCCCCCTCCATTGGGATTATCCCATTAAATTTACCAGCATCAGAGGAGCATCAAGAACTCCTTAACTGCAGCTGCAAGACCGTGTGTGAAGACCTCTGGGACATCTGATCGCAGCCCCACCTGACAGGAGCTGCAGCTTCAGCACCCACGAAGGGAGCACGCTCATTGACTCTAGTCGCTCAGAGACACTCCGGCTGCTCAGATCCTGCTGGTGCAGATAAAACTGATTTTTTTTTTTTTTTTTTTTTAAAAGATTTTATTGTGCATAAAAGGGTTACAAACACGGGCCTACAACCACCAGGGCCGGCCGCTAGTAGTCAAAGTGTTCCAGCATATCAGAAAACAATGGCTGGCCCACAGGGGCTCCGCACTATCACAGTAAATCAGACTGCACATAAAGGAAAGCAGAATACACACTTTTAGTATAAATAACAACAAAAAAGAAAAATACAAAAATACAACAAACAAGGCGAAACGACTTATGAAGGGCGGCGAACACCAGCCGGGGGAGTCAACACCCAACCACCCGAGGGCGGTCAATAAAAGAAGACCTGAGAGGGAGGGGGGGGCAACGAGAGAACCAAATCTGTACTCCAAAGTACGAGATGCACAAGGAACCCTCAAGGATCAGGGGGACGAGGCAATCCCGGACGTATCTACCAAAGGGGGAGCACAGATAGACCCACGATACGCGTTCCACTGCCCCCAAATTTTACCCCAAGCCCCCGGTTTACCACGGGCCACATACACCGTTTTCTCCCTGAACATGCACCAGTCCATGTTTTCCTTCCAGACGGACACGGTGGGAGGCCGCTGGGAACCCCAAAGCTGCCCAATATCTCTCTTTGCAATCATGTTCCCCAAGGCCGCCCACCGAGCCTGAGCCGCATTGCAGTCATTGGGCTCCCATACATTCAGCACACAACGACGCACCTCCGGCAGCAGAGCGACCCCGGTGACTCGTCTCATAATATCATGCACCCGGCGCCAGTATTCCGCCACCTCGCGGCATTCCCATAGGATATGGAGAAAAGTAGCACTGAGCCCGCAGCCACGCTTACAGAGTCCGTCGTCTGAAAACCCCATCGAGACCAGGCGGGGGCCCGTCACATATATACGATGGAGAATCTTAAGCTGGACCAGGCGGAGACGGGCCGGGATGGCCACCTCCTTAGGGGATGACAGTGCAGTCTGCCAGTCCTCATCGTCCAGCTCCACCCCATCTCCCGTCCATGCCTCCCGAAGACGCACCAAGAGGTCAGCCCGATTGTTTATCAGTTTTTTGTAAATCAGGGAGATAGTACTGTCGGGGACGTGACCGTCGAGTATGCGGTCCTCGAGAGGCGAAGAAGAAGGGACCGTGGTCCCTTCCCCAAAGACCGAAAGCAGGGCGTGCCGAACCTGTGCATAACGGAAGAACTCTCTGTCACTAAGCTCATACTCGCGCTGAAGCGCCGCGAAGGATTTAACCGCACCTTTAACCCACAGGTCCCCCACTCTGCTGATACCGATCGTATCCCAGCGCTCGAAGCCTTTCGTTGTCCAGAGGCTTCCCAAGCGGTCTGAGTCGAATAGAGGAGTGGCGCACGTTAAACGCTCACTCCAGCCCATCGCAACATTAGCCGCCTTCCATACACGGACCGCAATCCTGGTAGGGCCCGTAAGGGCCCTACCAGCAGACCGCGAGTAAAGCGCTCTGTTATAGTTACCGCCGGGGAGCAGGAATTTATCCATCTCATATGCCGGGTTCGAACCAGGAGCGTACGTAGCATGATTAATGGCAGACAGCTGGGAGGCCCAATAGTACCGTCTAATATCAGGAAGCGCGATGCCCCCGTCATACCAGGAAAGAGTCAGCTTGGCCAACGCGATACGCGATCGCCCGTCCCAAACCAGTCTCCTCTGCAAACTCTCCACCTCCCTAAAGTAGGCCGCAGGAATGACATCGAAGAAGTTCTGGAGTGCATAAAGGAATCTGGGAAGGGACATCATTTTAAACAGCGCCGCTCGACCAAGCGGAGACAAGGGCAGCTTACACCACCGAGCCGTATCTGCCCTCAAACGCCGGAGTGGAGACAGGAGATTCTGCTCATAGCGGACCGCCGGATCCAACGAAACGTACACCCCCAGGTATTTAAAGCCGGACTGAGATATTTGGAGCGGAAGCCGAGGCGGCAAGAGAGGAAGACCACCAGAGATAGGATACACACAAAATTTGGACCAGTTGATTATCAGACCCGAGTTTTTCCCGAAGGAAGTAAGGACATCAAAGAGAACATTGAGCGACTTCCGCGGTGAGGTGAGATACAAGAGAATATCATCCGCGTACAATGAAACCCGATCCTCGAAGCCTGGGGCCCACCGGAGCCCTCTAATCGAGGGCTCCCAACGGAGCCAGGCAGCGAGCGGCTCCAGGGCGAGAGCAAAGAGCAGCGGGGACAACGGGCACCCCTGCCTAGTTCCCCTCCCGAGAGCGAAAGGCCGAGAAACCCGCCCATTGACAACCACCTGAGCCATTGGTCCAGCATAAAGGAGCTTCACCCAGCCAAGGAACCCCTCCCCAAACCCAAACTTCGCCAAGACGGCCCAAAGAAATGGCCATTCAATGGTATCAAAGGTCATCGTGGCGTCTAGGGAAACCAATATGGCCGGTTCAGCCAAGTACTCAGCCCTAGCAAGGACGCCGTGCAGACGCCGTAAGTTGAGAGCGGTATTACGATGTGGGATGAAGCCACATTGATCCGGATGTATCAAGTCACATATAACGCTCAGCAAGCGATTAGCGAGGACCTTAGCAAGGATTTTGGGTTCGGCATTCAGCAGGGAAATAGGCCTATAGGAGGCACAGCGGTCACGTGGCTTACCCTCCTTGGGAATCACTACTATAGTAGCCAGACGCTGGTCGTCAGGAAGGGAACCCCTCTCGAGCGATTCCTGAAACATATGACGGAGGAAAGGCGCGATTTTATCCGGGCGCAACTTATATAGTTCAATCGGCAGGCCGTTGGGGCCCATAGCCTTGCCCGAGCGGAGGGAGCGAATCGCAGTAGCTATCTCTTCGACAGACAAAGGGGCATCCATCAGCTCGCGGTCCTCGACGGATAAGCCGGGCAGGGCAATATCCCGGAGCAGAAGACGAGAGTCGTCCTCATCTCTATCGGACACCGGGGAGTACACTGCACGGAGGTGGTCAGCAAAACACTCAACAATCTCACCAGGCTCAGTCACACACACTCCATCCGATACCCGAAGCTCCGGGACCACACGATTTACTCTCTCCTTCTTGTCCAACCAGGCAATCAGCTTACCCGCCTTGTCTCCGGCGTCATACAACCTGCCCTGCTGCTCCCTATATATAGTCTTGGCAGCATCAGTGACGAGAGACTTATATTCAAACTGCTTCAGGCTGAGGGCATGCAGCCCATCCGGGGTGACACCCGCCTCCAAGGCTGCCTCCAGCCCCGATATTTCAGTCTCCAGCGTCACAACCGCCTCTCTCTTGACCCTCTTGGCCTCCACTATCTGGGACAGGGCATGCCCGCGGAGCACTGCTTTGAAAGCTTCCCACAGGGACACCGAGGACAACACCGACCCCTCATTCTCAGAAAAATATTGATCAATCGACTTAATCAGGCGATCACGGATCTTGGGGTCTCGCAGGTACCAAGGGTTAATAGGAGCGATCTGCCCAGCGGACCGCGACCCGGTGTCAAAAAGCAACCACAGTGGGGAATGATCAGAAATACCCCTGGCCAGGTGTTTGACCTCTCGAATCCGAGCAGCCTGGGCCGCGGGCATAAGGAAATAGTCCAGTCTGGAGAGACTCCCATGGGCCCCAGAGTGAAAGGTGTACTGACACTGTGTCGGAAGCATTAACCTCCAACAGTCCACCAGACCGAAGGTCTCCAGGAGCCCGCCCAGCCACGCCTGGGCAGCAGGGAGGGCCCTGGGCGGATGACGGTCCAGGTCACCCGAGACAACCGAATTAAAGTCCCCACCCATAAGCAAAAGACTGTCAGGAAGCCCAAGCAACATACGACCCAAGTCTGAGAAGGTGGAGTTCTGGAGGCCCGGGGTAACATAGACCGAGATCAAGGAAAGGGACTGCCCCTCCCACCTCCCAGTCAGAGCCACATAGCGCCCTCTATCGTCTGGGACCACCCTGGTGATCTCCAACGGAAGTGAAGCTCGCAAGAGAATGCCCACCCCTCTCGAACCAGTGGTGAAACCAGAGTGGGCCACAAGTCGATATCCCCCCCTGTTCACAGCCCGACAAACATTGCCAACCAGATGCGTCTCCTGTAAGAACACCACATCAGGAGTCAGACGACGCAGATATTGCAGCACAACACCCCGTTTGATACGGTCCCCCAATCCATTGACGTTCCAAGACATCAATCTCAACCCGTCCCCCCCCATCCCATCCAGTAGATCAAGGGCCCCCTAGCAAAGAGCTCAACACCCAAGGATGAACCATAGCCAATACTTCGCCTTGAAAACAAAAAACACAAATGCAAACAACCCCACCCACCCACCAACCCCCCCCCCACCAACCCCCCCCCAACTCCAACACCCCCCACCCTGCACCCCTGCGGTCCAAAAAACCACCCCAACTTGCAGTGTGCCTGTCGCCCTACAAACCCCATTCTACGAAAAGACCCCGGAGGAGGGAAGGGACCCATCCCCGCCCGCTCCCCACACACAACATAGTGAAACAAAATGCACAAAAGAAGTAGAACCCAGCCGAACAGTACAACCTGGCAGAGTCCGGGACCATAAGTCACTCCAAAGGAGACCCACCACCCTCGGTACCGGCAGAGGGCCCAGTCCGGTCACCCCGGTCTGGCAGCGAATCCAGACAGTCACTCACAGTCACAGGAGAGTCAAAAAAGGTAGTCCGATCTTCATGTTCCACTCGGAGCCTTGCAGGATAAAGCATAGAGTACTTGAGACCGAGGTCCCGGAGACGCCGCTTCACCCCCTGGAAGCCCATCCGCTGTTTCTGGACAAGTTGGGTGAAGTCCGGGAAAAAGTTAATGGACGAGTTCTCATGTCGGACCGGGCCATGAACCCGTGAGGCCTGCAGAATCGCGTCTCGGTCTCTGTAATGGAAAAGTCTCGCAACGATAGGCCTCGGGGGGGGCACCCGGTCGCGGCCGGCCACCTGGGACTCGATGGGCCCGCTCCACAGCGAAAAACTTACTCAGGCCAGCGGGAGAAAGATGTTCGAGGATGAGCTCCTCGACCAGGAGATCAACCGGGCGGTTATCGGAGGTCTCCGGAACGCCTATGACGCGGATGTTATTGCGGCGGGCCCGTCCCTCGAAGTCTTCCAGCCGCCGGGCCATCAGATCATTGGCCGACTTGAGATCGCCGAGAGTGGCCTGCAGGTCCGACACGTCCGTACCAAGGGAGGACGTCCGCATATCCAGCGATTTAACCCTCTCGTTGGTCTTAGAGAGATCCGCCCGGATTAGGGTAATGTCAATGACCACCGTGTCGATTTTACGGGCCAAGGCCTCGTACTGTGTAGCGATGGTCTCTCTGATGCCCTTAATGGCGCCCATGATGTCCTGCAGGGACAGATCCGGAGAAACGGACGGGCCACCACTGGTGTCCTCCGGGGGGACATTGGCTGTCCCGGGGGATCCTTTACCCTGAGTGTAGCGGTCCATGTTGTTCGTCTGGACCGGTCCCCCACGTAGGGATGTCTTGGTCTTACGCCTCTCGGGGTCTCCCTTGCCTCCCATGAGAACCTCGATCGCCGAAGGGGACCACCGAGGAAGCGTCGAGGTGGCACAGGCCTGGCAGACGCGTGTCGCACCACAGGCCGCAATATGGCGGAGCGAAGGGACCACCGTCAATGAGCACACTGGCAGCAGACGAAGCCACCGGCATCAAGCGAAGGCAAAATGGAAGCCCAGTTGCACCAAGCAAGTCCACAGTCCAGCCCCTCAAAGACCAAAAGTGAAACCGAAAGTGATGTGACGGCCACTGGCACCGCTCCGCTGCCGTTGTTGTTCAACTACGCCCCGGCTCCACAGATCACCCTCGCATCGGGCACTGCCGTAGGGTGGGCCTCAAAAGTTCAAACCACCATAACTCCGGATTGCCAGGTCCGATTTGATTTCCGAAAGGAGTTTAGTGTTCAGCCAGCGTTCGTCTCCCAGATTCCATCAACCGAGTCAGGATAGATTCAGGATAAATTCCGAGGAGCAGCGAGGGTCCGGGGAGCCCTGTGCTCACGCGACCATCTTGGATGCGCGCTAGGCTCCTCCTCCGATAAAACTGATTTTTAGGCCAAACGGGCCCAGGAAAACTGTTCTTCAGCGTTTGAATACTTTTGAATTTAATAAAGAGTTGGAGTGGGAGTCCAGAGACTCGGACTTCCAGTGAGGATATAACCTGAATGTCACTTCTAGTGAATGGAGAATAGCCACTCCTGCTACTAAAGGGTAAGGGGGACTCAGGGACCTGTCCATATAAAACACTAAAGCCCTGACCTCAGGGGATCAAGTGTATTGTTTGTGAAGGTCACATTTTACTTTGTGCTTGTATATAAATACTCCTTTTTGGATAAAAGCAAGTATTTGATGGACAATCACTTATGGCTGCCATTGCTGAACGTTTTTTAAGTCGTGTTAAGCCTGTTTTCATCCCGCTGTGTCTACCTCCCCCTTGACAAGCTTTGGACTGCTCGACCCATGCTACCGCTGAGAGTCAGCCGCTGAATGGGTGTTTGGGCCAGTTGCTCAGCATCCATAGTAGGCAGACCACGAGACATCAGGAGTAAAAGTCCTACCCCCCCATCCAAACAGTTGGACCCAGTAGCTCCTGCTTGCTCCGTGACCCTCTGAACGGGGTTCTGGCAGTTCCAAAGAAAAACTATGGGACCATGGTGTTTTTCCCCACACATTTAGTGCTGTTTAGGTGCCTTTTATTTTAGCCTCTTGAAAAGAATTTTTTTTATCCATGCAATTTTTTTAAAACTTTTTAAAAATAATAACACTTTATTTGTTTTTAAAAGGCACAAAACATTATCCCAGTGTCGCACCATGCACGGGGTCCAAGTAGCTGCAGCTGTACTCACCCACCTCTAGCCCATTCCAGCCTCCTAGTCACATGTGGTCGTAATGTTCAGCCTGAAAATCGGCCACCATTTTCCCTATATTTTCTAGTGTTTCTTGGGGCAGTCTCTGGCAACTAGATAGGTTCCTCCATTGGCCCAACCACCCATCCCATCTCTCCCTCTAAGGCACTAGTGTACATGGCGAGTGGTTGACCAGGGCTTTATACAGTTTGGGAGATATCACCCCTGACCATAAGTATCCAAGATTCCAGGGGATTGAATTCTGGGGGTTCACTAATGTCTCCCGGGGACTGAAAAGCGCATGCCCTAGCTGAAGGTACTGACAAAAATTCTGAGCTATGTAGAGGGAATTCCATCTGGAGGGACGGGAAGCTTTTCATATGGTCCCCCTCCCAAAAAGCACCTAACTGGGAGATGCCAGCCCTGTCCCATCCATGAAAGCCCTCCAGATATGCCACCTGGCCTAGCCATGTTCCCACCCATGGTGGGAAGGGGTCTCCAGCGTCAACGACCAGTCCCACCTGGTTAAGTGGAGTGCCACCTCCAGGCCGGGAAGCCTGGAAGCGAACGGGGGACCAGGGCGCCGTTTAGCACCCATGAGGCCATCGAGGCTGATCACAGGCAACTCCATTCTGAATGCTGGGTCTGCCGACCCCCATTCAGCCAGTTTTTAACTTCCAGGATGTGCCCTGCCCAAGGATGTTGACCATGGCCAGACCCTGTCGCTGGTGAATCACACACATCTGTTATAGGAGATCCGCTGGGGTTTGTGACCCAGAGGAATTTCTGCGCCAGGGAATCTAAGGAAGCAAAGGCTAGGAAGGGGGAAGAGAACATTCTTTAGAACATATAGGGCTATTCTGTCCTCCAACGTCACCCCCAGTCGAATTTATTAGAGCCAAAATATTCCTTGTTTTCAAGGTTACTAATGTTGGGGGATATTATGGTTCTCTCAGCCTTGCGCTTTTCTTTCATTCCTTTCGTATTATTTCATTTTGTTCCACACAGGCTCTATTTTGCAGCTCCCTAAATGTGAAAAAAGGTAACATCTGGCATCAGAGTCACATCAGGTCATATCATATTCCTTCATCTCCATCACAGAGAGAGAAGCCTGGGCCTCATATAAGTCACCTCTTACTTTTCAAAATATGGTTCATCACTTTGAGTAGCAGCTGTCACTTCGCCCCAAAAATAAGCATCGAAGCCACACGTGGGATGATTACAGTCACACGAGCTAGGAACACACAGAGCTGTGTAATAGATGTACCTCACGGCACACAACTCAACCCCCTCCCGCACGAGATTAATACCTCCAAATTCGCGCCACTGGGCCCTTCTGGAAGATATTCGGTTTCTATGGGAATGCAACTCTGCGCTCCCTGCGTGGCTACGGTTGTCAACTGCGTTATACGTGATGTGCGATAAAGCTCATGACACCAGACCTCAAACTCTGCTCACGGTGTGCATACAAATGAAATCTGTCGCACCCGAATCCCGAAGGAAAGAAGTTCACAACGCGTCAAGACTCCAATAATCTGTCCTCTGCTCCGCGGCAATCACGTCAACAAGAAAAGCCTCCTGGGGCCACCTGGCGACGGCTGCAGTGCAGCAGCGTTATCTCACAAAATGCACGCTTCGCTAAGAGGCACATTTGATGTATTCCTAGAATTTGCGTCACGCATATCGTGAGCAATTTGCGCCCGAAAGAACCTGACACCGCAGATTTGACAAACGAAGACAGAAAAGTGATATTTATATGGGTCCCGTGCCCATCCGCTATTATAAGCAGGGTTTCAAAATGCGTTATTTTCGGCAATTGTGCCACAACAGCAAGAAATAAAGGTGGGGGCCCGAGTGGCCTTTCTAGAGGCAGATGGGCGGAGGTATCACTCCCTTTCCCTCGCTGGGCCGGCTCATTCATGTATGCTGATTGAGCGGGGGCAGGGGGCCTGAGCAGAAGTGGTCTCACTTGCTTTCATGTGTGGCTCAGCTGTGTGAACTAATCTGTGCATTTTTTTAATCGAAATAAAGTTAATAAAATATGCACCCACCGACTTTCTTTTCATAAACTTCGCTTAAGCAGTGTTTTGCGGAAAGGCAATATGCAAATTTGGGCCACTTTTTTGGGTGTGCCCGGCTGATTTTGATTCCTATCCAATCCGGATGTCACCCATACTCAAGCACACAAACATGCACATGTCCTCAACCACTTATTCCCAAGCACACAAACATGCATGCAAATGTGCATACTTTGGATGTACACAGGCATGCACGCACCCCAAATATTCCATGGAGCACCTACTTGTGGGTCAGATGATGATAGGAGGCAGTGGCGGCTCGTGCAGGTGAGAGTGGTTGGGGTGGAAGTGACAAACGAGGGAATAGGGAATATAAAATAAATAAATAAAACCACTTACTTTGCACTCAGTGATGCGGCAAGCACAAGGTAAGTGGTTTTATTATTTTATTTTCCCTATTCTGTCGTTTGTCACTTCCACCCATACGCACCCCACCCCCGCCGGCCTCACCGTGCTAACCTGCACGGGCTGCCACTGGTGTGAGGGTGAAGAACAGTCCAGGATGGCAGCAGAAAAATAAATCTACCACTGCCTCCTCTCAATGGTAAACCTTGCTAAGTGTCAGCCAAGAAAAGGAGGACCTTTCCTATCTCGTCACAGGTCATCAGCGAGACCTGTTGATTCCACCCCTATCTCTGATGAGCTGGGAAAAGAGTGGTGTGAGCCCTTGCTGATGGACAGTCGGCTTTGGACACTTCGGGGTGGTTCAATTTCAGCCCAGGGTTGACTATCAGTAACGCTCCTCCTCGTCATCAGGAGGAGGATCCTCATAGGTCTTTGCCAGGATGTCACTGCCCTCAGGGCTGCGAGGTCTACAGCTCAGCAAACCTTAGCTCAACCTTCCAGGTGCCTGGGGAGAAGTGTATGTAAAACACTTAGTAGTCAAATCTGAGTTCCTAGTGTCATGGGGCCACCTAAATAGTGAATTTAGGGTGTTATGGGGAGTGTAAGGTATTAGCCAAGGGGCACATACCCCTCGGGTGCCTACACCCCCCATATGACCACTTCCTGTGAAGAGGGGACATAAACCTGACCCAGAGTTCCTAGTTCCACTTAAAACAAGATGGTTGAACCCTTCTTTCATTGAGCACTTCAGGTAGCCCACCTTAGGGGTGGGACTAGCCTGAGAGTGAACATGCCTTCTGACTAGCTAATATTACCCCCGTCCTAATGCCAAATTGGTCTCAGGGCAGGGAGTGGCATCTCTCAGGCCTGGGGGAAGCCAGAGTCGCATAGCAAAAGGCTAGTGGCTTTGAAGCTTCTGGCCTTGACATGCTAAATCACTAGCCATCCTGCTTGAGGTGGTGTGATCACCTTTCGCCAGAGCAGGCATTGTTTCTGACCTTTGAAAGCATGGGCGCTCATCTACAGGAGTCAGAAACTTGTCTATGGTGATAGGCTGGGTAATACTGGTAGCCAGCTCACTAGAGAACTAGTAGGTTTTCAGGTGGCACCTCTGAGGTGCCCTCTGGGTGCATGTCACAATACATCTAATACTGGCAACAGTACAGATTTATTAAGACAAGTCTCTTTGATACCAAACATCATTAGTTTCAGGGAAGCCATTATGTACCTGGGTAACTCTTAATGACCAGTACCCAGTACATATGTTTAAGATGGCTTCCTGAACCCTTGAAATGCCGTGCCAATGGAATCAGACATCACAGGTCATATCTGCTCATGCAGATATGTCCTCACATAGAATATACTGGCAGAGTATCCACAGGTCTAGAAGTGTACTGAATTGGTGGTGTCAGAAGTCCAGTACTTATATGCAGTTGTGCCTTTGAAGCGGGAAAGACATCAAAGAGGGACTTTAAAGTGCACAGATGTCCTCCCTTTCCAGCTCTGGCTTCAAACTCAATGCAGGGTGTTGAGCAGTTCTTTGTGTGGGGACAGGACACAGCTCATTCAAATGTAGGTGCGAGATTGTGCCCAGCTCCTCCCTCCCATCCTGCCCAGGGTGGCCCATCAGGATGTTGATGGCCCATCAGTCACACCTAAGCTCTCTGTGTGTGGCTGTCTAGAAGGAATGCACGAGACCCAGCTGTCATCCAACCCAGATTTGTATACACAGACATGCGGAAGGCACCAAATGACTAAAGTAAGAAAATGCCAACTTTCTATAAGCAAATACAAGATGATGGATGGAGCGCTGAAACTTTTCAGACACTCTTCCCCCAGTCACAGATCTGGGTTGAATCCATCACCATTCTTTAGCTCACTTCGCCACCCCAGTTCAGACCCAGCCATATGCAAATCAGTCTTGACCCTGTGCCTCATGGGAACAGTCCAGACCGAACTGCCAAGCCAGGTTTTTCCTGGACCGGAGAAAGGATCCTGGGACCGGTTTCGGGGTAACACTCCTCATCAGACAGGCTAGCTTGAATCCAGTGGCAAAATGAGCAAGGTGACTGGTGTGGCGAAGTGAACTAAAGAACGATGATGGATTCAACCCAGATCTGTGACTGGGGGTGAGTGTCTGGAAAGTGTCAGTGCTCCGTCCATCATCTCCTTGTGTTAACTTTCTACAAGTGGCATTTTAAGAATTATAGTTTAAAATCTGACTTCACCATAAGTTGTGATTCTAAATAGTAATTCCAGAATCAAACGTGGGGGTCAAATCTCTCTCAATTGGAAATTACATTTATAAATGTAATAAGTTTATCCCAATGTTATCCTATGGGAGAGATAGGCCTTTCAGTAGTGAAAAACAAATGTAAGAGTTGTTCACTACTAGAACATGTAAAACTAAAAAATACATGTCCTACTTTTTAAATACACTGCACCCTGCCCTTGGGCTGTTCAGGGCCTACCGTAGGTGTGACTTATAAGTATTAAAAAGGAAGGTTTGGGCCTGGCAAGAGGATTAACTTGCCAGGTCAACATGGCAGTTTAAAACTGTACACACAGGCTCTACAATGGCAACCTTGAAACATGTTTAAATGGCTACTTAAGTGGGTGGCACAATTGGTGCTTCAGGCCCACTAGTAGCATTTAATTTACAGGCCCTGGGCACTTGCAGTGCACATTACAAGGAACTTATAAGTAAATGAAATACGAAAATATTGGATAAGTCAATGTTAACATGTTTTAAGCAGAGAGCACATGCACTTTAGTACTGATTAGCAGTGGTGAAGTGCCCAGAGTCCTAAAGCCAACAAAAACTAATTCAGCATAAAGGGGAGGAGGATGGTAAAACGTTTGGAGTTACCCTGCAGAAAGGGCCATTTCCAACAACTACGTTATGGGGAAGTGGCGTCTCTGATTAAACCATATGTAGTATGGTCTGTGCATCTTCCTCCTTTACCTTCCAAGCTTGTTTCGACTTAGCAAATTTAGGTATTCACAAGAACCTCTGTATACGGGAGGAGGAGGACCTAGAAGTGTATGCAACAAAGTCCGAAAGTTGTTTTACCACAGAATAAAAGAGAGAAGGAGCCCGACCCAGAAGTTTTTTCTTCTGCACCAGGGACGGCCCATCCATTAGAGTGGAGGAGTGCCGCAACCACCGCAAATAAAACAGGTCTTAAACCCGTTTTATTATCGTTTTATTTTAATCCCCCTGGACCTGCCCCAGGACTGAGTCTTGGGGGCGGGTCCAGGTGAATGACACTGTGGTGGGGAAGTGGCAGTGCACTCCCTTGTCCCTTTGTGCATGAGGGTATGGCCGGCCGCTTCAGGCCGCCAAACCCTCATAGACAGTAAAGCTTTCTCCAGCACCAGCTGGGTTGCTGGGGCTGGAGAAAGCAGGCACAGGCTCCCTGTCTGCCTGGGAGCAAAAAGTCCTAGCGCTCAGGCCAATTTGGACGCTGCTTTCCTGCAGTGTCATGATTGGTGGCAGTACAGTCTGGGAGCCTGTCCAAGAAGCAGGAAGAGCGCGATAAAGCCAATGGCGGAGGTGGCAGCAATCATGTAAGCTTTTTATTTTTATTCTTATTTTGTCCGCCAACCCCTCCCCATCTCCCTACCCTCCCCTTCCTAGCTCACTCATACGGCCCACCTAACCACTTTGGCAAGGGACCGGTCGCTGCTGCTCTGCACAATAACATTAGGTCATAGACAGAGCCTTCAGATCTTAGTAGATGGAAGGAAACAGGAAAACTGCTATGCCAAAAGGGGAGAACTGCTGCACCAGTGTATGAGGATACCAACCATGGAGCCTCAGCAAATAGTATCCTGAACCTCTTGCAGAAGTCATCGGCACCACGGCTGGACATGACGGCAGTGACAACGCCAACTCTGATGCTCCTGAAGAAGCCAATCATACAGAGACTAGAAGCAGGATTCACCTGACACCAGGCTACCAAATACAGCTCCTTTGTACAAGGAAGGACAGCCACTGCTTTAAGCTGGGCACTGAGTACCTATGCAATACAAACTAATGGCTGCAGCTTGACGAAAGTGCTCACTGCATGGTGGGAAAGCATTTATGTGTAGACATTGGCTCCCTTTCACATCACATGGATGCTTCATGGTAAAAGCCGGCAGAGATTAGGGAGGAGGTACCAAATCGCAAAAACTAAACAGGAAAAAAGCCTCCAAATAAAACCCTGAGCATGTGGTCAAGATGTTAGGCACTGGTTAGAAAACAGCCATAAAATATTTTTTCTGATATTCGGACCTACTTTACTAAAGGGTGAATCATGTAAAACTCAAAGAAGAAAGCTGAAGGTCTCATCAAGGAATATAGTCACCAGTAGAAAACCTTCAGAATACTTGGATTATTACGTCCATTGCTCAATTAAAGAATATCTTCCGATAATATCTCGACTGTAATACTTCTACCACCATGCAGGTAAGAATTGCACGTATTCCGATAAAGTAAATTGATGGGTTCCCTAAGTCTCCCAGATCTCACAACTATTCATAGACTTTGGGAGGAATGGGGCCCTTGTGAGGGGTTTGGGGGCCCCTGCAGCATTGGTCCCACCTCCTCTGCGCTGCAGGATATGCAGGGGTCTGTGTTACGTCCCTGATGCCTAGGCTGGTTTTGGATCTCAGTTTATCCACAGCAGCACAGAGTGGGGCAGGAGAAGCAGCCGTCATTGGTCTCACAGAGTCCTTGAAGATCGACATTGGGTAGCTGATTGCTGTGATGCAGGTTGAGACACTGTGGCCCCTTCTCTATCAATGCATTTCTCCATATGCACCGAATGGGGAAACCCATTGATACATCAGGCCAGTGGCGGCTGGCATGACTCACGGGTGGCAGGGTGAGTGTACAGTGTGTATGGGGCAGTACGGGGGGGCGCAGGGTTGTGCAATGGAAAAATATATATATCAGCTCCAAAACTCACAACACAAGGAAGCGAGGGGACCGCAAACAGTCAGGGGGTTAACTCTGTTATTTTATTTCAAACAGGACAGGACGCATTTCAGCTTTACGCCTTTTTCCACTGTAAATGGAGACCAGGTGAATGATTGAATGATATATATATATATATATATATATATATATATATATATATATATATATATATTCACTGAAAAAACCATATGTTTCACACATGTTATAGTTAGCTGGACATTTTACTCGTAAAAAAACAATGAAATTCCCCCGTTATAGTTAGTTCAGCTAACTATAACTCGCGCGCCCGCAATCCACTGCTGATGACGTCACATATTACATCACTCATGACATGGTCAGTGACATCACTCATGACATCACTGATGACATCTCAAATGACATCACTGATGACATCACTGATGACGTCATCCATGTGATAAATTAGTACATCTTCTCACACCCTAATATAACCTTTGATACACCGACTCAAAATTTAAGAGTTCCATTCTCAAAACCATACATACTGCAATACCAATAACTACATACCCACTTATTAACTCTTAGGTCTACATACACCTCTACTCATTCACCTGTACCGTCACTCATACTTACAGTCACTCCATACAAAACTATCATATGCATTTATACACCTATATACACACACTCACACACTACCAATCATCCATAGAGGTACTCTCACACCTACTCAGTCATGCAAATAATCACACTCCCATTTACTCACCTATGCAGTTATACACACTCAAGTTCACTTACTCATAAAAATAGTATCACATTGTTACACTCTTATAGAATCATTGATACAAGCACACACTCATCCATGCAGTCACTCACAATCACACACTCTCACATCTACCCACTTATATACTCTTACACGCATATATACTGCCTTTCACATATGTAGTTAGTCACAAATGTACCACTGAGATATACATTCAATCCCTAACACACCCATACATACACTCACTCAACCATACAGTCCATCACAGATGCACTCTTAAAACCATGCACCCATAGAATCATCCACTCACACATTTATGCATAGAGTCACACACACCCTACCCACACAAACACTCAGGAACCCATACAGATACTGAGACAAGAAATCAATGTCTCATATAGACACTCATATAGCTATTCACAAAACCATGCAGCCACTTATACACCAACATACAGAAACATACAGACATTTACATAGTTTAGTCACTAGTCTGCAGTAAGATACATTTAATGGCTCACTTATAGAGTTAGTTACGCACCACAGAAAATCATCCATTTACACACTTGTACACCCACTCATTCTTCAACAGGCCTTTCCCTATATATATTAAACATATTAAAATTGTTAAGAAACACACACTCAATGGATGATGTCATCAGTGATGTCATTTGAGATGTCATCAGTGATGTCATGAGTGATGTCACTGACCATGTCATGAGTGATGTAATATGTGACGTCATCAGCAGTGGATTGCGGGCGCGCGAGTTATAGTTAGCTGAACTAACTATAACGGGGGAATTTCATTGGTTTTTTACGAGTAAAATGTCCAGCTAACTATAACATGTGTGAAACCTATGGTTTTTTCAGTGAATTTGCAAGGTTTTTTAAATGCTAATTCCTAACTATAACGTGTGTGAAACCTATGGTTTTTTCAGTGAATTTGCAAGGTTTTTTAAATGCTAATTCATAACTATAACGTGTGTGAAACCTATGGTTTTTTCAGTGAATTTCAAAGGTTTTTTAAATGCTAATTTTTTATTTTTTTAATATATTTTTTATATATTTGTTTTAGAAAAATTTCCCTATGTATACATTTATAAATTATCTGTATCCTTTAATTTTGTGTGGGTCATTTTTTTTTTTTACTTTGAATTTGGATAAAGTTGAACAGCATAGTTAAAATCTTCTATTAACTTATGTCCACTTTATTTTATTTTATTTTTTTCTATAAATTTTTGGGTGCGCGCACTGAGCGCGAACCTAGTACGTTTGCGTACGTTTTTCATGTATGCAGGCGTACGTTATCTACGTACGCATACATACGTTTTAGTGCGCGCTCGCAGCGCGCACCTAGTACGCATGCGTACGTTTTTTGTGTACGCATGCGTACGTTATATACGTACGCCTACGTACGTTTTAGTATGTGCTCGCAGCGCGCACCCAGTACGCATGCGTACGTCGTACGTGCTCCACGCGCTACACTCGCGTATACGCGTAGAGCATGCGCGCGTGCTGCGTATGCGTGTTACGTACGCGCATAATACTTATGCGCATGCGCGCGTACACGTTCGCGCATGCGTAATTGCACCGTGTGCGCTCGGAGCTTGCTCCGTGCGCGCACCTCGGGTTATGTGATTAATAAAACAACACTTTTAATTGGTTTTCATTACTTTCAGTTTCAGATTGTTTCAACACTACACCACACCCAATCCCCATCATGGCAAGTCATGTGATCAAGAAACATCACTTTTCATTGGTTCAAAGTACTTCAGTTCCAGATTCTTCCTAAACTACACCCACTCCCCTCATTATTAGTTCGGATTCCCTTGGAGAAGGAGCTACTCTGTTTTTGTGAGACAATGGCAGAGCACCAGCCACCTTCTGAGAGTGAGCAGGACACTCTTGAGAGACAGAGGCAGAGGAAGCAGAAAGACTCCTTTATATGGCAGTTTTTCACTTTTCCTGAGGGACAAAAGAAGGTGAATGCACCAAAGGTCACCTGCACACTGTGTCACCGCACCTTGTCACGTGGGAATGCTAATAAGAAGTACTCTTTCAGTATTCACACTATGATGAGGCACGTTGAGGCAATGCAATCCTGTGACTTTTCGTCAAGCTTCTGGAGCAAACCCTCCACCTGCTCAGCCGACGACATCTGCAGCAGCTCAGCCGAGCACATCTTCGGCAGCTCAGCCGAGCACTTCTTCTGCAATGGTGCCTTCACCTTCTAACACACCTCTGGATATTCGTCCTTGTTTTGGGAGGATGAGTACACGGTGCATGGATTGTGCTACTCTTATTACTATGGGTGAGAGCAGTATTGATCTCATTCAGAGGAAATTTGAGGAGCACCCTTGCACTAGGCCATAGTTTTTTTTTTTCGTTTTTCTCTTCCTCTCACCTTTAGTAAACCTTCAGGGACTCCCTGACAAAGAGAGGGGAGTGGCAAAGTAATTAAAAAAGATATGGTGTACATTTCACACATGAAGGGAAGAGAGTCTTCCTATTAAACTTTAAACTCTGCATCAGTACTTACCTATAGGTACCCTAAACCTATCACAAAAAGATAATAGCTCATTTTAGTGCTGCATTTGAATTGGCTGTATTTACAAGGAGAGGAAAAGACACACAAAGTGGCTTATCCTCTCCTTGTAAATATGGAAAAGTACCCTGCGCCACTAGTACGTCAAGAAAAGTGACGTAGTGGTGGTGCAGGTGGCTTGTAAATGTGCCCCAGAGATGTTAAGGAAATTAAGGGTAAAACAGACAAACCAAGAGTGACAGATACAGAGAGCAAACAACTGAGAAGGAGTAAGGCCGTTAAAAAGACTAAGACATATGGATACAGAGAAAGAAACATGGATGAAAAATTAGTGATGGAGGTAGTAAAGGTAGGGGAGTAGTAGAGAAGGAGTGAGGGAGTTACAAAAGAGTAGTAAAGCAGGAAGAGTGAGTGAGAAGAGAAATGAGAAAAGCAGAGTAAGGAGAGGTGAAGAAAAGGAAGCATAAAACGAAAGCAGTGACACATACAGATATTTTAAACGTACCTGACCATCAAACTAACTTATTTAGAAATAAATGTTTTTATTTAATTGCAAGGAAACTGAATTACATCTTCTAAATTTTCTTTCTAGTTCTGAAAAAAAGAAAAAAAGTATTAATATTCAACAATACACTTTATTAAACAGTACATGTTTTTTCATATTTAGCAAAGCAATTTTTTGCCCTTTTTTTTGCTGTTTTCAGAATGTTTTGATTTTCACTGAAAATAGTGAAATCAATTGTATTCATCATTTAACAGCGGGCAAACGAAAAAAACAATCTGAAAGATTGTTTAAAAAAGCCCCAAATGTATCCTTACTAAAACATACCTTAATAGAAATGTCAAAAATACCTTTTAAGAACAATAACAATTTACAAGAAATAACGTCTGTAAACCTTGTTGCAAAAGAACATTTTCCAAAATAATTTCTGTCAAAGAAGTCCACAATTGTTTGTTTTACCTTTCCTTGAGGCCAAATGGTAAGTTTAAAATCCCTTTTGAGTGAAATATCCAATTGTAATCCTTTTAAATTTTAATAATGCTTTCTTCCGATGCTGATTTTAGTATTTAAAATTTGGGTTTCAGAAAAATTAAGTAACAATTGGGTAAATCATAAGGCAAACGTTGCTTGAAAATCAATTGAGAATCATTACACAGTGTCCATCCTTTTTCACATTTAAGATAAACTGTGTAATGACCAGAAGTTATAGAAGGACCATCATGAAAAATTATTGCAACTGCTACAAAAGTTTTTCCAGATATAGATAATTGGTTGCCAACAAACTTCTTTAGTAAAGTTTCCAATTTTGTTCCATCAGCTCTACAACGTTGTACCATTAAAATTATATACTGTCCATATTTCTTTAAAAATAACGTTGACAACATTTCAGATTTACATTTAGAACATTCCATGTTGTGATTAGCATCTTTAACTAATTTACTAAAAGTCACTGTTTTACTTTCTGGTAATGGTAAATATATGAACCTTTCAGAATCTACATTACTACTGCTTGTGTTCATACAGTTATCACAACAATGTTCCCATGTATAAGAGACACCAAATAAATTTTCTACTTCTACTCCTTCATCTTCCAGCACCATCAGGATATACATCAAGAATTCCTGTGCATCTTGCTGGACATTTTGTGTAAACTGTGTACATCCAGAACATACATCTAAAAGATTTCTAACATCAGAAGCACTTTCTATTTTATTTTTATCATTACTCAGCTTCTCATAAAGGAGACTCAGCAAAGAACAGAATCTTTTTTCATGATTTAGTATTATCTGCTCTTGCAAAGTTTCAAGATAAAATACAACATTCAGCACTACATTTGCGTAGCAGTTGACACCAGGGCTATTTTCAAAATGACAACCAACAACCTCTTCCACACTCTCCTTTTTCTTTTTGCTTGCAGTCACATCACTATCTTTTTGTTTTCTCTTCTGTACATCCTCATTACAGATATTCTCAAATCTCCTTTTCCGACAAACAACACGTTTTTCAAACACAGGATACTGACCTAAATGAGGAGCATAGCTTCTTCTTTATCTATTATACTCCTTTACACAGTTTGCATCAGCACTTACATTTTGAGTCATCAAAGTCTATCATGAATAAACCAGATATTTTTTTCACGCGTGACAAAGCAACATATGCCATACCTTCTTTGAACACAGTAGACCCAATGTTTACAAAAGCACTATCAACAGTTAATCCTTGAGACTTGTGAATAGTTACAGCATATGCTAGAGAAATCGGAAACTGCTTCCTACGTACATATAAGTCTTTCACTAGCAAAAAACGAACTGAACAACGACTAATGACTTTAACCTCTTCAAATCTGATCAAATTTTATTTTTAAGAATTCAATTCCATCTTTTTTCTGGTACTTTACAAAACCCACAACTTTACCCATAGCTCCATTCACTAAACCTTTTTCTACATCCAAATTGCGTCTTAAAATTACTCTATAGTTCAGACACACATAAAGATTCTTTTCCAAACCAGCTGTTTTTGAAATGTTTTTCTCCAGAGAATCCAATTTAGTAGCCAATTTGCCTGTCAATATAATAGTTATTCGTTCATGTTGAATTTTATCCACAGCTTCCAGTTTTATGATCTCTTCATTTTCCAATTTCAAAAGTTCTTGATTGAATACAGAGCATTCATGTAGTGTTGGCATTAAGCAGATTACAGTATTTTTTCAGCAATTTTCTTGTATATTTTCTCTGGAACTATTTCTTCTGTTGTAAACAAATTAGTCAGCAATCGACTCTGTAATACTTTTCTGCCATGTTCTGTGAGTAGTCAAATTCTTATATCTTTCAGAATACTTGCATAGTCCTCATCATTGGCTTGCCTCATATTGGTAATGAGTTCCTTATACTCAAAATATGTCCAAATATTTACATTACCTATACTTCCTAACGACTTTTTCGTGTCTTCATGTGTAAGAGTATGGAATACCGGTTGTCCTTTAACTGGAGTAAGTTGCAAAAGATCCCCAAAAACTATGACGTGTTTTCCTCCAAATAACACGTCATACTCTGTCTTCAGAATTTGCTGCATTCTTAAATGCACAAAGGCAAGCATTAAGTTTGATACCATGCTTACCTCGTCAATAATGAGTACTTTCAATTTCTTCAATATTCTTGAAACTTCCAAGCATGCTTCTCCTGCTAGTTTGTGGTACTGTATTTTGTTCTCATGCTCTACTGGTAACATTAGCAAACGATGTAAGGTAACTCCTTTTATGTTACACGCTACTAACCCAGTTGGAGCAGTAACAACACAAGACAAAATGGAATCCATTTTCTTCTGTAGGTAGCTTCTAATTACATTAATTAAGAAACTTTTTCCAGTTCCTGCTTGTCCACTTACATACATTCTCATTGGTTCAAAAGATGTGCATGAGCACTCTTTATTTTCATGTAGTAATCCGTGATCAATTTTTTCCCTGACTTCTTCATAAATTTGTTTTTGTTCTTCATTCAGTTGCTGTTCCAAATTTGGTAAGTCTATTAAATCTTCCTGAGCTTGATTCATAGCTGTTTCCACTTCATTCATGGCTATTGCTGCTTCATTTTCTATGATTGGTTGTCCTAGAGGATCTTGACTGAATGTCCCAGAACTTTGACTGTCTTGAGAACTGTCCCTAGCTACTTCAGCTGCAATTGTTGCTTCTAGTTCAATTTCTTCATTTAACATTTGAACATAAGTTGTGAAAGTACTGCATTCTATGCTGTCTTTGCTAGCATTGAAGGAATCTTCATAACTCTGGAATTCTCCAAGTAGTTCGTCCTCTGAACGCCATGGTTTAAACAGCTGCAAAAGTGCCAAGTAGTAAAATTCCTTTTTGTCAGGAGTGTCGCAACTCAGCTTCCGGTGATTTATCAAACTTCCTTTTGTTTGCTTCACCAAACATCCCTCCTCACCACTGACTTTATATTTTCCATTGTTGATATCTTCTGTGGCATTCCGTTTAAAAATGAAGTTCTGCAGCACTTCATAAAGACACATGTCCTCAAGGTGATGACTTCTTTGTGGGTAATATGTGTCCAACATGTTTGTTCTTAAAATGTCTGTACTTTCTGGTTCGAACTCTGCTAAATATTCAATTTCTCGAATAGATTTCAGTACCCGATTTCGCATTCCTGCAAGGCCTAAACTTACCCAAATTATTCTTCTGGATTTCTAGTACAGACTTGCAGATGATAACCTATCTGAGCATTCGTAGGATCCAATTTCTCGATGCGATAACATCTTTAAACTGAAACTGTATAGCTTCTTACTGACAGTCCCGGGACATTTCCTTCAATTCCGTTTTCTCAGATTTAGTGATGTAAGATGTGACATACCGAGCAACAGCAATAGAATTGTCAGCCACATACTGTATATCCATGTTAGCATTCCACATGGATAAAATGACTGGGTTGTAGTCATTTATATATTTTGACTCTTCTTTTCTTCTTAGGTTGTAGGTATTCTTAGGCGATTTTCTTGTAATAGTATGTCGCACAGCTGACATAAAACTGTTTACTCTTCCTTTTGAAAGAACAGGTCGTGGAAATGCAAATCGACATTTTGTGTAGAATTTATCTTTACTCTTGTACTTTCGTCGACAGTATTTTCCACACCGATGACTTTGGAAACATAAAACTTTCTCTTTTAAGTTTTTCTCTTCTGTGCTTTTAGGTATAGCACATGTTGCATATCCTTCAATGAAAGATAAAACTGCTTCATCAGCATCTGTTCCAAATTTTGGGGCATCCTTGATCCACAACAGCATATGAATATGAGGAGCACCTCTTGCTTGGTACTCTTTTCTCCAAAAGAAATCCACAACTTCTCCAAGAGGTGGATTTTTTTTATTGCAGATGAAGGACATCATAGCCTCAAATCTATGATTGAAATATCTGCAAACATTAACCGGATCTAATGAGCACAATTCTCCTGCTGTCTTGTATTGGATGTTTTCAATGTTTGAATTTGCCTCTCGCAGAAAATCCAGTAAATCATCCCAAGCGTACTCAGCACAGCTCAGGGTAAGGAACCATGTAGGAGTTCCTAAATTCCGTAACATACACTTCAATTCTCCATGGGGTCGGTACCAATATTCATTAGTTCCACGCTGACAAGCCATCAAATTGATCAATTGAGATTCCAAATGATCATCTCGCTGTTGCACTTTGTTGAGAAAGTCCTTTGCTGACACATTATGTAGATGTACTCCAGTTTTCAAAATGTGATTTACTGCATAAGATAGTGCAGACAAGTCACTTTCAAATAAAAGATGGAACAAATAAGGAATACTTTGACGAAATCTGGGATCTTCTGCATATAATCTTGTTGTTCGATACTCCGAAGCAGGAATCTGTACTGGACGTTCATCATATCGTCCACCTTCTCCTGTAAGAAACAGTTGGGGAAAACAACGATCTTCCAAGCTCTCCTCCGATACACTCACAGGAGTTCCTTTTGCTTTCTTCATCTGAAACAGATCAATAGCGTTTCCCATAACTTCTTTAGAATGAAGAGGATGTATGCTGAAATGTTCATAAATTTCTTCTTCTTTTGACTTATCCACTTTTTCAATTTGCCCAGTTGGTATTCCTGTGTCTTCTAGTATTTCTTCTTCATCCTCATCCATATAAATGACTTCATACCATTTATTATTTTTTTTCAAATACAAATTTGCTCGTTGTACTTTTCGTACATCCACCAGCTCCTGCCAAATTTTCTTATTCTTTGTTGGTACTCCATTAACCAGAATAACTAATGGTTGAGTTTCCAATCTATCTGCATCAATTGTTTCCATATCTTTTTTCAAATCCAATGGCAAATAGACAACTCTTCCTTTTAAACCTCTTTGTAAATCCGAAGGAGGTAATTTACCTGTTTTTGGCTCCATACGCACTATGGTCTGAAACGGATGGACACATTGAATGAGTATAGACTCATACTTATTTAAATCAGAAAGTTCTGGAGGAATATCAACCAATTCTAATTTATTATGTACAGCTCTTGCTGGCATTCTATTTTCTTCTAACTAGTTATAACAGTATTTACAAATACGCTGATCTTCACCCAAATCAAAACTATTTTCCAGAAATATATATGTTGCAAAATCCTCCCACTGATAATTATCTTCATTTTCACTTTTTTTATACAGATCAACATTCCTTGTTTGAATTTTGTAATGGCTTCTCCGGCAACAAATACAAGTAATATTTGGTCTTTCATTAGAGATGATAGCAAATTTTGTCATTTCATCTTCAAAATTTTTACTAACAGTAAGTTCTACATTCTCTTCCACATTTTCATCAATAACTGTGTCATTTTCTGCACTTTCTTGTTCTGGACAAAAGTAACAAAACTGAATCTCATCAGTAACCTTCACTACATCTGATACAGATCCACGGAACAGAGCATTATTCAACTCATTCAACTTTAGTGCTGGACTTTTAGCAAAATACAATGTTCTCACAAACTTTCTCATTTCAGTATGATGAACAGCCAGCATCCTAAAATGGTGAAAAACACTTTGACACACTTTCCTAGATAGACAAGCCAGAGAATGTCCTTGCAAACCAGTATTCTCTCTCACTCTGCATGGATCTAGTCTTTGAAGCACCTTAATTTTCTGTTTAACACTCTTTTTACTATATTCTCTTAGAAAGTCACGTAATTTATCAATAGATTCCTGACGCACAGTACAAATACTACTACAATTCCAAGTGTACACTGGGGCTTTAGGACGTCTCCCCATAACCTCATCAGCCATCACTTCTTCCTCATTTCTTGGAACCATTTTCTCCTTTTCCATTACACAACCATCCTTAACTTCATATGCTCTACCATTGGTGTCAACTGCATGCAACAAACTATTACTTTGAAGATAACTCTCTTCATTAAAAAATGGTTCAGTACTTGAACTATGTTTCCATTCTCCCAAGAACACTTTACAAAAGTTATTTTTTTTTACTTATCTTTTCCATTTGCTTTGTGACTTCATTGCATTGACTAATTTATCTAATCTACGCATCCTGTTCAAAATTAAAATGAATAGTTTTTTTTTTATTTCTAATGCCTTGGTAACAATACTTTCAATTAATTTCTTTTTCTTATAAAATTTGGTTTTCTTCTTATATTTTTTCACATCCTTTAGCAAATTTAACATCACTCTTCTCTGAAACATTTTTCGACGAATGTTTTTAAAATCTATTTTTCGTGTTAAGTCACTCTTTCTTACTTCTGAGTCTACATTAGCATTTTGTTTTTGCTGTCGACTCTGTTTTTTTTGTTTAAATCTGTTTTTATTAATTTTGTAATCATAGTTGCAAACTTACAGCACACTGGCTTATGTATTCCGTAGTCAGAACTTTTAGTGCCAATAGCACTATACATCGCACATGTCAGAAACGTGGTCATATAACAGCTCCTCGACTGATAGCTCTATCCAGTTCCTCAGGACCCCTGTCACAGTTCAAACCTTAAACAGTACGATGCGCAACCCACCATTTCTCTGCAGTAGTTCAGCAAATTGTCCCAGTAAGCCTCTCAACCAGATCCGCAACTATTCCCAACAAATGATAATAGAACAACAACCCCATGGAAAACCTCAACCACCTCGAACCCAGACCAGCTCCGTTGGACATAGCCCTGTGCTCGCCACCCGCCCGTCCCCTGTCCCTCACGCTGATGCGCTATGGCTCAGACGTGACTCACCGTCTTGTACATAAGCGCGTGTTCTCATGATATCTAAACTAACTGCATGTCATGCGTGGAACACCACGAAGTCATTCCGGCAGGTCCCCTGGTGCCCGCCTCGGAGTCGTCTCCCCACTTGCTGTCGCACCCTCTCCATCCACCTCCTCAATCCGTCGAAGTGCCCGGAGTAACTCCTCCCACTGCGTGACGATGGGCGTCTTCCGCAGCCCTAATGTCTCCTCCCGCCTAATAGCAGTCCCCTCTGCCCCGGCCCATGCAGCAAGCGAGTACCTCCATGCCCGCGCGTGAGGTGGGTCCTGTGCCTTCCACCTCTTAGTTATGAGAGGTTTTGCGACCGCGAATCCCAGATCTAGGAATCGGGACGTCACCTTGGTTGTCAGGGATCTGCGAAAGTGGTGCAGCAGGTGGACCATCCAGTCAAAAGGTATGTCACGGTGTGTGATAGCACGCAGGGAGTCATGGACCGCGCTCCAGTAGGATTGCAGCTTACAACAGCCCCACAGCATGTGAATGAGATCAGCCCCCATCTCCGCGCACCTAGGACATTTTGCGTCATTACAGCGAAAGTAGCGATTAAGAGCCGTGGGGGTGAGATACGCTCTGTGGAGTACAAACAGCTGTATCTGCCGAAGGCGCATATTTCTAGGTATACGCACCGGGCTTTTCAGTATACGGACCCATTCTGTATCTGTCAGCTGCCTCCCTAAGTCTGTTTCCCACTTGCCTTTAAGTGGTTCCAGGGCAAACGCTGTATGCGTTCGTAATGACGCTGCAAACCAACTAATCAGCCGCCGGCCTCTCCCCATCACGTGCGGATATTGTATAGTAAGGTGTTGACTGGGCTCTGCGGTCATATCTCCCCACCCAGCAACCAGGGTCCTAACTATGGAGTGGTAAGTCAGGAATTGCCCCGGCGATAGCCCCCACTCCTCCACCAGCGAGTCACACGAGAGGAGCACCCCATCCCGGTACAAATCTCCCAGAGTCTGAATATCTACCTCACGCCACTGCAGTAGCGCACGGGAGGTGAGCGGTCCCGCCACTCTGGGGGTTCCCTCCAGCGGCAGCGCCGGCGCGTATGGGGTCACATGTCGAGTGAGGAAGAGACTCCTGTGAAAGCAGCGGTACGCCACAGCCACAAGGAGCGGGGCCGGTGCTGTAGCCCTGGCGGCCGGGTGGAAAAGCACCAGCAACTGCTCAAGTGAGTACGGCGGCAGCAGTGTTGCGGTATCTTCTCGGCCCCTATCCGCCAGCCAGCGGGCTATCCACTGCAGTTGGGCCGCCAAGTAATAGTGTTCAAAGCAGGGTACAGCCAATCCTCCCTGGTCTGTAGGGAGATAAAGCTTTTTAAGCGACATCCTGTGACGGCCATTCCCCCAGATGAAGTCTCTAAGAGTTTGCGACAGTTTGGCAAAGAAGGCCGCTGGGACATATAGGGGCAGGTTAGTAAAGTAATATAGGAGTCGTGGAAGGATCACCATTTTAGATAGTGCCACCCTACCCGTGACCGTCAGAGGCAATGTGGTCCAGAAACGTATCTGGGATTTTATAGCCGCAAATGCCTTGCCTAGATTGCCATCCAGCAGGTCCGCTGGCTGGCGGTAGATACAAAGTCCGAGGTATCGGAAGGTGTCTCCTCTCCACTGTACTCTGGTGCCATTCAAGATATATCCGGGATCCTGTTGCCCCTCGCTAAATGCGTAGAGACAAGATTTGCTGGCATTCACCCGTAGCCCCGAAAGGGCAGCAAATTCACACAAAATTGGGACAACTGAGGGGGTATATCATCAACATCTTTAACGTATACCAGCAGGTCATCCGCATAGAGGGACACTTGATGGACCGCGTCCCCCAGTGGTATGCCAGCCCCCATCCTCTCCCGTATGGCCACTGCCAGGGGTTCCATCGCCAGAGCGAACAGGAGCGGCGATAGTGGGCAACCCTGTCGGGTCCCCCTACCAATCGGTATGGCGTCCGAGGTATACGGGCCTAGCCGTATCCGCACCGTAGGACCTTTGTAGAGAAGGCCCACCAGCTGTAGAAATCCCAAGCCAAGATCGTATCGTAGCAGCAGGACCGACAGGTATCGCCACTCCAGGCAATCAAATGCCTTTTCCAGGTCTAATATTAGACAGCCCGCTCTAGGCCATGCCTGTGTGCTATCCGCCGCCACCCTGAAAAACCTCCGCAAATTCAAGGACGTATTTCGTTTCGGCACAAATCCGTTCTGATCTTTATGGACTAGGTGCGAGACCACCGGCGCCAGGCGCTCCGCCAACACCTTTGCAAGGATCTTATAGTCAGTGTTAAGAAGCGCTAAGGGGCGGTACGATCCCAAATCCATGGGGTCCCGATCCGGCTTGGGGAGAGACACTAGATAAGCCTCTCGCATCGAAGGAGGCAGTCTGTCCGCCTCAACCGCCGCCATATATACCTTATGGAGGTGTGGCACCAAGTGTTCCCGGTAGGCCTTATAAAACTCAGTGGGCAGTCCATCCGGACCCGGAGTTTTCCCGGACGCCATGGAGGAAATAGCTTCCCCTATCTCCTCCAACGTGAGAGGGCAATTCAGGGCCTCTAAGTGCTCGGCCGTAACCGTTGGCAGCTGCGTTTGTCCAAGGAACCGCTCCAAATCCTCTTCTGAGCAGTGACCCCGTGCGCGGTACAACTGGGTGTAATGGTCTACCAGAACCCTGTGAATTTCCCTGTGGGTGCACACCAGCTCTCCCTCTGGCGTGCGCATCGCCGCAATCGGAGCCCGATTGGCCTCTTGCCGCAAAAGCCAGGCCAGCAGCCGTCCCGCTCTGTCCGCTGAAGCATGCATACGTGCTGTATGTGCCGCATAATTCAGACACCTCAGGCGCTTCAACAGTGAGCCGCACGCAGGTCTGCCAGCTGCCGAGCCCGCTCACCCGGGCCCTCACCTTCCCGCTCATACTGCAACAGTTGGGACTCCAGTAGAGCAAGCGACTTCGCCAGCTGCCTCCGTGTGTTCCATGTGGCTCCCAAGCAGTGACCGCGTAGCACCACTTTAAGCGCGTCCCATTCCACCCTTGCGTCGCTCGCTGTGCCCTCATTAAGCTCGTAATAAGAGAGGAGAGCAGTCTCCACTGAGGAGCGAAACTCCGGGTCTTCTAGCGCTGTGGGCTGTAGGCGCCATGTAGGGATGGGTGGGCGATCCACTTCCCAGTTAAGTTGGAGCCACATTGGATTATGATCGGAGTGCGTGCGCCCCAAGTAGTCCGTCCGTGCCACCAGTGGCAACAACGCCTGAGATCCTACTATCCTATCCAGTCGCACATGTAGGTCGTGCAGTTTGGAGTAGTAGGAATAGACGCGGTCCATAGGATACAGAGCTCGCCAAATATCTAGTACTCCCCACTGTGAGAGCCAATCAGCCAGCGCGCGCGCCGTGGAGGCAGCGGACGTCGTGCGTAGCAGAGGAAATGACCTATCAAGCTGTACGTCGAGTACTGCATTAAAATCCCCTTCCAACAACCAGGGGAGCCCAGCGTACTGGGTGAGCGCCAGTGAGAGCCGGGCAAGGAAGGATACTTGATCGATGTTTGGAGCGTAGATCGAGGCTAGCAGTACAGGCAGGCCATTAAGTGTGCCCCGTACCAATGTGTATCTGCCTGCAGCGTCCACAGACACCTCTCCACAGACGAACGGGACTCCCGCCCTAACCCACACGAGCGTGCCCCTGGCGTGTGCCGAGTACACTGTACCATATAACTGACCTCTCCAGCGCCTGCGCAGTTTCTCTAATTCAGGCTGTGTCATGTGCGTCTCTTGTAAGCGATACCGACCGCGTGTCGCTGGAGGTAGGCAAAGACAGAGTATCTTCGTGAGGGAGTATGCATGCCCCGTATGTTCCACGTCATAACATTAACGCATGTCATGTCTAAGCAGTATAGGTTCAGAGGGAAGCGGGCCCAGGACTTGCAGCAGCCAGTCTACATTGCAGTAAAGTAAGGGAGTAGTGGTCTGAGGTAACAATAACAACATGGTAACAAAAACTGTTTAACAATCGGGGCGAACCTCACAAGTGTGTCCGTCCAAACTTGCGCAACCGTACGCAGGTGAAAACTAGGTCAGAGTGTGACCTGGGGGAATGTGTGTGTAGATGTCAGCTCCCTGGCTCTGTCCCCTTGTGCCCCTTAAGTGCGGCGTGCCGCTAAGAAACGTCCTCTAATGTTGGGTGGTGCGGCTAGCGAGGCCCAGTCAAGACTCCCAGGAGCCAGCCCCAGCAATTGCTCTCCCTCTATGGGCCTTAACGCGGGAAAGGTACCTATAGACATTACAACTTACTCTCCCCAATCAGTAGGTCTGCCCGGTCAGTCCCATGTTCCATACTCCCTCCCCTTCTCATTTAAGTAAAGCAGCTAGCTACAAGATACTTGTACGAATGCCATTTGCTATGCCACCTTTCAGTCTAGAATACCGTCCGCAGTCCTCGGAGTGTGTCGTCGATGGCGACGTAGATCTGCTCCTCAGCACCTCGGGTCGCTCATCCGTGTCTGACGGATCTACGTGGCTTGGGCTTGCGAGCGTCGTGATCGCCTGTAGTACATTTTGGCGCTCCAGTCTCATTTTCTCCGGCGTGGGAGCCGCTGTCCACGCAGACATCTCCCGCGTGGGTCGTCTCCGCTTTCTGCGCCCTTCTCTCTTGTGGGGGCGGGCTCCGTCTCCTGAATCCACTGGTTTCGGCCCTGTCCATAATCCCTTCTCCTCCAGCCAATTCCAGACCTCCGCTGGGGAGTCGAAGTAATGTGTTTTCCCTTTGTCAACCACTCTCATCCTGGCTGGGAATAACAAGGAGTACGGTAATGCCAATTCCCGGAGCTGGCGTTTCACTGCCATATAGTTGTTTCTGCGGCGCTGCACCAACGCTGTATAGTCCGGGAAAAGCATAACTTGGCTGCCACCTACTGAGAGACCAGTCACATTGCGGGCCTCTCTGAGAATGGCGTCTCTGACTCTATAGTTCAACAGTTTGAACAAGAAGGGACACGGCCGGGCCCCCGGCGGCGGTTTCTGGGCAGGCACTCGGTGAGCTCTTTCCACCGCGAATTGGGCCGACAGTTTCCCCGGTGGCATAAACGTGCGAAGCCAGTTTTCCACGTATTGCTCCGGGTCGCGCCCCTCCTCTCCCTCCGGATGGCCCACAGCGCGAACATTGTTGCGACGGGATCGCCCTTCTGCATCCTCCGCCCTGTCTTCAAGAGCATGGATACGATCCAACATGTCCTGTAGGGCAGCAGCGTGACTGTGAGTGATCGGTTGCAGTTCCTTGAGCGTCTCCCCCTGGGTGGCGACCGAGTCCGCCAGCTTCCTGTGGTCCGCATGTAGGAGTGTAAAGTCAGACGTGACCTTATCTATGCGATTCTCCAGGGACGTCCTGGTGTGCTCCAGAGTTGACCCTATCTTCTCCACAGCGGCCAGCACAGAGTCCAGTTTGGCCGCAAGTGACGCAGGCAACGGTCCCTCTTCCATCTCCGCTCGGTGTCGGGGGCGATCGGGGGCCGGTACCTGCAGTGGGCCCTGTTGCTGCCTGGCGCACATGCGGTCCATCACTAGTTGCTGCGCCGTGGGCATCCGTCGCCGATTTTCTGTAGGCCAGGTGCACCCGCGGCGTCACCCCGTCTGTTCCCCCAGAACAAAGTCAAATGATCAGTAGGCGAGGTTCACTCAATCCTCATCCCCTGCTGAGGGTCCACAGGTTCCACCCCCCAGGGAGACTCCGCGCTCAGCAGGTCGCAATCCGGGTCCGTCAGTGGGGTCCACCCCCGCCACTAAAGGTAGGTCTGCGGCCACTTGTATCCTCCGTCCCCGCTCTCAGCAGCGACAGCGCCAGACAGACGCAGGCAGCTCCGCTCCCAGGGACCACAATGCGACCTCCAGCACCCGTCAGGCGTCAAATGAGGCAGCACACCATAGCCCGCAGCGTCAGTCACATCCCAATGTAGCAGACAACGGTCGGGTGGAGGCCTCTCAGTATAGCGCTGCAGTTCACCCCTGGGGCATCTCCTCAAGTGCAGCTGCGCCGTTCACACCCTCCTCCGCACCACAATGTTCAGTCTCATGGCGCCTTTCAGGAGTTCTGACAGCCCCCTCCGCCGCAACCTCGCCAAGGTTCTTTCAGCAGTCACCGCCACTCCGCACCTCTCACCTGCGCTTTCCAACAGGCACTATGCTCCCAGGCTTGCCACCGTATGTGCCTCACGGCGTCAGTCACTGATGCGCTCCCCGCACAGTTTGGCTCTCACCGTGCCCATTAGCCTATAAGTATGGGCATCGCCGGAGGTCTCGTCTGCCGTCTCCAGCGGGGACTACCCAAATCTCTCCTCGCTGCAATCACTTCGCACATGACATGCCCACTACTGCGTCTTCTTTGTGCCTCGTGTGGTTTGCAGTTAGCGACCCCAGAGTGGAGGCTCAAAATGGCCGCCGCTGCCCAGCTCCCGCGTCTCTCAGCCGTTACTGAGGACGAGCCGATGCCTCCGGCGCTCAGCGCGCCCCGTCTGCCACCATTTGTCGCGCTGTATATTGCTGCCCAGGCGCGGCGCTCACCAGTTCTGTGCTTCCGCCTTCATGGGGTCCCCACCCCAGCAGCCTCTCTCGTGGCTCCGCTCCTTACTCCCGGCGCCGCAGCTCCAGCCCGCCCGTGTTCCAGGGCTCACTTCTGGGGTCCTCCGGGGTCCCGTTCAGCAGTCACACGCCTCGGCCACCAGCGATTTCTGTCACTTTCGCAAGCCAGCCCGGTCGTCCCAGACTCGCCTCCACCGCAGTAAGCACCTCCGGCTTCCGTAGCCCAAGACGCAGTTCGCGCGGTTCTCGGGGAGAGTCTCCGTCCTAAGCCCCACCGGCCAGGCATCGCCATCTCTCTGCAACCCGTCTGCTTCACATGCAGAGCTCCAGAAGCTCGCCGGCACTCCCTCTTCACCGCACCTCCGTTCCGCCGTCTTTTTGCTCGAAGGCAGCGCCGTAGGATTTCTCTTCACAGGATAATTCGGGGATTTGCGACGGAGCTCTACAGGCTTGCGACCGCCATTGTGGCCAGTTAGCCACGCCCCCTTTGCTGTCGACTCTGTTGTTGTTTTGTACTTGAAACACTGTTTGAATTTATCTTTCGATCATTTTTTTTTTTTTTGGAAGATATTTTTTAAAAATTCTTTAGTTTGCTTACCAGAAGACTTTTTCTGTTTTCCAACACACGCTTCTCCTCCTATTTTTTTTTTACCAGTTGTCTTCAAATATAGTTGTTTCTTTTCTTTTCTCTTTCTTGACTTTATAGGCATCTTTATATTTTTCCACTGTTGCTCAGCAATACCTGCAAAAAACAAAAAAAAAATACCTTTATGTAATTTTAATTCATTACAATTTTTTTTTTCAACTTTTCAAATCCTATCACAGGAGCTGATCCTTTCCTACCAGTCCAAGTCTTACAAAACAAGAGAAACATGAATTAAATCTCTGACAACAATTCCTGTGTGCACACAGACTCATGGTGTGATTCTAGGCAGAAAACGATATTTGATTGGCAATTTGACAGCACATTTACTTCTGTTGAGGAGCAAATGATAATTACTGTGACAGCCTGACACATTTTTCTTATATTTTAGAGAAGCAGAAAAGAGCACATGTCCTTACACCTATTTGAGACCATGACCATGTGTTACAGGGTGAGTGATTAGAGTAGAGCAAAGGAAATGAGCCTTGGTGACGTTGAATGTGTTTGCGTTATACACTGCTATCTGAAACACAACACAGAGCTGAGTATTATGCATGGGAGTGTAGGAGAAGCTGCTGCATGTGTGCAGAGAGTGTGTTTCTGGAGACTGTGTATTGTCAGTTGCAAGAGAGATCTGCATGGAGACTTTTACAAGTGCATGAAGACTGCAGATGTGTGTAAGAGTACATGTTTGGTAAAGGTGAATTGGAGTTTTGTATATGTAGGAACTACCTCACCCATTACAAGATTGAAAGGAAAATCTACCCTGTTGATTTGAAATGTGTTACCATTTGCCTCTCATTTTTCTGATAGTGATTTCTGCTGAGTACTAACCAACACATTTGAACAAAACAAGCTGGCCCTTTCCTGAAAGTGCAAATTTTGCAGAACAACAGCAACACAAATAAAATCTCTGACAACAATTCCTCTGTCCACACAGACTCATGCTGTGATTCTAGGCAGAAAACGATATTTCCTTTGGCAATTTGAAAGCACATTTAGTACTGTGGATGGAGCAAGTGATAATTACCGAGACAGCCTCACACATTTCCCTTATATTTTAGAGAGGCAAAAAAGAGCACATGTCCTAACAGCTACTTGAGACCATCAGCATGTGTTACAGGGTGAGTGATTAGAGTAGAGCAAAGGAAATGAGCCTTGGTGACGTTGAATGTGTTTGCGTTATACACTGCTATCTGAAACACAACACAGAGCTGAGTATTATGCATGGGAGTGTAGGAGAAGCTGCTGCATGTGTGCAAACAGTGTGTTTCTGGAGACTGTGTATTGTCAGTTGCAAGAGAGGTCTGCATGGAGACTTTTTCAACTGCATGAAGACTGCAGATATGTGTGTAGGAGTACATGTTTGGTAAAGGTTAATTGGAGTTTTGTACATGTAGGAACTACCTCACCCATTACAAGATTGAAAGGAAAATCTACCCTGTGGTTTTAAAATGTGTTAGCATTTGCCTCTCATTTTTCTGATAGTGATTTCTGCTGAGTACTAACCAACACATTTGAACAAAACAAGCTGCCCTTTTCCTGCAAGTGAAAGTTTTACAGAACAACAGCAACACAAATTAAATCTCTGACAACAATTCCTGTGTGCACACTGTCTCATGGTGTGATTCTAGGCACAAAACAGTATTCCTGGGTGATACCAGGCCCTTTCCTGAAAGTGCAAGTTTTACAGAACAACAGGAACACAAATTAAATCTCTGACAACAATTCCTGTGTGCATGTTGTCTCATGGTGTGATTCTAGACAGAAAACAGTATTCCTGGGTCATACCAGTACACCTTAACTTACGGTGAAGACATACTCCATAATATCTTTCAAGTTCAAGGCACTTAAATATCTTCCTTAACATAAAATGTAAAACACAACTTTTAAATTGGTAGGAAAATGTACCATGCTATTTTCAAATGTGTTTGCATTTGCCTCTCATTTTTCAGATAGTGATTTCTGCTGAGTGCTAAGCAACACAGTTGGAAAAAAGAAACTGCCCTTTCTTAAAAGTGCAAGTTTTACAAAACAACAGCAACACAAATTAAATCTCTGACAACAATTCCTGTGTGCACACAGACTCATGGTGTGATTCTAACCACAAAGCGATATTTTGTTTGGCAATTTGAAAGCACATTTAGTACTGTGGTGGAGTAAGTGATAATTACTGTGACAGCCTGACACTTTCTTATATTTTAGACAAGCAGAAAAGAGCACATGTCCTAACAGCTCCTTGACACCATGACCATGTATTACAAAAAACAAGCTGCCCCTTTCCTGCAAGTGCAAGGGTAATAGAGCAAGACCAACACAAATTAAATCTCTGATAACAATTCCTGTGTGCACACTGTGTCATGGTGTGATTCTAGGCAGAAAACAGTATTCCTGGGTGATACCAGCACACCTTAACTTATAGTGAAGACATACTCCATAATATCTAACATGTTCAAGGCACTTAAATATCTTCCTTAACATAAAATGTAAAACACCACTTTTAAAGTGGTAGGAAAATGTACCATGCTATTTTCAAATGTGTTTGCATTTGCCTCTTTTTTGTGAGTAACTAATTTCTGCTGAATGCTAACCATCACACTTTAAGCAAACAAACTGCCCCTTTTCTGCGAGTGCAAGGCTAACAGAACAAGAGCAACACAAATTAAATCTCTGACAACAAATCCTGTGTGCACACAGACTCATGATGTGATTCTAGGCACAAAACAGTATTCCTCAGTGATACCAGTACACCTTAACTTACAGTGAAGACATACTCCATAATATCTTACAAGTTCAAGACAGTTAAACTTCTCCTAAATCACAAAATGTAAAACAACTTTAAAACAAGAATGACAATTCTATTATTTATATCAAAATACACCACATACTTCCCCTCTCAAACTCATAACTCACCTTTAAAATGAGTTAGTTGAGAAAGAAATGTGGCACTCAAACAGCAGATTATCAGAGCCAGAATCTCAGAGCTGTACACCTCTCTCCTCTCTCCACAACCAGTAAATGGCAATTTTTCCCTCTCTTTTTTCACACATATACATGTTAATGTAAAATCACAGTCCTTCCCACATTTTTTCAAATGGAATCACACATTTCTATTGGTTGCAACTTTCAACCCCTTTCCAAATCATCCCTTCCCCCAACATGACTTCTGCCTGCTACCATAGCAACAGGCCATGGAACACTGGTGTGAGCAGAGAGGTCAAAAGTTCAGCACACAATGTTTCAAATCCAAAGAACAAGACTGCTTGACTTTTCAAACCTAACAGCAAATCCAAAGTAATGTTCAGTGGGAACACATTTTTCTGTACCAATCCAAAACATGCTTTTAAAAATGTAAACATACAGCCTAGTTTTAACTGTAAAATGGTTTGAATCAGCCAATGAGTTCTTTTTATTTAAAAAAAGTATGTATGCCTCCATTTTTCAACTGTCTTTCTTTTCATATTGCCATTCTACTGAAAGACACCTCCTGAGTGCATCCTGTTCTCCTTGGAAGATGTTCACAGTGTGGATTGTAGGTCATAGCTATGTCTTCTGGAGTGAAAAGTATGCAGAAAAAAGAGGTATTTTCAAAGACCTTGCTTTGCCAAATGTAGACATTAAATGGATTGGTCAGAGAGGGTTAAAGTGGCACCAATTACTGCCTTTGGTGAAAACCTTTCTACATCTCCCACAGCCTAACCTCATTATTGTGCACTGTGGTGGTAATGAACTAGGCACTTTAACTGGGGTAGGTCTGGAAATGCTTATTAAGGACACCTTTCTGCAATTGATGTCACTTTTTCCACAAACTGGCTTTGTATATTCTAATATATGCCAAAGGCAAAAGTGGAACTGGTCCAACCAATTTTGTCCGCAAATTGACAAAGCAAGAAAGCACGTCAATAAGTCTGTTTCTGCTTTCCTCAGAGACTATGGTATGGGTTCTATATACCACAACAACTTGCGTTACAACATGCAAGACATTTATAGAGGAGACGGTGTACATTTCAATGATGAAGGGAACAGAGTCTTCCTCTTGAACTTTAGACTCTGCATCGGTACTTACTTGTAGGTACCGAAAAACACTCAAACACAAGGGCTCTTTTTAGAGCCACCTAATATCTAAACACTTAAACTTGATTTTTATTTCTATTTTTTTAAATGTTTTTTTTCGGGTGCGCGCAGAGTGCGCGCACCTCGCGATGTTTTTAAAAAATCTTTTTTTTGGCCCTTCGGGGTCCCACTGTGACCCCCTGACAATGGCTAGGGGGTCAAGAACTCCCTACCCTGCCCCCTATTCACGTTCTCCACCTTTCCTTTTCAGTGCGACAGACAAAATGGCGGCCGACACTTCCTGATTTCGACCGATTTGAATGTTTACTGACATCTAACAACCAATCAGAATTACGCTCGCGCACGGCAGGGTGCGCGCACAGGGCTTGCACAGTGCGCGCACCCTGCGCGCGTATAGATATTGATATGCTTTTAAATGCTATTTTCTCAGGAAATACTGAACAGATTTACACCAGACCTTATGGCTACCTCTCTGCCAAATTTCAAGTAATTCTGTTCAGCCATTCGGGCTGGAGCGGTGTCTAAAGGTCCTATGGAAAAATGCATGGGGAAAACGCGTATTGGGACCCCCCTTTTTTCTCGGCCCCTACTTGACGAATCACCCCGAGACTTTCAGGGTAGGAGCTGAACGGAGCACCCCATTAGTTTTGAAAATTTCGCGAGGATTCGTCAACCGGCGCCAAAGTTATTCAAAATAGAATTTTGAGATTTCCTATGGAAACTCGGTCCTAACTATAACTATCTACTGGCGACCGCCAGTAGATAATATATTATATATATATATATATATATATATATATATATTACCTACTGGCGGTCGCCAGTAGGTAGTTATAGTTAGGACCCTGTTTCCATAGGAAAACCGCAACATTCTATTTGGAATACCTTTGGCGCCGGTCGACGAATCCTCGCGAAATTTTCAAAATAGGTGGGGCGCTACGCTACGCTCCTACCCTGAAAGTCTCGGGGGGATTCGTCAAGCGGGGGCTGAGAAAAAAGGGGGGTCCCAAAACGCGTTTTTCCCATGCATTTTTCCATAGGACCTTTAGACACAGCTACAGCCCGAACGGCTGAACAGAGTTACTTGAAATTTGGCAGAGAGGTAGTCCTCAGGTCAAGGATGTGCCTTTTGTAGGTCTGGTGTAAATCTGTTCAGTAGTTTCTGAGAAAATAGCATTTAAATCAATATATATATCTGTGGCAGCTTACGGTGCGCTTACCGTGCGCTTACGGTAAGCTTACCGTACGCGTACGGTGCCGTGCGCGAGCGCGATTCTGATTGGCTGTTAGATCTTAGTAAACATTCGAATCGGTCAAAACCCGGAAGCGGCGGCCGCCATTTTCTCTCTCGCACTCTGAGGGGGGGAGGAAAAACAAAGGCAAAAAACATGTAAAGGGGCTGTTTAGACAGCTTCTAACCACCTAGCCTTGATGAAGGTGTCCCCAAAGAACCCCCAAGGCCAAAAAGTCAATTTTATTTTTTTTTGAAAAATCGGCGATTATGCTTACCGTACGCGTACGGTAAAAATTATTTAAAAAAAAAAATAATTAGCCATACTCTCCCCACCCCATGTGTAAATGGTGCCTGAAGGGCACCATTTGTGAATGGCATATGTAACAACTGAAAATTTAAAAGATTACCTTTCACAACGAAGCGCATAATATGTCCTCCATGTGCGCACGGTGCGCGAAGCGCATCGTGCGTACATGGCCCATCCAGCGTAACGTGGGCACACGGTGCGCGTAGCGCACCCCGTGCCCACCGTGCGTGCACGGCACTAACTGCGTAAAGTGGGCGCGCGGTGCGCGTAGCGCACCCCGTGCCCACCGTGCGCGCACGGAACGAACTGCGTTAAGTGGGCGCGCACGCCACGAATGGCGTAAAGTAACTTAGCATTTAAAAAACCGTACAAATTCACTGAAAAAACCATAGGTTTCACACATGTTATAGTTAGCTGGACATTTTACTGATAAAAAACCAATGAAATTCCCCCGTTATAGTTAGTGCAGGCAACTATAACTCACGCGACCGCAATCCTCTGCTGATGACATATGTGTCTTTATGAAAAAAAAATATTTGTAATATATGTATAGCTAAAATTTAATGGAAGAAGACATGGGCAAATAAGTGTCTAAATACAGTATTAGCATCAGCAGAGGATTGCGGTCGCGTGAGTTATAGTTGCCTGCACTAACTATAACGGGGGAATTTCATTGGTTTTTTATCAGTAAAATGTCCAGCTAACTATAACATGTGTGAAACCTATGGTTTTTTCAGTGAATATATATATATATATATATATATATATATATATATATATACACATATACAACTATTTTTTTTTTTCCACTGAAACAAACATAGGTTTCAGGAACCTTATAGTTAGTTGGACATTTCACTTGTACAAAACCATAAAAATTCCAGTGTTATAGTTAGTTCAGCTAACAATAACTCTCGCCCCCGCAATGCACTGCTGATGACGTCACATATTACATAATTCATGACATGGTCAGTGACATCACTGATTACATCACTGAGGAAATCTCAAATGACAGCACTGATGACATCATCCAGTGACTGTGTGTTTCTGTAAAGTTTAACTTTGTTTTATATATATGCCAAGCTGTATTGAAGAATCAGTGGGTGTATAAGTGTCTGTATGGAGGATTTAGTAGGTACGGGACTGACTGTATAAGTGAGTGATTAAATGTGTCTTACTGAATGCATGGGTTGGTGACTAAACTGTGTGAAAGTCTGTATCAGTCTGTCTGTTGTTGTGTAAGCTGCTGCATTGGTTGGTGAGTAGCTGCATGAGTGTCTATATGGGTTATTGATTGCTTGCCTGAGTATTTGTATGGCTGCCTGAATGTGTGTGTGTGTGGGTGGGAGGTGTGTGACTCTGTGCATAGATGTGTGAGTGGTTGATTCACTGGGTGTATGGGTTCAAGAGTGCATGTGGAAACATTTGTATGGGTTGGTGTGTGTGTGTGTGGGTGTGTTGGTGAGTGAATGGATATCTCAGTGGTACATGTGCAAGTAACTACATATGTAAAAGGCAGTATATGTGAGTGATGGTGTATGTATATAAATAACTATATGTGAAAGTCAGTAATTGTGAGAGTGGCTGCATGGAGGAGTGTGTATTTGTATCAGTGATTCTATAAGAGTAATTATGTGTTAGTATCTGTATGAATAAGTGAGGTGGTGTCTTTATAACTGTATAGGTGAGTAAATGGAAGTATGATTGATTCTTTGCATGACAGACTAGGTGTGTAAGTAACTCTGGATATGTGGCAGTGTGTGCGTGTCTGTATAGGTGTATGAGTGCATATGATAGTGTTGTATTGATGAGTGACTGCATGTATGAGTGACTGTATGGGCGGATGTGTGTGTAGAACTAGGAATCAGTCAGTGCATATTTAGTAACTGGTATTGATGTGTCTATTGTTTCGAAAATGGTAGTTCGTATTTTAGAGTGGGTGTATCCAAGGTTATATTCAGGTGTGAGGAGGTGCATCAGATTTTCACGTGGATGATATCAGTGATGTCATCAGTGATATCACTGCTGACATCTCAAATGACATCAGTGATGTCACTGACCATGTCATGAATGATGTAATATGGGACGTCATCAATGATGTAATATGGGACGTCATCAATGATGTAATATGGGACGTCATCAATGATGTAATATGGGACGTCATCAGCAGTGCATTGCGGGGGCGCGAGTTATAGTTAGCTGAACTAACTAGAACGCCGGAATTTCTATGGTTTTGTACAAGTGAAATGTCCAACTAACTATAACGTTCCTGAAACCTATGGTTTTTTTCAGTGAATTTCGATGTTTTTTTAAATGCTAATTTCTAACTATAACGTGCCTGAAACCTATGGTTTTTTCAGTGAATTTCTATGTTTTTTTAAAATGCTAATTTCTAACTATAACATGCCTGAAACCTATGCTTTTTCAGTGAATTTCAAAGGCTTTTTTAATGAACATTTGTAAGTTTAATGTACCTCAATGCTATGTTTTTTTTATTATCTACTGGCGGTCGCCAGTAGATAGTTATAGTTAGGACCGTGTTTCCATAGGAAATCCGCAACATTCTATTTGGAATAACTTTGGCGCCGGTTGACGAATCCTCGCAAAATTTTCAAAATAGGTGGGGTGCTCCGCTCCTACCCTGAAAGTCTCGGAGGGATTCGTCAAACGGGGGCTGAGAAAAAAGGGGGGTCCCAAATCGCGTTTTCTCCATGCAATTTTCCATAGGGACCTTTAGTCCAAGGTACAGCCCGAACGGCTGAACAGAATTACTTGAAATTTGGCAGAAAGGTAGTCCTCAGCTCAGGGATGTGCCTTTTGAATATATGGAGTCAATCTGTTCAGTAGTTCCTGAGAAAATTGCAGTTAAAAGCACATACATATCTATAGCCGCGCACCGTGCGCGCACCGTGCGAGCACCATACGTGCGCGAGCATAATTCTGATTGGTGGTTACGTGTTAATCAACGCTCGAATCGGTTGAAATCAGGAAGTGTCGGCCGCCATTTTGTTTGTTTTCAGTGCGAGAGTGAAAAAGGAAGTTGGCGAACATGAAAAGGGTGCAGGGTGGAGAGTTCCTGACCCCCTAGCCTTTGTCAGTGGGTCCCTGAAGGACCCCGAAGGCAGAAAAAAACATTTACATTTTTTTTTTTAATCGCGGGGGAGAGATCAGTGATGTAATATCTGACGTCATCAGCAGAGGATTGCGGTCGCATGAGTTATAGTTGCCTGCACTAACTATACCGGGGGAATTTCATTGTTTTTTTACGAGGGAAATGTCCAGCTAACTATAACATGTGTGAAACCTATGGTTTTTTAAGTGAATTTATATATATATATATATATATATATATATATATATATATATTTATATTACCTACTGGCGGTCGCCAGTAGGTAGTTATAGGTAGGACCCTGTTTCCATAGGAAAACCGCAACATTCTATTTGGAATAACTTTGGCGCCGGTCGACGAATCCTCGCGAAATTTTTAAAACTAATGGGGCGCTACGCTCCGCTCCTACCCTGAAAGTCTCGGGGGGATTCGTCAAGCGGGGGCTGAGATAAAAGGGGGGTCCCAAAACGCGTTTTTCCCATGCATTTTTCCATAGGACCTTTAGACACCGCCGATTACGCTTACCGTACGTGTACGGTAAAAATTAACAAAAAAAAAAAAAAATCCATACTCTCCCCACCCCATGTGCTTTGTGCATGGGATATTACATATGTGGAAAATTAAAATATTACCTTTCACAACGAAGCGCATCGTGCGTACATGGCCCATCTAGCGTAACGTGGGCACGCAGTGCGCGTAGCGCACCGTGTGCCCACCGTGCTTGCACGGCACTAACTGCGTAAAGTGGGCGCGCGGTGCGCGAAGCGCACCGCGTGCTCACTGTGCACGCACGGTGCGCGAAGCGCACCGTGCGTGCACGGAACGAACTGCGTTAAGTGGGCGCGCACGCCACGAATGGCGTAAAGTAACTTAGCATTTAAAAAACCGTACAAATTCACTGAAAAAACCACAGGTTTCACACACGTTATAGTTAGGAATTAGCATTTAAAAAACCTTGCAAATTCAGTGAAAAAAACATAGGTTTCACACATGTTATAGTTAGCTGGAAATTTTACTGATAAAAAACCAATGAAATTCCCCCGTTATAGTTAGTGCAGGCAACTATAACTCACGCGACCGCAATCTTCTGCTGATGCTAATACTGTATTTAGACACTTATTTGCCCATGTCTTCTTCCATTAAATTTTAGCTATACATATATTACAAATATTTTTTTTTCATAAAGACACATATGTCATCAGCAGAGAATTGCGGTCGCGTGAGTTATAGTTGCCTGCACTAACTATAACGGGGGAATTTCATTGGTTTTTTATCAGTAAAATTTCCAGCTAACTATAACATGTGTGAAACCTATGGTTTTTTCACTGAATATATATATATACACACACACATACATACACATTTATTTTTTAAAAATTGTGAATAATTTTTAGTTAGGAAAACTACATTCATATATTTTTTTAATATTATAAAGACATCGCGCACCCTTCACGCACCATACACCATGGCTGCACGCATTCCATTAGCCTTTTTGAAAAGTCACGCTGGGGTCGCGACTTTGTCGTAATTTGTAAAGTATGAAATATCTTTAATTTAATTATAAATAAAAGTTTTCCTTTAAGTGTTTGTCTAAATTTATTAATAAAAGTATTTTTAAAGTATTATTTTCAATATAATTTCGACGAAAGTTATGAAATGCGCAGTTTAGCTGCTTAATGTGCGCGACATCTCCCCGCACGTATTTCCGGGGTCGCGCCGTGATCATGCCAAAGGCGCGACTTTGGCGTATTTTTAAAGTTGAAAAAATGACTATAGAAAGTTTGAATATGATATTAGACTGAACAGTTCACACCGGAGGCCGCGCTGGGAGCCGCGCACCCATCGCGTTCACACTAGGGGCCGCGCTGAGCGCTGCGCACCCTTCGCGTTCACACCAGAGGCCATGCTGGAAGCCGCGCACCCCCCACGTTCACACCAGGGGGCCGCACTGAGCGCTGTGCTAGGGTCGCGACTCCCCCAATTTTTTCTTTTTTTTAAGCCATCCAGTTTCATTAATTTACATTCGCCCCGGGAACCCCATCCCCCGGGGCATGCCCAAATATACATTTTTAATGGGTTTTTTTAAACAGAGGAGGGGGGACTGCCACCCCCTACCCTGCCATTTTGGGCCCCGGGGACCCCATCCCCCGGGACCTGGCCTCATGGTTAGGGAACGTGGGGGGAGCCCCAAAGCCCCCACGGTCCCGCCACCACCCCACCTCCTGCGGAAGCAGGCATTGCTTTTCCACATGGGGAGCTGCTCACGTGCAGCTCCCCGTGTGGAAAAGCAATCTGCTTAGGATTTTGGAAGAGAGAGCAGGTTTCCCTGCTCTCGCTTCCAAAATCCAAAGCAAGTTTGCTATGGCAGGGCTGGAGCCATTCTCTCGCCCGGTCATAGCAAACAGCAGTGTCCCGGGGGTAGGCACCCCAGGACACTGCAGGAGCTGGCCCTGGGGGGTGGCGGTCCCCAGGGCCATCAAGGGCTCCAGGAGGGGGACCAAGCGGCCCCCCTCCCTTTATTTACCTAGCCCCGGGGAGGTGGTGGTCCCCAGGACTTGGGGATCCGTAACGGACCCCCTAATTTACATTATTAATGCCCCGGGAGGTGGTGATCCTTAGGGCGTGTGGGTGGGCTCGAGCCCGCCCACACAGTTTTAATTATTATTGAAAAAAAAGCCCCGGGTAGGTGGTGGTCCCCAGGGCTGCGGGGGCCCAGCGGGCCCCAACAATTATGAATAGGACAATACCCCCGGGACCTGGCCCACCCGGGGCCTCATTTAAATCAAGCGTGGGCTTCATTTTTAAAAAAACTTTCATCGGGATTTGCGACCCCATCGCTCATTCTGCCAAAATTGTGGCCTTGGGGGTCCTTGTGGGACCCCCTGAACAGGCCTAAGGGGTCAGAGTGTTTCTACCCTGCCCCCTTTTCTTGTTTTTAAACTTTTATTTTACTGTTTTCCTGTGACTCAGTTCTATAGAGTCACAAAATGGCTGCCAACAGTTTCCAGTTTGGAGTGCTGACAGCCAATGAGAATGAAGCTCATGCTTGGGAGTGTTCGTGAATCCACCGAGTCCCTAGATATCGAAACTTTTTCTCTTTCAAATTTTTCAGAAAACTACTGAACGGATTTACAACATTTAACAAAAAGGGCTCTTTCTGAAACAAGACCTACCTTTTTGCCAAATTTGGTGTAATTCCGTTCAGCAGTTCGGGCTGTATTTGTGTTTAAAGTTTCCAATGGAAAATTACATGGGGAAAACAAGTTTTGGGACCCCCCTTTTTTCTCAGCCCCCACTTGTCGAATCACCCCGAAACTTTCAAGACAGGAGCTGACCGGAGCAGGCCACTAGTTTTTAAAATTTCGCAAAGATTCGTCAACCGGCGCCAAAGATATTGAGAAAACAAGACACGCTTTTCCTATGGAAACTAGGTCCTAACTATAACTACCTAGTGGCGACCACCAGTAGGAGAGATAGAGATATATATTTACCTTGACACGCCGGGTCCCGTGTCTCTGCTCATTGCTCCTGCTCGACTTGAGGAACATGAAGCCAGGAATAACAGCCGGGCTCCCCTGACCTATCACAGCGCTGCAATGCAGCGCTGGGATTAGTTTTGAACATCCTGGTTCAACTCTCAACCAGGGAATGTGGGCCTGGACATGTTCTCCACACAGGCTGTAATGCAGTCTGCATGGAGAACGGGGAAGGTGCGCATGACTGTTTTGGGCGGCCCGAGAGGGTTGACCAAACAGTTATTGTGCACTTAGGAGTGTGTAAACCACTTTCTCCCCTGCTCTGAGAGCAGAGCAACCCTGCCCGTCCACAAAGGAAACATAAAATGATAATAACTTAGAGTTATTTTCATTTTATATTTCCTTTATTTTACACTGCTCAAAAGCAGTGGGGTGGCGCTCCTCTGCCATAGCGGAGGAGCCGCCACTGCATCAGGCCCTAATGTTCTCTCAAGCAAGGAAAGCCCTTGGACAAGGCAGTGTCCCCTCAGCCAGGACAACCCTAAAGAGGTAGACCTAAGGCTGCAGCAGGAGGACAGACCAAACGCACCTTGCAGCGTCTGTTCCTACCAATTATCCCACCAGCTTCGCCTCACCATTGCCCCCCTTTTCTTCTCTGATCAAGAATGCAAAGAAGAGCATTAAGGTGGAATCCTACAAACCATTGTTTGGGCCAAGTTTTTGAGCTAACATTTAAACCAATAATATTTATTTTTAATTTGCCTCCGAATGACTGAGTCTCAGGCCCACGAGCTCTCTATAGATTTTTTTGGGATGGCAACCATAGCTTAACTGCTAATATTTCATATGGCATTTTAGAAAGAAACTCAAGAACACTATTGTTTCTTACCAATGACTTGCATCTCTGGCTCCACGTCTGCAGTGGCCTCTTCAAGCAGCGAAAGTAACTTAGCTGAGATTTGCTGCACGGACTCAATGTTGCTGAACAGAACATCCACGTCAAGTCCCTCGGCCTGAGGGAAGAAAATATGGAGTTAATCAAAATAAACAGCACCAGCAGGCTCTTGCCCCTACCTGCAGGACACATACTACAGTTCGGTAGTCCACGTTATACACAAGCAGCATTTGCTGGACCCAAAACTGGGGTGAGATCCCTGGACAGAAAAAGGCACCTTTTTGTCATGGCTCTGACCCTCTACCGGTAAGGTACCTCCATGGACTAATGCATCAATGGCAGTGTGTAACCTGAAGTTCTTGGGTTTAAATCCCTGCCGGTCCACTCGGCCTTTCACCTTTTTGATAAAAGAGTGCCTGTTTTCTGCGCTTATCAGGCAGCCAAATTGTAGAATGCGCTACATAAAGTGTACCAGTTATTACTATTACTCAGATCCTCAGAACATTTTGATTTTCCAACTCTACGCAATTTCAACAGCAGCCTGCATGTAAAGGGTGCCTTTAGGACCAGGGGACATCCATTTGATGGAACAGGAAAAGAATTGGCTTCTTCGACTTTAACAGACTCACGATTACTTATGCAGGCGAGGACGTGCCCTTGAGAGGGCTGATCAAGAAGTGCACGGTGGCAACAGAGGGAACCAGGGTATGAGGATCTGTTGGGTTTCCACTTTTGGAACCCAAGTGCAGACCATCTTCAGTATCTTTCTTTTAAAAAACAAAAAAAAACAAAAACAAAAAAAAGACTAATAATCATTTAGCACCCAATGTTGTGTTCCGAAAGTAGTCCTTACTAACCTTTTCTCTGTGCCTGCGAGTTTTTCTGTGTGTAGCTCTGTGATGGTTCTTGTTGACTTTGCTCACTCATCCCTTTCTTTTGTCTTGCCACCTTTTGGTCAAGCAAGACATGAACAATGCTTAATTGAGTTTGCTCTAGAACCAAATATAAGGACAAGTGTCTCCTTAACTATCAATGTATCATTTTTAAACCACTTGTATAGACATAGGAGCCTTAACTAGATGTGTCCAATGTAGGTCCAGAAGGGCCGGATCCATGTCACATATCCAGGATATCCACACCAAATAAATGTACATGGAGTAATCTAAATGGCACTAACGTCATGCACCTCTGGCCTAAACCCTGGCAAAAGAAAGTCAATCATATATAACCCATGTCTAGAAAAGTGATGTAAACAGGAAGTAGTTAAGAAGCCTGGGGAAGGTGCAAACAGAAGCTTTCGTATTAAAGCCTCGGTCTCTCACCTGCTTGCTTCTTAGGGGCTGAACCACTTCCTTAATGCAATACTCCAGATCCGTCAGATAGTCTTTTTCTGTCTGCACCAATTCCCCGATGATCTTTGACCTCTTAGCCATCATTCTCTGCAGAACTTCTTCCGGTTCGTGTGTAGGCGTTGTGGGCGCCGAGGACCCAGTCTGTGGTGCCATCTTTTCTGTAAACAAGAAAAGTAAAGATGATGAGCTCTTAAGAGTTTGCATGGCGGTTTCACACAATCTAACCAGGTGCTTTTTTAAAAAAAATTTTAAACTTTGTTTATTGAATTTTTTACCAAAACATTACAGTCACACAATAGCCATAGGCGAACTTCAGTGGCATTTCAAGGTCTAAATCATCACAGCAGTACATCCAGTGCATTTCCGGGGGGAACGTGAACAGCAAAACATAAAGTAGCATGAGTCTTGGCGCAGGGACAGGGGGCATGAACAGCTGGCAGCAGAGCCATACACAAGTTAAACGATCGATGCAGACGTGGGGGGCCCGCGGGTGGAGCTCCCCCATGCATTATACCTCCCCCAAGGCGTGACCGCCACCCATATAGCACGTGTAACAGGCATGCAAACCAATCAACATGGCATGGGAATCATGGAAGAAAGATCAGAGTAGCTGCTCAGGGAGAGGGGGAAGCCAGGGGACACATGAACACAACCCTCACCCCCACAGGTCTGCAACAGCTCAACCGTCACCTTGCACAGGATGTGCGTCAAGAGCATCAGAAGTAGTGTCGTCATGGGCCAGAGGGGGAGCATCCTCCGTCAGGGCTCCCGGGTATTGCAGTAGGTAACATTGTAATGGTCCCCAAACATCAGCGGGACGGGATCGAGCAGGGAGCAGGTCGGAGTATGTCAGTATCTGCTCTTGGCAGTAGACAAGGTCTTTAAGCCATTCCTTAAATTTCGGGGCCCTCCCCCTACCCCACCGGCATGCTATACGCCGTTTCGCCAACAGCAGCGCCGTTGTGACAAACCTGCGGCTCGCTCGCGGAATATGTTTGGTATAACCCAATAGCGCCTGCACCGGTTCGGGCTCAAGGAGCAGGTCCACCATCTGCGAAACGGCAGAATACACTTGGGTCCAGTAGGTCTGAATTGCAGGGCAATCCCAGGATAAGTGCAGGAAGTCTGCATGTGGGGCATGACACCTCTCGCAGTTATCCGAGTTCTGCAGCTTAAATTTGTACTTGGTGACCGGTGTGCAGTACAGGCGGTTCAGGAACTTAAAGTGAATGACACGGTGTCTACTGCTCGCAGAAATCTGCTCTGTCTGTATGCAACAGTACGACCACCTGTCATCCCCCAGCTCCAGCCCCAACTCCCGCTCCCACTCCCCACGGGCCCGTGAGGTGTCAAGTGCAGTGTCAGAGCGAACTGTGTGGTATAGTATGGAGACCAAGTGGGAGGGCGAGGACGCCTGTAGGACTCTATGCAATGGGCCAGTGATTTCGGGCTCCGCCGGAAATGTCTGCAATATGGACCGCATTCCATGCCTCAGTCTCATGTAGGTGAAAAGCTCCAGAGGGGTAGGCGCGTACCCGTCGAAGAAGTGTTCCCGGTCGTGGAAGCGCCCAGCAGAGAACAGATCCCCCCACCTCTGAATCCCCAATTTGCGAATCAAGTCTTGAAACAATCTTTCTTGTAGAAGGGGCAGCTGCGGGTGGTAGGCAATGGGGAGAAGGGGCGAGTACAAGAACGAGCTCGCCACTCGCTTAGATATCTCCAGCCACGCCCGCACCGTTCCCTGCAAGGCGTTATAATCCCAGATATTATGAGGGAGAGTACTATGCAGCAGGCCGCGCAGAGGCAGAGGAGCCGCCAGCCAGTCCTCCGCAGCGAGTTGGGGCATAAATGCAACGGGGTGGAACCAGTAAAATGCATAGTGCGCTTGAGCGCAATAATAATATAACTCCAGGTCCGGGATGTCCAAACCCCCCCGTGAGTAGGGAGAGGTCATCACAGCCCACTTCAGCCTAGGTCTCTTCCCACCCCAAACAAGCCGAATCAATTCCGAGCGTAGGCGATTGAAAAAATGCCAGCCCGGGGGGAAGGGAATGTTCATAAACAAATATAAAAGTCGAGGGAGCACTACCATCTTAATCAAGGCAGCACGTCCTGCCATCGAGAGGGGGAGCGCAATCCAGCGGTTCACACAGGAGGAGACCTGTGTCAACGCCGTACCGTAATTAGAACGCATCAGTTCCTCCCTGTCACGAGAAATCTTAATGCCGAGATATTTTACGTCAGACTCACACCATTCTATGGGATAGTCAAGTGAGAACTTCCGACATCCATCCGTCAGATGGAGGATCTGAGACTTTGACCAATTGATTCGTACGCCCGACATCTCACCGTACGTTATGAATTCCCGGAGTAGCGGGTTCAGGTTATTTTGGGGGTCCCGCACATACAAAGTAATGTCATCTGCGTAGAGCGACAGCAGAAGCTGCCTCTGCTCGCAGATCAGCGCCCGGTGTTGATGACGCTGTCGCAACCGCGAGGCGAGGGGCTCCAGCGCCAGCGCGAACAAGAGAGGGGATAAGGGGCACCCCTGCCTGGTCCCACGGGCGATTCCAAAGGGCTCCGATGTCCTACCATTGATCAAGACCCTGGCACAGGGGCCACTGTAAAGGATAGCTATCCAGCCCAGGAAAACCAGGGGAAAACCCATACTAGTCAGCACCGCTACCAGGTAATCCCACTCCAGGGAGTCGAACGCCTTCGTCGCGTCCAAAAAGACGGCCACCATCTGGAGGCTGGGGGCCACATTCTGCAAAGTGGCAAACAGCGTGCGCAGGTTGTGCGACGTTGCCCTGCCCGGTATGAAGCCCGACTGATCCGGGAGTACTAGCCCCTCCATAAGGAGCGTCAGCCGGTTAGCCAGAGTTTTAGAGAGGATCTTTGCGTCACAGTTAAGGAGGGACAGAGGCCGGTAGGAGTCAGGGGAGGTCGCCGGTTTGCCCGGCTTCAAGAGGGAGGTAATCAAGGCCTCTCTCATGGTAGGGGGGAGCTTTCCCAGCGTGTGGGCCTCCTCAAACACCACTTTCAAGATCGGGGCAAGGATATCTATGTACGATTTATAAAACTCGATCGGGAGCCCGTCGAGTCCCGGGGCTTTCCCCGAGGCCATTTGCATGATGGCCTCACGAATTTCATCAATCCCAAGCGGTGCCATGAGGAACTTCCTCTGTGCATCAGAGAGCCATCCCAATGTGATCTCCCCCAAATAGGGAGCCAACTCCGGCGGTTTAGTGTGAGCGGAGGAGTATAGATCAGTATAATGAGCAACGAATGCTTGCATGATAGACCGGGTGTCCCTATGGAGCTCCCCCGAACTACCCTGGATCTCGAGGATTTGGTTGTTAAAACGGGGCGGCCGGATTGCCCAAGCTAGGTATTTACCCGGGCGCTCCCCCTCCCCGTACCTACGAGCCTGAAAGTATTTCCCCCTGAACCGAACCTCTCTGTCCGCAGTTTCTTTATAGTCGGTCAGTAGTTCCCGGAAGCGGGCCTGCGCCCCAGCATCAGTATGAAACATGGGGGCAGTCTCCAAGTCTTTCAGGTCAGTTTCGAGTTTACGAAGGGTGCTACGCAGAACCTTGAGGACCCCCACCCCTTTCGAGATGCACAGTCCTCTAATTGTGACTTTAAAAGCCTCCCACACCACGGCAACACTATCCACCGTGCCACCGTTGCGCTGGAAGAAGCTCTCAATTTCCTGTGCAATTTCGGACCTGAAGACGTCGTCCAGCAGGGCAGTTGGCTGCAGTCTCCACGACATCGGAGAGCCAGCGAGGTCAGTCAATTCAACGCTCAGCAGGACCGGGGCATGATCGGAGTATGTGCGAGCAAGGTGTTTTACACAGCCTATCGTGGGAGCAAGCCCCGGGGAAACTAGGATATAGTCCAGTCTCGCCCACGTGGAGTGCGCGGCAGTCCAGTGCGTGCCCTCCCTTGTCGCCGGGTGCCTAGAACGCCACGTGTCCAGTAAATGACGCTCAGTAAGGAGGTCATGCACATATGCCTGCGAGCGGGAGTAGTGGTGTGGGCTCGGATTCGCCCTATCCCTCTCGGGGTCAACAGCTATGTTAAAGTCACCTCCCCACACTAGATAAGTGGAACCGATACGCAAAATCTCTCCCAATAGTGTTTGAAGGCAAGACGGATCATCGATGTTGGGACCATAATAGCACACCAAAGTGAGTGTATCCACGCCCATGCGCCCCCAGACAACACAATACCTGCCCTCCCGATCCATCCGCTCGCCCATTTGCACAAAAGGGGTATGTTTCCTAATGAGGATGGCCACCCCACGCGAATAGGTGGAGTAAGAGGAGAAGGTACGGTGCACAGCCCAACGCGACGCAAACAACACCGGCCTGGAGGGGTCTAGGTGCGTCTCCTGAAGAAAGGCTACCCCTATGTGATGCCTATCCAGGTATGCCAGGACGTGTCTACGTTTTCTGTGGTCTCCCAAGCCCCTCACATTCCAGGACAAAAAGTTAAGCTGCCCAGTAGAGTCCCTACGTGTCTGCGGATCACTCATGGAAAACAAGAAGACTCAAACACAGCAATACAATGCAACCGCCGCCCCCCGAACCATGTGAAGAAGACCATGCCAACAGCGCCACCTCCCATTCAAAACTAGCATACATACCAAATCCCCAACTCCCCCCCCCCTCCCCCCACCCACAGCAGCATCCCAAACATGCTATCTGGACAGTCCCCCTCCCCCCCACCCCGAAGCAAACTCAGTCTATAGCAAATGCCATATTGGAGCAACATGTAAACTTAACGTCAAGTGGGTAATACCCTTGGGAGGACAGTCTAGGTGAATACACAGTAACCCCTCGATCCAGAAGAATGCGCCCTGCCCGGGGGCCGGACCCTCTCCATGGACAAAAGGGCGCCCAGCAAGACGATGAAGTCCTGAGAGTCTAGAGCAAGCCAAAAAAAAATTGCTGAACTCCGCTAACATCCCCTCACAGTGAACACAGCTAGGTCCATGGGACCCTATATCAAGTCCCACAATGGCAGACACGCGCAACACCTTACCAGCTGACAAGCAACAGTCTCAGAGTCGACAGGTCAACAATCCAGCACCATCATCCTGATGCCGGCGAGGAGGGGCAGTCCTGGTCACGTTTCTTGAGTCGCTTCAAGAACTCCTCCGCCTGTTGGGGTTTAGTACAAAAGATTTGTTTCCCTTGATGAGTGATGCGCAGGCGGGCCGGGTAAAGAAGCGCATAGTCAATTTGTGCAGCACGCAGTTTGTGCTTGACCTGGACAAATTTCTTCCGCTCCTCCTGAACCACCGGGGTGAAGTCCGGGAAAATAGTGAAGGTTGTGCCGCCATAGGATAGGGTCTTCTTCTCCCTCGCCGTCCGAAGCGCGACATCTCGGTCACGGAAGTTCAGCAAGCGTGCGATAATAGGGCGAGGGGGAGCCCCCTGCGGCGGTTTCAGGGCCAGAGATCTGTGTGCCCTTTCGACGATGAACTGGGGAGATAGGGAGTCCGTGCCCACCACCTCTCGCAGGAGACCCTCCACATAGTCCTCCATCTTGCCCGTGTGGGTCGATTCCGGAATGCCAATTAAACGGATATTGTTCCTCCGACTGCACGCTTCCAAGTCTTCATTTTTAGCTGCTATTACATGGAGGACTTTGTCCATGCGCGCCACAGTGGCAGACAGTTCCGTTGTTCGATCTTCGGTGTCTGAGATACGCCTCTCCGTCTCTGTGAGGCGTTCGCCATGGCTGTCAACCTTATGCACAATCGAGTCCATGCGGGATTGCATGGAATCCATTTTGTCAACTATGGTCGCTAGACTTTGCCGCATGTCCAGCAGTATGGACTTGACATCCTCCCCCGGCGGGGCCTCCACCGACGTCGACCCCGCCGCAGCGGCCTCCGGTTGCGACCTGGTCTGCTTCTTGGTCTCGAAAGTAAGGCGAGGCTGACGGCTGTCCGGCTTCCCCATGGCGGCACTGCCAAGCCTCCCACAGCAGGATCGGGGGGCGCGCTCGGGTGAGCCTCGAGGGCAAGCAGCAAAAGGGGGGGAGCGGCAGCTCAGGGGAGGGGGGAAGCCTCCAGATCGTACAGCGGATCACAGGATCAACCACAAGCACCCTGTTCAACCCCCTCCACCTGCTACGTGGGACCCCGCTGGGGACCAGCCGCCGCCCCCGGGACGGATCGCGATCCCCCAAGCGTACCCCTCACCTCCACAGCTGGTAGCAACACTCCTTGAGCAACCAGGGTGACCCCTGCGCGGATCGCCAGCAGGGAAGAGCCAGGTAGGTGGGGGCAAAAAGGATCCAAGGCGAGCCCCACACGCAGGACCCGCAACCGTGACTCGCCAGTCAGGGGGGAGACAGCATGCACCGCCGTCTAGCGCCCTCCGGTCAATGGCTCCCTTCTCAGTCCCGTCTCTCCCCAGCGTGGGCTCCACAACACAGGCTCCGGCGCAGGAGGGCCAGCAATCAGCGCACCAGGCAGCAGACCCTCCGGGCCCCGCACCTCCTCCGATCCGCCGATCCGTCGGACTGTCAATCGCCCCCAGTGGGCAGGCAGCCAGGCACCAGTGGGGGGGGGGCGAGAGATCCGCACAAGCTGGTGTGAACGAGGCAGCACCACGCCGCAGCAAGGATCCGGCGCGGGAATCTAACCAGGTGCTTCTTTACGGCTTCATCAACTGCACCTCAAAGCGCTATAACAGATTTACCTAACTGGATGATGAGCGGGCTCACCGGGATCATTCAACTTTCAGCTTTTAGCATTGAGTGCTTACCAGTATTTTAGTGTGTGCATTTGCCATGTACAAGGCATGATGGGGACTTGTCTAAGCGAAAGGAAAGAGGTGTTTGGATAAATTTAAAAAAATCATATTTGGAACGGAAGATGGACTTTGAAAGTGGGGGAAGTACACTTTCAGTGCCTGTTGTTCTTTTGTCATGCAGTAAGGTTCACTGTGTATTCCAGATTGAGAACTCAACCTGCTCGCGGTGGTAAATCCTGCTATGACCACCGTGTCCAGCTTCCCATACGATCCAATACATACATAAAGAATTCATAATGAATGTATTAGTGTAGCAGCTAGAGCCATGGACGAGACTTTACAGTGGATTATTGGTTACATGACCTCCAGAGGGTTCAGTAAATATGTTAGGAACAAAGATAAAACGCAGTTAACATCCTAGAGAGTCGATTGATGGAAATAGATTTTACAAAGAAGTTACAACAGAATGCCAAAAGGCCAGTGAAGACATAAGGAAAGTCAGCTCGAAGGTTTGAGGCTTTGGAAGGTCGTATTCCAGCCTGGTCACCCTCACCGAGCTCTGTGCAACATCTGCGAGCTTCAGGTGATACACTAGAAATACCCACGCATGATATCACCAGCAGTGCTACACAGCAGCTTTGAAGATTATCTGGGATTAAACAATCTGCATTGAGAGAGTCAATTAATTACCAAGAGCATTAATAATTAACTACTCCTTTTTAATTTGGAATTGGCACAGACTTCTTTAAGTCTTCAGCAGTGTTAACCTTCGCATAGACAGGATTACTGGAGTCACAAATTCATAGAAGCACTTGATTAAGTCCTGTGCATTCATTTACCAAACCAGTGCATTCTGGAAGCTGTGGTATTATGTCAGATTAATCAGTGGTTGAAAATGGGTGGTGGGCGCACTCGTTTTTTAGGAGATAAACTGAGATTATGACGGTAGGCGTGCAATATTGCCTTATGCTTGCGTGGCACGTAGTATGAAGGAAAGGGGGTGGCCTAGTATAAAATTTACCAGGACTGCAATATGCACAGCTATAAAATTGTTTCAACATTTAATTCATTTCACTTCAAAATAAACAATGATCATATGCAATTTTATCATGTGAGCTTCCACAATATACATGATCATTCAATGTGTATACATTTATACAGTAATAAACACAAGTTACTAATGAAATAATTTTTCAAACACCCAATGCATTTCGGGACATTTGTGGTCCCTTCTTCAGGGGTAAACTGTTGGAGAAGAAAGGAGAGTGTATGTCAGAATCTGCACGGTGCGTGAACAGAATGTCGTGTTTTTTAATTTAATAATGAGGTCTACGATACCTTTCAGTAGTTCACATGAGTTACATGTTTGTATTCTGTGGAGAGAGTTCAAGACAATGAAAGTATAAGAACAACTAATCTCTCTGTGAATTAATAATGATAAATAATGCAAGGAGCCCCGATTTCGTACCTGGACAGTTATGTCATTTTACACGATTCTCATGTTGCTAACGAGGAAGAATCTGCAGAAATAAAAACTCTATATTAACTACGTTGTGTGAAGCATTATGTCTGGATACACTCAATGCTTAAAGCCGAGCTCACCTTAATAACAACAGTTCAGGTGGCGGTGAAAACCGTTACTGGAGCAGTATGTTACTGATCTGAAAATAAAGGACAAACCTTACATTCCAGTCAAATTTTTAAGTGCAAGCCCATAGAAATGGGGTCGTAAAGTATAACGTCCTTACCGATTCGAAGAAACGTTCGTGATGAAGTATGTCTCGGTCGAAGTTGGTAGTTCATCAGTATCAGGTGAGTAAATAGTCGCGCTGTAAAGCGTGGACATAGAAACTAAAAAAAGACTACGAAGCACCATGATCGCGAAGAAAGATTCGAGCGTTACCTCTGTGCTCAATACAAATCTACGAAATCTATTCACCTTAAGTGCAGTGTATAGATCATCTGGTTGAAAAATAGAATGTTATTAGAACCATCGAAAATGGTTCGAATAATTTTCAGAGTAGAATGAAGACGCGATGAAGCATGCTTAGTGTGCCCGGGTCGTTTGTCAATAAAGTTCTGAAAAAAATGAAACCTGAACGAATGTTGTTGATGGATGTATATAAATTATGTGACCGCCAGAGTATACCTGGCTTCATAAAATAGTGTGAGTGAGCGTAGTTTATACGCTGAATGTCAGCAACAGTATATCAATTTAAACATAATCAAATAATACATATGAATCATATGGTCAAACATAACGTCAACAAATATAAAACATGATCATAATCAAATATTACGTTTTATGGTCTATGTCTAAGGGAGTTCAGGAAAAAAGGACCAGTGTGTGGGGAAATATATGTGCGTGTAATGTCAGGTAGGAAATAAACGTGGGTTGAATGCATTATAGGTTAAAGTGCTTTCATATTGAGTCGGGGTCCCAGGGTGGAGTACAAGTATCAAATATGAATATTCTTTTAAAGAAAGCAAGCCATCTCAAATTTGTCGTTGAGTCCGTGCGAAGTAAGGGTTTTAAGCTTCTTAATCCAGAATGCCTCTCTTTGTAAAAGATACTTTGAATTGTCGCGATCTGTGTGTTTTGGTACTTCTTCGATGATCTGAAATTTCAGTTGGGCAATTTGGTGCCGTGATTCCTCCCAGTGTGTCGCTAAGCTAGACGTCGTGCTTTTGGTGCGTATTTTAGCTTTTATGTTCCGTCAATCTGATTTTCATTTTCCTCTCTGTTTTACCGACGTATAGTAGCCCACAAGGGCATTTTATTGTGTAAATAACATTTTCTGAGTTACATGTTGTGTTGCTGTGAATTTTAATTTTTTGACCCGTGGATGGATGCAATAAAGTATCACCTGTTATTACATTGTTGCAATGTGTACAGTTCCAGCATTTCTGTGTGCCTTTACTTGGTTCAAGAGACCTTATTGGTTTTTCACCAACATTTGCCCCCAAGACACATCGGATAACTCTACTACAGATGTATCACTCCCAATTTTCAAACCAAAGAGCACTTTTGTTGCTCCAGTGTCCCACAAAACTCTGGACACATTTGAACTATTGGTACAACAAGACCTAAAAAAGATAAAATATTCTAGTAAAACAAACAATCTGAGTAGAGCGGAAAAAAGTGTTTTAATCAGACTCGCCAGAAACCCAACAATTACAATATCAAAAGCAGATAAAGGGGGAGGATTAGTAATCATGAACTCCGAGCATTACCAAAGGAAAGTTCTCGAACACATCACAAACGAAGACACTTATGGAAAACTTGATAAAGACCCTACAAAGGAAATTTCCAACAATCTCAATCTCATGTTGGATAAAGCGGAAGAACTTATTTGGATTGACTTACCAACCAAAAAATACCTTTGGACTGACTTCCCAAGGAGACCCAAAATTTACCTACTACCAAAGATCCACAAAAATTTGATGGATCCTCCATTTAGACCTATCGTCTCCGGATGCGACTCAATATTTGAAAAACCAGGCAGGTTTATCGATACATTCTTACAGTCATTTGTTCAAAATTGGGAGACTTACATTGAAGATACTACGGACTTCCTGAGAAACTTACAAATGTTTAATCACCTAAATACAGAAAATTGGATTTTATGCACTATTGATGTAGTAGCATTATATACTTCGATACCACATGCTAACGGAATTGAAGCAGTTGAATGGGCTTTATTGCAACAAGAAAATACACAAATACCTAAACATTTCATTATACAACTACTGGAGTTTTGCTTACAAAACAGCTACTTTTGTTGGGAAGAAAAGTTCTACATACAACTAAATGGAACATCTATGGGATTTCCAGGAGCACCAGCATACGCTAATACGTATATGGCAAAATTCGAACAGGACTATATCCTCCGGGACCCCACATGGAAAGAAGGTCTTATATTCTTCAAACGCTTCATAGACGACATCTTCCTCATTTGGAATCAGTCAGAACCAGAACTTATCAATAACATACGGACACTTAACCTGATCGATCCTCGAATTCAATTCACTCATACAATAAGCCGCAAATCTATTGCTTTTTTAGACGTATGGATTGACATTGGACAAGGCGAAATACAAACGAGTGTGTACAAAAAACCAACAGACAGAAATAATGCTCTGCTTTTTAGCAGTTTCCATCCTCCTTCGTTGATCCGGAATCTACCAGTGTCCCAATTTTTGCGAACGAGAAGAATTTCTTCTACAGATATGGCATGTGAATCCACATGGCATCAACAAATAACGAACTATACAGACAGAGGATATCCTGAGAAACTTGTTTTAGAACAACTAAACAAAGTCAAGACTCGACCACGTGAAGAGTTGCTGAAGAAAGTTCCAAAAGACACGAGCACACGTACAGTTTTTGTCTCTAAATACTCCACAGCATCCAGGAAGATTAAACAAACTATCAACAAGCACTGGAACTTACTCCAATTGGAAACGGACTTCAAAGATCTCTTCAAAGAGAAACCACTATTCGCCTTCACAAGAGCCCAAAACTTGAAAGAATTATTATCCAAAAAACAAAAACCAATAAGGTCTCTTGAACCAAGTAAAGGCACACAGAAATGCTGGAACTGTACACATTGCAACAATGTAATAACAGGTGATACTTTATTGCATCCATCCACGGGTCAAAAAATTAAAATTCACAGCAACACAACATGTAACTCAGAAAATGTTATTTACACAATAAAATGCCCTTGTGGGCTACTATACGTCGGTAAAACAGAGAGGAAAATGAAAATCAGATTGACGGAACATAAAAGCAAAATACGCACCAAAAGCACGACGTCTAGCTTAGCGACACACTGGGAGGAATCACGGCACCAAATTGCCCAACTGAAATTTCAGATCATCGAAGAAGTACCAAAACACACAGATCGCGACAATTCAAAGTATCTTTTACAAAGAGAGGCATTCTGGATTAAGAAGCTTAAAACCCTTACTCCGCACGGACTCAACGACAAATTTGAGATGGCTTGCTTTCTTTAAAAGAATATTCATATTTGATACTTGTACTCCACCCTGGGACCCCGACTCAATATGAAAGCACTTTAACCTATAATGCATTCAACCCACGTTTATTTCCTACCTGACATTACACGCACATATATTTCCCCACACACTGGTCCTTTTTTCCTGAACTCCCTTAGACATAGACCATAAAACGTAATATTTTGATTATGATCATGTTTTATATTTGTTGACGTTATGTTTGACCATATGATTCATATGTATTATTTGATTATGTTTAAATTGATATACTGTTGCTGACATTCAGCGTATAAACTACGCTCACTCACACTATTTTATGAAGCCAGGTATACTCTGGCGGTCACATAATTTATATACATCCATCAACAACATTCGTTCAGGTTTCATTTTTTTCAGAACTTTATTGACAAACGACCCGGGCACACTAAGCATGCTTCATCGCGTCTTCATTCTACTCTGAAAATTATTCGAACCATTTTCGATGGTTCTAATAACATTCTATTTTTCAACCAGATGATCTATACACTGCACTTAAGGTGAATAGATTTCGTAGATTTGTATTGAGCACAGAGGTAACGCTCGAATCTTTCTTCGCGATCATGGTGCTTCGTAGTCTTTTTTTAGTTTCTATGTCCACGCTTTACAGCGCGACTATTTACTCACCTGATACTGATGAACTACCAACTTCGACCGAGACATACTTCATCACGAACGTTTCTTCGAATCGGTAAGGACGTTATACTTTACGACCCCATTTCTATGGGCTTGCACTTAAAAATTTGACTGGAATGTAAGGTTTGTCCTTTATTTTCAGATCAGTAACATACTGCTCCAGTAACGGTTTTCACCGCCACCTGAACTGGTGTTATTAAGGTGAGCTCGGCTTTAAGCATTGAGTGTATCCAGACATAATGCTTCACACAACGTAGTTAATATAGAGTTTTTATTTCTGCAGATTCTTCCTCGTTAGCAACATGAGAATCGTGTAAAATGACATAACTGTCCAGGTACGAAATCGGGGCTCCTTGCATTATTTATCATTATTAATTCACAGAGAGATTAGTTGTTCTTATACTTTCATTGTCTTGAACTCTCTCCACAGAATACAAACATGTAACTCATGTGAACTACTGAAAGGTATCGTAGACCTCATTATTAAATTAAAAAACACGACATTCTGTTCACGCACCGTGCAGATTCTGACATACACTCTCCTTTCTTCTCCAACAGTTTACCCCTGAAGAAGGGACCACAAATGTCCCGAAATGCATTGGGTGTTTGAAAAATTATTTCATTAGTAACTTGTGTTTATTACTGTATAAATGTATACACATTGAATGATCATGTATATTGTGGAAGCTCACATGATAAAATTGCATATGATCATTGTTTATTTTGAAGTGAAATGAATTAAATGTTGAAACAATTTTATAGCTGTGCATATTGCAGTCCTGGTAAATTTCAGATTAATCAGTGGAACACACCTGGAACAAAAAGATGAATGGCAAAAGTGAAGCCCTTGGTTGGAAAGGTGAAGTATTGGTGACCGAGTCATCTGTAACTCTATTCATACATCTTGAAGTAAATGTAGCCTAAAGGTCCTGCCTGTTGCAGTTAAACATTGAATTGTTGATACATATCTGGTAGAAATGGGGCTTCTGGTTGGCTAGGGTATGCACCTAGGCCAGGCAGAACCCACCACCCTAGTCAGTGTAAGCTAGTTACTCACCTAGGATAACCTGTGCTCACCCTCTGGTAGCTTGGCACAGTGCAGGCAGCCTTATCATAAGATGCAATGTGTAAAGTATTTGAGTGAGACACTCAGACAGTAATACAATGAATACACCACAAAACGACTCAATACAGATTTAGAAAAATAGTGACAATTTATCTGCATAAAATAAGACCAAAATCGAATTAGTAGATCATGAGATACCGATTTTAAATTAACCAATGCAAAAGCAGTACTTTAAAGATCATAAAGGACTTAGTTCAGGATATTGTTGCTGCTTTAGTAAATGCACAATCCCTAAGAGTGTTATTTCAAAGTATACTCGCTACATTCATAGCTTAAACAAGTGCTGTTGGCTCTTTGTGCAAAAAGTGCTTTGTTAGACCAAGTAATCGGCACTTCAGCCATAAGAAAGGCAGGGCGAGCCCATAGTAATCACTCTGTGGGCCCCCACCGCACTCGATTCCTTTAGAATTCAGATGCTGGCATTGCTCACGGGCTCCAGGGCACGATGTTGCACCCAGGCCCTTCAGGCAGAGGCTGGTAGTCGGCGCAGGCTCCACCTGCATCACTCGGCAAGCACGCTTGGCTGAAAGGGCCACGCTGAGGGATTTCCTTGGTGCGGCGTTGATTCCGACACGCCCGCTCAGCTGAAGGGGCCACGCTGAGGGAAGTTCTTTCAATGCGGCGGTGGTTAAAGTAGATTAACAGGGCTTCTGAGCAGAGCCTCTACTAAACCAAAACATGGTGCACTGAGCCCATTGCGATAGTTCCCCACACGAGGAGTTTTGGCTCTCCCAAAGCAGAGCACTTGTATTTTGCAGAACAGTGTAATGAGCTGGAAGTCAGCACATTTACGAGGTCTTTGATGTTCCTGAGAACTCAGGTAGAACAGGGCGCAAGCCAGCAAGCCCTTGGAGTCACTCTGGGGCTTAGTCCTTGGTCCTTTAGCAGGGCAGAGGCCAACAGGCAGCAGGCAGCTCAACAAAGCAGGGAAGCGGTTTCTTAGAACAGTCAGTAACAGCAGAGTGGCAATCCTTCAGCACAGGAGCCTTTACTCCAGCAGAGTTTCTTCCAGGTCCAGTAGTGTACTGATTTGATAGGGCCAGGGCTCTAATATACTCAAAAGTGCCTTTGAGGTAGAGGGTGACTTCAAAAGAGCCCTCTGAAGTGCACAAGGATCCCTTTCAACACAGTCCTGGCTCCAGACTACCAGTAGGGGGTCAATCAGCCCTTTGTGTGAGGGCAGGACACAGCCTATTCAGAAGTAAGTGTGAACCACCTCTCCCTCTCCCTGCCCAGGAAGACTATGTGTATGCAGATGAATGCAGATGTATCCCGTCACACCCAGCCTTCCTGTGTTGTGGCTGTCTAAAGAGTAAGCAGAAAGTGAAGCTGACACCCAGCCCAGACGTGCATTTTGAGCAAGCTGCAGGCACATAAAGCAATTTTAAGAGCAGAGAAATGCCCACTTTCTAAAAGTAAAAAGAACTATTGATAGACAGAATGCAGGGCAATGTCATACATTCACCCCAGTACAGAGATCTGGGCCTAAATCCATAGTTGTTTTGCTCACCATGCCATTCCAGTTTCGACCCAGCCATATGCAAATCAGTCTTGACCCTGCACCCAATGGGAACAGTCCAGCCCGAACTGCCAGGCCAAGTCATCGCTGGACTGGAAATAAACATTCTAGGACCGGTTTTGGGGTCCACCCCACTGCAGGCATGATCGCTTGATTCCAGTGGCATGGAGAGCACGGGACCCACGTCTGAGCATACCCGTCCCACTCGGGGTGACAAATGCAAAAAGAACTATTGATGGACAGAATGTAGAACAATGTCATACATTCACCCCAGTTCAGAGATCTGGGCCTAAATCCATCGTTTTTTTGCTCACCATGCCATTCCAGTTTTGACCCAGCCATATGCAAATCAGTCTTGACCCTGCACCCAATGGGAACAGTCCAGCCCGAACTGCCAGGCCAAGTCCTCCCTGGACTGGAAACAAGCATCCTAGGACCGGTTTCGGGGTTTCAACCCTCAGTCAGGATAGCTTGCAATGTTCAACACTCCGTCCATCATCCCCTTTGGTTTTGTCACTTTCTAAAAGTGGCATTTCCAAAATGGTAATGCACAATGCAACTTTATTACTAAAGAAGATTTATCATCACCATTCCAAAGCTTTTAAACATGAAGTAGCTACTCCTTTCTAATCAGGAATTACAGCTTAAAAGGAGTTCTAAGGAATCCCCAATGCTTGCCTATGGAAAGAGGAGGCCTAATAGCAGTGAGAAACACATTTAGCTGTTTGTCACCACCAGGACATGTAAAACTTTCAAAGTACTTGTCCTGCCTTTTAGTTACACAGAACCCTGCCCCAGGGTCACTTAGGGCCGGCCTAAGCAGTGACTTATGTGTAATAGAAGGGGAGTTTTAAGGCCTGGCAAGTATCTTTAAATGCCAAGTCTAAGTGGCAGTAAACTGCGCACAAAAGTCCTGCAATGGCGGACCTTAGACAGGTTTGAAAGGCAACTTTTGTAGGTGTCATCACCACTCCTGCAGGCCCACTAGTAGCATTTAGAGCGCGGGCTCGGGGCACATGGGGTACCACTTTACAAGAGACTTACAGGTAAACTAAATATGCCAATCAGGAATACACCAACGTCACCAGGTTTAGGGGAGAAGCACATGCAGGTAAACTAAATATGCCAATCAGGAATACACCAACGTCACCAGGTTTAGGGGAGAAGCACATGCCCTTTAGCACTGGTTAGCAGTTTTAAAGTGCTCAGAGTCCAAAAGCCTTAAAAAGGAAACAGCAAATAGTGGGAGACAAAAGGCAAAAGGCAAAAGGGTGGGGGAAGACCACCCTAAGGATGACAGATCTAACAATTTCCATTAGTATGATCAGTGGCCCATGCTCGAATTCTTGTTGACAGTGGAGGCTTCTTTGTCACATACTTTAAGAATTGTTCAGGTTTGGCATAGTTTGTTCACAAGACGTCTTTAACGTTGTCCCAGATTTTTAGGAACACCTAGATCTTAAACTGGCCACATTCCATTAGGGAACCTTCAGGCACTCCTATTCTTTCAACCAGTGGCATTTTAAATCCTGGGACTTGCAGGTTTGCTTCCCCCCATTTGAACGTAGAGTAGGATAAAGTATTCAGGTTCTTATAAATAAGGCTAGAAGAGGAAACAAATGCAACATTGAAAATATGCACCATAACTACATTTGTCAGCAGAAACAAATGTTTTCCAGTAAATTAAACAAACTTTAAAAATTAACAGAAAGCAAGCAACAATAACAAAAAAAATCCATCAGATGCGTTTTAAACTTTCAACATTTCTGTTTAGTCCAGATCAGCGGGGTCTCGAAGACTCAAGAACCCTTTGTATGGTATGCTACAGAACTCTAGAGGGATAGCTGTCAATTCGCCAAATGTCAGGGGAGTGACATATAGCCAGTCTTTGTTTTTCTGCCATAGGCAGCAAGGGTAGCGAGAATTTTGGTTCAATTTATTACATCAAACACGGGTCTATTCCTCTCAGCACAGGGATGTTGGCTGATAAACAGTGCCGATAGTCGCCGTCATGAAGCGAAGTTACTGATGGCCATAGACAGGGTTACCCTTTTTCAGTGTGTAATATTTGCATCAACTTTGCAGACAGAGAGTTTAATTTATCTAGACTCTGGAAAAAACAATAACAGGTTGTGGAAGTGAACTAAAAACCTATACCACATGCCAATACTTTCAGGTGATAAGGAGTACAAGTTTTCCCTCAACGGGACTATATTTCACAATAACAATAACACCTTTAAGTTTGAAGCACCACATGCCGACGAAGCTTATTTTCAAATTTGATGAAATGTCGACTGTTCGGGTTGTCAGCAAGTTTCCTCTGTGGTTTTCAACACAATGCAAAGCAAACTGCTATTAACCACCAATCGCTCAGTGCAAATACAGAGCTGTCAACTAGACTCATACCATGAGGGCGACTTTTCTCAATTCCTGCGAGATTTGGATCTAGCTGTTGTAGCATTCTTAGCGATGTTGCTGGAAAAAAAACCCACAATGCTGGTTGATTGTCACTTTCATGCCATGGGGACAACTGACATCCGGGCAAATCTATTTAAGTCTGCCTCGTGTGGGCAATTGCTGAGATAATCCCCCTGCATCTAAATGCATGGATTGTGGGAGCTGCGACTTGTTAGAGCTTCCACCTCATTAGGCGAAACCTCAATTTACATATTTAAGCATATAAAGCAATTGGACTAAGTAACTAGGTTATATTGCCTATACACAACAGCACAAAAAAATCATCATGAAAACAGATGAGGGACCCACCCTAAACTCCGAGATCTACAACTGCCTAGCACAAAAAGAGCTCTAAATCATCTCAAATTGAACCCTTACAAGACTGATGTTGTACCAAAGGGAAGCACCGCGACTCTGAAAGCAGCACATTGCCCATATGAACAAGCATTTGCAATGCAATCGGTCTTGTCTTTGGGACCTTATATGTATTTAGCTATGCAGCACATTAGCCTGGGTGCTGAAAAATCTACTGTTCTTTAACATGGAGGGAAAGTAAGCACCAAACTGGTATGAGAACACATGGAGAGAAATATTGCCTTTCAGCGGGAAATGGTGTTTTACAAAAGCTCTGTTTTTAAATATAAAAAAATATAAAATCAGGGTCTTCGGTGGTCATATCACTGAAAGTACAAGATTTGAAAAAATTATTATTGTCTACGGGTGCTCGTGGAAGACAATTACTATGGACTGGAATCTAGAGAATGCTAAAGTGATTCTGGTATTATACTGACCTCTGCGTGTTGTTTTCTATCAAGAAAGTTAAATCGCGGCAGTTGCCAGAAAAATTAAAAAATGAAAGTCCCTCAGCAGAAAGCAATTCTGGTATTTTACTGACCTCTACTGGTCGATTTCTATCAAGAGAGTTAAATAGAGGCAGTCCCTAAGCGGAAGCAGACAAGTCCTAGGGCTGATCTCCAGAGTCCACAAAATACATACACATATAAGTATATACTAAAGTATATACAAGAGGTCTTGAATGCTCGACCTAAAAACAAGGAATTTTGTGGATGCAAACACATAGATAAACATGGTCCTTCTACCATCTCAAATTCATGAAAAGAGCCCTGACTTTCTTAACTAGGGGAAGTTTTTCGTGAGTCTCAATGGAAGACAGGGAGTACTGGGCTCAGATTATAACAATATGAGCCTTTTACCACTGGTGCCCTGGGACTTTACCCTACTGTGGAGCCCAACATCATTCAATCAATCAATCAGTGTTCTTATAAAGCGCAGCTACTTAACCGCGAGGGTCTCAAGGTGCTGAAAACCAAGTTCACCCCTTTAGCATTTGACTCTCGGTGGTGAGGAAGTCAAGCAGTACAAGGCTTTCTCACGAAGGTGGTATGAAGAAGAAGCTCATAACTGAATGAAACTTATAATAGGAGTCAATAAATCAATGCCATGCAAGTGGATTTACTTACTAGAAAAAGTAAGAAAGAATATTGATGCAGAGGTGTTCTTATGTCAATTACTGTGCAGCAGAAACTAGCCACTGTGTATTCAGGTTGTACCCCCGTTAAGGTATTGCATCAGAGAAAATGGAGTTCATTACAAAAAAGTTCAAATAGACCGGAGGGAGGTTATTTAGAAACATGGGGCCTGCTTCTTCGGGTTATGCTCCAGGTCCCCGCTCTTCCCAAAGTCAATTTGGATAGTTGCTGAGTAGCACATAACAAGTCCTCAACGTTCAGAGAAACTCCCACACTGCCATGCTTGTGCACTATACCTTCGTTAGCTTGTGAAGGGTTGTCCCGTCTTGGCCTACCGAGGTCAGGGGCAGTGCATCTCCCTGAGGTGTGTGGTCCTTCATGGTTCTCCAACAACAGCATTGACTCGACGACAGTCGGGTCAGTATCGCTGGTGTCTCAGGACTCATACTGAGGACACAGTTTAAGCACAGGCAATACCCTACCAGGGCCGCATCGTGCTTCGTGGGTGAGTTTTCCAAAGACCCAACACAAATGAAATGAAAAGCCAACCCAGAGTCTGATGGTGATACAATGGACATGAGGGAGATCCAACAATGTTGAAGGAAAACTTGCAGTAGTGCCCACCTTCATTAGGTGCTTTGGACATCTGTCAGTGCAACAACCGAAGTGACAGTTGTTTAGGCATCACACTAGCTTAATCTTGTTACAAGAGGGAAGAGTGAGACCATGTCATCTCTAGGAGCACCAAGCTGTCACAGGAGATTCATCTTGAGGGCATACCATAGAGGCTACTGAGTCCCAAGGCTTCAACTGGTACTGGCATGGTTGATCCTTCCCGGGGTTGCAGCGAGTTGTGGTACTCACCACCTCCTCACCTAGTATTCCTCCTTTTCAAGGCAGTGTCTTCAGCAGCCAGTCCGCTCCATTCCCCAAGATGGCGATCGCTCAGAGCTCCGCAGCCCGTTCTCTGCATCAGGGCATATGCCGACCTTCACTGGGGCTTTTCTCACCCAGGGCTGCCTCCAGAACAGCGCCTGAATGATGCTCATGGTGTGAGCAGTCCTGACCCAGGTGGTATCTCCCACTGTGGAGCGTTGGCCTGCGAGCGGCTTCAGCAACTGTGTTGCCAAGATGGCAGGCACAATGGGCTGCGGGGTCTGATTGTTTCGTTTATGGCAGTCACCCCCCGTACCTGGGGATTTCGGAGCACCTTAACCAGAAACTGAAATCCATTACAGTACCCGCCCAATTGCCTGCAGTCTATGTGCTGCAGCGGCTGCCTGCCTGCACTGGCATGCACCATCCACCTGGCCCTGGTGTGTTCGAAGGTGAGCGGCTTGGCGACGCGGACTAGGCCGACTTCCTGCAGCCCATCGCGGATTGCTGGGCAGGTCTATTCTGCTGCCTTGGATACCCCAGTCTGCCTACGGTCACTGGTGCCAGGACCTGGTAGCTGGGCCGGAGCTCTGTGGATGATGTGACTGCTGCCAGTGGGGATCTGAACAGAGTGGTATGTGGTAGGCCTGGTAAGACCTAGCGAGTCCCTTGAATGCTTGATTGATGCCCTGGGCGCAGACCTACAGTGAGAAAGGTCCTGATAAAGCAATATTTGTGTGCCCTCAAAGTCTACTGTAGTCTTGTCACACACTGCGACAATACAAAACTTATCTGTCATCTTCTCGACAAAACGAGGTGCTCCTGCACATCAACACTTCTAGTGAGGCAGAGAAGGATTTTGATCAGGTCCACTGGCCATATCTTCACTCGGTGTTGACGCAGTTTGCCCTTGGTCCCCGGTTCTGTCAGTGGATCCAGTGCAGCTATACTTTCCCTAGGACTATGGTCAGGACCGGCTCCTCCACTAGGACGGAGGAGGATCGCCCCACTGCTTTCTCACAGTGCGAGAAGCAGAAACATAAAATGTTAAAACTACTATTTTATGTTTCTGCTTCTCGCACTGTGAGAAAGCAGAAGAGTTTGTTTGGGGGTGGGCAGCTGGGCGGGTCTCCTCTAGGGCAGGGGAGGAGTGGATTGGCCACTGCTGAGGGCGCTGACTGTTTGGTCGGTCCTCTGGGTCCGACCAAACCAGTCATGCACACTCTGCCTTTTCTCCATGTAGGTTGCATGCTGCCTACATGGAGAAAATGGCCTCCCCATAGGCGCCGGACTGGGCACCGGCCCAACAAATCACAACGCTGCCATTGCAGCGTTGCGATTGGCTTAGGAGAGGCTGCATGCTTCCTGTTCCTGCCGTAGGCAGGAAAGCAGACCGAGCTGTGAAGACACGGGACCCGGGAAAGGTAAGTACTAATTAATTTTTTTATTACTTAACCCCACCCGTATGACCCTCCTTCCCTCACGACCACTCGACAGTCCAGCCCACGCACCCCCAACGCCCGCCCCCCCCACCCATGAGCTATGCCGGCCACGACCGACTATGGCGAGGGTTAACGGAATCTTGTCTCAGTCCTTTCAAATCTCAAGAGTCACACGACAGGGCTGCACCATCCCCTTTTTGGTTTCAATACAAATTTCCAGAAATCCTCTATTATGAACCTCACCATTCCAAAGGCTGATCAATCTCAGCTTGAAACTGGATTCCTGTTACCCTGGGTCCCACAAGGGATAGGTTACCTATGTTTGCAAATACACCCCACGCCCAACTGTACCGTAGAGTTTAACTATGTGGCGCTCATGAAGACTAGTCACTCAGATTTATCCAAGTGAAAGAGTTATGGTCTCTCAAGTACCTGAACCAGAACTTCAATTTTCTGCAGGAGCAGATGAATAATTCCACAATCGCCAACTCCACTACTGCAAACAAGGTCACAAGCAGCAAAGAGGGGGAAAGGGGATTGGGATGAAAAGAGAGACAGCCACTGCTACTCTTCTTCTGGACTGGAACTCTCGTCTTGCTCCAAGTTGTCTCCTAAAACAAAGAATGTAACGTAACCACAATTAACTAAGCCCTAACCCAAATCTAGACCCTTCTCTGAAAATACCTGTCCTTTCTTTGTGGCTAGGTGCTCTCGTGAGTATATGTGTTGGTCTTGCATTGCTGCTTGTCCCTAATGGTAAGTTGACTTCACATAGTGGGACTCTGAATAGATAACAAAGTAACTACCTGAATGTAATCTCTAGCTTCTCTATTGCTCTAGTCACACCTATTACCTGTGTTAACAGTCTTGTTCCTTATGTAAATTACTTGTGTCCGCTTCTTCTCGTTTGCAGGGTATTGCAGTTACAGAATCCGATGATGTCCTCTTGCTGGAACTGTAGCAATTCGCTGAACGTTGTTGGTAAGTACATATAACTATATCTACTGCTCCCTTCTATCCAGGAACTGAACCATGCAAAAAGCTTTTTACTGAAAGTCTTTCTGTAATTTCTGGCTGACTAGGAATAAAGTCTCAAAATAGTGTTGCTTTTCCAATACTCTCTGAATACTATGGAATGGTCTCTTAGAAAATGATACTCCTCTAGGTCGGTATTGGAGAACCGACATGAAACAATGGTATATAGCTCTCCTATAACACAAGCTACTTGGAGCTATTCAGGAAATGTAGTCTTCAGGTCCTCTAGCTATCTTCCTTCCTGTGAGGAGACTCAATTTGAAACAAATACTGAAAGCAGGAAATATGTCTCTTCAGCTACTAAGTCGCAGTTGATATTATCTCTCCAAAAACTCCAGGAACACAACTCACCTCTTTCACAGTGTATACCTACTGTGAAACTAGATCAAACTACGAAATTAGCTTTCCGAAATCCTTAACTTCCTCAGGAAACCAGCCGTGAACTTGCACACGCAGCCTTTTTCCCCCAGCTTCAGTTGAAGTGCGTAGTGCTTCGCGCGAGCACAGCTGAGTAGAACAAGCTCCCAGAACACTAGACCAGCAACCCGCTTTGTCATATCGAGCTGCCACCTTGGAATTCCGCCGCCGAGATGAGAGCAGACAATGGAGCCAAAATGAAATGAATCTACTGGGAATGACCCTACGAGGTCTAGCAAAGGTGTACTTGTGCCCCCTAACTCCCAACAACCACGTTTTCAAGACGCCAGGAGTTCAAATCAGACTAGTCCTGACATGGTCTCTCTTCGCTGGGACACTTAGCCGTCAAGAAGACACTTTTATTGAAAGGCACAGAAAGCAAAGATACAGGCATACCTACCTTAATCAGATGGAGGACTTGAGGGCCCCAATTTAATGCTATTACCAGGTGGCGCATCTGCGTTATATGGTGGAGTGGTCCCGGCCTATTACTGAAAAACACTGGTGCTTTATCAGGCAAGATATGGCAGGTCCGTCCGCGCCTGGACCGAGCCCAGCGCCAGACCCCCTGGCCCCCGCGATCGACACGACACCCGACGCCAGCATCCTCCACTCTCTCAACACTGGACGATCACACACCTGCTTCCAGGCCACCCCGAAGCTGCCCCATGGACCCTTCTCCTGCCGGAACTGCCGCTACATAAGCATCCAAACCACCACCACGCCCACCGAGGTAGGACGTAACAGCCTCCGATGCCTTCTACTCAACACCCGCTCCGCCCGCAAACACGCCATCGAACTCTGGGACCTACTCGACTCCACCTCCCCAGACGTCGCCTTCCTGATGGAGACCTGGATGAACCCCTCCTCGGCATCCGACTTCGCCATAGCCATCCCTGACGGCTACAAGATCACCCGCAGGGACCGCACCAACGGAACAGGAGGAGGAATCGCCATCGTCCACAGAAACACCCTCAGAATCTCGACCAGCACCGACGACACGCTTATCACCGCCGAACACCTGCACTTCCAGATCCACACCGACCCCAATACTACTCTCAGAGGAACCCTCATCTACAGACCACCCAGCCCACGGCCCCAGTTCAGAGACTCCATCGCCAACTTCGTCAGCACCCACGCCCTGGCGTCCACAGACTACATCCTCCTCAGAGACCTGAACTTCCACCTCGACAACACCAACGACTGCAACTCCACCACCCTGCTCGACAACCTTGCCAACCTCGGACTCAAACAGCTTGTCACGACTCCCACCCACTCCGCCGTACACAAGCTCAACCCCATCTTCTCAGCCAGCAACCACGTCACCTTCAGCCACACCACCAAACTCCACGGGACCGACCACCGCTGCGTCCACTTCACCTTCGAGAAACCCACCACGCACCACCGCACACAACGGATGCACCACCGCAGCTGGAGCAAAGTCACCGAAGACCAGCTAGTCACCACCCTCGCCCGAAACCCACCAACGGACACTACCGACACCGACTCTGCCACCCTCAACCTCAGGAAATGGATCGACGACTGTGCCAACACCCTTGCCCCGATCAAGAAACCCTCGTACAGACGCACCGACAGAAAAGCCATCTGGTTCACCGCCAACCTCCAGGCATCCAAGCAGGCCTGCCGTAGGCTAGAGAAGAAGTGGCACCACAATAAGACAGCAACACAGTCTACAAGAGCGCCATCCTCAGACACCACCAACTCATCCATACCACCAAAAGGACCTCCTTCAAAGAGCGCATTGACAACAACGAACACAACAGCAGAGAGCTCTTCAACATCTTGAAAGAACTCTCCAAACCCAGCTCCAACTCCAATGACATCCCGCCATCACAAGACCTCTGACACTCCCTAGCCACCTTCTTCCACCGCAAGATCGCAGACATCCACGACAGCTTCAGCAACCAAGGCCCCCCGACAAACACAAACACCGTAGATGCACCGCCCCCCAGCCACATCAACATCGACCCCCTGCTCTCCTGGACCCACGTCAAAGACAAAGACACCATCAAAATCATGAACACCATCCACTCCGGCTCACCATCCGATCCCTGCCCGCACCACATCTTCAACAAAGCAAGCTCCACCATCGCACCCCATCTCCGCAAGATCATCAACAGCTCCTTCAAGACCGCCACCTTCCTGGAGAGCTGGAAGCACGCCGAGATCAACGCCCTACTGAAGAAACCCAAAGCTGACCCCAAGGACCTCAAAAACTTCCAGCCCATCTCCTTCCTCCCGTTACCGGTGAAAGTCATCGAGAAGATCGTCAACAGACAACTAACCTCCTTCCTCGAAAAGAACATCATCCTGGACCCATTCCAATCCAGATTTCGCAGCAACCACAGCACCGAAACAGCCCTCATCGCCGCAACCGACGACATCAGGGCCATGATGGACAATGGAGAAACTGCAGCCCTCATCCTCCCGGACCTCTCGGCCGCCTTCGACACCGTCTGCCACCACACCCTCCACACACACCTCCACAACGCAGGAATCCATGACAAAGCACTGGACTGGACCACCTCCTTCCTCACCGGCAGAATCCAGAGTGTCCGCCTCCCCCCATTCCGCTCTAAAGACACCAAGTTCATCTGCGGCGTACCCCAAGGATCGTCCCTCAGCCCGACACTCTTCAACATCTACATGGCACCGCTCGCCAACATCGCCAGATCACACGACCTCAACATCGTCTCATACGTAGATGAAACCCAGTGGATCCTCTCCCTCACCAACGCCCCCACCACCACCAAATCCAACCTCCACGAAGGAATGAAGGCCATCGCCGAATGGATGACGATCAGCTGCCAGAAACTGAACTCGGACGAGACAGAGGTCCTCATCATCGGATCCACCCCCTCCGCCTGGGACGACTCATGGGGGCCGGCCATGCTGGGGGCTGCACCGACGCCCACTAACCACGCACGCAACCTGGGAGTCATCCTGGACTCCGCACTGTCAATGACCAAGCAAGTGAACGCTGTCTCCTCCTCCTGCTTCAACACCCTCCGCATGCTCCGCAAGATCTACAGATGGATCCCCACCGGTACCAAAAGGACAGTCACCCAGGCCCTCGTCAGCAGCAGACTGGACTACTGCAATGCGCTCTACGCAGGAACATCAGCCAAACTCCAGAAACGACTACAACGCATACAGAACGCCTCTGCACTTCTCATCCTCAACATCCCCCGCCACAGCCACATCTCAGCCCACCTGAAAGACATACACTGGCTCCCTGTCAACAAGAGGATCACCTTCAAGCACCTCACCCACGCTCACAAAGCTCTCTATAACACCGGACCAGCGTACCTCAACGAACGACTCACCTTCTACACCCCGAACCGCCAGCTTCGCTCCGCTGACCTCGCCACAGTCCCCCGCATCCGTCAAGCGACCGCTGGTGGCAGGTCGTTCTCCCACCTCGCTGCAAAAACCTGAAATACCCTCCCCATCCACCTACGACAGACCCAGGACCTGCTGGCCTTCAGGACACTCCTCAAGACCTGGCTGTTCGAGCGGTAGCAGCACCCCCGCCCTCACGGGTGATTTGTGCGCTCTATAAATGTACTGATTGATTGATTGATTGATTGACAGGCATCCATATCTGGAAGTTTCTATGGATACCGAAACCACACCGGCCAGCCGAGGTCTATATTACATCAGTACTCCGTGCCACCATTGGGGTTTGGGATAGGATGCAGCTCCAGCAGGGACTATCCACCCACATTTCCCCCAGACACCGATTATAGTGAATCCAGACATCCCCCCCGCACTCAATGGCTCAGCATTCACCATACGGCAGAAGGCTAACTGCAAAAGGATAAGTGACCTATTCGATGTTGATGGCCTTATGGACTTTTTTCAGGTCAAGTCGGCCTACGGACTCCCACCCACGACACACTAGCAGTACATGGCTATACACACCTGGCTGTCACAGCCCCTGGTTCGTCCCCATGACAATAGACCCCTCACCCATTCGAGAAATGGCTCCTTACTCATTCCTCCGACAAACGCCTCCTCTCCTATATCTACACCTTTCTCCCCACACCGCAGAAATCAAAAACATCCACGCAGCAAAGGTGGGAGGTGAAATGTGAACGCACCTTTACTTATAAAGAATGGTGCGACATTGATGCGTGCCTCAGCCCGCAGTACCTCCAGCAAATAAATATTCCTTAAAATTGCCCTTTATTGGTACTTTACACTGGCCAGGCTTGCCCAATAAAAAGCAGACAGGAACAAATTGGCAACACTTCATACAAACTGACACACTACTCATCTCCTTTGGCAATGCTCCAAGATAAGCTCCTTTTGGAGTGAGGTGCTGGCTGGGGTGGATGCAATGTCAAACCCAGGTTTCCTAGGTACATTTTGCTGGGACTCCCGAACCCGTTGACGTGCGCCCTAAAATCTGCGAAAGGATGCGCCACTAGCTCTGGCAGCCGCCAAACAGATCTTACTTTCTCATTGGGGCTCCTAGGCAATCCCAACACACTTAGACTGGCTACACAAAACATGGGAATTGATGGGACTGGAGAAGTTGATGGCAGTGGCAATGCATACGGTGCCCCTGTATGTCAAGATCTGGGTGCCATGCATCCGATACCCGTCTAATGAATTTAGAGAGCTGACCTGCATGATACACTTAAGAGTTCTCCGCCTGGCTAACCCTGACCGTAGATCCACCTATTCCGGTAGATGGTGGCCAATCTCAGACTCTCTCATATCCCCCCTCCCCCAATTCCTATCATATGACTGGTGTCTTGTCCTCCCCATAGGTCCTCAACACACAACTCTACATTTTTTCCTACCCTATCTTGACTGTTCTTCCCTCTGTTCTTGTATACCTTGCCCTCTCTTGTTATAAGTTTAATCAATGCTTCCCCACTGGCCAATGGATGTAGGTGGGCTGATTGTTGTACCCTGTTGCCTATGATAATAATAAAAGAGATCTTAAATGTAAAAGCAGGTTGCAGAGCTTTCCAGGTTCATGCTCTCCAATGTGGCGACAGGGAGTTTACCGTCAGCAACCTCAACCTTGGCACACAAGAGTTTCTTAGACTCCACTGCTGTAGGGGATACCCCTGGAGTCCAGTAGAGTAATCCTTGCACACTGGTGGGTAGCTTCTTTCCCATACTTTTACGAGTGGTGCAGACAGAATTTCTGTTTTCCCCAATTCCCGGGAACCCTCTGGGACCAGTTTCAGACAATTCCTGCCCTTTGCATATTTCTTCCAGACTGTTCCAATGATGGTCTTGGTCTTGCAGTGTTAGTAGAAAGGCGAGTTTGAATGGTAGTCAGCCAAGAGAAGGGCAGGAGAGGTACCTCATTTAACCTAGTGTGGATGACACTTATGACAAAGAAAGGCTTGTCCCTATTCTCCAAAGTGACCTTCTTTCCTCTATCCTCCACACTCTCAAGTCTGCTCCATATGAAAGGACCTCAGAAGTACCAGGAAAAAAGCCCTGCAATTGACATTGGTTCCTGGGGCTATCTCCAACACTCCATCCTAGATTCCAATCTAAAGCAACATGAATTAGATAGTCTTCTTGCACAGCCTTCTGTGCACATATGCAACACAAACAAGCACCATTAGTGTCCCACATGGATGTAGCAAAGAGCCTGGTTGCAGGGGACTGGCAGATCAATTTAAAAACAAAGAAGAGGCCAGTAAATCAAGCAGTCAGGATTTATTAAGCGCGGCTGATCACCCGATAAGAGTATTCAGGTTCTTGCAGGTCCCAGAGGCTTATTCTAACTGCCAGGTCTAGGTGGTCATTCAGAATTCCAGAAGTGAGATGATTATCTGAAGTTGTGTGGGAGGCTGTTGCAAGTCTTTGCTGTGATGTGGGAGAAAAAACGTCCTCCACTTCTCCTTGGTAGATGTGGGGAGCATGGGCACGAGAAAGGGAGGCGGAGTGTAGTTTTCTTGACGGTTGGTGGAAGTGCAGGTGGTGGTTAATGTAGGTGGGTTGGGTTCTTGGTTATTTAGAGCCTTGTGTGTGGGTCAGCAGCTTGAATTGCCATCTCTTCTGTACAGGGAGCCAGTGGAGTTGCCAGAGGTGGGGTGTAATGTGGGTTTGTTGGGGAATGCCGAGGATTATTCTGGCTGCACGTTCGGTATGGTCTGAGGTCTTTGTAGGAGTTGTGTAGTGATTCCTACATAAAGGGCATTGCCGTAGTCAAGTCAGCTGGTGATAAGGGCCTATATCACCATGCATCTCGTGTGTAGGAGTAGCCATTTGAAGCTCATACATAGCATGCACAGAGTGAGTAAGCAGGTGCAGGAGACAGCGTTGATCTGTGATTTTTTTGTTGTTGAGCTTGTTGTCAATGATGATTATGTGGTTTCTGGCATGGTCGGAGTGAGTTGGTGCGGGTCCTAGGTCTGATGGCCACCAGGAGTCATTCCATGTGTTGCTGCTATTGTCAAAGATCAGTACTTCCATCTTGTCTGTGCAGGCAGTTGTTTTTCATCAAGTCGGCAACGCTTGTCATGCATCTGTGGAAGTTAGTCCTGGAAGTGGTGGGGTCATCGGTGAATAAGTGGATGAGTTAGGTGTTGTCGTAGGAAATTATGTTGAGATCGTGGGATCTGACAATGTCATCCAGCGTGGTCATACATGTGTTGAAGAGCATGGGGCCGAGGGATGAGCCCTGGGGTGTACCTCAGGTGATCTCTTTGGGTTCGGAAGTGAAAGGTGGGAGGTGGATCCTTTGGGTTTTTCTGGTGAGGAAGGAGGTTCTCCAAATGAGCCCGTCCACTTGGATGCTGCTGTGGTGAAGTCTTTTGATCAGCCTATGGTGGGATACGGTATTGAAGGCTGCTGTTTCTCCTCGGTCAAAGAGGGTTCTGATGTTGGTGGCTGCGTTCAGGGTGGTTTTCGTGCTGTGATTGCTGTGGAAGCCAGATTGGGCGGCATCGAGTAGCTGATTCCGTTCCAGGCGTGTCATGGAGTTGCTTGTTGATGATCTATTCCAGTACCTTCATTGGGAATGGGAGCAGGGAGATGAGCCAGTAGTTTTTGAGTTTGCTGGGGTTGGCGAAGGGTTTTTTGAGTAGTGGTCTGACTTTCGGTGTGTTTCAAGGCATCTGGAAATGTTGCAGTAATGATAGAGGTGTTGAGTGGGGTGGTGATTTTCTGGCAGATCCTTTGGTTTCCGAGGTTGAAGATGTGGTGCGGGCATGGGTCTATGAGAGAGCCAGAGTGGATGGATTTCATGGTGGAGATGGTGTCCAGGGTGGAAAAGAGGGTCCAGGTGGTCAGTCTGTGGTTCATGTTGGTTGCTGTGGTGGCATATCTGTCAAGAAAAGTCTGTAGGTGTGAGCTGGGGTTCGAAGTTTCTGTATATGGTGGCAAATTTGTCATGGAAGAAGTCGTCTAGGTTGTCGCGCAGCTCCTGAAACATTTACCCACTCTTTTCCAAGGGTGCACGCTGCCTACCCTGCCATGTGGATGGCCCCTTAACTTCAGCTTTTGGCCCTCTTCCCGTCTGAACGTTGCTGTTTTAAACGAAAACTGGGAATATGTCCCTGTGTTTGAAAATTACACACCCCAACAAGTTTAGCATATTTCTGTGGAGGCCCAACCTCATGGCTGGGTAGACGGCATCCACCCTGGGAAAAGAGTGGGCAGACGCTTTCTACCCACATGCACCATCGACTTGTGCCCTGGAAACTATGTTTCTTTTGGACAAACACCTTTCGGGTGAACACGTTTTGTAAACTCTGAAACAAACCATAATGACTCTCACTGGTTAAACGTACAACTGATATCAGATGCGGCTGGCCAGCTCCCATCACGTGACAGTGACATCATCATGAGAAACCCGCTGTACCCTGAATTCATGCCATTTCAGAGCTTTCCCAGGTTCAGGTGCTTCGTCGAGTGTTTATTATGAAGAGAGTAAGTCACAAATGTACTCAAGTTTCCCTGCTCCGTACGTCAGTCATCCAATCCAGTCCAGTTTTTTGCTTTGCATTTTGGGATTTGTAGTCATGAATCTACCTTTAGAATATTAGAACTACAGGTTCTAGGATGCCAAGTAAAATCATGGACAGAAGGAAATATTGCATCAGTGTGAAAAAGGTAAGTGCTCTGTGTTTCTGAGTGTTACGAAAAAGCAATAGTTTCGAATGCAAACAAGGTAATGACCACCCCCACCCGATCGGATTGCCTACTAGAAGACAGCAATAATTGGAATCGAGGGGGGCCTGCTAGCCTGCCTTCCCGCCCCCCAGGCTGTACTTATAAGAGCTATCCTACTGATACTGACTATGTTTACGTTTTGAAAAATAAAGGTCATCTGATGCTCTTGAATTCTAAAGAACTCTCACCTCTCCGGGGCAGGGGTTGGCCCTAGCCCTGCATGGATGAGACCCGCGTGTGCCGAAGCCTGCCACCCGTTGAAGTCGTAAAATACGTCCGCCTGAGTTCAGGTGAGGTAAAAACCACGCGTTTTACATCTGTGAACTTCGAAATAGCAGCTTGAAAGCTGACAATCACCCTATGTCGTGAGAATGTCTTTCAGCCATTAATGATTTCAGCCACTAAGCATGCTGGGATGTGTAGGCTCATACATACATAGAGGTACGTGAAACTACAAGTCCAAGTACTGCTGCCAGTAAAAGCAGGTCTGGCGTCATCTCCTCAGGTCAGATGTCGTCTACAGCATAGAAGTTGAAAACGTTGTTAATCTTGCCAATGTAGGGGGACATTGGTGAAATGTCTATTTAGGGCCTAGTTCAGAACCGACTTTAACTAAGGTATGTTTACACATTTATGCAAATAACATTTCTGGCACGCACCGTGGCAGTCAATTACCCCATATCTGAGGGTTACTTTCACCTAGCTGTGGGTATTTTTTGAGGCGCTAAACTAAGCACATACGGGTCTGCAGGCCTGCACTACAATGGAAAAAACTAGCCCTACAAGTACCAGCATGATTAGTCTTCTAGGCTTGAAAAACAGGACAGGCTGAAATGGCTTGCTTGCGTAGTAGGCTATGACCAGGAATGGTTTCAAAACACACAATCTGCAGGAGAAAGAGTTATACAAAATGCATCTGTAGTATACGTCAGGCCACATGCATCTGTAGTATGCCTGCCAGGCTGTTCTTAAGATTCTGAAAATGTAGGGACCACAAGGCAGTGTCAAAGGTGAGACAGTATGACTTCCCGGCTGACCTGGATTTTAGGTATTGCTTTTGAGAAGAAAAGGAGGGCCTCCAAATCCTAATTCCTTGCGTGACTAGCACGACCAATCTAGACTTTTTCTTTCCTTGCTGGTAGTTCCTAAATTAAAATGGAACAGAGACCACTGCAAATACCAGATATGAGCACGCATGGTTTCAGAAATCCTGGGAGTTCTGCCGGAGTCTCACTGCCACTCCAGGATAGCTTTGTCAGACAGTTAAGGTCATGGAAGCCATTTAAGGTAAGGAGTGAAGACTTTCATTGTTCCGGAAGTGACCTCAATGTCTGTAGCACTAGAAGGGTAAAGGAAAAGTAACTTCGGGGGTTGGGCCCAATTCCCTAGATCGTCAATCACTTTGGGTTAATTTCGGAGGAACCTATGAATTTAGCACCTCATTGTCTCCAAAGCTTTCCAGGGCGCTGAAGATATTTAACAGTGAAGTTGTTTGAGGTGTCCTGGGCAATGGCATTTTGAAGACACAGGTCGCAAAGACTGGTAGTGCACATGTGGGACCAGCTACAGAGCACCTCCAAAAACCTTGACTACTTATTACTGTTTTTCACGGAATAGTTTAAAGTCAAATAAAAGTTTAATGGAAGTCCCAATTATATCTATTCCTAGAGGTCGCTGTCAATTTTTTTTTAGTTCCCATGGGGCGCGAAGGCCTCTGAAATCTCTTGGTTGCAGTAAGGCAATGGTACTTGCAAACATTTTCCTAGGGGCCAAAAAGTTTGGTGTGTGATGTGCCAGTGGGCTGCATTGATGCCAGCGGGGTGGGGGTTGTACGAGGGGGTTGGGGATGAGTGGCGGTAAGGTGAGCGTAGGGGAAGCATTGCATATACATCTAGCGGCTGAATAGAGCAATGTGAAACCAGAAAATGTTGGATTTTTACTGGCTTCCTCACATTACCAAATTGTGGAATCCTAGGCAATTGTTTTATTTCACTTTCCCTCCTTTTTCTTCATTATCACATATAAGAGGACCTCAAAATACATGGCTTTAGGATGTGCGCTGTTGTTGATTTGATAAACTATAATGTTGTTCATGTATAATAGGTGTGCACATAGCAACTGACTTGCTTGTTTAGTTCACCACTGGCATTGTTGTCAGGGTAGAGGGAAGAAATAATAGGGCTTATTTACAAGCCCCGTGTGCCACCTGTATGTCACCTCTTCCCATATACAAAGTGACGCACCGGCGACGGAAGGGGCTTGTAAATAAGCCCCTATGTTTCTAAATTCATGTTTGAAACGTATCACTTTTAAATTAATACTTTTAAATGCACTGATATAATCAGTTGCACTAAGGTGAAAAGTTTCTGGATGTTAATTAAATAAACTTTTTGAATTTTGAAGCGGCTGTCATATTTTAATACTTTAGCTGCAAGATGTGTTTAAAAATAATAGAGTTTCTAAAGTAAAGCGGTGCAGGACTCCATAGTTACATTATTTAACAGCAATTAACCTTTAAGTAAAGGCTTGCCTATTTATTCATCATCTTTGTATTGTTAGTGCTAAATCGAGTATACCACAGCCCAGTGCTCCTGTTGACCACAGGGGTGCATGTGAAGGTCAGGAGGGCCGCATTCGGCCCCCAAGCCGTATTTTGAGGGGTCCTGGACTGTTATTACAGTTCCTAATACTCTCAAACAATTTCAATACCCATGGGTTACTGGAGTACAATACTAGGCTCCAATCAGGGTAGGTGACACCCCAAAAACAAACAAGCATTGCCAAAGATGGTGTTGGATGGAATCTAAGGCTTTCCCCTGCATGTTTTTCCCCATGGGCAATATAAAGCGTTAACTTTTACAATATGTTGTAATACCACGCAGTGCATTACTATGTGTAATTTTACCCCACAATGCAGTTGTATTGTCTTCTATAAATTCACTGAAAAACCTGAAGGTTAAAGAGGAGTTACATGTGGGTCTTCTAATAATAAAAAAAAAAACATTTGAAACCAAAAAATTGTGAAAATTCACCAGTTATGTATAAATGACAAAAGTATAACTTGCTCCGCTGTAGATTTCATATGTCATCAGTGATGTTATATGTGATGTCATAAACAGTGCATCATAGTGGTGCAAGTTCTATGTATCTCATTTACAAATAACTGGTAAAACATTTTTCTTTATTATTAGATTAGAAGACCTACATATAACTTCACTTTAAACTTTTGTTTTTCAGTGAATTTCTCAGTTGTTTAGCATAAAGTAATATCTTATTATGATACATGTGGTGCCAACCCCTGCTGCGCAGAGGGGGTTGGCTGCAGCCCCGGCACCCCCCCTTGCGGGCGGCTATCCCAGAGCTGCACACAGCCTTCAGCTGTGTGCTGTGTGGGGTAGGCTGATGGGTGGGCCAGGCCCTGCACATGGCTGCCTGCAGTCACCCAACATCACCACAAGCGGGCAAACACCCACAGACCCCGCTACCACATTTTCTTTTTTTTTTATACAAGACTCCAGTGGCAGCTCGTGGGCCCACACAAGAGGACTGCGATGACTCCTGTGGGAGTCCTGTTGGAGCACGACAAACCAAAAAGTATTTTTTTCAATGTTTGGACATTGGGGGGTGGGTCTTTCAGGGAGTGTCCCTCTACAAAGGCTATGGGGTCAAGGTATCCCAACCCTTGCAATCTGCATCAATTGTGCATCTATAGAATCAACCACAAGGTGTCCCTCTGCTCCAGCTGAAGAGCATACAGCTCCAGCTTAGAGTGGTTTAAAAAACACATGTGGTAAGCTTTCCTGGGGTCATGGATTCAACACCACTGACACTATAAATCTGCTCACCTGTAATGCTGTACCTGGAGTAGTAAAAGCCTTTTGAACATTTTCAGCTTGGTGTGGATGGCACTGTGCTAATCCTATGCCTAAAACTTTGCCGTAAACATGGGAAAAGCTTTGTCACTTTCTAGCTCGGCATGGATGACACTGTGCTGATCCTATGCTTAAAAACTCTGCTAGAAAAACAGGCATTTGAGGTGAGCAAATCAGTATTGGTGGTGTTGTAGGGTGCTCCATATAAAGGAGCTGCTAAACTTGGGAACTACCCAGAGTTGGGAAACAGCCTTTACATTGTAGCTCGAACCGCGCTGTGCCTTAACAATGCAGTCCGAACCTCAAATGCGTCTTTACAATGCATTCCTTTACCATGCAAGTCGTTACAACAACTTGCCTTAGGAAAAGGGCAAGACTTTGGACTAGTATTTGGACACCATTATTTGTGGTGCGGACCGCGTTGTTAAGGCAGGCATGGTAAAAACCTGTGCAGTTCCGGCTTACAACCCTCATAGTTGCCTGCTTTCTTTTTTTGCATAATTTATATGGCACTCTAAGCCTAAAAGTGTATTGTCTTGCCATATACTGGGTGATCCCTTTTGTGCAGACAAAGCAATACTTCTCTGGTGAGCTCTATTTAGAGTGAAACATATGTGCCAGGAGTTGTATTTATTTATTACAGTTTGACTTGCATGGTATTTTACCAATCCAAAGCTGTAATACTGTGCCTGGCAGTGCTTAATTTGAGCTCAGCACCAGAACTTAATCATCAACACTGGTGCTTTTTATGAGCAGCAGTTACGGACACATTCTTTTATGGGGAGATTAAGTGATTTGCCCAGAATCATGGGCGTAGGAAGTGTGGGGACGCAGGGGACATATCCCACCCAAATTTTGGTTGGGGGGGACATGGGGGACAAAGGTGGGGGGAAGGAGGGGACAAAAGAATTTCCCCTCTCCCTTCTGTTATTCGCAGGGCCATTAGCGCGCGAAAGCGCTGCCTAATGGCCCTGCACTTGACCTGTCTGGAGTCAAACAGGCCACCTGCCCTCTGCCTTTTGTTATGCTGCAGTAAGGCTCAGCTGTTCCGGGAAGGGCAGAGAAGGAAACAAAACGCTGTCTCTTTTCCTTCATGGCAAGGACCATGTCCACTACTCCTGATCTGCCTCTGGCAGCTGCCCTCCTTCCCTCTCCCTCTCTTTATTCCTCCATCTCTTTCTGTCTCTGTCTCACTCCTGCTTACGTGCTGATTTCAAGAGGCAGCTCCTAAGGTACTCTCTCTTGCCTCTCCTTTTATTTGTTCCCCTGTTAAATGGATCCAAAAAAGGCAGAACACTTTGGCTGGAAATGTCCTCATTTTCTGACCGTTTTCTATTGAAAATAAAAAAGTCGGGACGGAGAGAAAAAATAATTAAAACCTAAATAAAGCAATACAGAGTGGTCAGCAGACAGACCAGATTGTTATTTACACCCACACACATTAGCGCCACTTTACAGAGTTTGCCAGTGAAAGCGCTACTTTCTTTTTATCTTCTTTCTTTGAACAACATTGTTTTCCCAGGGTGGGGAAGTGCACCATTCTTAAAGGGACTGCAATACCTGGTTGATGGGTAGAGTGGAAACGTTTAATATGATCGTTTTCAACTGTTTTAATTATTTTAGCCTATAAAATGCAGCTCTGTGTTCGGGGATGTGGTCTTTTTTAAACCAAACTGCTCACATTTTGAAAGGATATTAGCAATGGACATTGAAACGGGTCCCTTCCTGGCCCTGTAGCCATGTCTTGAACTTTTCAGGCAAAATCACTTACTGATTTCTGAATAATGAGTTTAAAATCGTTAAGGTAACCATGTTGTTACTGATTACAGTTCACATGCTTTGCTTATTCTTGCATTCCCTATGAGTATTTGCTTTTTCCAGGGTGTTATTAATTTTTTTTCAGGCAGCATTTTACTGTTGTCTAGTGCATAATTTGAATTTAGTCGCAGCACAATTGAGTTGTAGCTAAAGACAGTGCGAGTTTCTCTCAGTGGGGCAGTATGGTGTTCAGTGTGGGAGAGGATGTGGCACTCTGGCCAGAGCTGGTGAATTTGGAACTGGAGAACCATGTTCAGCCTTCATGACCAGTCCACCAGATCACACTCCTGACAGCGCTTATTCCGATGCTACACCTTAGAAGGCCCGATAGACCTTAGAAACCCAGGTGTCTTAGCACCAGCAGGTGGATCCTAACGGTGGCAAGTGTGACTTAAGCTTGAAGGCCTGTCCACCACAATCCATACTGAAGTTCACTTCCAGTCTTACGGCAGGCATACGAAGAAGCACACCCTAGATCGACAGTGAATCTGTCACTGAGGTCACAAGACCCTTGAGGCCAGTCCACCTCACCCATTGGTACCACCATTGGCCTTTCTCCAGCACTAGTAGTGCAACTTGCCAGGGGTTGGCAATGTAGGATTTGCATGCACACTAAACTTAGGGTGTGATTATAATGGCGGTGGGACCGCCACTTCGCCACGTCGGTGGCGGCCCCACCGCCATTGGTGACTGCATCACAGCCCGCCATATTACAATGGTGGATGGTTCCCTGGCGGTTAGAAAGACCAACCGCCCCGCACCCGACAGGCTCGTTGAGCCCGCCGGTGCGGCGGAGGGGCTCGTGGTTCTTACAATGCTGGTGGTGCCTACCAGGCACAGCAGTAGGGATTACGATGTCCCTTACCCACCAGCCTATCCATGGCGGTTCACCCGCCATGGAAAAGCTGGCGGAAAGGGACATTGGGGGCCCGTAGCAGGCCCCTTTACCCCCGTCCCCCAGACATGGGACCTGGGGGGCACCTATGAAGCCCCCCTACATATCACTGCACCTTGTGACAGGCACCGCATTGTGCCTGCCACGTAGTGCAGTGATATATGTAACATGTCTCTTTTTTTACAGTGCGGCGGGTGATGCAGCCAGCAGCACCTGCTGCAATGTAAAAGATAGGCACTGCGAACGCCGTAGTGGCGGTCGCATTGTAATGCCTATCGTGGGTCCGCCACCTTGAAGGCCAGCAGTCCCATTCCCCAATTCGATGGCGGATGAACTGAAGTCCGCCTGCCATCGTAATCCGCCCCTAAGTTTGCAAACTTCTTGGTCTCTGCTTCATGCACAAACACTTTTAACATGTGCAGCCTGCTTTCGGGCCACTGGAGTTATGTAGCAATGGAAGCCAAAATTATGTTGCAGTGTTGACTAAATTATGCAACAATAAAAAGGCTGCAGCGTAATGAGGTACATTTTATGATACTTTAATATTTTGACATTTATACATATTAACAGCCTCTGCAAAGCTTTCGCCTCATTAGTACCTGTGTAACATACAAATGCAGCAGTGGGAAAGGTGACCAGTCAACCTTTGCAAAGGTAACCATTATAATAAATGGGGTAACCCAGTATAGTGTCAAAGGACCTGGGGATCGATCAGTAAAGAAAAGAATTGGTCCCAGACAATCCTAATTACACTCAAATGAATACCTGTAGGAGAGTGTAGTATGCAATCAATTCATACAACCGAAAATATATAATGTAAAGGCACATTCAACAGGCAAAATCTCATAGATAAGAGGCCAACCAAAGTCAATTAAATTGCAAACATCAATTTATTTCCCACTGAGTCATATTCATAAAATGAAAAACATACACAAAGGCATAGTATGCAGCATGTGATATTAGTGCGGTTATTTCCAAGGAAGGATAAATAAGTGAAAGTAGGTGCTCATGTGTGGGGTAGAGAAGGAAGATGAAGATCATCAAAAGGTATTTAAAAAGAACAGTTCAAAACACTAAAGCAGAAGGGATCCGGCTTTAACTCCTGATAAGGCTTGTACCCCTACCGTTCTGGGCCTACCAATAAGCTCAATCGCAATATTAATTTTTGGTAAATGTTTCTCAATTGGAGGCACAGTGAAATTTCATCTGTGGTTGGAGTAGGAGAGGAGTAGCTGTTGGGTGTAGGTTCACTGGGAAAATGTCGATGTTTCGACCCTGACACAAAAGGGTAAGTAGACTCCTCTGCTGCGGGTCTTCCTCAGGACAAAGGAAAGGGAACCCAAACACGATCGTGGTGTGATGAAATTAAATTCCAGACTGTACTCTGTCAAAATATCCTGAAATGACTTCAGGATGGGGGAGAAATCATCGCGAGGTACCGCTGAAATTGAGCGGCGTGAGACCTTCTAATCATATGCTGCCATTGGTCCCGGTGGGACGCTCAATTCTTAATTTAGAACAAGTTGGAGACGTGCCGCATCCGTCGGTGTCTCTGAAGGTATGACCTTGACTTTGGTTGGCCTCTTATCAATGAGATTTTCCCTCTTGAATGTGCCTTTACATTATATATTTTCGGTTGTATGAATTGATTGCATACTACACTCTCCTACAGGTATTAATTTGAGTGTAATTAGGAGTGTCTGGGACCAATTGTTTTCTTTACTAACCTTTGCAAAGGGCTCTACACTTCACAGAAACATGTCACATTTCTTTTAGTAATTTGTGATCCGTTTGGGCTACAAAATTGTTTTTGGAGAAATCATTAGATTATGCAGCAGATGATGTATTATGTGGCAAATATGATACAGCCATAGTTAAGTGTAAAACATTTTTCCACTTAACTTAATTTTGCCCCAACATAGTAGTTGATCAATTTGTAATTTCCCCAAAACCAAAAGTCGAGTTTGGGCACAATTTTGGATTTTAAAAGCAGTCCTACAACACAGGGCTACTTTTAAACTGACCTCAGGCTTCAGCAGTGCACACATGCAAGCGCAGAAAGGGCTGCTGGCCTCTAAACTGCCATGCCCTATTATATTCTAGGGACTTAAAGGTAGTTCTAATCCCCCTGCCCTATTATGTACTAGGGCCTTATAGGAGAGGTCATGCCAATCATAGGGGTACCCTAACCCATAGTGCACCCTAGTGTATGTAGGTGTTTTCACTGTATTTTTAAGTGTCTCTTTCACAATAGCATTGGCTGTTTAGGCAGAGGCCAGGGTCAGTCAGCCAGGTACCACCAGTACCAGTCAGCAAAAAGTTGGGGAGTGCCCAAGGCACAGGGTGGCTTTGCAACACTAGAGAAACACAAACTCAGAATTTAAAACATAACACAATGGTTGGGGGGGGTTCTCTTTAATAATCAGAATTCATTTATATCCTAATGAACCCATTTTCCAACATTAGGATAGGGAGAGACTGGGGAAAAATCATAACGTTCTAATCTATACCTTAAAGTTTTCATGCAGCTCTTTGATGACGCATGAAATGTTAGGATTTTAACTTATAAACTGCAAATACCAAAAGAATCTCTCAGACAAAAGCAGTAACTCAATGACCTATTTACATGATATGCCTTTTGCGATCTGCGTGGTACACGTTCTTTGCAGCAGGCATATTACCCCACTGTGGCTACCTTACCATGAGTTAAAACTTCCACTAGACAAACCTTCGATCTCTTTCAATAAAGAACATTAATCACCGAAGTTATCTTCACATTTTTATTGTTGCCTGAAAATTGCTGGAGACCAGGAATGCAGCAGCATTTCAAACCATAATGCACTTGCAAACACGACACCCACACCCTAAGTCAGAGGCATTTGTTTGCTTTGTGCATGAAGATGCAAGATTCATATACATGTTTTTTTAAAACATTTGGTCTCATTACTATATGAATGTAAATAACAATAAAGCATACATGCAAACTGTGACTACATGCCTGCTTTTCTCAATATTTCACTTCGAAAGTATGCGATTGTATTTGTTTAACGGGTGGTGATTTGTAAAGGGTCACTGGAAAGTCCACATGGTTGTCCCTGTCCCCCCCAGAATTTTAGTGTCTCCTACACCCCTGCCCAGAATCACAATGATGTTGAGCCGACTGAAGTCTGCAGCTCTGGCAATTACGCCACAACCTCGCCTTACTTTCATGGTTAGCATTTAGTTCTGTTTTGGTGGCACTAACAGGAGAAATGGGCTGGTGTAAACTGCCTCCTGAGAGAGCACATTTTTTTTTTTTTTTTTTTTACAAATTAACCACTGAGAGAAAGGCTTTCTTTATCTCGCTGAGATCAGAGAGGGGTGTCCGGTTTCTTTACTTTGACAATACCTAATACAAATACCGCTGACGGATCAGCCACGCAGCATTTCCCTCGTCTTTGTTTTCCTATATGCACGCCTTTTGTCATATCCCTTAAAACTATTCACAAGGGTAATTTCAATCTCTTATCTAATCTCAGTTCTCCTTTTTCCCTCCGCTGCGGTGGTTCCGAGCGTGATATTATCATTTTACCTGCCAGCCAAGGCTGCGGGACGACCTTGGCTCGCGCCTTCAGCGTCGGCTAATGACGCAGCCGAGTTCGAACAGCGGAGTGCCATGGCACGCAACGAGGGCTTCAAATACAGATCAGTGTTGTGACTGACCTCCCCGGCACGCCTGAGCGAACTTCACGCGCTCGTTTTAAATTAATGGCTGTTCGAATAAATTGTACTCGTCAGAAACAGCGAGCTTCATTGCTTTGAAGCATTTCAGTGATTAATTTCTGAGGCAGCATGCAGCTGGTTATGTAACACAGGATATTACTACATCTATTGCACGGATCTGCATATTATCAGATGGCCACACAGTTCCATTTCACTTTTTTCATTCATTCAAGGTCCTTGTCATGTGTTTGGCCTAGAATACCAGTGCCCCAGAGAAGCGTATTGTAAAATTTGAACCCCGGAATGATTTTACTCCTCAGAAACGTGCATGCAAATCTAGAAAAGTATAGCTCCATCGCCAAATAATATTATTATTAAAGCCCAAATTGCACAAGGTAAGAGTTACACTATGGGACTAACCCACATCGTGAGTTATTGTATTGAGTATGATGCCCTTTTTGTTGCCTTGTTGTCACATTTGCCTATTGCTCTTTTATTCAGGGATAAAATCGCTTGAGTAAGGAAGGACATTGTCTGTAAGACTGGTCACTACCCTTCTCCATCCGGAGTCCCGGAACCATCCCATGCTAGTCCTTCTTTCATTTATCAGCAATTCGGATTTTTGCTCTTTGGTTTGTGACTTAAAAGGTTACTCTGTTGAAGTCTATCTCAGCAGAACGTTAAAGAACGTTTGCCCAAGTCTCCATTGAGACTTTCAATGCTGGGTGCTTAACTCTCCTACCTCAAAATTATTCAAGTTGTGCCACTCTTTACAACCTACTTTGGATACCACCGACCTTGGCAGCTTCAGACCAACCACAACTCCTCCTGCTAACTGGCAGCTGTGAAATGTCAATCCCATATTGACAGTAGCCACCTTCAGTCTTATCAATAAGGGTTTTAACCCATGGAACCAATGATACAACCAATTTTAAAGTTATGAACCACAACCTCCATGTTATGTTTGATGGAGATGTCTCTTTGATCGTGCTTCTATATCTATGACAACCTTTAATTGTGGCATTGCTTTTCGCCTTCTCTTCTTGTATGGTCCTGGGACTTCTAATACAGATTTAATTTTCTTATTTTTTCTGTCTGTACTTACGGGGTCATTTAGATGCTAGTGACTTGTACTCCATTCTACCAGGGAAGTAAATGGACGTTCTCCACTACTCTAGTGGGCAAACAGCTCGCTATATTTAGAGTTCTCTGTCGCCCTGGAGAAAATCTTGATGTCTTCAGAGGAGCCATGGCAGCACATCTGAAGGCACTGAAAGTTTGATGTGAGGCTATGTACATGCAGCTGCTCCAAAAATATTTTTATTTTACAAAAACAAACGGACTGAGGTACTTACACTGATTGCTTCAAGTCCACTGGGCCGCCAGTGTAAAGCTTTTTCTGCAGACCCAGTGTAGGCACTGCATTCAGAAACAATATTGTCCACCCGACTCTAATAAGAGCTGGCAGACCATCAGTTTGATGAACAGGATACTTTGCTACGTTTGTGGTGGAGTTCCCTGTCCGCTAAACTCTAAACCTAGGCCATTGGTTTGCACCGATGGACTCACCCAGTTAGACACCTCTGGACATGCTAAATGCTATCCCTTCGGGTGGATCTTTCGGCTGTGATTTTCAATCGAATGCTTCCTGAATATTGAAACCAAAAGTTTGAGTCCTAATAATAGTTTACCAAAATCACCCCACTGGAGCTAATAATAGAAAATGTACACCCAATGTGACAATTTTAGCAAAACGATAATTAGGACACAAAATTTCTGCGAGATGATATTTTTGACAAACAACCATTTCCATTTGTACACGAAGCCACTGTGAGATCTGAATCTCGAGATCTGCATCCTTTGGAGGGCTACCTCTGGGCACATAGGTTTTGAAAGAGGGGCATCTTCCTTTCCTAGGAATCTCCCTCTGTCAAATGCATTCTGTTTAGTAAGTTGTCATTGTCCTCCCCTTGCGTTCCTGGCTTAGACTGCAGAACTGACGGTGGTTGCATTTTGTTAAATAAAGTTCTCCACTTAAACTTTTCTGGCGTGCCTGCTCTTTAGTTTTTCTGCAACTTGATCCTCAGAAAACCATATTCTTACCTTTTTCTTCAAACGAAGGACTGTTTTCTTCTGTTAGTTATTACTGTCTGCTATTAACACACCTACCATTCCTGTACCGTGATCCTCTTCAGCATCCACTCCTAGATTCATAATCATATTGCAAAGCAATGTCTGACAAAACTGTTTCAACTGTCCTAGCTGGGGGAGATCAAACAATTCTTTCCTTTCCTCACCTTTTGTGAAGTTATTCCGTCTTTGACGGAGGCAGTGCCCTGGTAGCCAGGATCCGAGACCAGTGGACCTTTTCGTTTGAATTCCCCTGTGCTGCTGGTGGTACAATGGTGCCTCCTTAGAAGTGCTACTTTTAATTCATAATAGGTCACATTACCTATCCAGCCTTCTGGCCTCAGATGCCGACCCACTTTTGTGAAAGATCTACTGACGTCCCCAGGCTCCTGAACTCCCTCCCTCTCTAGCAGCTCTTTCCTTTCTTTTTTTTTTTTTTTTTTAAGTTTTGAAAACCTTTATTGAGCTTTTACGATACACAGCAAAGAGCCAACAACCCATCGGGCCGGCCGCGAAAAACACATTTGGATGAATATCTGATCACACAGCCCTATGCCGTCAACCCGGAGGTACGGCGGCGTTACGGAATGCACAGGTACCGTGAGGTAAGAAAGAGTGTTATTCGTCTCATACTTAGCAAACAATCACGGCAGAAGGCAGATTGCCAGGAGGTATACAGTGCAGGGATTTACCGACTCCCCCCCCCCCCCCCCCGAAACGTCGATCAGCACTGCGTTTTTATATGCGCCCTTGGCGAGCCAGCGCTCTCCCTCCCCTCTCCAGCTCCATAAGTTGCGGTGAGACGGGTCTAAACGTCTCCCGGATCATCCTGCACAGTGGAGGGAGGCTCGCAGATTCCTCCCCTAAAGTCATTCCACTTGGACCATACCTCGATCCACTTGCGCGGGCACCCCCTAGCCACATACACTGTCTTTTCGTGCAGCATGCACCAGTCCATGTCGCTGGCCCAGTCGGAAAGTTTCGGTGGAACAGCACTACCCCAGAGCCTGGCAATATTCCGTTTTGCTATCATTTGCCCAAGTGTAACCCAGATCCTCCCTTTTGGCGACAGGTCAGTTGGTTCCCATATGTTGAGGAGGCACCTCTTGGCCTCCGGGCGTATCCCCACCTCCCACACCTCTTCCATCTCCCGCACCACCCTCCTCCAGTACCTCTGAATCTTGGGGCAGTCCCACAGCACGTGGAAAAAGGTTCCAACACCCCCGCACCCCCTCCTACATAGCGTTGTGTCAGCCCTGCCCATCATATGCAATCTAGTGCAAGATATATAAACTCTGTGCAGGATCTTCAATTGGATGAGCCGCAATCTGGCCGATATCGCGACCTCACGCGGAGAGGCCAAAGCGTGCGGCCACTCCTCGTCATCTATTTCCAGCCCTTCAGCGATCCACTTGTCTCTGAGGGGGAGGAGCAGGTCTGGGGGGTTGTTAATAAGCTTTTTATAGGTGAGGGATATGGCATGTTCCGCGAGGAGCCCGTCAAGTAATCTATCCTCGAGCGGGGAGGCTGGCGGCAGCTTGACCGCCGGTGGGATATTTGCCTGCAATGAGTGGCGCACCTGCAAGTATCTATAATGTTCGGCATCTGCCAATTCGTAGGCTTCCTGCATTTGGGCGAATGAGCGGACCCCGGTGGGTCCCCACATATCTTTGATTTGAGAGATGCCGATAAGGTCCCACTCACGGAATCCTTTGGTGCGCCGCAGGTTACCCAACGCGTCCGAGGCCCATAGTGGCGTGGCCATCGTGAGGACTCCGGACCATCCGAGCTTTTTCTGCGCGATGTGCCACAGCTGTACCGAGTGCAGCGTCGGGCCGGTGAGTGTGCGCGCCCCCGGCCTGGAGTAGAGCGCTATTTCGTAATTGCCTCCGGGCAGTAGCCATCTATCCATCCCGTAAGCCGGGTCATTCCCGTCCCCGTAAGTCCCCTGGTTGATTGCGGCTAGGTGGGCCGCCCAGTAGTACTTACGAATGTCGGGGAGAGCGATGCCGCCGTCGTACCACCCCAGTGTTAGTTTGGCCAGTGAGATTCGTGGCTGCCCGGCCCATAAGAGTTCGCGGAGCGCCGCTTCGATTGCCAGAAAGTAGCTGTTTGGGACCAGGTGCGGGTAATTTTGAAGCGCATATAGAAACCGCGGGAGCGAGAGCATCTTAAATAGGGCTGCCCTGCCCAGCAATGACAGGGGCAGATGCTGCCAGGACTTCGCCTCCCGTTGAAGCCGAAGGAGCGGCGGCTTGAGGTTATGTTCGTAGAGCAGAGCTTTATCGAGGGTAATATACACTCCGAGATATTTAAACCCGTCCTCTGCCACCCGAATAGGGCAAGAGGCAGGGAGCCTGGGAGGGTCCCCACGGAGGACGTATAAATGCGATTTGGCCCAGTTGACTCGGAAGCCAGAATTGCGGCCGAAACTGTCCAATATATTCAGCGCCGCGATCAATGACCCGCGCGGCTTTGAGAGGTAAAGAAGTATGTCGTCGGCATATAAAGATATCTTATCCTCCCATCCCTCCGTCCATGTTATGCCCTGCACGGTGGCCACCTGTCTTATCCAGGCCGCGAGCGGTTCAAGGGAGAGGGCGAATAGGAGGGGGGACAGGGGACAGCCCTGTCGAGTTCCTCTGGCCAGCTTGAATACTTCAGACACCTTATTATTTACAAGCACCTGCGCCAGGGGTTCCGCGTAGAGTAGACGCACCCAAGCGATAAACTGGGGTCCAAAGCCCAACTTGCGCAGAACTGCGAACATGTAGGGCCACTCTAGGGTGTCGAAGGCCATGGTGGCATCCAACGAGACCACCACCGCGTCCTCTTGCAGACTGTGGCACTGCCCCAGCACCCCATGCAGTCGTCTGATATTGAGGGCCGTGTTGCGGTGGGGCATGAATCCCGATTGGTCAGGGTGTATTAGCGACGAGAGCACCGGCTTGAGCCGGTTGGCCAGCGTTTTGGCAAGTATTTTAGGTTCCGCGTTTAGAAGCGAGATGGGTCTGTATGATGCGCAAGCGTCTTTAGGTTTACCTTCTTTCGGAATCGCGACTATGGTCGCCAACCGCTGGTCCCGGGGCAGCCGCCCTTGTGTTTTACAGCTATCGAACATGAGTTTGAGGTGCCTACTGGTGACGTCTGGCTGGAGTTTGTAGAGCTCTATAGGTATGCCGTTCGGTCCGAGCGCTTTACCAGGACGGAGGTTACCGATCGCCTGCTGGAGCTCAGTCTCGGTGAGCGGGCTGTCAAGAGCCTCCCGATCCGTGTCCGAGAGAGTAGGCAGTCGTATGTCCGCGAGGAGGTCCATGGAGTCCTCCTCCGGCCTGTCCGACTCTCGCCTGTACACCTGCCGGTAGTAGTCAGCGAACTGTTGTACTATTTCCCGGGGTTCCGTGAGCACTCTCCCCGAGTCGGTGCGCAACTCCGGCACCACCCTGCTGGCTTGTTGTTTCTGCTCAAGCCAGGCGATAAGTTTCCCGGCTTTATCGCCCTGGTCATATATCCTGCCGATCCTATGACGAGCCACCGTCTGGGCCTCCTGAGACACCAGCTCTCTGTACTCCGCCGCCTTTAGCTGCATCGTGTGCCTGAGTTCCCGGTCGCCGCTGGTCGGTGCCTCCCTTTCAAGTTCCCCGAGTTGCTCCTCTAGCGCTACGGTCTGCCGGCTACGTTCCCGGCGCCGAGCCGCGATAGCCGACAGAGCCTCGCCTCGCACCACAGTCTTAAACGCCTCCCACAGGGTGGCAGGGGAGGCGACCGACCCATCGTTCTCCATAAAGTAGCGCGAGATTGAGGTGGATATGTGTTTACTAGTGACCTCGTGTTTTAGGTGCCAGGGATTAATGGGCGCAGTGCAGCCCTCCCGTCTATTCCCGAATATAATCTGTGCAAGGAGCGGTGAATGATCGGAAATACCCCGGGGTAGGAGTTCAGCCTCTAAGATCGCCATGTCGTGCTGGAGCAGGGTGAGGACGTAGTCCAGCCGCGAGAAGGAGTGGTGTGCGCCGGAGAAGAAACTGAAGCTACTGTCAGTGGGGTGGAGTAGGCGCCAGACGTCCGTCAGTCCGAAGGACTCGAGGAAGTCCGGCAGCCACCGTTGCCCCTGGGGCAGGTCTCTAGGTGGCAATCTGTCTTGTGTTCCCGATGCCACAGCATTCAGGTCCCCTCCCAGAACGAGCCGACCATCGGGTAGCGATAGTAGGAGTGAGCCCATGTCTTCGAAGGCCCGGGCCTGTAGGCCTGGGGGGATATAGACTGAAAGGAGATTGAGCGCCTGGCCCTCCCAGCGCCCCGACACTGCCGCGAAGCGGCCCTGCGGGTCGGTCTTGGTGGTGTCTACGTGGAGAGGCAGGGAGCGGCGCAGGAGTATACCTACTCCTCGCGATCCAGTGGTGAAACCGGAGTGCACTACTAGAGTGTACCCATATCTATTTAGAGCGTGACAGACATTCCCCAACAGGTGGGTTTCCTGCAGAAGCACCACGTCTGGCTGGTGCCGTTTAAGGAACTGTAGTACTATAGTACGCTTGAGTTTGTCCCCCAGACCGTTGACGTTCCAGCTGAGAATCTTGAGGCTTTTTTCCCACCGTCTAGTCATGGCCGTGTCGTAAGAGGGTGTCTTGTCCCACCACCCGGGCAACCGTCGTGTGATAGCAATGTGCGTGATCGTAAAGGATCCCCAACTCCCACCCCTCCCTGAGTCCCACCCCCCAATAGTAAATCAAACATATAACAACAGTCCCAACAAATCTGACGTTGAACTCCCTCCCTCCCGGGGCTGGCCCCAACCTCCCAGCTCCCCCACTCAAACCCAACTCCCCCCACCCTGCCCCCTGCTCCGCGGGTCTAGAACTGCCCACCACCCCAATTAGCAGAGCGCCTGTCGCCCCACCCCCCCCCGGTGAACCCACCGAGAAACTCAACTTGGGAGGTTCGTGGGCTAGACCCCTGTGGTCGCCCTTCCGTAGTGTCCCAGTTCGTGCAACCCCCTTATTACGGAGTCACCCATAGAGGGAAGTCACCCATGTAGGCAGTGAGGCGGCCAAGGCACCCCAGAGTTATTAACAAGTCTCAAAATAGAGGCACGTGAGGTATACATACTGTCTGGTATCTTCAGCGCTATTACTCAAGGCCTCAGCGCGGCGTCCCTTCTCTGGACGAGCCCCAGCGGGGACTGTTGGACCTGGAACGCCAGGACCGCTGACTCGGCGCACCACCCTCGGGCCGGCCTGACGCCGATTCCATGACGGGCTGGTCCGCTTCTTGCCGCTGTAATTCGCCACCACGGGAGTCCTGCGTCGCCTCTCCCCCATCCAGCCACTCCTGCACCGCATCCGGCGTGGTGAAAAAGAGGGATCTCCCACCGGTGATGACCTTCAGTTTGGCGGGAAAAAACATCATATATTTGATCCCACGTTCGCGGAGCGCCAACTTAACCCCTTGGAAGGAGCGCCTTTCCCGCTGGACCTGGAGCGTGAAGTCGGGAAAGAATCGGATTGTGGCCCCCTCATATCGCAGGTCACCGTGCTGTCTCGCCGCCTGAAGTATTGCGTCTCGGTCCCGGAAATTCAGGATTTTGGCAATGATCGTACGTGGCATGGCTCCAGGCTTGGGTCGTGGGATAGGGGCCCTGTGCGCCCGCTCAATGGTGAAGAGTTTCGAGAGACGCTTGGGTTTAAGATGCCGTAGGATCAGATCCTCCAGGAATAGCTCCACACTATCTCCTTCAAGGCCTTCCGCCACACCCACGACGCGGATATTACTTCTCCGAGCCCTCCCTTCCTGATCATCGAGCCGCAGGGCCATAAGGCGGTGCTGGTGTATTAGTTCGTTCACCCGTCCCTCAAGTCGCTTCTCCGAGTCCTGTAGGGCCTTAATATCGACTTCGTTAGTCTTGGACCGGTCAGTAGTTTTCCCGAGGTCCGCTCGTAGCAGGGCCACTTCGATAGTGATCTTATCCATCTTGGTTTCCAAGTTCGTGCCCAGGGTCTGAATCGCAGCCATGATGGACTTCAGGGAAGGGTCCGCGGGGTCCGCGTCGTCCTTCGGGGCCCTCTCCGCCGGAGGTGGCGCCTTGACTACTGTGTATTGGTCTAGCTTGTTGGCCTGAGTTGCGGCTCCGCTCTTGGGTCGCATGGCGGGCCGGGCACCCTGCGGGCCGCAGGCGGCACCGCCCTCCGCAGCTCCGAGGCGTCCCGCGGTCCGATCAGCGCTCACAGTCACAGCCCCTGGGCCCCGCTTGCGCCCCGGGATTAAAAGAGGAAGGAGATCTCCGCCGCCACCAGAGAGGCCCAGGATCCGCTCAGTACCCCGTCTCGCTCCGGGTCAGCCAGGCGGTGTGCAGTTCCAGTCGCGGCTGCGGCTTTACCGGGTGTGTGGGCCGGGCGCTCCCAGGCAGCAGACAACCTACTGCTCGGCTGTGGCCCCAAATTAGCGTCCCCTCCTCTGCCCGGGGACCACTCCTCCGCAGCCCCAGTCACGGGCGTGCTCCTTCTCAAGGACAGCCAGGGGCCCCCTCCACAGCGCCCAGGCGCCCCCGGCTACGGATTGGGTCGATGGCCAGAGGCTGGGGCTTAAGGTAGTCTGCCAGGGAGCGACAGGGGGAAGAGGGTCCCCGTCGCCACCAGTCGGGTCCGAGGAAGGGTAGAGCTTCCGTCTATCCTCACAGCCAGGCGGTGCGCAATCAAAGGCGCGCTCCGAAGTCTCACCGGAGGGCAGGGCAGGGCGTCCCTCGGCTACAGGCCTTCCTCCGCTCCCTGTCGGTCGATAAATGGCGCCCTCCACGCGGCCAGGGAAGTAGTCCGTCGCGGCCCCAGTCGCGATCCACAACTGCTCCGGTGCAGCCGATGCTTTCCGGCTCCGATCCGCGACGTCAGCCACTTTTTACCAACCGCGCTGCTTTGTGCGCGTCAGCGCGTAGGCCCTCGCCGGGGCCTCACGTATCCTCAGGAGCCGCTGCAGAGTTCCGGAGTCAGGGCGTCCGGCCGCCGTCGACCTCCGCAGCCACCCACCCCGGTCGTGTGGGCGTCACCTGGGGCCACCGAGCCGCCCCTACGGGCACTTGGTCAGGGGGAGCCGGGGGGGTTCCACGGGGGCTCCCCACGGCGCGGATTAGGTCCGGATTTCAATGGGACATCTACGGTCCCGGCGGAGCTCCGGGATCCGCTCTTTCCTTTCTAAAGGTTTTAAATGAAACTAAAGCTCTTTTGCTTCGACTGCACTTCCAGGTATCGTACTAAAAAACCTAAAGCTCGTTTTCTTTGGAGTGCATTGTGAGGTACCGTACTCCGGGTGAAGCTTGGTCAGTAAAAATATGGGGGGGGCGAGTGGGGGGGGGGTGTGGGTTTCAGATTTTCAATCACGCTGGCATATAATGTCAAAATAAATTAAACCACAAGCGTGGCACATGAGTGGGGATAAAGGATCAGTGGAAATGGAGACGAATGTGAACTGGTAGGTGTACTAAGTGAGAGGAAACACAATATTTTGTAAAAATAAGTAACATTTTTGAAGATGTTCAAACCAAAGAGGGAGAGAGTGTGTCTGCGTCTGTATGTAAAGATTCCTTGTGAAATCTGACAGACACCTCACCATACCCGACTGAAAGCAATTGTACTTAACTATTATCCAGAAAATAAATTTTTTTTGGGGGGGGGGGTATAACACCCCGACCCCCAGTGAAGCTACGCCACCGCCCCAACTGTGCTCAAACACTGAAGCTCGTTTTCTTGAGTGCACTGTTGTGCTCAAAAAGTGAAGCTCATTTTCTTAGAAGTGAACTGTGAGGGACCGTACTATGCTCAAACATTGAGGCTCATTTTCTTTGAGTGCTCTGTGAGGGACTGAGTTCAAAACGTGAAACTCATACGCCTCGATTGCACTGTGATGGATGAAAACGGATTTCTACTTCAAATTTGTTTTTCTCTGTTCTTTGAATTTCTTCTAAGCATATTCCTAGCTAAGGAACGCGGGTATACTGCCAAGTGACTATGAAGAGAGTCCAGAGTCGCAAGACAAGGACACCTCGCACAAAAAGACACTCGTGGGGAAATACTAGGCAGAATGACTAGCCGAGACTCACGAGACTGTGCAGGCGCTGCAAATATTTGAGAACTTTCCTTTTTTTAACTAAAGAGAAAGTTGCACCCGAGCTCTTGGCAGTGTGAGTAAGGGCACGGTTTCCTCATGAACTTTTATACATAAAGCAGAGTCTGAATTCGATGCCCTGCTGCTGAGTGCGGAGCTAATGCAAGACTTTAAAAGACGCAACATTTATTGAGCAGGTCCTCATACGACTTGTGATTGAAGCGAAATGAAACTCCATCACAGTTCATTTGTTGCATGCGCAGTTTTAGTAGCTGATACCTTTTTTAGGTCTCTCCTGGCGTTGGCAGCGTGCATGCGCTGCTCTCGCCATGCGAAGGCCTCTTGGGATCGATACAGTTTCCAAAGTGTGCTTTCAGCTCCGCCCGTTATTCTGGTTGGTTCGCGTCATAACGTATGCTAAACGGAGTGGGCTGATTGTAAGTGAGGCTTTTTAGCCCCTCCTGGTTACCACCCTGTCCACTTTTAGCCCAGCCCACAGGGACTGGATGGTTTACTGGCGTAGTTACACAGTCTTCTTTAAAAGCCTGGAAGCACCCTTTGTTTTTCATTGTCATCGCGGGCAGCTTAAATTGCACAAGCGCGGTCCGCTTCGGCCGCGCTTGTAACATTGTGACTTCTTTAAAGAGCTTGTTTAAATATGCTCCGTCCTCGCTTCACGGCTGGCCGCGGCACTTTCCATTACAGTGGAACCGGTTTGTTGTATTTACTGTAAAGTATTTTTACACGGTAGGCGTTATGTAGACTGTGAGCACTACTTTCGTTATTCCGTTTCTATTACTGCAGGAACGACTGCTTTGGTGCCTTCTTTTACCCCCCTCCCTCTTCCCTACCTTCCCCCGCTCCCGTTGTCCGTGCTTTGTTAATCACCCCACCCTCCCGCTTGTATCTCCGTGTTGGGCAACCCTCCTACCCGCACTTCCATGTTGTTTGGCTGGGATGTGCGATCTTGCGAGAGGCGCGTTAATTTCATAACATTCAGGTGCCCCTGGGGCACCCCCAGACTGACTTTGCAAGTGTCAGGGGCCGTGGAGCATGCCAGGCGATGGGGCTGCTGCTGTGCCATGCGCCATCGCTGCTGCTATGAAGGTGCTGCCAGCGCTCCTTTCAGAACCCAGCCATCACGGGCCCCTCCATGCCCCCTCGCTGACACTGCTGAGGATCACACCTCCAGAGCAGCGCCGGCATCTCCCTCAGCCATCATGGGCCCCTCCATGCCTCTCGCTGACTCACTGCTGAGGATCACAACTCCAGAGCAGCGCCGGCATCTCTCCCAGCCATCATGGGCCCCTCAATGCCCGCTCGCAGACTCGCTATTGAGGATCACACCTCTGGAGCAGCGCCGGCATCTCCCCCAGCCCTACCAGCATGTCAGCGCCCAGCAGATCAAGTGGTCTGTGGTGCCGAATACACCGGGAAATAAACAAATGGACACAGGGGTTACATTTCTCCTCAGGCTCTAGGTCTCGTGAACATAGAGTGACTTCACTGCTCTGTGAATTATGTCTTGTTTCACTTCGCCCCAAAAAATAAAGTTTAAAACTTTTTTAAAGTATTGTATGCTGGCAATGTTGAGAGCTTGCGGCGTGTGTAATTTTAATGTGAAACGATGCAACATTCATGTTTATGCTTGAGAATAGCTGATTTCATAAGCATAAACTATCAACTAAACGTGCACAGCAACACTACATGAGGTAATTACCGTCTTTTGAGAACTTAGACAACTATTTAGAGAATGGGAAAACGGGAATAATGCAATCGGTCTCGCCTTTCATTAAGTTATCCATTTGCTTTGCTATACAATACCATTAACAAAACAAATGGGTTTAACTTAATCAAAGGCGAGACCTCTTGCATTTTCAATGCTTGTTCTACACTGTTTGAGCTGTATTTTATGGTGGCATGGAGCACGGGTTTCCCATGTGCACAAATCTAATGTGCTCTGGGAATCCCTCCTTGAGTGACAGTCATGTCAACGGGGTTGCGTGACTGTCTCCGAGCAGCTGAGCCGAGGCTGGACGATTTCCACCTGTGAGAAGCCCGGGGAGGTTGCAGTAAGCCTCTCGGTGCAGGGGGGTTGCTGCAGTGTGTCACGTGCGCCCGAGAGTCACCAATAGCAACTATACTCCGAGGCAGGTACCACTGTGGTATGCCCCAGGGCTACACGTTAGAACTGGGATATGTCAAGCAGCACGAATGGGACTATAGGTTTATAGCATTATTTATCTGAGCTTTTACTAATATAATGCGTACATTTATAGAAACTTAAACATAACTCCAGATGGGGCTATGAGAGGTGTATTACTGTTAGAAGTGTAGGGAAACGAAGGAGGGGGGGGGGGGGGGACACACCGCGTCTGAAAGATAAAGTGTGATGCGTATCACTGAAATAAAAAGGCGACCGTGACCATCACACGGAGTTGTGAGGAGTGGTATTTGCATATGTTTTGCTTCATTTAAACCTCACACATTTACGATTTTTCCCTGAAAGCGGAAGACACCTGGTAAAACCGAGTGTTTTTCTGAACACATTTTGCATCTGTGAAAAGTAGGTGCATAATGTGTGGGGAAAATAGACAGGAAAAGCGAATATGAACCTGGTAATGCAGGAACCCGCACGTTATTCCAAATTGCGGGCATAACAATCCTGATAACTGGTGGGTGGGATGGAGATGCCCCTCGGACTCGGTGGCACTGGGCCTGGTACAAACACTGGGTTTTAATGTCCATCTCAGATTGAGGACCTTGTAGAACTTGGAAATTGTGTGACTATGGGCCAACCACTTTTGACCCTTTGTACCTCATATTGAAAATATGTTTCGAGGAAAAAACACAGGTTTGCAGTGTACTGTCCCAAATCCCAATTGCAGTCGACCACCTCCACCCCCAACACAATTTGTTTTTTTGTGATATAGTCTAAACTGACCACTATGTTATGTGCAACACCTCATCCCTGAGATGTTTCTGCTACAATATACTTTGTTCTTTGTAAAGAGCTGCACAGTAAAAAGTACAGGGGGGTGGCTGGTTTAATGGTACAGAAATTCCATGCAGTTGTAGACAGCCCCTTCAAAATTCACCAAAAACTCTTGCACTAGCCCTGTGCAGTGGGCAACGTGGACAACTGTAAAATGGCTGCATCAGTCTTCACTGCTGGTCTACGCAGAAGCTCGAGGGTGTGCACGAAGCAGTGCTTAATTTGTGTAGGTGGTGGGTACTGGCACTGGTTTTTGGGCCTTTAGACTCATTTCTCATCATCAGACATTGGCCCAGAGGAAGAGGAAGAAAAGAACAAAATGGAGAAAGAAGGAAGACATGAAATATTGCAAAATGGTGACAAAGGGGGCGGCACAGAAGAAAAATCACCAGCGAGGGTGAGTTAAAGAGAAATGAAGTGTAGGGAGGTGGAATAATGAGGCCTGTCATGAAATTAAAAGTACGTTGTTTTGGTAATCTGCAACCCTGTCATTTGACAGCAGTGGGCCACTAAGGAAAACTGTGTCCCTTTCTTTTTCTTTTTCTTTCTTTCTTTTTATTTAATACAAATTAACAAGTGTCATTGGGTGTTGTCATACCCTACTCTCAGTGATTATAGATGCTCTGACATTTTTATTAACAGAGTGAGTTGACAGTTGATGGGTAATTATCATTGAACACGGCCTTTGATGAAGTACTGCCATGTTCCCGCTATTACCTACCCGTAAGTCTTCCCCGCCACAGAAATGATGTAGTGAGCTTCAGCTCCCCCACAGAACCCTCCAAAAAACAATAAATGACATATCGAAACCAATATCACAAAAAGAGCCCGCACAGCAGAACTTTTTACCGGGCACCTGGGTCATAACCTCACCCCACTTACCTGTGACTTGGTTGAAGAGTGTGCAAAGCAGAACCAAAAAAACAGGATGTGGGGTGGGTCGTGCCCCCTCTTATGGGAGATCAGGGGTGAAGGAGGTTGGCCATGTTAGGGAGGGAGGGAGGAGGTTAGGGTGCTAAGTTGCTTGGAGGGTTCTAAGGGGGAGCTAAAGCTCACTACGTCATCGGAGTAATGAAGATTACCAGTAAGTAACCGGGGCATTACCCTAAATAGGGGCGGGCTAGGCGAATTTTGTTACTGTTTCACTGCGTTCTCTGTGTTTTGTGATTTGTTTTCTCATTTTCCGTGTTTCAATCTCCCTCCTTCAATTCTTGGTCTGTCTCCTGTGCCTTCTCTTGTACATGCACTTGTTCTAACACCTGCGTGTGCTCTGACTCCTGTTCTTGTTCTTACCACTGTGCTTGCTCTGTATCCAGTACTTGTTCTAACACCCTCTCTTGTTCTGTCTTCTGTACTTGTTTTACACGTGTGGTTGCTCTGACTCCTGTGGTTACTACAATACCTGCACTTGTTCTGGCGTGTGTGCTTGTTTTACACCTGTGCTTGTTCCTATACATATGCTTGCTCTGATTTCTCTGTATTTCGACCTGGACCTCGAAATACTTCAGTATCAAGAAGACTTGTTTCCTTTGCATTTATGTCTTTCATCTAAATATTCTGAGTAACATATTTCCTCTATTCATTTGTTGTAAATGTCCTCCCTCGTGGTAGCCTACACACTTGCACTTTTTACATATATTTTTCGTGCGCATTCTTGCCTCCTGCTCTGACGTGTGCATTCGTGTTCTTCCTGATATGATTTCCTGTTTCTTTGCCTTAACACTGACCAAGATCTTGAAAACAACCCTTCCAGCATCCACGGAAAATAAAGGGATTTGAAATACTTTTCATTCCTTCAAGGGACAACTTGTCGCGGGTTCCTTTATCTCGATTTGAACCCCTGACCACATGGTCATCGGAGGTGCTGCACGTGGGGCTTGCCCCCCTCCCCCCCAGCTCCCTTATCACCCTCTTCAGGGACTTTTTTTCACCGACTGCCCATCTCCTGTCTACCAACATACACACACACAGATTAGTCTAGATGGACTAAGAGAGGTTGTAAGTCATTGTGCACAGGCATCCAATACATTTAAAGCCGCAATAATGACATTCTAAAGAAGCGAATGATTTGACAGGGGTCAGCAGAGTAGAATAAAAGTCCTTCCAGGGTGATGGATTGTAGTTTTCTCCACACAGTGTAACTATCTGGGGTTGTTAGCAAGTAGTGCAAAAAAATAAATAAATTGATGGACGGATTGCTGAAACAATGTCAAACATTCAAACCCAGTACAGAGATCTGGACCTAAAGCCATCATGTTTTTTGCACACCATGCCCTTCCAGATTAGACCCAGCCATATGCAAATCAGTCTTGACACTGCTCCCCATGGGAACAGTACAGCCCGAACTGCCAAGCCAGGTCCTACCTTGACCGGAAACAAGCATCTTAGGAACGTTTTCAGTGCATCACCCCTCATCAGCCTGGCTAGCTTGAATCCAGTGGCAAAGTCAGGATGGGACCCATGTCAGGGCATACCTTTCCCACTTGGGATGTCAAATGCAAAAAGAACAATTGATGGACGGAATGCTGAAACAATGTCAAACATTCAACCCCAGTAAAGAGATCTGGGCCTGAATCCACACCACACCAGGCCATTCCAGTTTCGACCCAGCCATGGGCCAAGGGCATGCCCAGACGTGGATCCCTTGCTTGCTGTGACACTGGATTCAAGCTAGCCTGGTTGGTGAGGGATGATACTCCGAAACCAGTCCCAGGATGCTTGTTTCCCGGAGGACCTGGCCTGGCAGTTCGGGCTGGACTGTACCCATGAGGAGCAGGGTCAAGACTGATTTGCATACGGCTGGGTCCAAACTGGGATGGCATATGAGCAAAAGAACAACAGATGAAACCAATTTCTTGACTGGGGCGAGGGGTTGAAAAGTTTCAGCACTCCGTCCATCATCTTGTGTTTGCTACGTTCGCCTTAAGTGGCCAAGGGTATGCCCAGATTTGGGTCCCTTGCTCGCCGTGCCACTGAATTCAAGCTAGCCTGGCTCATGAGGGGTGATATCCCGAAACCGGTCCCAGAATGCTTGTTTCTTGTCCAGGTAGGACCTGGCCTGATTTGTATATGGCTGGGTCCAAACTGGCACTGAGTGTTCTGTGCTGCTGACCTGGTGGGGCAGACCTTCACACTCCCGGGCTTCGGCTCCCACTCTTCCTTCTCTGGGTGTCTTGAGCGGGCGGTTTCATCACCTCCGGGTTCTGTATACGTCCAGTGGCTTCCCCTGATTATTAGTTCTACGGTTCTATATGCATATGGTGTGCTTGCTGTATCGCGTTTGAATGTTGAAAACCCTAATAAAGAAATGTTGTAAAAAAAAAGAAACCTATTGTCAGATGCCTGGCCCAGCAAGATCTGCATCACCCGAGGAATAGCTTTGCTGTCAGGTGCCTGAGTCTGTGAAATCTATGTAACCAGAGAGGTAGCTTTACTGTCAATAGAGCCTGTAAGGTCTCTGTACCCTGCATGGCAGCTTTGCTGGTAGATACCAGAGTCGCCCGGTCTCTGTAACATGAAGGTGAACCTTATTGGCTTGTAGGATCTCCGTAAACTGAGGGAGAGCTTTGTTTGTTGCCACAAACTATAAAATATGTGTAACTTAAAGGGTGGTTCCGAGATCTGGACCGGTGAAATCTGTGTAAAATGAGGGATTGTCCTGCTGTGTGAATTCTGAGCCTGTTCAGTGTCTGTAACCCCTGTGGCAGCTCTGAGGTTTGCTGTCTGAGTTTGTAATATGTGTAAGCCAAGGATTACAAAGGCAGTATGGAAAGTGTCTTGGATACTTTACACACTGCGGCAGCGCGCCGGTAAAAACAATAACCTGTGGCTAATAAGTAACGTGCACCTAGTCTGGAACCTTCAGGCAAGATTGGAGCACGTATCTATGTACAACAACATTGCAATATGATAAGCAAGAAGAACATAAATACAGTTTCAAAGCTACATTCGCCGTTGTGTCCTATTATCCATATCTGAATTGTACAATCAACTGTCCAGTCAGGTCCTACAGTATGCATCTGTGACATTCTAACCAACTGGCAAAGGAGGGCATATTGTACTGTTCCTATTTCGGGTGTAGCTGTTTGCGGGTGTGGGGCTAAGATCTTGGTACGCAACTGTGTGAGGATGGTGCTTTGAGCCGATATACATAGGCGCAGATATGCCCTGATTATGTGGCATGTCGGGAGGGGGATGGGAAGGGGGGGGGGAGGTCGTTCAAGGATGACCAGGGAGAGGAGGGGCCATAATTAAGTGGTAAAAACCTCTTTTCATGGTGTGTAGCCTTCTTAGTGGGCCAAAACAGCAAGCCAGCCTTAAGAGGCCTTTATATCAGGCGAGGCGCATGCTAATTTCAACTCAATTACCGTGAGATTTGCTTTCCAATCGGGGGATTAGGAGTAATTGGGTGGCCCAGTACTTTACCACCAGATATCTCGAGTTTTGCCACCAGGGCCTTGTGGAGATCTGCGAGCCATGATTGAATGGAGGGGGCCGTGTGTGATTTCGAGGACACAGCAAGTCTGCGTTTGGCTAACACCAGTGCTAGGTCTAGAAATTTGTTTGGGGTTTTTTGCTTTGCTTTGCGTAAAGTGATACCCAGCAGGAAGTGCGAACTGTGTGATGTGATTGTTGTGCCCATGGCCTCCGTGTGCATCTCTGCCACCACTGTCCAGTACAGTGACAGTTGTGTACAAAATCCCATACCATACGGAGAAATGTGGTCTCTGCTGACATCGAGGGCAGACATACAATGTGGGGGCTAAATATGTATGGTGGAGGTAATTGAATTTTGAATTTTGTATACTTTAGCCTAGCATTTGTTGAGACGATCGTCGGAGCTCCTAGACTTTATAGCTTTATAGCTGTATAGCTGGCACGTGAGAGATGCATATAATAACAAGCATTGGCATAGCCAATAGGTCTCGCCTTTGGGACCTTTTCAGTATTTAGTAATGCAGCACAATATCATTGGTACAACAGCATCAACTGTTGCATGGCTAAACACTTATAAGGTCCCAAAGGCGAGACCTATTGGCTATGCCAATGCTTGTTTTGTTATGGGGGGGGGCATAAATAACAGGAGGCTGAAGGTCAGTCAGTCAGTCAGTTAGTTAGTCAGTTAGTGAGAGTGAGTGAGAGAGTGAGAGAGTCAGTCAGTGAGAGAGTGAGAGAGTCAGTCAGTCAGTGAGAGAGTGAGAGTCAGTTAGTCACTGAGAGAGTGAGAGTCAGTGAGAGAGTGAGAGAGTCAGTCAGTGAGAGAGTGAGAGAGTCAGTCAGCGAGAGTCAGTCAGTGAAAGAGTCAGTCAGTCAGTGAGAGAGTCAGTCAGTCAGTGAGAGTGACAGAGTCAATCAGTGAGAGTGAGAGTGAGAGTCAGTCAGTGAGAGTGAATGAGAGTGAGAGAGTGAGTCAGTGAGTGAGTGAAAGAGAGTGAGTCAGTGGGATAATCAGTCAGTGAGAGTGAATCAGTCTTTTAGCGAGAGTCAATCAGTCTTTTAGCGAGAGTCAGTCAGTCAGTGAAAGAGAGTCAGTCAGTGAGAGAGAGTCAGTGAGAGAGTCGGTGAGAGAGAGTCAGTCAGTGAGAGAGAGTCAGTCAGTGAAAGAGAGTCAATCAGATAGTGAGAGTCAGTCAGTCAGTGAGAGAGAGTGGGAGAGTCAGTCAGTGAGAGAGTAAGAGAGTCTGTCAGTGAGAGTGAGTCAGTCAGTCAGTCATTGAGAGTGAGTATGTCAGTCAGTGAGAGAGAGTGGGTGAGTCTGTCAGTGAGAGTCTGTCAGTGAGAGTCTGTCAGTGAGAGTGAGTTAGTGAGAGTGAGTGAGTCAGTGAGAGAGGGTGGGAGAGTCAGTCAGTGAGAGAGAGAGTGGAAGAGTCAGACTCTCACTGACAGACTCTCTCTCTCACTGACTGTCAGTGAGAGTCTGTCAGTGAGAGTGAGTCAGTGAGAGTGAGTCAGTCAGTGAGAGAGAGTGGGAGAGTCTGTCAGTGAGAGTCTGTCAGTGAGAGTGAGTCAGTGAGAGTGAGTGAGTCAGTCAGTGAGAGAGAGTGGGAGAGTCAGTCAGTGAGAGTGAGTGAGTCAGTCAGTGAGAGAGAGTGGGAGAGTCAGTCAGTGAGAGAGAGTGGGAGAGTCAGTCAGTGAGAGTGAGTCAGTCAGTGAGAGAGAGTGGGGGAGTCAGTCAGTGAGAGAGAGTGGGAGAGTCAGTCAGTGAGAGTCTGTCAGTGAGAGTGAGTCAGTCAGTGAGAGCATGTCAGTGAGAGTGAGTGCGTCAGTCAGTCAGTGAGAGAGTGGGAGAGTCAGTGAGAGTCTGTCAGTGAGAGTGAGTGAGTCAGTCAGTGAGAGTCTGTTAGTGAGAGTGAATCAGTCAGTAAGTGAGAGTGAGTCAGTCAGTCAGTGAGAGAGAGTGGGAGAGTCAGTCAGTGAGAGTGAGTGAGTCAGTCAGTGAGAGAGAGTGGGAGAGTCAGTCAGTGAGAGAGTGGAAGAGTCAGTCAGTCAGTGAGAGAGAGTGAGTCAGTCACTCAGTGAGTGTCTGTCAGTGAGAGTGAGTCAGTGAGTCTGTCAGTGAGAGTGAGTCAGTCAGTGAGTGAGAGTGGGAGAGTCTGTCAGTGAGAGTCTGTCAGTGAGAGTCTGTCAGTGAGTCTGTCAGTGAGAGTGAGTCCGTGAGAGTCAGTCAGTGAGAGTGAGTGAGTCAGTCAGTGAGAGTGAGTGAGTCAGTCAGTCAGTGAGAGTGAGTCAGTGAGAGTGAGTCAGTGAGAGTGAGTCAGTGAGAGTGAGTCAGTGAGAGAGTCTGTCAGTGAGAGAGTCTGTCAGTGAGAGAGTCTGTCAGTGAGAGAGTCTGTCAGTGAGAGTCTGTCTGTGAGTCTGTCTGTGAGTCTGTCTGTGAGTCAGTCAGAGTGAGTCAGTCAGTGAGAGAGAGTGGGAGAGTCTGTCAGTGAGAGTCTGTCAGTGAGAGTCTGTCACTGAGAGTCTGTCAGTGAGTCTGTCAGTGAGAGTGAGTCCGTGAGAGTCAGTCAGTCAATGAGAGTGAGTCAGTCAGTGAGAGAGAGTGAGTCAGTCAGTGAGAGAGAGTGGGAGAGTCAGTCACTGAGAGAGAGTGGGAGAGTCTGTCAGTGAGAGTCTGTCAGTGAAAGTGAGTCAGTCAGTAAGAGTATGTCAGTGAGAGTGAGTGCATCAGTCAGTCAGTGAGAGAGTGGGAGAGTCATTCAGTGAGTCTGTCAGTGAGAGTGAGTCAGTCAGTGAGAGTCTGTTAGTGAGAGTGAGTCAGTTAGTCAGTGAGAGTGAGTGAGTCAGTGAGAGTGAGTCAGTTAGTCAGTGAGAGAGTCAGTGAGGGTCTGTCAGTGAGAGTCTGTCAGCCAGTGATAGTCTGTCAGTGAGAGTGAGTCAGTCAGTGAGGGTCTGTCAGTGAGAGTGAGTGAGTCAGTCAGTCAGTGAGAGAGTCTGTCAGTGAGAGTGAGTCAGTCACTGAGAATCTGTTAGTGAGAGTCAGTCAGTCAGTCAGTGAGAGTGAGAGTCAGTGAGAGTCTGTCAGTGAGAGTGAGTCAGTCAGTGAGAGTGAGTCAGTCAGTGAGAGTGAGTCAGTCAGTGAGAGTGAGTCTGTCAGTCAGTGAGAGTGAGTGAGGGAGCGAGAGTGGGAGAGTCTGTCAGTGAGAGACTGTCAGTCAGTGAGAGTTTGTCAGTGAGAGAGAGTGGGTCAGTCAGTCAGTGAGAGAGAGTGAGTGAGTCAGTGAGAGTGAGTCAGTGAGTGAGAGTGAGTCTGTCAATGAGTGAGAGTGAGTCAGACAGTGAGTGAGAGAGAGTGGGAGAGTCTGTCAGTGAGATTGAGTCAGTCAGTGAGAGTATGTTAGTGAGAGTGAGTGAGTTAGTCAGTGAGAGTGAGTGAGTCAGTGAGAGAGAGTGGGAGAGTCAGTGAGAGTGAGTGAGTGAGAGTGAGTCAGTCAGTGAGTGAGAGAGAGTGGAAGAGTCTGTCAGTGAGAGTCTGTCAGTCAGTGAGAGTCTGTCAGTGAGAGTGGGTCAGTGAGAGTGGGTCAGTGAGACTGAGTGAGTCATTCAGTGAGACTGAGTGAGTGAGTCAGTGAGTCAGTGAGAGTGAGTGAGTCAGTCAGTGAGTGAGAGTGAGTGGGAGAGTCAGTCAGTGAGTGAGAGGGAGAGTCTGTCCGTGATAGTTTGTCAGTGAGAGGGAGTGAGTGAGAGAGAGTGGGGGAGTCAGTCAGTGAGAGTGGGAGAGTCTGTCAGTCCAAGTGAGAGTCAGTGAGAGTGAGAGAGTCAGTGTGAGTGAGAGTCAGTGAGAGTGTGAATGTGAGTGAGAGTGTCAGTGTCAGTGAGAGTGTGAGTGAGAGTCTTTGAAAGTGTCAGTGAGAGTGTGAGAGAGTGAGATTCTGTGAGAGTGTCAGTGAAAGTGTGATAGTCAGTGAGAGTGAATCAGCCATTAATGCAAGGCATTTGCAGTTAGGGTGAGTACTCTAAAGCTCAACTTTAATTGTGACAATGGTTCGAATATAAAACCCGTACATGTTTGCAGAGTTTAACGATTTGTGGCTATTCCTAATGCTCTGAGGATACTACATTATTATATGGAAATAAATACATGCAGAACAAATAAAAGAAACAATTATAGTGAATACTTGAATCCGCATCTTCTGTAAACCTGTAATTTCCCATCTTTGAAAAGAGCACAAGCAGCAGCTGTTTTAAAGCACTCGTGTTTGTGCTCGTCATTGCTACTTTTTATTAATCGATTTCATTTTAAAGTAATTCAATTAACATAGAGAGACAGCACATCGGGTAAGGATTACAATGCACCTCAGAAAACACGTTAAACTCTTATCTCATTAAGCCCGGGAGTGGTGCGTGCGTGCACGCGCATGTGCGTAGTCTTCACTTTTTCAAGCACTGCACTCGTGCTTGTGGTGTGGCAGTGAGAGTCTGTCAGTGAGAGTCAGTCAGTGAGAGTGAGTTAGTCAGTGAGTGAGAGAGAGTGGGAGAGTCAGTCAGTCAGTGAGTGAGAGAGAGTGGGAGAGTCTGCCAGTGAGAGTTTACCAGTGAGAGTCTGTCAGTGAGAGTGAGTCAGTCAGTCAGTCAGTGCGAGAGAGTGAGGGAGTCAGTTAGTGAGAGAGTGGGAGAGTGAGTCAGTGAAAGTCTGTCAGTGAGAGTGAGTCAGTGAGAGTTTGTCAGTGAGAGTGAGTGAGTCAATCTGTCAGTGAGAGTCTGTCAATGAGTCTGTCAGTGAGAGTGAGTGAGTGAGAGTGGGAGAGTCAGTCAGTGAGAGAGTGAGAGTGGGAGAGTCTGTCAGTGAGAGTGAGAGTCAGTGTGAGTGAGAGAGTCAGTGTGAGTGAGAGTGTGAGTGTGAGTGAGAGTGTCAGTGAGAGTGTGAGAGAGTGAGAGTCTGTGAGAGTGTGTGTGAGAGAGTGAGAGTCTGTGAGAGTGTCAGAGAGAGTGTGATAGTCAGCGAGAGTAGGTCAGCCATTAATGCAAGGCATTTGCAGTTAGGGTGAGTACTCTAAAGTTCAACTTTCATTGTGACAATGGTTCGAATATAAAACCCGTACATGTTTGCAGAGTTTAACGATTTGTGGCTATTCCTAATGCTCTGAGGATACTACATTATTATATGCAAATAAATACATGCAGAACAAATAAAAGAAACAATTATAGTGAAGACTTGAATCCGCATGTTCTGAAAACCTGTAATTTCCCATCTTTGAAAAGAGCACAAGCAGCAGCTGTTTTAAAGCACTCGTGCTCGTCATTGCTACTTTATATTTATCGATTTAATTTTAAAGTAATTCATTTAGGATAGAGAGACAGCACATCGGGTAAGGATTACAACGCACCTGAGAAAACACGTTAAACTCTTATCTTATCAAGCCCGGGAGAGGTGCGTGTGTGCGTGCGCATGTGCGCAGGCTTCACTTTTTCAAACACTGCACTCGTGCTTGTGGCGCGCCGCAGCGCGCTCCCGCAAGGTGGATGCCGCCACAAGCACAAGTGCAGTGCTTGAAAAAGTGAAGACTGACGGTTAAAGGCCCTCCTAGGCAGTGCATGCGCGCTGCGTAGGCGATACCTAAAAAGGAGCCCAGGGATAGTCGTCCACAAGATTTTCTAATGCACAGAGGATTGAGTCGGAGAACAGTTCCCCCCCATCTGGTAACTCCATCCCTTGTCCATTCCGCCGCTTCCGGGCATGGAGCAGATGTAGCGCAGTCCAGCGTCACCCAGAGTGGCAGTTCAGGAGCATGGGGGTAGAGATTGTTTCTTGATCAAATAGCAGGACCAGCAGAAGTGGGCCGTAGTCATAATTAAGATGTTCCTTTCTCCCCTTGGGATTATGGCCTCGGCCCCTATCAGCCAAGAATTTCCCCTACCTGAAAGTATTTCTCCTGGCGTAGGAACTTGGATTAGCATTCAGTGTTTATTAGGATGCAAAACATTTCGAACATGCATTAGTAAAGAAATTTGATCTGACTTTGCCATGCTGGTGTGATTGTTATTTTAATTCTTTTCTGCAAGCAAATGCCACAAAACTAAAAAGAAGAAAACAAATGCCACCACCGAAATGCAGCCATGGCCCATGCAGGTAAGAGCAGTGGGGCGGTGGGGCCCGGTGGGGTGTTGGGGGGGATTTTGAAGGACGATTACAAGGGAAAATTAAATAGATAATTAATATTCTCTCGTCATCGTCCGTCGAAATCACCGCGCCTCACCGCCCCACTGCTCTCACCAGCACGAGCCGCGGCTGCCTTAATGTGTTAGCCACATGCTTGCAATAAAAAACAAACATTTGCAATGCAATAGGTCTCGCATTTACGCGAGTTTGAGCTATTGACATTGCAAATGACAATGCCTTTTATTCTTGTTTTTGAAACATTTAAATAAAAGGCATTGTCATTTGCAATGTCAATAGCTCAAACTCGCATAAATGCGAGACCTATTGCATTGCAAATGCTAACGGCTGTCCTGCAGTTCCCCCGGGGCAAAAGCAGGCATCCACTTCTGTGAGGACAGCTGATCTGAGCAAAAAGACAGAAGTGGATGCCTGCTTCTGCCCCGGGGGGACTGACATAAAAAAAAAAAAACTTGAAGTGGCATTTTGTTGCTATGGCAACAAAATGGCGTGGGACTGTCCACACAGTCCCACAGACACGTGCATGCTGTTTGCAAAGATGGCTGCCATCTTTGTCCTTTGCAGACGCGTGCATGAGAGCCCTCGCAGAATTGATTACAAAAGGTGCTCTCCTGGCTAGGGCAGCGCATGCGCTGCTTTCGCCAGGTGAGACCTAATTAAACTAAGCATAATTAACCATCAAACATAATTTCAATAGAGATAGGGTTCTTCCTAGCAGGCAGGTGTATATAGTGCAGGTATTGAAATTCTTTTTAGTTTCAATGCACATCACAAGAAAATATAATACTTGTTGGCCTAAAGAAATTAACTGTTGCTTTGAATTACAGTAACTTGAAAGCACATTATAAATATGTAAGGATAATTAAAAAATAAAAACGTATAGCAAGAGAAAAAAACATTGCAAAGTAAAGTATTGACCCGCCATCCCTGGCACTGAAGTACACTTCTTTGAAGGCAGATGTGCACAAGTGAACCAGACAAAATGCTGTGAAACACTGAAAGACAAGTTCCAGTGCTTAATTTGAGCGAGTGGTTTCCAATGCTCAGCACCGGCACTTATTTTACAGAGCCGGGTCTACAGATTTTTTTCTCCAGTTAGGGGTGGTTCTAAATTCTAAAGGAAATGAAAGATGTACCTCGCAGGATGAGCTGCTTGGTATATCTTCAGGCTGGCCCACGTTGATCCAGGAACTAGGCAATGCGTATGATTATGTAATCACGCCTGTCACGATGACCCGAGGAAGTCCTGTTATCATCTCACTAGTCTAGTCTCACGCATTCGTCACTGCTCCTGGTTCACCCTATCCCTGCCTTTGTTGTAGCCTCCCATTGGATAATTGTGGCTGAGGGCTGGGTCATGGCTGAGTTGGAGAGAGGCAGTTTTGGAAAGAGTAGGACGAATTTGGCGATTACGGCTTGTGCAATAATTTAAACAACCGGAAAAACAGACTTTGCACTTGATGCCAAACCAGTCCAGCTCAGTGGCGTAGCTTGGGGAGGGGGGGCGGTCCGCCCCACACGGCACTATTTTGGGGGCGGCGGCCTTTATAATTTATTCGGGGACACTCACTGACTGACACCGCAGTAGTGTCAGGGTCCCCAAATAAATTATAAAGGCCGTTGCCAGTGCTGCGCGGCTCCCGTGTGAAGAGCATGCGCACCTTGTAAATGCTGCCTGCAGTGCAGCATGCGCGTCTTACGCCGTTTGTGGTTGTCAGTGGTCCTGTCCCAGGGCCGTCAATCTTGTAGCGCTACCAATGACGGCCCTGGGCACAATGTTTGGCCAGCCCTTGCGCGAGTCACGCGCTCCACCACCACGCACGCGCTCACCTCTCGTGAGCGGCCACCAGCACGACTATCACTGCAGGCGGGACAGACCCGGACGGCAAAATCAAATTGCCGTGGCCCGCTGTAACTCACGGCCTGAACCTGCCTGCAGCCAGCCTTGCGTGCACCTATGGAGAGTGCAGACCGGAGTCGATGTCTTCAATTATATACGCTGAATTTAAGTGCAAGGCCAGAATTGGTTGAGTCTTGGTTAACCTGCGCGGCTCCGCAAATGTATTCAAATATGGTGCTTGCAGCGTTACGCCTGCTGCGTGCCGCTCGCACCGGCCCGACCGGGTCCTATCATCAGCCGTTTTCCTTAAACCCCCTCAATTTAATAATGCCAGACCCGAGGGAGTCTAAGAGAAATCAAGTGAGTGACCTGGGGGCAGCGGCCGCCAGGACATTGTCTGCGTGTCACTAGATGGCCCTGCCCGCCCGAAGACTCACCGGCCTGCCATCATGGAGGGTGACTGTTAAATGAGATGGCCGGCAAACCCGAATTACCACAGCGCGCAAAAGCGGCCTAATTGAGCCTGCAGCCACTGCCTTGAGAGACGGTGTGTCATCAAGCAATTCTTGGAGCGCCACCGCCACACTCCTCTGGACTTTGCGACCACTGCCCAAGTAAGTGCCATCAGCCTCTCTGATTTACACAATAAATGGCAGCGTGCGGCACGGTCAGACAGCAAGATCATTGTGAGGTGATTATGTTTGAACTCTTTCTCAGTCAGTGAACAATGATATCTGGCGCCCTATGTCTTTGGCACGTTCAAAATTTCCAATATCCTGTGGCCAAAATAGAAACGCTTTTTGAAGTTTTAATAATGGTCATTAGGATACTGATGATATCATTTGAATTGACCTTTGTACATTACAAGCGCATAACCACGACGACACAACACACACATCTCTTCAATCAGCCATAACCCTCACACCATATAAGCATCTAGATTTAGACAAAAAAAAATAGTATGGGTGAGATAGCTTGGTGGGTTAAAGCATGTGCGTGCCTGAGTGTGTTAGTACTAAGGTGACACTGCAGTCTATTTTCAGTTTCAAATATCCTGCTGGCTTGGGCCCCCAGTTGCTATTTTCAAATGTGTGCTCTATTTCTTGCAGTACACCAGGCACTGCAAATCATTTCAGTTTCATAACTACCTATGAAACCACTTCAGCTGTTGTCAGGGGAGATGTGCTTCAAATAACATTTTGCTAGACTGGAATACCCACAAAAGAGTCATTGTGTGGTATAATATTTGTCTGGTGTAAAGTGCTCTGGCACCCTACATTGGTATGAGCAGCACTAGAAAACAAATGAACAATTTGTGAGAGAGGGGCTGAAAGATGTTAGAGTGCTTTACAAATAAAGATATAAGGCATATAAATGATACCACACAATGGCGTTGGGCCATATATGATAGACAAAGAGCATAAAAATAGAAATTACAGCAGTCACAAATATTGAGTAACAGCAAAGCCACAGGTAATTTGCAGCAGTTTTCAGATCTTCTTAGAGTTTCTTGTTGCTCAAATGGGTGCAATTTCCTATATTTATATGCTTCAGTCGTCTTCATTACTTGATTTTGCTCGCGCAGAAGTGTCACTCATAGTCATTGAAATGTCACTCATATTTACATTGAAATTATGTCACACATAATTGGAGAAGTGTGGCTCAATGATTAGAGCAGCAGACCCTGATACAGAGAACTAGCCCGGGACCAGGGTTCAATTCCCCGCCTCAGCGGGTCTTGGGCTCAAAAATTCCACGGACCTGATAATTCTTGCCTCGGTGCCATTCCAATCATGGAGTCCCACTCTGCAACTCTGGGCAATACCTTGCTTAATCTCCACAACGCTAAGGATGCCTGGCCTCCACCTTGGGGGTGCCCAGGAGTGGACGCCTCACAGGGAAAGCCAGGATGGGTTCCACAGCGGTATTTGTACAAGCGCCTTGAGACCCTTGCGGGTGAGTTGTGCGCTATACAAGTATCAATTTACATTTACATAAGCAATCTGAAACCTTGGCAGCTATGGAAGATGTTTAGGGTCTCGTCAGCAGGCACTTGACGTGTATACTTTATTATGGTAAGGCACTGTTTTCATAAATTGATACTGTGACTTACATACTGAGAGGTGCTAAGGGAAAGGTTTGTGTTTTTCCTGAATAGATGTCCCATACAGTGACTGCTTCCTAAATTAATTGTAAAGCACGACCTGTATTATATTTTATTAGCTCTTCTGCTTTTGCATTCACCGTCCTGTAGCACTGAAAATCGCAACATACATTAGTGTCGTTGAGCAACATAATTCAGAAAGTTATTCTTGTCAAATACATGCTCAGAAAGCGATTTAAAACAGTGCACGTTATATTTTATCACCTAAGGCAACTGATGCAGCCCAGCATCAGTCCACAGACATTAGGTACCTGAACTCACTGTCTCTCCAATGCAGCTCTTTTATTCTCTCTCTGTTTGGCTGAAAGTGCTTACCTGTTTATGTGCTACAGTACATTTATATATAGCTTTCTTTGTGCTCATGACATCTCTTCAACATTAGAAATGGGGAATGTCATTTTCTGAATGGCCATTAGTCTAGACACTTTCCACAATATTACCATTAGTCTTTCTGACTTTAATAGTTGTTCCAGGCTTTTGTGTTTAACATTAATGGTACATCCGTCGTCAGCTGGGAAACTGATAAAGAAGTGCTCCTCCTGCCAAAACGTATGGTGGATTAATAAAAAAAATGAAACTGCACACCCCTTTTGTTGCCTATGTCAAACATTAACCCGTCCTCTTTTGGTGTGTCAGTGTCTGCCATGTTTGGATTTTCTCAAAACGGGACATACCATTTTACACACAACACCGCCCCGGCTGGCTGTAACTTATGTGTGCCTCACCCTCACTCCCCTGAGCCTTGCCCGATGCAGAGTGTCTGAGGCGAGTGTCTGAAGCCACTGTCCAATCAGGTTACATGGGCACTAGGGTAGTTCCCTTCCATTTCTGGTGCTTTGCAGCTGTTAGAGTTTATCTTTGCTCAAATGGGAGTAATTTCTGATATTTATGTTTCCCTCGTCTTCATTGCTTGATTTTGCTCGGGAGAAAGTGTCACTCATAGTCATTGAAATGTAACTCATAATTACACTAAAATTATGAAAATGTCACACATAGCAATCTGAAACCTTGGCAGTTATGAGTCGAGTCTGGGGCAGGGGCAGTGGCAGTGCTGGGCGATAGGCTGGAGCAGAACCAACCCCTACAATAGAGACCCTGCCGCCACTGTGGAGTACTGGAGCCTGAGGAAGGTAAGAGCTAAACGGTTGTCACGAAGGGAGGAAAGGATCTTTGGTGAGTGGCAGGGCAGTGGGCACAAGTCCTATAAAAAGAAGTGGGGGGGACTAACCAAGTTAGGCAGTCAGCAAATGTCATGACACGTGCCATCCATAGCTGCCAAGGTTTCAGATTGCTATGTGTGACATGTTCATAATTTCAGTGTGGTTATGAATGACATTTGACACTTTCTTGCGAGCAAAAATCAAGCAATAAAGATGAGGAAACATAAATATCAGAAATTAGACCCATTTGAGCAACGAGAAACTCTCAGAAGATCTAAAACTGCTGCAAACGCCTGCTGCAGCTGACTATAATTAAAAGGACAGCTATGGACATCTAGAAAGCATGTCACATGGCTCCACTAAGAATTAACACCAAAAAGAGCAAGGACCTGCGGTTAGGCTGTAGAACCACTGGAGCAAAGCTGTGCCCCTGACAATACAAGACAGTTTAGTAGAGAACACAGATCTTTCATGGACCCCACCAATGTAGAAGGGGTATTGCTGGGTGCACATGAGGCATTCAGAGTTTTAGTGGCATGGGCATCACCAGAGCCTGCCCTGTTGTCCTGGCATAAGTATCTCTAGTGTCACACAGCGAGCGACAAGTTACAAACCAAGTGTAAATACACCAGATGACACTTCAAACAAAGATTGACATTTTGTTTTCTGCCCGTGGCAAAGAAGCAGCTTGGTCTTCTGTCAGGTATTCAGTCCACCCTGCATTGCTGTTTAAAGCTTACAGCACAGCAAGTGTCGAAAGACCCCGAAATCCAACACCCCACCTTCAGATCCAGATTGACGCAGGTAAGTGCAAAAGTCACGACACACACTGATGAGAGTACCTGTCTGTGAACATTTGGCATTGCTGCTGTTTGGAGAGAGCTCAAATAATAAACCAGGAGGGAAGAATCACTAAACGCCATGCTGCTCTCTCTGTCCCACATGGGACCTGGGCCCAGACTATAACCGGGTGTGAGAGGCCCTAACACAAATCTCAATTGCCTCAGCTGACTTAAGGACTCCGGCTGCCGCAGTGAGCATGTGCGTGATAGCATGAGTGCTGGGCAAGCCTCGGGAGAGCCTGTGAGACACACATAGCGGTCACAGTCGGGCAGGAGGACAAATATGTTTAAAAGTATCTTAAAAAATCACACCAGTATAATTAGGCGAGTGGCACCGGGGTGCTGTGCGCAGCCCTCTACAACTGCGAGTTCAGATAGTTAACACTTAATTGCACTAGTTAATAGACCAATGTAAAACTAGCATTCCAATGATACATGTGAGAAATATTTGTGCCCGAAATTTGACAGTGAGGTGAGATTCAAAATTCGAGTCTGAGACTTAAACTCACACAAACACAGGGCTGCGGATGCCATGGGCGGCAACCTGAGGGATAACCCCGGGCGCCACAAGCTCTAGCTACGCCTCTGGTAAACACTTACCTTTTTTTTTTTTTTTTACATTTTTATTAGAACAGGAAGAAAAGATAAAGTAAATAATTTACATGTCGGTTTACATATCAAATAGCAAGACCAATAAATTAAACAAGCATGGTCAAGAATTATAAAGAGCATTTCACATTACATTTTCGAAAAGGAACTGATAAAGAATCGGACTCCCACAGCCCTCGACTAAAACATCCTGACTAAACTATTTCATTTAATAAATTACGTTAAATAAAATTAAAATAACATTTTTTTTAAAAAGATAAAGTGCCATGTGCAAATCATTTTTGTTTTAGGAATAGCCTACCTTCTACAAAGTGCCACGTGCATATATAACTTGTTTTTTTTAACTAATTCAGCATCATCAGGCTTCGGCTATGAACACATAAGGGAAAAAAGGACGCCAAATACCCCTAAATCTTGCCACCGCTCCTATACGTTTGGCATAGGCTTCTTCAAGTTTATACGTCCTAGTCATTTTATTAAACCAATGTTCAATGCTAGGTTGTAGACTGGTTCTCCAGTTTTGCAGAACAAGTGATCTAGCAACTGCAATGGCAATTAATATGAAATATTGCTGATTTTTTGTAAAGCATTTCACTTCTCCCGAAGAACCAAATAACACCAACATGGCAGACGGACTGATTTCCAAGAATAAAATCAAAGAAATTTCCTCAAAAACCCTCTTCCAGAAATATTGTAAATTCTACATTAAAAAAATATATGTAGCCATCCCCCTTCACCCTCTCTATTACAACGAAATCATTTATTCGGGCAAGTTAGAAACATCTTAGACAATTTCAGAGGAGTAAAATATAATAGCCATCTAGATAAAAAATTCATTCTTTTAAAATTGGCGCCTCTGAGAGCTTTATTCGTTAGATCATTAAGCTGAGTCCACTCTTTGGTATTAAACTTGCAGCCCGTCTCTGAATGGATTTTTTGAAGCTCTTTTGTCAGAACCTCTTCTGAGTTAGCTTTTTGATGAAGTAACTGATACCAGCAGCCAACCCCAACCATTTTATTTACTATCTGCTTGACAATTGGCCTTATTGTCTCATCTTGAATTGCATAGTTGTTTTTAAGGAAATTGGATATTTGTGCAAAGCTCAGGGCCAGCACGGTATTCGGTGTGATGGCCTGAAGACAAACCGATTCCCAAGTAATTAAGGAATCAAGGTTATAGAAATCCCCGAGCTGGAGATAACCCAGTTCTTGCCAGTCCTGAAAAAGCCTTCTAGAGAGTTTAAGACCTCCTGATGCCCCATCCTGTATAGGGGTGTAAGCGTGAAATAGAGGGATATTCCGTGATTTAAAAAATAACTGCATTCTATCAGCCAGAGTGAAGATAACCTTATATCGCGTTTTTTTAGGAAGTTTCGCGAAACGTAGGAAAGCTGGAAGTCCAATGGCGCTTTCGTTCAACGTATATATCAATTTTTTTTTTATCAAAAACAGAATTCTCCTTACCCAATTGGGAAAACAGATTAAGTAGAGAAGCCTGATGATATGTTAAAAAATGTGGCAGTGCCAGTCTTCCTGAAGTTACATCAAGTTGCAGTATAGAGAACTTAACCCTAGGTTGTTTATTATTCCAAACAAACTTCCTTATTAATTGATCCAGCTCCGCTGGTATACACTTACCTGACTGGTACAAACATTTCCACTGGCTGGGTGGTGTGAAAGTCGCATCTTTAGTTACTGGTTTATGCCAGGGAAGTGGTGTTTTTGCACTGGTGGCCGTTATTACGGTAAATGGGAAATTGCACTGCTTTCGCTTGTGTCGTCTCCCCCTGATGTTTACATTGCTATTACCTATCAAACAGCGCAGGCAAACACTATATGAAAACACACATTATTTCATTTCATGGTAACTTTTGGAGTCTTACTGGTGCTCATCCTTGTGGTGTGATTAAGATGATCTGTTCCATATGGGGGTCAAGGCTGCTGGCTTATTAGTGGCCCGAGGATTCAGAAGGCAAATCTCGGCTTCCCCACTTAGGCAAAACTGTGTAATCCTAAACACATCACACATCTCGTTGTGCATCAGGGCCCTTAACTCGCAGGCTTGAGAATAGGCTTAACTGGCGCTGAACATAATATTTAAAAGGGCGCAGGGCTTGAGAGTATGGTGGTGGTACAAAAGAGGAAGGCGGTGGAATCAAGACCAGATAGCCTTAGTATTCGGCAACCCAGGCATTCAGAAGCGCCAGGCTTCTGAAAGAATTGCGGGTCCCGGCACTTCTTCTTTTACAAATTAAGCACTGAAGACGATCATTGGCTGAAGAGGGCTGACCCACTGCCATGCTGTATGCTGTGGTGGGAGGAAGCAAAATGTGAATGGCAGCTGAACAGACGAATTGATGAAGATGGCTGACCTACAGCCCTTCTATGTATAAATTATGATTTTTTTAAATAATTTTGTTGAGCACAAGGGGCTAGCAGCACAACTAAAGCGGGCTCTAGGTCTGACCTAAAAACACATGCATGATTCAGAGCTAAAACGAAATAGTGCTCATAGGGCACTGTGATAAACTGTGAAGTTATTGAGTATGTAATTTCCATTCAGACAGCCTGCAATACCTGTCTTTCTAGCCAATATATCTGAAAAAATAAGGTTGTAAAATTAAATGCTTGGCTTCAGTTTCCTTGAAAGAGTTCCTCCACTCTCCAACATCCCTGGAGAGTGAGATTGGTATAAAAGTTCGTGCCAGGGCTGAATGAATGAATGACATTTTTATTGCATGTAGGTAATTAAAACCATTAGAAAAAATCATCGAAATTTGTCAATAAAAATACAATCAGCAATGATGTTTAAAAAGAAAGAACAGAATAAAGGAGGATGTGGTCGTTTCCCAAAGATCAGAGTTCATCATAATTAGTCAGCATTGATCGATGCACAGGTTATTACTAAATTTTTTAACTTCTTTTGTCCGGTTGCTAAAAACGTGTGCAATATTGTGTTTAGTACCAGGTTTTGCTAGTCTGCTACATCATGGCTGGAATCATGAGTTTAAGGTGCAGTCCTACGGTGCAGTATGCCTCTCATTGCAGCCGGTCATCATATTTCATTGCGGCAGTTATTTCCAAAAAGTGCTGGTGTGCATGAATCCTTGACTACGCTGCTATGATCATGGACAGTGTGCAGATATAAACTTGGTGTTACAAGAGCTCAGATTCCTGTGCGGTACCATGTGCATTGTGAGTTTTAAAACAAGTTGATTTCAAGAAGTTCACAGTCGTCTATCTCCTGTTTGAAAGTCATGTGCAAATAGCTAGTATAGTTATCGCCTTTGGTGCCAAAAAAATACATACGCGTTGGTGCTATGTGTTTGATTTAGACAATAATGAGCTGACTTTCTGCAAAAATTTTGTTGCCCTGCATTTGGTCTTAAGCAAATTGCAGTTCAATAGTTGCATGATTGCCGGTCGACATGATCTAATTTGCGAAACGCGAAGTGCATGGAGCTTATTCACAGCTGAGCAAATGCACACTAGATGGATGAGGGACTCCTCGGCTTGGCCACAACGCCTGCAAAGCATGGTTGGCCATGACTTTCTAATTTGGAACCTGGTCTTTTGTGGTGAAGGCTCCCAACCTGATCAGAAGTAGCAGATGCTGGGTCGATGGAGTGATATGCTGGACGAGGTACGGTTGAGGCAATCGCATCTCATATGAGGATAAGACCATCCAGCCGTGTTTTTTCGTCGATAGGGCAGGGCTGCTTTTTGCACCTTGGTGGGCCTTATTTTTTGACACATAAGGGGATAGAGAATTTCATATAGGCCTGCACTTTATAGCGAGAACATTCTAGCTACATTTTGGTCTGCATTCTTAAAGCCTTAAATCCGTGCTGGTAAAAAAAAAAAGCAACATTCAGCCCATCCCTGGCTATGCCCATTGTCTTCTCTTTCCAGCAGTGAACGAGGTAACCGTTGCCAGGCATGTAAACGTAACAGGTTGGGGTTCGAGGCAGAAAAGACCTGTATGAATATTTTTTTTTACTTTCTCTTTCAAGGTACTAAACAATGCCCTTTCATCTAGACGAGGAACAGACCACAAACAAAGGAAATGTATTTGTAAGAAAAATTATATTATTTTTAATCATTATAACACTCTAACATCAGAGGGTTAAAGTTAAAAGGACTCCAACATCAGAGGGCTAAAGTGCTCTTCAGCCACACCCAATGAGAGCGACACACAGAGAGACAGAGGGAACAATACACGAGAGAGAGGAACAAAAGAGAGGGAGGTAGAACGAAAATGTCTTGCAACATAATGTTGGTCTGCAGGTAGCCATGCAAGATGCAGTCTGAGTCAGTGCAGACTATTTTAGCACAACTTTTCTTTCAAGGTTCTTTTCTTTATCGAATTGAGCAAATGGGTTCCACAGATTATTTCATTGTGTGGTAGGTTCTGTTATGCTTTGCTATCTTTATTGCTGTTCTGCCTGCTAATAGGTAATGGGAGTACCGTTGTTACTATATTAGATGCATGTCACTGGTAGTATCACTATTTAAAGGGCACCAGCTGCATAAAGAACATACATTAATATTCAACAAACACAAAGACCAGCCAAGCTTCTTAGGGCTTGTAAGCTTCCACTTTATAAACATCCAAAATGCCACCATCACTAACCAGGAACTAAATTATAACCATTTGTGCTCTGATAAGGCAGATATTGACCAACAGACACATGCCCTGAAAAGGAGTTTGCAAATCCTAGAATGGTGGATACCCATGTCCAAGACCCACCGTGATACCTTCAAGCACACCTCTGTAATTGAAACAGAAAGAGGACAGTCCAGTTGTTGGTCACTTGCCGTCCACGACTGGGAGTCCTGCACAATTCTAGCAACCTCAGGCTCTTTTTCAAGAGGGTGCAAACCTGATAGTTGCTTTCCGCACACCCATACTAATTCGAAAGAAGTGATTGTCAACTGCAGACACAGAAACCAAACAGCAGAACATGGGAAAAACAGTCCCCACCACAAATGGTGAGTAACCTTACACACGCTATCACCAGACAAAACGTAGATGCATACTACAAAGAAACGCAGCCAACAATGTGAAGCGTGTGAATATAAACACAAACTACCCAACAACTATTTGCATGGTTGGCCACAAATGGAACAATAAATAAACAAACACACACCACTACAGTATTAGCCACAGGAAAAATGAGGCACACCTATTTGGGAACTTTTTTCTGGCTCACAGCACAATTTTAAGAAAATGAGTGTAATCCTTATTGGAAATTGAAGACATGGGGGTGGGGAGGCTGGTGGGCAAGAACCAACAAGAGATAGCACTGAGGAAGCTAGCGAATGGCAATGAACACATTAACATGAAGCAACTAAGGCCTGCACAAGCACATCACCGCAAACAAGTCAATTTGTTTAGCTTTACAGTAAAAGCATAGTAAAGTATGTAAAGTGGGCAGAACTAGGAGGACTAGCAGAACAACTACTACCAATTGTAACGCAAATAGCAAGTTGGAAACGATTTGCTACGTTTTATATGGGCGAGCCAAAGTTCCGTGCCACCCAAAACCGGTGTAAACATTGGCAAATGGTGGGGAGCACATAAAATCCACACTGAAAGAACCTCCCCAGACCCCAAAGACCCTGATACCCACCGCAGACCACAGTGGTAATGTGTTGACATTGATACACACTGCTGCAATCGACAACATATGAATCCAGGAGAAGGCAGCATAGAGACAAAGTGTACAGACTCAGGGTCACATTGTATCGACTATCGGAGGACGTCATTAAACAAAGGCACATGTTAAATAGTACAATGGTAGTAGGCCTTCTGGAAAAAGGGCATGGCCCCTTGAGCCAATAACAGGTAGGTCATAAATAATACTTTCACATGTAAAACTACTCGAAATGCTACATCTGCTGCCCCCTGGCTCCTTCGAGGGCGCATGCGCAGCAGTGTATATTGTTTCACCAACAGCCTTCTCTGCATTTCTGCCACAGTGTTTTTTTCTCAGAATATGTGATGCAACCACTGCTTCATAAATGTCATACCCAGCTGTCCAGGAAGTGCACGTGACTCATACTTTTTTCAGATGGTTTAATCAATCAAAGTCTGATAAGTGCTGTTCATGGACAAAGTCTACTGATAAGTGGATATGATGACATCAGTAAAAGCAGATGTTAATTGACATACAGTGTTCGGGCATGATAGGGAAGAGGAGAGCAGGACCTTGCATTGAGCCAGTGGCTCATAACACTTTACAACCATCTAAGACTCACCCTGAGAAGCACTCAGTAGTGCACACAGGATGGAAAGCAGTAGAATAAAGAGATATTCCTGAATACAGTCAGCCAGAAAGGCTTTATTCGGCACAAATTATCTGAGTCATAAAAGCACAAAATATTACAATAAATTATTACAGTGTTGTTAAAAACATAAATCTCCTAAAACCAAAATGCACACAGTGCCAAGGCAGTTACAATAAAACCTAAAATGTGAATAAAATAGAATTATATACAAACATCATGAAATTCAGAATCAGATGCCTGGATTAGTCAGGTGGTAGATTGTTAGGCAGTCCCATCTGGTGTGTGTGTTATGATTCTATTTTTTGCAATTTTCTCCATCTAGCACATGGGTCTTCAAACTTTTTTAAGCTGATCGCCTTTGAGTAAAAAACAAAAATTCCACACCTCTTCCCCAAGTTATATACCATGCTAAAATATTTAAAGGTGAACTTTGAATGTTGCTGGCATAACACATTTGAATTTGAGGAGTATTTTGGGCTAAATTCAAAGTCAGCAGAGCCAACATGATAATAATCGGTGCCCGCCCCCACACCCACCCTCCAAACATTACACGTTCAGTGCCCAACAGTGCATACAGCACAAGCAGGAGCAGTAGTGCAAGCTTCGTACGTACACACAGCACATACACACACACACCCTCACCCAACATGACTTATCTATATATACGAGGACCGACCATTGACCGTAATGGAGTATGTATTTACTATTCAAACTCATTGCTTGCCATGGTACTGGTGTGGGCTATACAGAGGATCTGAGAAAATAGAACTGCATTTACAATGTGTTAAACACACATACTCATACACTCGAAGGCAAGAGACAACATTCCAAGAATCTAAATAATTTTTCAGTCATTTCACTCTTAATTTATACAGTTAATAGAGCCACCATGTTTAAGCTCGTGACCATTTTGGAGAATAGGGAGCTTCTCAAACCTTTAAAAGCTGGATTTAGACTGGGCGGAACCACTGAGTTGGTAGTTCTGTCATCCTCGGATGACCTACAGCAGCATGATGTGGATAGTGGTAGTGTTATAGGTGCATTCATAGTTTTAACCTTGGCAGAAGCTTTCAACACCATCGACCATTATTTTGTGCTGGAGAGACTCTGATATCATTCGTTGTGGGCGGGTTTTATTTATGTCTCTCCTTGCAGACATATCCCTGACAGGGTTATTTCCCTCTTTTTCATCCATGGTTCTGAAACTTGAATGGGTTACTCCATAGGGCTCTGTCCTGTTTCCCCACCTTCAGCTGTTTAAAACCAACTGCTCGTGATTCAAAAAGCTGCAGCCCCCCTGTGGACGGGCTAAAGAAATGGAACTATATCTCCGGTACCCTCAACTCTTTCCACTGGCTGCACATGCACAAATAGTCAAATTCAGAGCCTTGACCAATGTCCAGAGCAAATACCAGAATTCGTGGCAGCAAAGTATAGCTTCCACACCCCAAGACAGCGACCACATATCTGAAAAGCTGGTGTGAGCGCAGATTCATTTGATCAGAATGGTAGACCCTGCTTTCCGTTAGAACTCTTTTCCAGTACTCTTTGGTAGGGGGGCATTGTTGTTGAAGGTTAGAAGGTTGCGTAAAACCTAGCTGTTTCCTTATACTTTGGTCAAACACAGCTTTAAAAATATTGACTAGTTAATATGATACAAACAACCACAGAAGAGGCATCAACAATACAAATCTTTTCTCATGCACAGAAGAGCAACAGCAGAGGTAGCAGCAATGAACTTCCCTTACACTAAAACAGGTACAACACCAGAAAGAGAAGTTCTACCAAAAGAAGTTCTTCCAAAGCTAGCTTGAAACATGGTGAGTCCAAACGGGCAAGAGGTAAGGGTAAACAAATACAAAAAATTGGCTTGCAATGAGCGTGGGGACACTAGACTTATTTATCGTTCCTCCAGTAAGGCAGGAGCTCCATCCAAACCTTGGGTACCACGCCTGGGAAGGTGTGACTCCTATGAGTGGAAGGAGGTGGCCATGCATGCAGGTTCACCCTGTTTCTGGACCTATTTTGATAAGTTCATTCTGGTGCCATTATACAATGCGTGAAATAGAAGTGCACATTTAGCGAAGTGGGGAAATATGATTTGCTTCCAATTGGCTTCTGAAGATGAGGGAAGAACCAATATATTCCTCCCTCTGTGTTGACTTCAACTTTCCAGTCGATGAGCGTTGAGATTGTGTTGAATCCACTGGTTGGATCAAGGGCTAGCTCTTGTATTTGCATGAGAGGTCCTCAGACTTAATATGCACTGTGAATTCTCTTTGTCTGACACAGTACACCGACTGCCAACTTCTGTTACTTAAGCAGCTCTGCTGGGGTAGCGTTTATTGCGCTTCTGGACAGACATGCACTTTTGAGCTTAGCAAGAACACACGAGGAAATCCGATATCCAGGAAGTAAGATCCTTCTATTGTCTGACATGAGCCAGGTCACACAAAACAAAAGGAGTGGATTACAGGAGGCGAAAATACCTCGATGGAAACCAGGTCGCAGATTGAATGAATCGAAACGTATCCCTTGATACAAACAGAAAACCTTTCCATCCTCACAGGTAAATAGGCCAGGTAGATTTATGGTCCAAGTTTGCTTTAGCTGAATACACATTTTGCATTAGCTGGAGCGCAAGGTTTCCTAGCATTACTTTACGTATTTGGTCCTTTTCAGTCAATGACGTTTGTGAAAACGCTGGCAAGAAAAAAACAACCAGATTTTGAGATACAGAAGGGATTTCTATGTTTATATTTTTCTTTGTCATTCCTTTATCTCAACTTCTGTTACTTAGCTTCCAAGACACAATTCAATCCTTGATGTGATAAATATGATCAGTATTATAACATCTGCACTTTCAACCTATCACAACTTTAAGACTGTGAGAAACCGGGCGGAGTAATCATCCTCATCACCCAATGCGAAGGCAGCCTTCATTCTACTGGACCTCTTTCTTCTTACTACATGGTGGACCATGGTGGCATAAAACTAAGCAAACTTGAGGAGTGACTGGAAATCACAGGGCACTGCATGGGATCCAGACATTCTTAAGCAAAAACACCTGATGAGAAACTGGCCCAAAGTTAGTCCCATTCACATGCACAGTACCACAGGGATCATTACTTTTACTCATCAGTACAGAGAAGGGCAGACATAATGAGATAACTGTAGAACACCACATATAGTTTTAGAAGTAGGCAAATGGCAGACCGCTCCATGAGTGAGTAATGTTATCGTGTCCGACTCACACAAGGTGTAAGCCTCATCTACTGATGTTGAACCTTTATCCCCGCTTCTAACACACTGCTTCCTTGAGTAACGTCACCAGTTTAAACGAGAAGCCGACTGGACAGCAGAATATATAACTTACCCCAAAAAAATCTGACAGGAAACTACATACCTGACCGTGGTACCTTATGTATAAGTGAGTGATCTGAACTGGCTGCAAGATGCACAATAAATAACTAACTAAATAAATAAATAAATAGTATTAGATCTTTTTTGTGATCTGAAGGGTGCTCAGGATGTGTTAACAGGGCATCTCTCTAATGAAGAGCAAAAGGCATAATACTAACTTTTAGTTAATAATTTTAATAAATGTCCAGACTAAGACATGCCAGGTGGCCCTTATACTCTGCCATGTTCCATGATCTCTTCACAAAGATGACTACTGTCCTGTTTTCAGGCCAAAGGTGCAGATTCTTGTTTGCCTGAATTATGCTGTTTATTTTACCTCATTGCAGAAACGTGTAGAGTGCATTAGGAATATTATATCGGGCTCCTGGGGCCCTCTTTGGTTACTGGACAATATTCATGATGTACTCTGTTGTTTATCACTGGTGTCTCAAACGGTTAAATGTCAGAAAAAGGTATACAGAAATCATTTCTGAATAAAATGTAATTTCCTAAATATCTTTTACAAACACATTGTCCCATTGGGTGTGCATTGGCTGTTATTAATTTCAGTAAGGCAATAGTTTCGCAGACAGTATTTAGGACACAATATTTTTGTCAGACAATATTGTAACCTTAATATTCTGGGAACCCACCGTCTGAGAGCTCCAGGGATGATTGTACACTAATTGTATAAAAGTGTTACTCCTTTTCGGAACTTGACTCTCTAGTATAAGAAAAGCGAACAAGTCATGGCTTACTGTAAGTGAGGTATTGGGCTAAAAACACCGATACAGCATGACATAGTAAATAGCTTATAATAATCTCAATATCCACTCTAAATTATAACTTAGAAAATAAGTAGGCCTTTGTTTACTCGTTGGTAAGATATGGCAGATAAAATAAGGATTCATGCAATACCTCAGAAGGACCTTCCTCTTGTGGGGCTAATTTTATTATACTGTTAACGAGATAAATGCTACCTTTTTGGAGAATATAGACACTATGTATATTTATTTTAGCAAATTATGTTATTGTATAATTCAAAGACAAATTTTACGTATACATCAGAGCCATCTTAATCAAGAGAAACACAGCCCAAACCTTTGTCATCCATCTGTAATAAGTATATGTTTATGTAGTAGACAGAAATGTTTATGTAGTAGATATATTTGGCATATTAAGCTCATAGAGTACCACCTCGCATTATTAACATCTTACCCATCAAAGTTTTCCAGGTAAATATAATCACAGGAAAACTGTTGTGTGTTAGTTTAACATTCCAGGTACTGCATATGCTTTACCATTTACTGGGTCATCCACGCCCTTTGCATATAGATTTCTTTATGACCATACACCAATCTATTCCCCCTGATCCAGGTGTTCATATGTGGCATGTTGACATTACCCCATTCCTTAGCTATATTCCTGTGTGAAGACATTAGACCCAAGCAGCACAACATCATTTTGGGCATCTCCGATTCATCCTTTATACTGAACAGTGCTATTTTAAGGATTAGATTATACAGTACTATATACCCGATAAACTTGTTAATTCCACTTAGACCTTTATTCAAAAGTCTTGGATTGAAGGGCATCTCTAAATTGTGTGACAGGCTCAATTAGTGGTAATAATCCTAGTTTAAATTTGCAGCTGAGTTAGCTAAATGGTGGACTGAATAGCCACTTATCCGAACTACAATAGGTTGCCATCCTCAATTTGCCTGTGGTCCATTTGTCTCTAAGTTATCAAAGTTCATCAGGTAAACTCTGAGTTACAGTTCTGTATATTTTGTAGACAGTCTGCTATGTCCATCAATATCTTAGCTTCTTAAGACGAGTGGTCCTGTAAAGTGATCCGTCAAGTCCCTGTGTACACAAGGCCTGTCTTATCTGTGAATATCTAAAAAAAATCTGTCAGCCAGATCAAAATAATTTTGTAAGTCAGAGAAGAGTTTCACTCCTACATAGGCCACAACCTTTGAGATTCCAATAAGATCACACACCCTAAATCACATTAAAGCCACCACTGTTCCAAATCTGTACCAGACCATATAAGTGTCTCTTAAGTTAATGTTACAATCCGCAAAATTGCATTTGTCACTGTCCAAGAGGCAGTAATGACTGCAGTACATGCCTCATGCAGAAATGGCTAATGTTAACCTATGGGAACATAATTGGATGCTCCAGGTAGCCTTTGTGAGTATTAAATATTTGTAAACCCAACCAGAAAATGTGGCTGTGGCGATATACAGAATACAAATGTAATTAACCAAAAGGAATCCCTCCAGGGAGAGAAGAACAAAAAGTAAAGACAACAACCTCATCATAGAAAGGAAAAGAGGTTTCCTTTCAAGTAACCCTCCCCCACCAGGGTTACCCCTTGGCGGCATGTATCATCATAGGATTCATGTCTAACCTGCTATGGAAAGGGGTGTGCTACGACCAGCGAAGAAGTGGGAGCTCTAATTGTTTGATGTTCCTGTACACCAATACTGGTTGAAATAGTATTGGAGTGTTTTTTTCATAAAAAGAGGGTTAAAAATATATAACTAGTGGGATAAGATTAGTTTATTCGCTCCCCTAGCTGATATGATTACAATATGGGGGTGTTGGGAAATTCTACGGGTATATGACCCACCGTTTCCCTGGTGAACTAGTTTCAAGCCCTACCCCAAGGCTTTTCTTCAGGACCGACGGGCATTGCTCCCACTCCTAAAGTCGAACGATCTCTAGGTAATAAATAAAGAATGAAAATAAAGTATACAGCACCTAGTTGGTCGGTTCTAATTTTTTTTAAACTCTACAGAGGTTGGGGAAGATAAAGAGAGTCATTAAAAATATGCATGGCCCATGGGCCTTATAAACGATTGTTCTTCATGTGTTAAATAGTGAGTAGTGATATATTTCTCAAAACACATGAGCACACTGTGAAGTATAATGTATGAAAAGGTGGACAAAAAATACACAGAAGAAAGAACATACACACACTGTATACACACACTGCCCTAGTGGGTCCAATGAAAAGACGTTATTACATACATGGTAAGACCTTATTAGGCCTCATGAGTCCAAAAATAGTCAGACCCTGTGAGTTAAGGAACTGTTTCCCCCAAACAGTTAGATGCAGCAGACGATATTCCTGCACCGTCATGGGTGGTTCAAGAGAACTGGGTAAGATCACTAACACTTACTTCATCAAGGCTACTCCCTCACTGGGAAGCGACCTGTTCCCCGTGGCTCCGGAGATGCCGGAGGGGCATGGAGGGTAGCCTCACATACGGGCAAGGCGTGCTGCCGTCGGCATCCTCATGGTGTTTGCCGGTAGGACCGCTAACATGCTCTGGAAGAGCAATAACCAGTTCCTGGTTTTACTCGTAGAGGTTGTCGGTAGAGTCGCTAAACTACTCGGAGAGAGCGATACTCACTTCCTGTTATTAGAGGTGTGCCCAAGGGGCCTGGGTGTGCGTTATAGCTAGACAATTGTTAGTAAAGTAAAAAAATTTGAAAGACACAACGGGCTGTGCACTTGTCAGCAGTGCACAGGCTCAAAAAAGCACAATGTATACTTGTAATGATACGGAGAAAACTGTTGAAAAAAGAGCGCCCCGCATGGTGTGATGAGTGTATGTGAAGAGAAATCGTAATATTCTCATAAACCAGCTAGTATTGCTCACTGGTCCACGCGCCGGATCATGGACATAGGTTCACTCTGCGATAATAGCACACAATGTTGTCGGTGTCTCACTGGGACGGGATCGAGATGTCTTCTTAATGATGGGGTACAGGTTGGCAAATCCCAGAAGTGCTGAAAAAACACTAGTGTGGATCGCAGAGGCTATATAGTAAATCAGGGCGGCTCATCAAAAACTACTGGGAAAATCACAATAATGCAAGGGTTGGGTTTTATCCCTGTGAGATCATACAAATTGGCCCCATGGGATATTCCCGTTCAACCCCTCTTCATTTTTCGAACAATTGGAATTCATTGTTCACTTGCACGATTACTGTCCACCGTGGATCGTAAGTTGTGTGATGTTGTTCTATGTAGTGTGTGGCCATTTTAGTAGCTGCTGTTTGGCATTTGAGATTGCTCCAATGCTCACAGATTCTGGTCTTGATTTTTCTTGACGTCACACCTATGTAATGTAGGTTACAAGAGCAGGTGATCATATAGATCATCCATTCAGTGTTACAGTTGGTGAATCTTCTCATTTCCCATGTTGTGTTGTTGTAAAAGGTGATAGTTTTTCTGGTTTGTGTCAGCTGACACACGCTGCAGTTACCACATGGGTGGTGCCCGCAGATGGGACTAATGAAACTCTGGCCTGTCAACTTGTCTTTGGGTACGTGTGGTCGTGTATGTACCAGCATATCTCTGAGAATATGACCTATCCTGTGGGAGAACATTGGTTTAGGTAACAGTGTGTCACTGCCATCTAGAATCCGCCAACGTTTGCTGATGATCTTGTTCACTGTATTGGATGAGCAGTTGTATGTGGTTATACAAAGTGGCTGAACCTCCTTTTCTTTCAGTGAAGGGGGCTTCCCTGTTGTTATTCTAAGCCCGCTTCGTCGCTTTTGTCATGCTGCTGTGTGGATATTTGTGTGCTCTTAGCTTGGAAGACAGATCTGTAGCTTGTGATTTGTAATCACTGAGTTTCGAACAGTTGCGTCGCAGTCTTACAAATTGTCCGAAAGGTACGTTTTCTCTCAGGTGTCTAGGGTCAAAGCTGAGTACCTAGTTTTTGGCTGTGAGTTTGAAATGTGTAGTGGTTTTTAGGCCCCCTTCGTGTGAGAAAATGTTCAGATCCAGGAAGACCATGTCCATTCTGGAAATGTTGTATGTAAATTTTAGGTACTCATTCTGCGTATTCAGCCATTTAAAAAAATCATTGGCTGTGCCTTCATCCCCATTTCATATGACCAGAATGTCATCTATGTATCTTTTCCAAAGGCTGATGTTAGTATGGTAGGGGTTTAGTACGGTCAAGATCTTTTGCTTTTCGTGGTGGTGTACATGTAGTCCAGCCACACTAGGAGTGAAAGTGCTTCCCATGCAGGTACCATAATTCTGTAAGTATAGGGTGTCGTCAAACCTGAAGAAGTTGTCGGTCAGGCCTAGTTTGCAACAATCCATCACTAGGTTACGTGGGGTCTGGTACTTCCACTCTGTTGTGAACAAGACCTCTTCTAGAATATCTAGTGTATCTGTTTGTCCAGACCAATCAGTAGTTGGTTCTGGGATCCCCGTAGGTCCTGAGGAAAAGCCTTGCAGTAGGGCTCGAAACTAGTTGACCAGGGAAACGGTGGGACCCTTAGAATTTCACAACATCCCCATATTTTAATCCTATCAGCGAATAAACTAATCTTTTCCCAATAGTGAGATATTTTTAATCCTCTTTTTTATGAAAAACCCACTCCAACACTATTTCAACCAACATAGGTGTATAGGAACATCAAACAATTAGTGCGCCTGCATCTTCGCTGGTCGTAGCACGCCTCTTTCTATAGCAGATTAGGGATGAACCCTATGATGAAGCATGCCGCCATGATGGGTGAGGGTTACTTGAAAGGAAAACTTGTTTCCTTTCTACGATGAGGTTGTTGTCTTTTCTTTTTGTTTTTGTTCTTCTCTCCCTGGATAGATTCCTTTTGGTTATTTACATTTAGTCTGGAGGACGAGTGCACTTCTTTCTCCTCTACCTCCCCCATTGGTTTTTGAGATATACAGAATACAATAGTGTAGCACATCTGCTATGATACATATTACCTCTGCCTTTGTTTGTAGGAGCTCCTTGATGCAAGTCAGATAAACTCAATTGGTGTGAGTCTTTCTGTCTGGGTTGTCATAAAAAAAACAGTCTATAAAACAGTAGCAGCCACAATCGCACAACCCAAAACAACAATTCTAAAAAGATCTCTTAAATACTAACGGCCAGTTCAGCCATGTCACTCCTACACGTAATGGGGCTATAAAAGGCTCTGTAGTTTGGGCAAGCGGGACCATGCATTAGGTACAGTTGAGATGTAAAGCCAGTTGAGAAACCAACTGGTGATGCAAAAAATGCATGGGAACTGCGAATGGCACCAATCACCATGTTCCTAAAGGGTACTAAACACCAGTGCTCCAGATCTCAGAACTGGCAGTTTGAGGCCATGATTTTCAGTTGGAGGGAGAAACCCATTGGACAGGGATGCTCATTAGACCTAAAGGCTTAGCGGGTGGGCATTTGAGGCTGTGAATACAAGTCAGGAGCCAACCACTTCTCAAGGGGGATCAACCTTTACAACGCAACTTTTACAACGCACTACCAGTACAACGAAACTGTTACAACGCGAGTGCATTGACAACGCAGGACATTACAACGCAAGTCTTTATATCGACTTGCACTAGATGGTGTGCTAACATTAAAAATAGTGTAGTTTACTATCCCAACACCTTCCCTACTGTTACGTGGACTGGAGTTGGAATAGTAAATTACACTTTTTTAATGTTAGCACGCCATCTAGTGCAAGTCGATGTAAAGACTTGCGTTGTAATGTCCTGCGGTGTCAATGCACTCGCGTTGTAAAACTTTCGTTGTAACAGCATGCGTTGTAACAGCATGCGTTGTAACGTCATACATCCCTTCTCAAGGAATAAATTATGGAGCAGTGTGTTCTCCAGAAATTATTTAGGGGGGAGATGAGGTCTAGTGGCTATACAACCCCTGGCAAACAGGTTCTAATCCTTTGGCATTTAACTGACAATCACGTGATTCTGGGCATATCAATGAATCTCCTGGCGCCTAAAATTGTAAATATGTAAAACGTTTCTAAAACTATTTTCTATTTTCTCCCAACTCTTCTGGGCATATCAATGAATCTCCTGGTGCCTAAAATTGTAAATATTTAAAATGTTTCTAAAACTATTTTCTATTGTCTCCCAACTCTCCACATTAATGTGCAATGCCCTGCTGTTCTCCTGTTAGGTTTGAGCTGTATAAATACCAATAAAAGCATAACGTTTTACAAACATACATTAGCCGCAGTCAACGGGACATCTGTGCAGTTTCCTGAACTATGGTCTCCCAGTTGCTTCTTGGGCGATTTAGAATGGCTAGGTTAAAATGTCTAATAGCATTTGGGTAACTCATTCCTGTTAGCACCCTCCATGTACCTTTTAGTTAGCAGAGCCTTTTAATCTGGTCTTCTTGATCAGGAGCCACCTCCTCTCTTCACACCTAGCAGTGCAGTTCCCTCTACTTCAGATCACAGCGACAGGGCTCTTACAAAGTCTAGTCTTTATTGTCAACTGTTATAGAAAATATCACTCTGGGCTAATGCACAACATCACCACAAACACGAAGTCTAGATGAAGTACAACTACTGGCTGAATGAGAACAGAATTCATACATCTTTGGGGGAAATGGCGTTGAGTTCGGGCCAACCAAATATGTACTTAATTTTTTTTTTTTAACTCTCTGCATTTAAATGGGCTTTTGCACTTTGGGGTAAAGAAAGGGGAGCAAGCGGTATTAAGTATTTTGTATGTATGTTCTCTGATTGAGGCTTTAACACTAAGCCAAGGTCTTAAGTGCTGTTGGCCAATGTTTGGAATAACACAGGAAAGTGGAAGTGGCAGGCAGAAACTGTGGTTGGGCAGGGTTCTAATGTAGCTTCCCTTAATCCACCGGGTATCCTTTAAGTGTAAAGGCTGCAGGGAAATAGAGACAAAGTACAAACAGACTGTCACATCAATCGGGGTGCAGGCATCCTACTTGGGATGGTGCGGCGAGAGATCGCCATCCACAAACAATCATGAACTGCTCACTATTAATCCTGAACTCAGTTTTACTAGCATATGCACCCATGTAAAACACGTCAACAGCACAACCAAGACCGAATTACACAGTGGATGGTAAGCACGTTACTTATAGTAGATTGCACATACCCATGCACTTGCAAGCTACATACATGCGACTCCCACCAATTGCTGAAAAGACTGTATAGCAAGGCCAGGCTGGCCGTACCAAACATCAGGCGTTTCCCTGGGAGGCTGGAAGGGTTGGGGGGGGGGGCAGTTTTGTGTATCAGGGGCAGTTTTGTTACTGGAGGCCGGTTTTGAAGCAGTGCTGCAATCTCCCCCCACCCCACCTTTCCAGCCTCCCGGGGAATTTGTGTTTAGAAACTTGTTATGGTTTTAAATGCATCCGCTGCACATTCATTGTATATCCATCAGTTTTCAAAGCAACAATAAACATGTCAAGATGTCTGTGGTGATTAATGTTCCTTCTGCAGATACATTTGAGTTTTGCCTAGTGGCTGTTTTGACTCATTTTAAGTAGTGAAAAGGTTTAATATGTCTACTGCAACTAATGTGTACCATGCAGATCACAGAACAGTATTTTATGTGCATAGCTCAGTGGCTTAATGCTTTTGTCACACAGATTTGTTTGTTACTTGCAGTTCATAAGTTAATCTTAAAATAGCACAGTGAGCTATGAACTGCCATCAAATAGCTGAATGCTTACTGCATCATACAGGTTAGAAAGTAATGTTTTTCCCAGTATTTCATTATGCTAATTTTGCTTAAAAGGATTTGTTTGGGTAAAAATAAATTCTTATTTGTAAAGCCAACTCCAACTACTTTGGTAAGTTTTAAATCCTGAGCTTGTGCTTCTCCAGACAAAGCACTCTTTAAAAATGCCTACCAGTACGGATGACAAGTGACTCCTACACCTTATAGTTTCCCTTTGTTGTATGTACATTTTCAGTACACTAATTTACACATGTATGTGTGATGTAAACTGCTCCAACAGCCTACATTGATATGAAAGGCGCTATAAAACAAATGAAATACATGTGAAAGGGGCTACGGAGAGATGAGGAGCACTGTTGGAGGGTGATATTGAGGGAATCATTGAAGAGCCCCTACAGAGATTGTCGCACTGTCAGCCATCAGAGCTGAAGCCGCCCTGACCTTCCCTCAGCGAGAAGCCCCCTGCCCACAAATTGTCATTAAGCGACCTTGTCTTCCAGATCAGAGTTCAGAGGCTCTGGGGGTAATAAATGGGCAGTGTAAAAGACTAAAATGCCATTTCAGCCTTTCCTGTGCAAATCACCTAATAATTCCATAATTGAGAAACATATGTATTGTAAACCACTACAATGCAAATTGCGGTGTGATTAGAGGATGACCTGATTAACAAACTTTGTCTTCCTTGTTAATACATCAATACAGAATTTGCTTTTTGACATGCCTACAATACTTTGTATGCACAATGATAGCATGACTCACTAAAAGGGAGTCTTAACAACACTTAGACATTTTATATGCAGACTTTCTAATTGGATGTACAACCCACACACATGAAATAATGCCTAATTATAATTGTTAAAGAGACTGGGTGTCCTAGTGCACAGTAAGGTCATTATTTACTATGCTTTAAAAGCAAATACAATTGAATATATAATGAAAAATGTGTTACAAAATGCACCATTCTTGCAATTTTTACCTACATTTTCTTTGGGAGAGAACCCCTGCCCCCCAAACTTCCCTGTTATTGTCAGGCTTGCTCACTGTGCTCACTCACTTTCCGAGGGTTGCTTTGGTTTCCCAGGCGGGCACTGCTAGATAGCCGTGTTTAACGTAGTGAAGGAAGTTGGCACTTTGGTTACATACACAGTACAACCATCAAGTTCAAATTATTCCTTTTTTTGTTTTTTAGATAATCCTTTCACTGTGTGCATCACCTTTGTCAATCTTTGCAATTTCAGACCTTTTGAGAGTGCGAAAAGAATGTATGCTTACGATTTCTTTTTTTTTTTTTAAATATATTTTTTATTATACTTTCCATAGCGCACATTTTATATTCCACAATCCACAATACATTTTTATTCCCAACAAGTATATCATACACATAGTTGGGACTTATTCAACAAATCATATCATAATTATAATTAGCGATCCAAGAATCCTTCTACCCTCTACCCTATCCCGTCCCTCCACCGTGCTAAAGGCTCCCAAATTCTTAAGCCTAAAGCTCTCCCTGCTCTTCCCTTCCTAGCATATATAGGTTTTTCCAATCAAGTTCTCCTTGGAGTTTCTCCACCCATTTATGTTTATGCTTATCCAAATCATCCACTTTAGTTTTAACTAATAACGCATACGCTGATCTAATCGTATGTACACCACCAGTAGTTAAAGTCTCCAGAAAGTCATTAATTTTATACCCTACTGAACCACCCTGTCTATTAACCAGAAAACTCCTAACCTGTAGGTATTTAAAGAAGTCCCTATTGCTTAAATCAAATGCATTTACAAGTGTGCTAAACTGTACTATTCCCCTTGAATCTCTTAAGTCCCCAATTTGCTTAATTCCCTTTTTATCCCATGCAGCCATAACTGAATCTGAAAAAATTTCAGAGGGAAAAGACTTATTGTTATATAATTTGATGTATCTGTTGAATCTGCCCAACCCCATCCTTTTCAAAAAAGCATTCCATACTTTGATAGCCGCGGCTAAAGTCTTAAACTGTTTACTTCTGAGACGCCCAAAATCAGTATATTGTAATAGACAATTTTCTGTTTCCTGACCTAACAAAATTGCATAAACATCTGTAGATGAGGAGGTAGTTTTCTGTAGGATCCCCCCTCCTCCAATTAGACCCTGCATGTATTGAAGGGCGGTTGCCAAATAGTATAATCTGAAATCAGGGGCTCCCCATCCTCCTCTTTCTCTAGGTAGAGACATAAATCTATAAGCTCTGCGCGTTTTTCCATGCGCCCATATAAACCTATTTAAGATACCCTCCAGTGTGTTAAACCATTTAGATTAAAAAAATAGTGGTATTGCTCTAAATAGATAGAGAAATTTTGGCAAGATCGTCATTTTCACCACGTTGGTAACGCCTACTAAAGAAAGATGTAAATTATTAACTCTATCTAAGTCTATTTTTACTTTGGCCAAAATAGGGGTCATATTAACCTCAACGATAGCATCCAAGTTAGCTGCTATTACTATGCCTAAATACGTAGCTGACGTAACCACCCTGGGGTCGGTACAAACGGCATGTTTGTTCTTAACTATCAAGGTCTTCAATTTATTCAAACTATAACCCGAAAACTGCCCGAATATAGTAGCTTCCCGTTTGACCTCTATTATAGCCAAATCAGGGTTGGAGGTTAGTATAGCCACGTCATCGGCATATGCCAGAATTTTAACTGTTCGACCGTTCAAAACCATTGGAGGGATCCCACCATTTCTCTTCAATCGTTGTAATAGGGGTTCAAGAAATAACGCAAAAAGGAGGGGGGATGAGGGACAACCCTGTCTTGTCCCCCTAAGAATTTTAACTACATCTGAGTGCCCTCTGTTCACTCTAATTCTAGCTGTTGGTCCTTTGTATAGAGCTTGGATAGCTGTTATGTAGCCTTCCCCTATACCACACCATCTTAAAACTGCCCAGAGATATTCCCAGGCGACCATATCGAAAGCTTTTTCGGCATCTAAAAACAGTGCTGCAATAGGGTCACCCAGGGTTCCTGCGGCATCAAACATTGTGATAACTGTCCTTATATGTTGGGTGGTTCCCTTGCCTGGAATGAAGCCATGTTGTGACGGGCTTACAAGCTGCTCTATATTCCCTGCAAGCCTTGTCGCAAGGATTTTCGAGTAGATTTTGACGTCAGAATTCAGAAGGGTGATAGGTCTATATGAGGCAGGGAGTATCGGGGATTTCCCTTTTTTTGGGATAACTATAATATCTGCCCCCCCCCCCCCCAGGACTCCGGAGGAGAGCCTCCCCGTTGCGTATGTAGCATTATGTAAAACATTTCGGCGAGCAAGATATTCTGAAACAGTTTATAAAATTCCACCGGAATTTGGTCTGGCCCAGCAGCTTTCCCCGAGGGGAGACTCTCCAGTGCACCTCTAATCTCATCCAGCTGAAAAGGGGCGTCTAACAACTCTCTATCATCTGACACTAAGACAGGAGCCACAATGTCGCTAAGGTACCTGCCTAGATCGATTGGCCCCCTCATATCTTCCGAAGAATAAAGCTTAGTGTAGAACTTATGGAAAACTTCTCTAATGAGATCTGAATCAGTGCTTAGATTTCCCTGAGGATCTTGAATCTCCTTAATATCAGCCATTGCTGTTCGCTGTCTGGTTCTAACAGCGAGAATATGCCCGACTCTCTCGCTTAGTTCGTGGGTGTCCTGTTTATGTGCAAGATACTTATCAGCGGCCTTCGAGATGATACCCTCCATAGCATCTCCTTTAAGAGTAACTAATCTAAGTATATAAGGGTCGAGTGGGATTCCCTGCGTTATAGCTATAGCCAGATTTCCTTCTGCTGTAAGTAACTTAAGCCTTATATCTTCCAGGTGCCTTCTTTCCCTTTTTCGTCTTGCCAATACAAAACTCATCGTTTCCCCCCGAACCCCAGCTTTAAAACAATCCCAAACTGCGCCGGGGGACGCCGTACCTCTATTGTCTTCCCAAAAATTTATTATCCAGCCTTCCATATGTCTCTGATAAGCCTCATCTTTGAATAAAATAGGCTCGAAAGTCCACTGGGTTTTCCTGACATTTATCTGAGTGGTATTTAGCGTTAAAACAAGCGGACTATGGTCAGAAATAATCCTGGGTTGTTTCCCTATTTTCGAGTGAGAGATTAGAGATTTGGAGATTAAAAAATAATCCAACCTGACCAGCACTTTGTGTGGTACGGAAAAGAAGGTACTGCCGTCTATGAAGGGATGAGACTTCATCCACGGATCCCCAAGGGAATTATGTCGAACCATAGCAGCAAGGGCTCTATGTGACTTTTTCTTTCTCCCTAAGTACCTCCCCCCAGGTTCTGCAAAAGAGCTTCTTGGGTCATGAATATTAAAATCCCCACAGCAAATAATCGGTTCCGGCCACTGCGGCAATTCCATGTCCATAAATTGCCAGACATCAGGATCATCTTCCGTGGATCCATATATAGTAACTAATGTAAACCGTGTCCCCTTGAAACATAAATCCACCATGACCCACCTACACCAGTGATCCTCCTTTTTCCTATACACCACAAGCTCACTACATCTCCCTAATATTGCTACCCCCCTAGTTCTAGTATTTTGCTTACTTGCCGCTAATACATCGAATCCCAGTTGTTTCAAAAGGTATAACTGTAATACTTCAATATGCGTCTCCTGAAGGCATACCAGGTCCAACTGTAAAGATCTCAGCAACCCTGCTACCTTCGCTCTTTTCCTAGGATCATTAAGACCACATACATTAATTGAGGCGATTCTGCAGGGCATTAAGGGGTATCAAGAAGTTCTTACTCAAAGACAGCCAAACAGTACTTATCGTATTACTTGGTGATTCATTAATTTTACTCTAATACAACCGAGTGTAGGAGATGGGATAATTTATTGGAGTTATGAGGACACTGAGAAAAATGCAAGGACGTTATTTCTGGAAACTTCATAAATCCACACCAAAGGTACTAGACCTTAGAGCACTGACACACGGGTGAACTTCCACTCTGTCTATTCACGTGCTCCATTGCAACACATCCAACTCATCTATTCTCAAAGGTTACCATGTTACATGCAGATTTGTGGAACCACTTGTTTAAAGGCTTTTTCTTTGCTGTTCATCAGCTCTATAAACCAGATGACCACTTTGCATATGGTGCTATTAATTTACAGTGGTGAAAATTGCATGATACTGCTAGTTTTGTTCTTACCAGGGTTGCTGGTTGTATTTAATTTGACAGAAATACCTCAAAATAGAACAATGAGTGCTACTCTGGGCGAACCATACTGCTGCCAAAATATGAATATTATTTGAAGTGTGGAATTGTGGGAACTCAATGAAATTCAGCTGAGCAGCAGTGGGCTATAATTACTGGGATTATATGAGCTTGCTTCTCCCACATTCCGTTGTTGCAGTCTTTGCACATTTCATTCCCTCTTACCTATCTGATGGTTAAAGTGGGGATGCACAATGTGACAGGGATAGCGGGTTGAATGCTAAGGAATGGTTGATCACTCGCCACAGTCTCCATTTTCTTGTACGTGTAGCTGACATCAATGGTCCAGGTTTCCTAGGTGGACCGGTACTGTGGCATGAGTTCCAGGGGCACTGAAGGCTGTGGGTGATATAAAGTTTGGCAGTATTCGCTGCAACGGTCCAGGGGTCATGGTGGGGAGAAAGGACTTCCAGGATGAAACTGAATGTTGTGATGGTCAAGTTCTGCAAAAGCATGGGTTGGAATTTTACATGTGCTGCTCAACCTACAGGTATTGGGTTAATATACAGAGGATATGGACCACTTGCTGGGAATCGGCATGGACATTGCTAAGGCTGGGGCGACACTGTGGAGGGAAGGGAGTGACGGCAAGCACATGGGATTGGCCTGCACCCTTCAAATGGGAAAATGGCCAATGCTGATTTGGGGGCTTGCCCAGGTGAGAGTCCGAATGGCTGAGGTGTGGAGTAGCCCCAGCATTACTGTAGGAGACCCGACCCTCCCACCTACACCCCAATATTGCAACAACAGCAGTTGCCACAGTCACTAGGGTGCAGCAGGGCGAAGAAAACAGAAATAATGGGAAACAAGATTTCACCAGCAGGTCAGCTGAAAGACCTAGAGAGAGATAAATGGTTACTTACCGGAGTCTAGGTATGCCTTCCCTCGTAAGAAAGATAAAAGGGGTAGCCATAAAGTAGACATGACACTTTCAGATCGGTTATGGCCTAGATGGCCTTAAGAAGGCAGACTTCTATGCAAGGGAAGCATAGAGGCTGTAAATGCACAATCCCTGGAGTCAGTAAATTCAATATAAAACATGATTGTTTTGGGACCCCCTGAAACCTACACCTCTTAAACAAGACTCTAATTAAATGAACTGTGTTCTGATATTTCTCTGACATGGGTAAATCCCTTAGGGCACACAAAATGTGTAATTCTTTGTTAAGCAATTCAGGAAATATGTTCTTACATAGATAATGTTTGTGAGTTTAAATAAGCATAAACATAAACAGATTAATACAGTTTCTTGAATAAACAAAGTCAGAGGCACTCCTTTATTTTCATGCCTGTATTTTCTTTTTTCTTGTTGCAATGGAGGTAGCATATTGAGTACAACCAATATGTTTCTCCCCTTAGTGGCGCTCAGGCCTGGCTTGGGCTTTTTCAAGGCAGTCAAAAAAAGATTATTGCAGGATCTGGTCAGGGTAGTCTGAATACTCGAGAAATTCTGTTCTGGCCTTAGTGAGTCAAAAAGGTTTAATGTTGAGGAAAGGAGCCTGGAGGGGATCGTGTTAAGCCGGACTGTCACAGGTTCCAAATCAGGTCTCTGAGGTTGAAAAGGATGCAGTCTATCAATCAGTGCCCATGGTAGCAGGTCGAGTTCTCATGATCAGTAGCGACTGCTACCGGACGCAGGTGGTGGGGCGGAGTGTGGGAGGGTGGTGAAAATAGTTTTTAAAAAACACTTACCTGTGATGGCCGACTGTCACCTCTCTTCCGTCCTCTTCTTCCTGCCTCTGTCTGGTAGCAGCAAGCAGGAGGAAGCACCCGGGGGTCCTAGGCTCCCCTGAGCCAATCACAATGCTGCACTGTAGTGTTGTGATTGGTCTGAGCACAGTGGATCGGCACTCAGACGGAGACAGGGAGCCTTTGCATGTTCCTCACCAGGCTGTGTAATGCAGCCTGGTGGGGAAGATGCAAAGTGCACAGGACTGTGTGACCAGCCCAAGAGGGCAGGCCAAACAGTCATGAGCACTTAAGGAGTGCAAACTACTCCTCTCCCTGCTCTGGCCAGCTCAGCCCCGCCCAAGAATCACTGAAGACTAAAATGATACTAACGATACGTTACTATCATTTTAGTTTTCCTTTTCAGAAGTGGGGCGACGTTCCTCCGCTTAGCGTAGGAGCCGCCACTGCTCATGATTGTTGATTGGGCCAATGGATTTCTGCCGCCAGACAGTGTTGACAGTGGTTTATGGTGATTGTTATTGTTTGATAAACTGGCCTGTTATATCCAACAGAAGGGACTCCTAAAGTGGGGTTGTTGAGTGCGATGTTGGTTGAGCCTGGGAGGCACGAGTGAGAGGATTTAACACTGTGCTCGGGTTGTCTGATGCAGGTTTTTTCTTGTCCCATTATTTACATAGATGACGGAGGGAGCTGGAAAGGAAGATGAGAAGGGTTTTGGTCACATGGTGTAAGTAAGCCCAATAGCCACTGAGGCCAGCCTTGGAGGCTTAGGTGTAGCTACCTAACCAAACATTTGCCCATTGAGTGGCCTAATGGCTAGGGCGGTTGTCCTCGAATCTGGGGAACCAGGTTCGAGTCTCAGCAACGATGGTCAACATCTTGTGATTCTGGGCAAATCACTTAATCTCCCTGTGCCTAACAAAAATGAATGTGTCCGTCTGCAATGAAACTGGTGCTCATGTAAGGCGCTCTGATACCTGATACCTTCGGGTCGAGTTTGCACTATATAAAACTCTGGGTCAGCGCACACTGGGCAGAGAGCTTGCTGAATGGTATATGACTGCCTGCTTCAAATATTGGACTGGTAAGTGCTTAAGATTGTGCTGTTTTTGTACTCCTTTCTGTAATATTTTGTTTCACCTGTAATCCACTTCTGAAGATTCGTTCTCAATAAAATGATGGCAGGTTGTGAGCTTCTCAGCCTAAATGGGGTCATTTAGCATGCTTTCAAACTACTTATTTGCCCTTCATCGTCATTGATTCTGGTCATAGGGAAAAATACAGCCCAAGAACAGAGAAACTTTAGTGCACCATTAATTGGTATGCAGAGTTCTTCCTTTTTCTAGGACATGAGCAATTCACTTGTCAGTGTGTGCTAATCATTTGTACTAAGCATCCTTTTGTACATAAAACACTGGAGTACTACTCTCTGGGGTTTATGCTGTTAAACGTTTACTGGAGACATGATCTGATGTGTGTGCACTTTAAAAACACAAGGAGGCTGTGTTATAGCTAGAGGAGCAAGTTGATAGAGATTTTTTTTTCTCCTTGTCGAACAAGAAAACTCCTGTTTCATCTTAAACTTTGGGCAATCTGCAGATGAAAAATGATAACTCATCCAGACCCGGTTTCACTTTTTTAGGTTTCGTCCACCAGACAGCGCCAACTGTTTGTGAAAAGACCTACTATCATCTTACGTTGGGCTTTTAGCCTGCCAATTGGTTGCCATTAGTTGGCTTATTGTCACTCTCATTTCCTTGCTTTTTATTTGTTAGCTTGTGTGGACTTTCCTTCCTCTTGTTGTGTTTGCCTCTCCCCTGGGGCATGCCCTTATTATTTGTGTCCTTCCACTGCTTACTTTTCAGGCATTACTATTTTTCTTTTTGCTTAAGCACTTCTTTAGAGGGCATGTGTTTTACAGCTGTCTAATTTGTGTACTTCTCTTCCCCCTTATGCCACATTCTACGTTGTTCTCTCTGAACTGTGTGTTTCTCCCCGCCCCTCTGTGTTGCACTCCTCCTCATGTGCTTCTCCCTCACATTGCTTTCTCATCCATATGCTTCTGCCCCGCCCATTCCACATTACTCTGTCTCCAGTGTGCTTCTCTCCCGACTGCGCTCCACACTGCTCTCTCTCTCACCTGTGTTGTGTACTTCTCCCCCATCCTAAATGTTGCTTCTGCCACCCTCCGTGTTACTTCCATCCCCCCACCCTCCGTGTTGCCTCACCCTCTTCCATCCTTGTTGAATCCCCCTACCCGCTTTTTTTTGGGGGGGTGGACATTTGTGCTACTTTTTTTTGGTCACTGTTCGAACTTGGATCAGTAAATACCATGCAAAAAAAGCATTCGCACCAGTCTGAAGGTGTGTGAAATAGTACATCACTCATGTCGGGAGCATAGAATGGGCCCAGATTAAGTTGAATCAATCTGTGCTTGGTCCCTGCTCCAATGTAAGGAACGGATGTGACCTTTGCAGTGTGCTGTTCAATTAAAAGGCGGCAAAGAAGAAGGGCACTGATCAGCGGCGGCTCCCCCGCTAAGGCGGGGAAGCGTCGCCCCACTGCTCTGGGAGTTATTATCATTTTAGTTTTCCTTCCTGCCTTGGTGTGGGCGGGGTGGGCAGGGCTGGGCTGGCCAGAGCAGGGGCCAGGGGAAGGAGTGTTAAGCACATTATAAAGTGGGCAGGATGGTTTGGCCGTCCTTTTTGGGCCGGCAAAACAGTCCTGCGCACTTTGCATATTCCCCACTAAGCTGCATTACTCAGCCTGGTAGGGAACATGCACAGCCTCCCTGTCCCCGTCTGAGTGCCAAACCATGGCGCTCAGACCAATCACAACGCTGCATTGCTGCATTGTGATTGGCCAGGGGATTCTGGGAGGCTGTGTGCTTCTTGTTGCAGCTCAGGGAAGACGTAGGAGGAGAGCTGGCGGCACCCAGGTAAGTCTTTTTAATTTACTTTTGCCCCACCTCCTCTCCCTACTCTCCCCCGTTCAGTAGCAGCCGCTACTGACACTGATGCCAACAAATGGTAAGCTACAGGCGGGCTCCATGTCTTTTTTTGTAAACAATAGAGTCTCGCATGGAGAACATTTACTCCTGAGGCGGAAGCCGGGAGCTGTACTGTGTTGTTGTGTTTTTAAATCTTTGCGTGTCACCGTTACCTGAATTTTAACTTTACCTCATTCTGGGCTATTTCCAGGACTAGCACCCCACTTGGCATCCCGCACAGCGGATCCCTTCGCTGACTGCGGTCTCTGTCGAGAAACCATTAGAACGGACGCCATTGGCGGCGTGCACTGAGGCCACGCCCCTTCGAGGCCACGCCCACCTCAGTGTTTAAAAGCCCAGAGATTTAGCGCGCCTGCAGAACATTTACTCCTGAGGCGGAAGCCGGGAGCTGTACTGTGTTGTTGTGTTTTTAAATCTTTGCGTGTCACCGTTACCTGAATTTTAACTTTACCTCATTCTGGGCTCTTTCCAGGACTAGCACCCCACTTGGCATCCCGCACAGCGGATCCCTTCGCTGACTGCGGTCTCTGTCGAGAAACCATTAGAACGGACGCCATTGGCGGTGTGCACTGAGGCCACGCCCCTTCGAGGCCACGCCCCCCTCAGTGTTTAAAAGCCCAGAGATTTAGCGCGCCTGCAGAACATTTACTCCTGAGGCGGAAGCCGGGAGCTGTACTGTGTTGTTGTGTTTTTAAATCTTTGCGTGTCACCGTTACCTGAATTTTAACTTTACCTCATTCTGGGCTCTTTCCAGGACTAGCACCCCACTTGGCATCCTGCACAGCGGATCCCTTCGCTGACTGCGGTCTCTGTCGAGAAACCATTAGAACGGACGCCATTGGCGGCGTGCACTGAGGCCACGCCCCTTCGAGGCTACACCCCCCAACTAGCGCCCTCCCCCTACCGCTAGATATGTGCCTTTGGCGGAAGCGCAGCGGACGAGCGCAGCGGGCGCGCCATCAGCGCGCCGAAGGCGCGCCTAAGTCAAGCCCGTCTGCGCCCGTCCGCGCCAGACCGAGCCAAGGGCCAGGGACTGTAAACCACACTACGCAGGTGAGGCTGTCAAATCCCAGACACGTCTTACTCCAACTGAATCAAGCCCAACAGTCTGTATGTAATAATGTTCTTAAAGGCGATAGCCTGTTAGCTCAATGCCCCCACTGTCAATTGCGATTCACTTCTGGTCTGAAGAACCAAGTTTCTCAAAAAACCATTACGATGGCGCTGCTCAACTGCCGCTCCCTGCCTAAACATGCACATGAAATTCAGATGCTGCTAGAAGAGAAGCAACTCGAGATTCTGTTTCTGACTGAAACATGGCTCACCCCACACTCAGATTTCGACATTGCTCAAGCGCTTCCCCAGGGCTACCTCTTACAACATTGGGACCGGGCGAAGGGAAAGGGTGGAGGGATTGCTATTATCTACAAGAACCAATTCACATGTAGACTTATCGACCATCCCCTATTAGACTGCGAAAACGTCCATTTTAGCATTCAATTATCCCCATGCAACTCCCTTACAGGAGTTCTCATTTACCGCCCACCTGGACCTTTGGGTCAATTTTGTAGCTCTCTTTTGGAATTCTCAACGGCTATGGCTAGTACTTCATCCAATATGTTAATTTTAGGTGATCTTAATATCCATTTTGACAACAACAATGATAAAGTCGCATCAGAACTACTCACAGATTTGGATGCTCTTTTTCTCCATCTTAAGAGCGACCAACCTACGCACTCGCTGGGTCACTTACTTGACCCAATCATATGCAACTTTGATGATCTGAAAATTAGCATTCCGATCCCCCTGCCTTGGTCGGATCATCGGCTCATTCCCTTCAGGTGGGAGATTCCTGACATCTCCTCTCCTAAGAACCCCCCTTGCAAATTGTCGCGCCCTTGGGCCAAATTGGACACCGATAAATGGAAGCAGGCCTTGGATCTCCGTAAACCTAACCTTGATAAAGACCCTACTATTGCAGATATGGAGTTTTCCTCATGGATTGAAAACTCTCTTAATTCGATCCTTCCTAAGAAACTTAAATCGTCTTCCTGTAAAAAAATCTCCTCCCCTTGGTTCACCCAGGAAATTCGCCAGCTGAAGAAACTCTGTAAAAGGGCGGAAAGAGTGTGGCGTAAAAACTTCGATCCTAATAGAAAGAAGGACTATAGACTGTCCATTCTTAACTATAAAAAAGCCCTTAAAACTGCTCAAACCATCTTCTTCCAAGAAAAAATCAATGCGGCATCTTGCTCATCCAGAGAGACTTTTACTATCGTAAAACAACTTCTAAAATCACCTGAACCCATAGGTTCAACGGATCCTTCGGATAACCACTGTGACAAGTTGGCCACTTTTTTTGATCATAAGATCCGAAATATTCAGCAGAAACTCCCGCCCCTCTCTTTCCGATGGACCCTTTGCCGCAGAATGTAACGCAGGTTAATAACCTCAACATGAGACTTGACACATATGCCCCCATCACTCCGGATACCCTGTCTTCCATTCTCCTCTCACTTAAAAGTGGCTTGTACCCAAATTGGTCGCACACTGCTCGTCACACCAGCAAGTTGCCCCAAAGGACTGTGGTAAATGAAGTGGCGACGGCGGGTACGCCTATGCCACGATGTGTAAAGAGAACAGTATGTGTTGCATTTAGCCATCCCTGGACACATGTTTCGAGGTAGTTGCCTCTCGTCAGCAGGGAGTAGGACAATGTAAAGGGGTGCCGTGTGGACTGCCAAAATGTAATTAAAAACAGGTCAAGTACCTCTCATGGCGCGCAGGTGCAGATCCAAGGCTCGTCAGCCCGTTAGCTCAAGGGAGCCGTAATAATTTGTACCCAAATTGGTCGCACACTGCTCGTCACACCAGCAAGTTGCCCCAAAGGACTGTGGTAAATGAAGTGGCGACGGCGGGTACGCCTATGCCACGATGTGTAAAGAGAACAGTATGTGTTGCATTTAGCCATCCCTGGACACATGTTTCGAGGTAGTTGCCTCTCGTCAGCAGGGAGTAGGACAATGTAAAGGGGTGCCGTGTGGACTGCCAAAATGTAATTAAAAACAGGTCAAGTACCTCTCATGGCGCGCAGGTACAGATCCAAGGCTCGTCAGCCCGTTAGCTCAAGGGAGCCGTAATAATTTGTACCCAAATTGGTCGCACACTGCTCGTCAAACCAGCAAGTTGCCCCAAAGGACTGTGGTAAATGAAGTGGCGACGGCGGGTACGCCTATGCCACGATGTGTAAAGAGAACAGTATGTGTTGCATTTAGCCATCCCTGGACACATGTTTCGAGGTAGTTGCCTCTCGTCAGCAGGGAGTAGGACAATGTAAAGGGGTGCCGTGTGGACTGCCAAAATGTAATTAAAAACAGGTCAAGTACCTCTCATGGCGCGCAGGTGCAGATCCAAGGCTCGTCAGCCCGTTAGCTCAAGGGAGCCGTAATAATTTGTACCCAAATTGGTCGCACACTGCTCGTCACACCAGCAAGTTGCCCCAAAGGACTGTGGTAAATGAAGTGGCGACGGCGGGTACGCCTATGCCACGATGTGTAAAGAGAACAGTATGTGTTGCATTTAGCCATCCCTGGACACATGTTTCGAGGTAGTTGCCTCTCGTCAGCAGGGAGTAGGACAATGTAAAGGGGTGCCGTGTGGACTGCCAAAATGTAATTAAAAACAGGTCAAGTACCTCTCATGGCGCGCAGGTACAGATCCAAGGCTCGTCAGCCCGTTAGCTCAAGGGAGCCGTAATAATTTGTACCCAAATTGGTCGCACACTGCTCGTCACACCAGCAAGTTGCCCCAAAGGACTGTGGTAAATGAAGTGGCGACGGCGGGTACGCCTATGCCACGATGTGTAAAGAGAACAGTATGTGTTGCATTTAGCCATCCCTGGACACATGTTTCGAGGTAGTTGCCTCTCGTCAGCAGGGAGTAGGACAATGTAAAGGGGTGCCGTGTGGACTGCCAAAATGTAATTAAAAACAGGTCAAGTACCTCTCATGGCGCGCAGGTGCAGATCCAAGGCTCGTCAGCCCGTTAGCTCAAGGGAGCCGTAATAATTTGTACCCAAATTGGTCGCACACTGCTCGTCACACCAGCAAGTTGCCCCAAAGGACTGTGGTAAATGAAGTGGCGACGGCGGGTACGCCTATGCCACGATGTGTAAAGAGAACAGTATGTGTTGCATTTAGCCATCCCTGGACACATGTTTCGAGGTAGTTGCCTCTCGTCAGCAGGGAGTAGGACAATGTAAAGGGGTGCCGTGTGGACTGCCAAAATGTAATTAAAAACAGGTCAAGTACCTCTCATGGCGCGCAGGTGCAGATCCAAGGCTCGTCAGCCCGTTAGCTCAAGGGAGCCGTAATAATTTGTAACCAAATTGGTCGCACACTGCTCGTCACACCAGCAAGTTGCCCCACTTAAAAGTGGCTCACCAGCAGACCCTGCCCCAGTAAAAATTTTAAAGCAGATAATATCTACCATCATTGGGCCAATGGTTAACCAGATTAACGCCTCTCTGACCAATGGTCTAGTACCCCTCAATTGGAGAAAGGCAAAGGTTAGGGCCTTACTCAAAAAACCAAATCTAGATCCCCTTAACCTTTCCAACTTTAGGCCGATTTCCCTGCTCCCTTGCATTAGTAAGATAGCAGAAAAATTCATTAATTCCCAACTGTCCAAATACCTCGAAACTAACGAACTTCTTAAATCGTCTCAGACAGGCTTTCGTCCGGGCCAGGGTACTGAAACTGCCATGGTTACGGTGGTCGAGAAGGCCAGGAAGATCATGGATGCAGGAGGATCAGTGGCAGTGATCCTCCTGGACCTTAGTGCGGCCTTTGACACAGTCAACCATCAGATCCTAGTACAGCGACTTAACGACCTTGGAATCTCAGGTACAGCCCTGTCCTGGCTGAAATCGTTCCTGCAGGATCGCTCATTCCAGGTGATTGAGGGCAACTATACCTCTAAAGAGATCCCTATACGTTGCGGAGTGCCACAGGGCTCTTCCCTGAGCCCTACGCTCTTCAACGTGTACATGTCCCCCCTGGAAAAGATAGTCATCCCCCATGGGATTAAACTCCTGACATACGCAGATGACACGCAGCTGGTTGTGTCCCTTACTCAGCAGGAAAATTCCAACATCGATCTTCACTCCTGCTTGAGAGACATAGTCAGCTGGATGGACAGATCTCACTTGAAGCTCAATGGCGATAAAACGGAGATTCTGGTGTTGGGGAATCAGGCCCACTTTCATCCAGACTCTCTATGGCCCCCTTGCATGGGCAAGCCTCCAACTCCCAAAACCGAAATTAAAAGCCTCGGTGTATGGCTAGATCAAAACCTTACCATGCATACTCAAGCCAGGAAAACGGCTGGAGTATGCTTTGGCCTCCTACGATCCATCCGGAAAATCTTACCACTGCTCCCTTTTCAGTCAAGGAAACTTTTGGTCCAGGGCCTTATCTTGTCCAGGCTGGATTATGGAAACGCTTTGTATTTGGGTGCACCGCGGAAAGTTATAACTACCCTACAGGTAGTGCAGAATGCTGCAGCCAGGATTCTGACCAACACTAAGAGCCGCTCTTCGGCCAAACCAGCCATGAGAGTTTTACACTGGCTTCCCGTCTTGGAAAGGGTGCCGTTCAAGGCACTCTGTATTTCGCACAAAATTCTCAACGGAAAAGCACCCCCTATTTTCAAAGACCTGGTGATTCCCTATTCCACCGCTAGATCCCTTCGATCTTCCAATGCCCGCCTTATGTGTCCGCCTAAAATTAAGAAAGCACGTTCAGGAGGTCGCCGTTTCTCACACCATGCCTCCAAGCTGTGGAACTCCCTCCCCAACGACCTCCGTGCACAACCCAACCTTCTGACATTTCGCAAATCTCTAAAGACCTGGCTGTTCCAGTGAGCTTCCATTTCTCTCTTAACCTCTTCGGTACTTGTTCAGCGCTGGGACGCTCACGGGCAGCTATGCGCTTTAGAAATCTGGTAACATAACATAACATAACATAGTGCATGCACTTGCAGGTTTGACCCTAAAAACGGATTCCAAAGGCTCCAGCCTACCGGGGAAATGCCTAGTGGAAAAAACAGGCAGATCGAGCCTGCACTTTACAGGAGCTGATTCCGAGTGTCCCAGGACAATGACACAGTAATACCACATGGGAAATTAGAAATAGCCGAGGGTTCGGTTTTTCCTAGGTCCTGTATTACTGCATATTTATGAGTTCTGCAGGTTGGAAATGTGGCTAATCAGGAATACTGTCTTTTTTTGCACAAATGTTCCCATACTTTACCTGATGAAATCTGTGCATTGAATAGCCAGCTATGTGAGGTAATTTTGAGGTAAACCTGTAACCTCGATTTTTATGCCAATTCTCTATGTGCCTAAAGCAGGATTATGGGCTCGATCAGAATGAGGACTAAAGTATCTATCAACAGGTGGCAGATACCCCTCTTGATTAGCTGGCCTTTAAACCAAAACGTGGTTTGTTATTGGCCAGTCTTAACACAAGACCCGAAATCTGGGTGCTAAGCACTTAATTTCCCACTCTTAACGATATTCCAACAGCGACTGTATTTTCTTTTTTGCTTTGGATAATATGAATGAAATGTTGTGAAGTATTCCTGCCTTGTTTAAGTTCAAGATAATGAAATCTCAATGAAATTGATGATTATAATGCATACATAATATGGGGGAGGCTTCCCTGGCAATCTGTGACTCATTGTTGCTGAAGGCTCAGGGGAGGGCCTTATTTTACCTGGCTTTGCAGGTCAGCTATAAATATTTCCTGACACAACACATTTGGCACCAAACATGTCTTCAGCACCCCTATTGCAAAGATCTGAGTACTTTCTTGCATTGAACTTCAAAGTGTACGCAATTTTAGAATAATATTTATAAGTCCTTTTGAACAGCAAAGAATAACAATTAATCCTTTGAACACAACTATACCTCAGGAATATATGGATTGTACCCGAGGTCTTCAAACCCTCTGGGCCAACTCGAGACAGTGGCATTTTACTAACGTGGGATTCAGTCTTTGTTCATAACTTATAATTTCATAATTTTATGTGTCCTCTGCCTTTTAGGGCAGCGATCTTCAATTGGATATCAGCGTACACCCATAGGAGGCCATTTTAGGAACTTTAAACATTTTCGGCACACAGGGCTGTTGTCTGTGTTGGAAACACAAACCAATGCATGAAGGACTTTGATGAACAGAAGAATAAGAGACAGTTTTTGAATTAAGGCCTTTCAATATTAAAATGAGAATTTCCTTTCTGACATTGTTCATAGTTTCTGTTTCCCGTTACATGGGAAAGAGAACAAAACTCTGTTGAGGGGCTAATATTCTGGACACAAAATGGGTAAGATTAGGAAATAGTAGTGCATTAAGATCATCGCTTTGAAGATTGCGAGGAACACCTCTTTCAACTAGATACGGAGCTGGGAGGAGGAGATGCAGGCTAGTAAGAATGTCTGCCCATGCCAGAATGATCACTAGAAATCTGCATCTTATATTGCAATGTTGTTTGAATTTCCATGGCTCTACAAAAATAATAACAAAAATAATTTGGTTTTCTTTTAACGCATAATACAACAGTTTGGGTATTCAATGTGCTGAAATTTTTCAGCCTGTCTTTTACCAGGAACATTTAAATGGCATAAATTTAGAGGCAGTGGTGACTGAGAATCCACCAAAAACAGGAGTTCCCTTGTCCACTCTTCAGGCTGCCCTATTCACTGTAACTTGAGTGGCAGACATGCTTCTGGCAGAGTCTCCTCCTAATCCATCATAGGCTACGCCAAGCTGTAGGGTTATCTCTGCCAAATGTGCAGAGGGATGAGACTCTCAATCTGGGGTGACCATCCCTCCTCCATGTATGGAGCAATTAACTCTCTGAACGACCATCATGGAACTGAGCGTGTACTTTCTTGAAAGGTTAAGTAGAGTATTCGTCGCACTTTGGGACAAAAAACATGTTAGGAAGGCCAAATATGTTGGCATTGACATTGCACCACCTGTTTGTGGAAATTCACACTGGATGAAAGATTTATCACACCGGCAAAGATAGTAGGCAGTGAATACTCCACCAGAAGGTTCCTCCACAATATGGCTTCTCCCATGTTGGATACAGCTTCTGTAGTTGTATGAATGCATAAATGAATTTTACACTTATAAATTCCACTGCCGCCCACAGGGAACATCCTGGCGCTGCAAGTTTCGAGCCGATAACCCAGAAGAGCAGACTACACGATAACCCTGAAGAGCTGACCACACAATAAATATGGCAGATTTTTTACCTCAGTGTTTGCAGGAATATAAATTGCTGACACAGTGGTAGACGAAACATCCATCGCCAGAAGCGTATATCAGGCTTTCAGTCAGTCACTGTCCTTGGGTTGGAGAAGAAATCCTTAGATGCATAGTTCTGATAAAAATACCCATTCAACCTTCTCAAATTATCTTGTTAAGGTAAGATAATTTCATAGATTACACAGCCCTAGCTTTGTTCATTATTGGTTTATGTTCGTGCAGTTCTGAAGCATAAGATGATGTCACACAGAGGTGGGGGAGCCAGAATAGTCTTAGGCAGAGCCAAGTCAGAGGCTTGGCCTCATTCCATAGCGCAGAAGGAGCCAAACCAGGAGATGAGTCAGTGACGGCTTCGCAGTTTACACATACAACAGAAGTATGTGCCAACGTAGACAGACCCACGCAGTTTATCAAGGATACAAGAACACAGAAGTATCTCTGGCTGCTGGTCTGCTTTCATCTACATTCATCAACTCAAACCTGGCTCTGCTACCACTCTTGAATTTGTGGCAGAGCACACCAGTGCCTTTAATGGCGCCTGCACCTCTGATTTCACAGACGCAGGAGAAGAAACACGCAAGAGCCAGCTACACACAGTGTGCAAGCAAACAGCTTTGTTATGCATGAGAGAGCCAAGGTGAATGTCAGCCCTCCTCTGATCTTGACATTTCTGAAGTTGTCTGGGTAGAACAATGGCATGCTGGCCTCGAATGGCACAGCTGTGTGTCAACAGCAAACAGGCAGCCTGTAAAAGGGTGGTTCTGTTGTTTTGATCACAGGATTATGAAGTGTGTTACAGAGCAGTATTAACAAGGTGGACTTTTGGGACATCAGAAAAATACAACAGTTGAGATGAATAAAAGGTCTCCAATGAAATGTGAGTCAGACGGGAGGCAGGAGGCGTCCATTCGGGCGCGTAAGAAACTTTTGTGGTCAACTAGGTGAAAGGCCACCAATGAATGAAACACGAGTGGCTATGTCACTACCCTAGTCAAGCATTTGTAGATGAAGTGAAGGCAATTGTACATTCCTCACAAGGGGAGGTCTGCCATTGTTACAATAAGTAATATGTTAAATTAGTTTTCGCACTATCATTGCGTGTGGGTTGTTGTCCTATTACTTACCGGTAATCTTCATTACTCCGGGTCCCGTAGTCCTCGACACCGTCATGGACTAGTGAGATGTAACTATCTCGCTGACAGAAAAAGAACGAAGGAATGCTGGACCTACCCTTCCCCCTCCCACTGGGAGTACATAAGGAGTACCGTCCCAGCATTCCTCCTGAAATACCAAGCCATAATGAAGGCCGGCAGACAGGGAGGGAGGGAGGGAAGTCATGACGGTGTCGAGGACTACGGGACCCGGAGTAATGAAGATTACCGGTAAGTAATAGGACATTACCCCCAGGTCCCTCCGTCCTCGACACCGTCATGGACTAGTGAGAAATACCAAAGCAAACCCCGGCATTCATACTAGAAAACACAACAAACCACCAGGACAGCAAACAAACCCAGAGATTTATTGGAATAAAGCAGAAAAACAATCAGGAGCGAACAGAGCTCAACACCCCCAATGCAAAACCTCCATCATCCCCCAACAGATTGAGAAGGCGATAATGCCTGATGAAGGTATTGGAAGAGGCCCACGTGGCAGCCCTACAAATCTCAGAGAGAGGAACACCCTGAACCTCCGCCCAAGAAGCAGCCACCCCTCTCGTAGAACGACCCTGAACCCCCAGAGGAGGAGGAGAACCAGACAGAGAGTAGGCCAAGGAAATGACTTGCTTCAGCCAACGGCCGATGGACACAGAAGAAGCCTTACTCCCAAGGGAAGCCGCACCAAAGGAGACAAAAAGGGAGTCCGATTTGCGAAAAACCGCCGAACGGTCCAGATAAATGCGCAAAGCCCTGCACACATCCAACAAAGACCACTGGGGACCACCAGGAGAATCCAAAACAGAGCCCAGGGCAGGTAAAACCAACTCCTGACACCTGTGAAATTGCGAAGAAACCTTCGGTACAAAAGAAGAATCCAGTCGGAGCACCACACCCTCCTCCGTGAAGGAAAGAAAAGGAGGCCGAGCCATCAAGGCTCCCAACTCCCCAAGACGACGAGCAGAGGTGACCGCCACCAGAAAAACCACCTTGAGAGTCAGAAATTTTAAGTCCACCACATCCAAAGGTTCAAAAGGAGGACCGATTAAAACTCGCAGGACCAAAGGCAAATCCCACAGGGGAAAAGAAGGACGAGGAACAGGCCGAGAAACAGCAAAACTGCGAAGAAGACGAGAAACCAAGTCCTCAAAATCCGAAAGGTTCCCCCACGGGGAACGAAAAGCCCGAACAGCGGCCCACTGCGCCCGCAGAGTAGACACAGCCAAACCCTTCTCGAAACCTTCCCACAAAAACTGAAGGACAACCTGCAAGGAACAGTACAAAGGGGAGACCCCCAACGTTGAACACCAACGGTCAAAATTACCCCAATGCCTATCATAAGCCTTAAGGGTGGAAGGCCGCCGGGAACGCTGAAGAGCCACCGCTAAATGTTCCGGGAAACCGCGCCGTCTCCAACCCTGCCTTTCAACTTCCACACCGACAACCGCAACCGGAGAAGCGACAGGGACGGGGAAGACCGAAGTGGAGACGGAGACAGGGGAAGAAACCAGGGACCCTGCACCGCCAAAAGACGCACCGTCGGAAACCAAGACCTCCGAGGCCAAAACGGCAGGACCGCCACCACCTCCCGATCCTCCTGACACAAACGGGCCAGAAACCTGGGAACCAGAGCCAGGGGGGGGAAGGCATAGAGGAGACGCGACGGCCACGGGAGAGACAGAGCGTCCACCCCCCAGCAACCCTCCTGCAGAAACCGGGAGCAAAACCGAGGGAGCTGAGCATTGTGCCGGGAGGCAAAGAGGTCCAGAAAGGGACGCCCAAACCTCCCGCACACAAGCCGAAACGCAACCGGGGTGAGAGACAACTCCAGAGAGTCCGGAAAGCACCGACTCAGGGCATCCGCCACAAAGTTGTCCACTCCCCGAAGATGAACCGCCGTCAGAGACAGCAGATGTCCCTCCGCCCAACAAAACAGGGGCACCACTATCGCATTCAAGGAAGCCGAACGAATCCCCCCTTGATGATTCAGATAAGCCACCGTCACCATGTTGTCGGACCGCACCAACACGTTCCGACCGAGCAACAGAGCCCGAAAACCCATCACAGCTCGGGACACCGCCGTGAGTTCTCTCCAGTTGGACGACCGGCGGCTCTCCAGGAGGGACCAACGACCCTGAAGGGAGTGAGATTCCAAGGTCGCCCCCCAACCCAAGGCGCTGGCATCCGATGTCAAGACCAGAGAAGGAGAAGACTGCAGGGGCAGACCCAAAGACAGATGATCCCTCACAGACCACCAAAGAAGAACCGGGAGGACCACCGGAGACACAGGAATAAGAACGTCCATGTCGCGGGACAGGGGATCCCAGAGAGACAGGAGGTACACCCAAAGGGGGCGCAGATGAAAACGAGCCCAGGCCACCGTGAAAACTGTTGCCGCCATCAGACCCATAAGACGCAACCAAAGGCGCACCGGAAAGGCACCCCCCACCCGGAAACGACGAGCAAGGGACACCAATGTCAAAACCCGAGGCTCGGGGAGGAACACACGGTTCAGATCCGAACGGAAGCGGGCCCCAATGAAAACCATGTCCTGCGACGGCGTCAGCTGACATTTGGGCAAGTTGATCAGAAACCCATGGGCCCGCAACGCCGAGCACACCACCTCCCTGGCCTCCAGCAACAGGACCCGAGATGGAGCATGGATCAACCAGTCGTCTAAATAGGGGTACACCATCACCCCTTGGAGATGAAGCCACGCGACCAAAGGCGCCACCACCTTTGTAAACACCCTTGGCGCCGACCGGAGACCGAAAGGCAACACCATGAACTGGTAATGACGCCCCTGAACACAAAACCGTAGAAACCTGCGGGATCGAGGATGGACCGCGACATGGTAATACGCATCCTGAAGATCGAGGGTACACATGAAGTGACCCGGCAGCACTAATGGAATCACCCTCTGCAAGGTCTCCATGCGGAAAGGAATCCTGGCTACCCATTTGTTCATGACCCGCAGATCCAAAATCAAGCGGAAACCCCCCGTGTTCTTTGGAACCAGAAAGACCAGGGAATAGAAACCCAACCCCATCTCCAACGGAGGAACCTCCTGAATGGCACCCTTCCGAAGAAGGTCCAGAATCCCGAGAGAAAGATGGGACCGCTTCACACGACTCGAAGGCCAAGGAGTCGGCCGAACACCCGAGTCTGGTGGAGGTGCCGTAAATTCCAGGACATAACCCTGGCGAATGATGTCCAACACCCAGACGTCGGAACACGACTGAACCCAGGCATCCAGGAAGAAGTGCAGCCGCCCTCCCACCAACAACCCGGGAACCACCGCCAAAGAGTCAGGAACGCGGCTTGGCAGGAGGAGGGGACTTACCCTTACGGTCCCGACCACGGCCAGAAGCAAACCTACCCTGGCCTCTCACAAACTGCCTACGAGAAGCAGGGCGAAAGAAAGATTTGGGTTTAGAAGGGACAGGAGCAGTAGTAGAGACTTTAAAAGAGGAAGAATGTTTCTTTTCTTTAAACAACTTGTGCAATTTCGTCTCCAACTCTCCACCAAACAACATCGTACCCTGAAAGGGCAACCTCAAAGCGCATGCCTTCTGCGCAGAGTCAGTCTTCCAGTCCTTGAGGACAAGACCGCGACGAGCAGCCACACAAGCCCCCCCGGACAGAGCAGAAGCACGCACAACGTCAAAGGAGACATCAGACAGAAGCTCCACCTGACGCTCAATTTGCTCCAGCAAGCCAGAACAGTCCGTGGCATTATCCATAGACTGATAGAGAGACTTCAGGTCAGACAACAGGGACTGCGACACATAAGTCCCGTAGATGCCTGCCCTCAAGGCCAGGTGGGAGCCAGAATACACCTTACGGAGCGCCACATCCGCCTTCTTGTCAACCGGATCCTTCAGAACAGCATCTTCAGCAAGGGAAGTACGCCCCACCAAACTAGCCACAAACGAGTCAATAGGAATTGAATCAGGCAATTCAGTGGCCATATCCTGCAGAGGATAGAGTTTCGTCATGAATCGAGGAATCAAAATGCGATCAGGATCAGCCCACTCGCGCTTCAAAACATCTTTGATGAAGGGATGGACAGGCACATCGACAGTGGCAGCACTCTGAAATTGACGCAACAAAGGGCCCCTAGAGGTACTAGGCGCGTCTCCGTCAGGGAACCCCATGTTCTCTTTAACATGCTGCACAATAACTGTCATAGTATCCTTGTCCACATATTTGCCCTTCAACTCGTCATCCCCCAAATGTCCAGCAGACTCATCGCCACTAGAAGCTGAAGAAACAGGAGCAGGACACTTGCGACGGGAACCAACATCACCCATCTCAGTCAAGGTTTCCCTGATTAAGCGCTTAATATGCGCATCAGCACCAGCATCACGGCGCCTGGACCTGGCAGGAGAGGGAGACCTGGAATCACTAGAAGAAGAGGAAGACCTCTCCCGGTGATGTCTTTTCCTGGAATGCTTTCCCATCGTAAAGAATACACCAAACACAGCAAAAACGCCAGAGATAACAACCGCTATGCGGTACTCACCCCAAACGCTCGTTATAACGAGTCTCCCAAGCCGGTAACCTCGAGGCGCCTGACTTCCGTCCCCACGATCAAAAACCGGAAGTCAGGCATGACGACTTCCGGCCGGGGAAGGAGCTCCAACCAATCCAGAGGAGCATCACGGCCGCGCCCCCTAGCAAGCCCAGCAGGCCAGGAGAGGCGGCCATCGGGCCAAGAAGAAACCAACGCGGTATTACACCGCCGCGTGGAACTAGGAAATGGAGAGGCCCGCGCCACTCCCCCCAAGCCCAGCAGGGAGGGAGAGGCCAACAAGGAAGGGCCGCCGGCACCAGGTAAGAACCAGCGGCCACAACGATAAATCCAGAAAGAAGGCAGGAGCGCCCCCGCTCCTGCCGCGTCCTCTTACACCGTCAGGATGACAGAAAAAGAACAGGAGGAATGCTGGGACGGTACTCCTTATGTACTCCCAGTGGGAGGGGGAAGGGTAGGTCCAGCATTCCTTCGTTCTTTTTCTGTCAGCGAGATAGTTACATCTCACTAGTCCATGACGGTGTCGAGGACGGAGGGACCTGGGGGTAATAGCTCCTGATGAAAGGCTTGGGACAAGCATTCATGGAATAGTGCAGTAAAATATGTGCTGGAAGCTGTGATATCCACATTTTAGAAATAATGATTAGGGCACATATGCAGCACATGGAATTCTTATTCTGCACCGGTGCTGATCAATATGATTCACAAAAACATTGGTTTGTAATTTAGATCAAATTAGCAGTGGCTGACATTTTTCAATGAGGTATTACCATGTAATCAAGATCTCTTGGTTGTGCGCATGCGCCATATAGCGGGTCTTGGCATTCCTCACAAATGTCTACTTTAATAGGACAATCAAGTGCCGCGGCAAGGATTTGGTCTGATCAGCTTAATCTCCCCTCATGACAAAAAGCGATGTGCAGTTCAATTTTAAGTATTACAGAACGGCAGGAAAATGTTTCTAAAAGTGCTCAGTAAACAAGAGCAGATCTACAATCTTTAATACGAAACAAATAAGAAATTTCATGAAAAGACACAAAAACACAGGCAGAAACACAACATATTTTCTCACACCCTCAGGTGGCTTACACTGCTTTACTAACTGCAATTCATATAAAATTCCATTTCTACTCCTTAAAATTTGTGTCAATTAAATTGATGAGTTTCTTCCACTGGGTCACAGAGAGATGTGAGGGTGGATTTATAAGGATCTTGACATTGTTCTTATTATTTTTGATAAATCAGGTTAAATCATTCTTGGAGTTATGGAACTCAATCTACACTGGACAAAAAAGGGCCGTCTCCAGGAGCTTATTATGAATGTGATCCAAAGATTTTAAGATTCATCATTACCATGCAAAAGAGTACTAACAATTAATTTCTGTGCATGACTTTGCCATGTCGATTGCTGTCCGCAAGTGATTCTAATTATAACATGCCTTTGCAATGCAATCGGTCTCGCCTTTGGGACCTTATATGTATTTAGCTATGCAGCACATTAGCCTGGGTGCTAAAACATCTACTGTTCTTTTACATGGAGGGAAAGTAAGCACCAAACTGTGTGACACGCCAGGCATGGGAACACATGGGGGGAAATATTGCCTTTCAGCGGTAAATGGTATAGTCCAAAGCTCTGTTTTTAATATAAAAGCAGGGCCTTCGGTGCTCAAATCACTGAAAATACAAGATTTAACAAATATATTATTGTCTACGGGTGCTCATGAAAGACAATTCCTATGGACTGGAATCTAGAGAATGCTAAAGTGATTCTGGTATTTTACTGACCTCTGCTGGTCGGTTTTTTTCAAGAAAGTTAAATGGAGTCAGTTGCCAGAAAAATTTTAAACAAGCATTTGCAATGCAATAGGTCTCGCATTTATAAGAGTTTGAGCTATTGGCATTGTAAAATTACAATGCCTTTTATTTATGTTTTGGTTTTAAAACAAATAAAAGGCATTGTCATTTACAATGTGAGTAGCATAAACTCGCATAAAAGCAGTGTGTGGAGTGCAGCAGTGTGCGGCGTGCAGCAGTGTGCGGCGTGCAGCAGTGTGCGGCGTGCAGCAGTGTGCGGCGTGCAGCAGTGTGCAGCGTGCAGCAGTGTGTGGCGTGCAGCAGTGTTTCGTGTAGCAGTGTGAGGCATGCAGCACTGTGGCAAGCAGCGGCGTGCAGCACTGTGTGGCGTGCAGCAGTGTACGGCGTGCAGCAGTGTACGGCGTGCAGCAGTGTGCTGCGTGCACCAGTGTGCTGCGTGCACCAGCGTGAGGCGTGCAGCAGTGTGCGGCGTGCAGCAGTGTGCGGCGTACAGCAGTGTGCGGCATACAGCAGTGTGCGGTGTGCAGCAGTGTGCGGTGTGCAGCAGTGTGTGGCGTGCAGCAGTGTTTCGTGTAGCAGTGTGAAGCATGCAGCAGTGTGTGGCGTGCAGCGGCGTGCAGCAGTGTGCGGCGTGCAGCAGTGTGCTGCGTGCAGCAGTGTCGTGCAGCATGCAGCAGTGAGTAATGCAGCAGTGTGCAGCAGTGTGTGGCGTGCAGCAGTGTGTGGCGTGCAGCAGTGTGCGGCGTGCAGCAGTGTGTGCCGTGCAGCAGTGTGTGCCGTGCAGCATTGTGTGGCGTGCAGCAGTGTGTGGCGTGCAGCAGTGTGTGGCGTGCAGCAGTGTTTTGTGTAGCAGTGTGCGGCGTGCAGCAGTGTGCGGCATGCAGCAGTGTGCGGCATGCAGCAGTGTGCGGCGTGCAGCAGTGTGTGGTGTGCAGCAGTGTGTGGCGTGCAGCGGCATGCAGCAGTGTATGGCGTGCAGCAGTGTGTGGCATGCAGCAGTGGTGGCGTGTAGCAGTGTGTGGCGTGTAGCAGTGTGCGGCGTTCAGCAGTGTGAGGCGTGCAGCAGTGTGAGGCGTGCAGTAGTGTGTGGCGTGCAGTAGTGTGCGGCGTGCAGTAGTGTGTGGCGTGCAGCAGTGTGTGGTGTGCAGCAGTGTGAGGTGTGCAGCAGTGTGAGGCGTGCAGCAGTGTTTCGTGTAGCAGTGTGCGGCGTGCAGCAGTGTGGAATGCAGCAGTGTGCGCAGCAGTGTGTGTCGTGCGGTACTGTGCGGCGTGCAGCAGTGTGTGGCTTGCAGCAGTGTGTGGCGTGCAGCAGTGTGTGGCGTGGTTTGTAAACAACAAGAAAAGCGGACATCAAAGGAAGGGTGGGAGGTAACGAGCATATGGGGTGTGAGTTATAACGAAAGCTAATTGTAAGAGGGGATGCAGGAAGTGAGGCAGAGCGCGCGCTGGTGAAAGCAGTCTGCTGCTTTCAAGTCCGATGCCATATGCCAGCTTTGCGCTTGAATGCCTCACATGCACTGGCCATAAACCGCATTCCTAAGGTCTTGTGCCCCTTACTAAATTGCTCTGAATGCGTGAGGCGGCGCAGGAAGTAGCTGGTGGCAAATGGAATGCGCGTGGCGTGCAGCAGTGTTTCGTGTAGCAGTGTGAGGCATGCAGCACTGTGTGGCGTGCAGCGGCGTGCAGCAGTGTGCGGCGTGCAGCAGTGTGCTGCGTGCAGCAGTGTGTGGCATGCAGCAGTGTGTGGCGTGCAGCGGCATGCAGCAGTGTGTGGCGTGCAGCAGTGTGTGGCGTGCAGCAGTGTGCGGCGTGCAGCAGTGTGCGGCGTGCAGCAGTATGCGGCGTGCAGCAGTGTGTGGCGTGCAGCAGTGTGTGGCGTGCAGCAGTGTGTGGCGTGCAGCAGTGTGAGGCGTGCAGGGAGAGAACTTAGTGAAGGTAAGCAGGAGAAAGAACTCATGCCTAAGGAACAAATTCTCCTGCACTCCATCAATGAAATGAAGGCTAAAATGATGGAAACATAAAATAATATTGAGAGAGCAGTGAGAATTTGGGAGGAGAAACTGTTGTGGATTAAAAGTAGATTGATCGGAGTAGAAAAAGAGTAAGAAGTGATAAGGATCATCTTGAACGAAACGGAAAATGAAAGAGACAGCAGCTGCTACAGAGAGCCTCCGAGCTTTCAAAACTACTGTGATTGACACCTTTGTATTAATGCACTCTAAAATCGAACATCTGTAATATCTATGCAGGGACCCCAATTACGTTTTTAGGAGATCCGGCATAGACCCTGGTTGAACCCCTACTAGGAGTACTGTGTACAGTTATGGGAGACCTGCTAAATCTTGAGAATTACTTGAATGGTGGCCGGTACCATCAGACTACCACACGTAAAAGGGCAGAAACAATGTGAGAGCTGAGAGCACTGTGAAGACACTCTACATAATGCGGAGAGGCGGTGTAAAATTTGTGGCTGCTGTCAGGAGAAAGTAAAGCTTTTTCTCCCCAGACTTCAACCTAAAGACGCTCTCTAGTTTGTGTTCTCACAAGGAGACTCAGCAAAGGCGTTTGTGGACAACATAACAAATAAAAGCCTAGAATATGAGACAGTGGCATATACCATGTAGCGTTTTGCACACTGTTTTGGATGGCAAACCTAGCCCCAACCAGACCAGTGTGTCCTCCTCTGGGAGGGACGAAGGAGGACAACAGGTTTTTGTCTCTGGCTTACTTGACTCAATGCCACCTCCCTTTCCCCCAGGGCCGCTTGGCCCTTTGTGACAGACGTGTGCTATTTTACTGAGAATGGTTTATACTATGTACTCCCAAGCCGAACATTTTCTTTCTCTTGCAGTCAGGGGCACGTGGGACCGTGATTGATGCATGAATTGAGGATCTAATACTGTGATTTATATATGATGTTTGTAGGACAGGCTATTCTATTTGTGCAATTGTGATTTTAATAAAATGATTGATATCTAAAATAAAAAAATTAGACCATTCGTTCCCCTCTTCTGCTGTACTCGATATACTGACTGCAGTCGATGGAAGATTGAGATGGCCTTTTAAGAATTGAAAATTGTGACAGACTGAACAGCAGATGTTGAAGTCCATGATCATCTTAATAGGACTGCCAGTTCTACATCTGCAACACCATTTAGAATGGTTGTACATTCTCCTCCCATCCAGTGACTGGACTTGCCATAGTTCATTTACGCCAAAAGTAAAAATCGCTGGGTTGACTAGAGATTTACTGCATGACTCATAATGACAATGACCTGAAACCAACAATGCACTACACAGGTGACACCATCTAGACCAACGCTACCAACAGGCCACAAATTACATTTAAAGAATTTTTTATTGTATCTCGGGGATTTCTGGCTAGCTTGTTGAAGGGCTTTCAATTTTGGATCTTGTGGAAGAGCCAAGACAAATCATAGCCAGTCGGCAGTGCTCAAAGGAGATAAGATCTCAAGACAGTGGAAAAGAATATGAACTGCAACGTAGCCCTTCACCGAAGGGGTTTAGCCAAAGGCAGAAATAGGCAGAAGAAACCGGTTCACACCAAAGGAAAACATGCTACGTTTGATGTCTACATTTAAAGGGTAGTGCTCCCGCAAGGAACCACGCAAAGGTTAGACCCTTCGATAGGCAACACACATTCCAGTCTTCTTCATTTGCAGAAAAAAATAGAGAGTGGGAAGTATAGAAAAAAGGAGTATTTGGAAAAGTGTTTATTTGACTTTGCCATTAGACATCAACATTTTAAAGAGTATAAACAGTTTCTTTGACTCACGCCTAAGCTTAAAATGTTCAATATCATGGGACTCCAAAGGGTTCCTGACACTCAGCGTAATGCTTCTCTATTCAGAAGGTCAAAGAAACAAGAGTGACTGATTGATCAGTAACGAGTCACCGAAGAGCAACTTTTAGCAGTGGAGGCTGGCATGTAAAAAGGGCAGTGAGGCGGGAGGGAAAAAATACGTCCTGAACAAATAATAAAATGAAAGTGATCGCGATCAAACATCAAAGCGGCCGTGCAGCCGCGAAAGTGAAAGTAAAACGAGTGCTTTCAGGCTGCCAAATGGTGCGCGCGCCTGGCACACATGCACTGTATTCGGAGGCCTGAAAGCACTCGTTTGCACTTCCAAAACTCGCTTACTATAAGTCTCGCCAGAGCAGCGCTAAAGCGCTGTCTCAGGCGAGACCTAAAAAGGAAAGTCCCTCGGCAGAAAGCAATTCTAGTATTTTACTGACCTCTGCTGGTTATTTTTTATCAAGACAGTTAAATAGAGGCAGTTGAAGAGAAAAAAAGTCCCTAAGAGGAAGGAGACCAGTCCTAGGGCTGATCTCCAGAGCCCACAAAGTACATACACATATAAGTATATAATTAGTATATACTAAAGTATATACAAGAGGTCTCGAATGCGCGACCTAAAAATTGATATACGTAATGAGTAACAACTCTTATTGATGGAGTTCCATCTATCACCCGGCTTTTTCTGCCTTCTCTGCCCCTCATTCTTCTCCATCTCACAGCACAACTCATTCTCTGAGGAAGGAACGTCTTTTGGCATAGGCGAGCTGGGCCTAGGGCGACATTCTTCAGAGGGGAGCACAGAGTTCTCTCCATTAAGGTCCTGCAAACAGAAATTCCCTCTCACTTGGTTCCAATGATTCAGATAAAACTGCTTTTAATCATT